>NC_137889.1:60216055-60816055 GCF_963455335.1 Martes martes | reverse complement strand
TTGCAGAGGGTGGCCTTGGAGGGCATGCAGGTTTCCCCACTCTGAGGTTTTTGTGCAGCTCCAAATGGCACAGTTTCCTATAGCGTGGCTGGTGGAGTCCTGGAGTCACTCATGGGTCCTTAATCTGGGGGGCTTGGGAGCCAGGATCCTCAGAATGGAAGCCTAAAAACCCAAAGTAGGGTTAGGGTTAGGGCCTAGGGGCATTGCAGGCCCAATCTGCTGGTGCTGAGGTGGGCTGTCCTCAGGGCTGACTTGAGGGCTCTCATCTGGTGGCTCGGCACAATCAGGCTTTACAGCTGGTGGGCCGCTGTTGGTGGAGGTGGCTTTAGGGGGGCATGCAGGTTTCTCCCCCTCTGTGGGTTTGGTGCAGCTCCAAATGCCACGGTTTCCTCCTGTGGGGTGGGCGGAGTCCTGGGGTGTCACTCAGAGGTCCTTAATCCGAGGGTCTTGGGGACCAGGCCTCTTGGGATGGAAGTCTGAAAACCCAAACTAGGATTAGGGTTGGGGCCTAGGGGCATGTCATGCCCGATCTGCCTGCACTGAGGCGGGCTCCCCTCAGGGCTGAGTTGAGGGCTTGTGTCCGGCGGCACAGTGGAATCTGGCTTTGTGGCTGGGGGGGATGTCAATATTGGGGGTGGCTTTAGGGGAGCATACATATTTCTCCCCCTCTGAGGGTTCAGCGCAGCTCCAAACAGCACAGTTTCCTCCCACATGATGGACAGTGTCCTGGGGTATAGCTCAGGGGTCCTTGATCCGGGGGCTTGGGGGTTAGGCCTCTTGGAATGGAAGCCTGAAAACCCAAACTAGGGTTAGGGTTGGGGCCTAGGGACAAGTCATGCCCGATCTGCTGGCATTGAGATGGGCTCCCCTTAGGGCTGAGTTGTGGGCATGTGTTCAGTGATGTGGCAGAATCCAGCTTTATGGCCAGGGGGGCCACCGATTGTGTGAGTGCCTTTAGGGGGGCATGCAGGTTTTTCCCCTCTCTGACGGTTCAGCGAAGCTCCAAATGGCATGGTTTCGTACCACGTGGCAGGCAGAGTCTTGGGGTTTGTTTCAGGGGTCACCAATCTAGAGGGCTCCAGGACAGGCCCCTAGGGATGGAAGCCTTAAAACCCAACTGAGGGTGAGGGCTAGGGCCTAGTGGCATGGTAAACCTGATCCGTCAGCACCAGGGTGGCCACCCCGGGGTGCTGAGTAGTGGGTGTCATTTTCCTTACATGCACCTGGCTCATAAAGGCTTTCTCACAGGGTTCAGGCCGTGAACACCTGGGACCGAGGGCCAGGCTGAGGTGGCGGCCCTGCGGGCTGGCGCCACCAGAATCAAGTTTGCTGGGGGTTTTCTGGCCAATTCTCACCAGCTTTCTGTAAAAATTAATATCAATTTGGGTAGAAAGCTGGTGAGAATTGGCTGGCTTTGGACACTGATTCAGGCCACACTGGTATCCATGGTCTAGATCGCTTTCTTGCTAAGTGCATGACAAGGCCATCCGGGAACATGGGCAGGGCCCACATGGATCCTGCAAGTGTCCCCATGCAGGGGAGATTTCTGGGGGCAGAGATGAAGGAGGGGGTCCAGCTGAGCCTCAGCCTCTTTGTTTGTGGCCTGTTGGGGCACCGAAGGTGGGGGTGGCCTCAAGGGGGATATGCAGGTTCTCCAACTTAGAGGGTTTTTCCCAGCTCCGAATGGCAAGGTTTCCTCCTGGGTGGCAGGCGGAGTCCTGGGGTGTGGCTCAGGGGCCCCCAGTGTGGAGGGCTCCAAGGACAGACTCCTGGGGATGGAAGCCAGAAAATACAACCAAGGCTTAGGGCCAGGGCCTAGGGGTAAGGTAAGTGCCAGCACTGGGGCGGTCACCCCAGGGGCCTGAGTATCGGGAGGCATTGGCTATAGATGCGCCTCTCTCATAGAGGGCTTTCTCACAGGGTTTGGGCCATGACCATTCAGGACCTCGGACTATGCCCAGGCTGAGGTCCTAGGACTCGTGCCACAAGAAGTGAGTTTGGTGGGGGTTTTCTGGCCTATTCTCACAAGCTTTCTGCCCAATTGATATAGATTTGGGCAGAAAGCTCGTGAGAATTGGCCGGATTTGGGCAGCGATTTGGGTCATGCTGGCGCGCACATTCTAGAGTGCTTTCTCTCTAGGTATGTGTTGCGACCATCCAGGAACACACACCAGGCCCACGCGGTTCCTCTGCTACAGCCCCATGCGGTGGAGCTTTCCCGGGGCAAAGTTGAGGGAGGGGGTCCAATGGAGAATCAGCCTCACTGTTTGGGACCACGTGGGGGCCCGGAGGTGGGATGGCCTCAGGGGAGGCTTGAAGGTTTCTCCTGCTCTGATGGTTTCACGCAACTCTGAATGACATGGTTTCCTCCTGGATGGCAGGCAGAGTCCTGGGGTGTGACTCAGAGGTCCCCAATCTGGAGAGACAGTGCCAGTGTGGCTTTAGACCTGTGGAGGCGCTGTGAGCTGCTTTAGGAGTCTTTCGAGGGCCATGCCTTACCGGTTCAAGCCACTGGAGGGAGTGGTGAGCTGTGGTGTAAGAGACCCTGGAAGGCATGGTAATGCTGCTTGCCACCACTGGAGGCAGTGGCGAGCTGCCGTGGGAAACACACCAGAAGAGGAGTCAGGGCAGCCTGCTGGCTCTGAGGGCAGTGGTGAGGTGCTGGGTAAGAGACCCTGAAAGGTGAGGCACTGCAGCTTGTTTTTACAGGAGGGAGTGGTGAGCTGTAGAGTCTGTTTCTCCAGGCACAAGAGTGGTGGTAACAACCCCTGGAGATGGGCCACCACTCAGCATTGTGCCCCGTTTCCCCAGGTTTGGTGGTAAGGTGCTGTCAGGATGGTTCAGGAGGGTCCTCCCGGTGGGGGTCTGGAGCCGGGCGGAAACCAAACCCAAGTCTTGTTGCATTTGGAACTGAGGAGTTGAGTGTTTGTTTGGAAGAGTATATTTGCTTCTCCAAAAAGGACAAGGGCATTGGTCAGGTTTAGATGGAAGTTAATTACCACTTAAGAAACAAGCATGTGTCTCTCCTTCTCCCAGGAATCGGAGCAGGTGTGAGCCTTTAGGTGGGAGGTGCCTACTTATCCCCACTTGCCAACCCTTCTTCACTCTGGCTCCATGAGACCTGAATTTTGGAAATTAGCATTTGAGTCAGTTATGCCGCTTGTCCCAGGATGTCAGCGTTCAGAGAAAACAGCAGGCCCATTGGGTGCAAGGTCACATCCATGCCAGGATGGAGGTAAAACTTCTCTTTCCTCGGTGTGTGTTTTGAGCATAGAATGTGTTCCTTCATCTAACAGTGTTTATTCCACTGGGCCTAGGCTGTGGTGGGATGGCCAGCACCTAGAGTTAGGTGGCTGTTTGTGGTCAAATAGAGACTTGGATGATATCTTCTCCTTTGTCAAAGGTGATGTATCCTAATGGATTCATGTTTTCATCCAAGGGGTTCCAATGAGAGCAGAGGGAAAATTCAAAATGATTCCAAGGAGCCTTGGATGATTTAAAAGGGAAGCCTGACTTTCTAGTTTCACTCAGTGGACCATCTATATAGTTGGTCATGCCGTATTTTCTCTGCAGTTTTGTGGGTGGTGAAGTCAGAAGGATGGTCTTTGGGAATTCCCCTGGATAGAGGCATGCTGGTGGCTTCAAGGGACTTGGTGTCAGGAACCCTGGGGTGAATTTCTGGAACTGCTTGCCTGACTCTGGGTGAGTCAGGTTATCCCACAGGTTTTCTGTTTCCTCCTTAGGAAATTGCCGGCAGGGAATGTTTTGCTTAAAGTGGAACCCTCTGGCACTGTCGGTGGGCATGCGGGCAGCCACTCTGGAAAAGAGTATGGTGGTTCCTCCAAAAACTAAAAACTGAACAACCCTAGGATCCAGCCATTTCCCTCCTAGGTATTTCCCCAAAGGGCACAAAAATGCACATCCAATGGGGTACAAGCACCATTATCAACCAGACAAGCAGCATTATCAACCATAGCAAAACTTTGGAGGGAGTCCCAATATCCATTCACTGATGAGTGATTATATATTTATATAATCTCCCACATCTTCTTAATGGAATAGGAGCCAGCTTCAAAAAGAATGAACTCTAACCATCTGCAAGGATGTGGATGGGTCTAGAGCAAATTTAGCTAAGCAAAATCAGTAAGAAAAGACCAATAGCCTATGACTTGACTCCTATGGAATTTCCGAAAGAAAACAGATGAACATAGTGAGAGGAGAAAGATAGGCCAATGAGGAAACAGACTCAACCTTAGAGCCCAAACCAGGGGTTGGCAGAGGGGAGAGGTGTGGGGGAAGGGTTCAGTTGGTGACAGCTGTGAGGCAGGGCACTTGTTGTGATTAGCTCTGGGTATTCTGTGCAGGTGAAGAATCATGAAATCCTACCCCGGAAACAAAGGAATTACCACTTCACGGAAACGAATTGGAATTGAAGTCAATGAAGAAAAGAAGACCACGTTCTATTTCATGAAGAGTGAGGTAAAAATGGAGTGATTTTCATTCTCCTGTTCTGTAGATGATCATTTTCACACACTGTGGTAGGATATGCTAGTTTCTGATTGCATAAGGAGCCCTCAGAAAGCTGCCATGAAAGATTCAGATCTCAGAGTATGTACACATTTCATTGATATGTTCCTTGCAGTTTGCCCAGGTACAAAGGTAAGTGGAGAGAAATATGGCAGGAGAGGAAAGGAGGTCTTAAGCATTCAGGAGGGAGCCTTCTCTCTTTCTCATGAATGCCTTGGGCCAGTGTCAATTGCGAAGAAGGAGGTGGGATCCCAGAACTTTGCGGCAGACAGAGGAGTTCCAGGTCTGCCTAGAGCTGACAGGGTTCCTGAGGAGAGCTGAGTTAGGGGCGTGACAGGCCCAGACTGTTGGTGCTGAGGTGGGTTCCCCGAGGGCCTGACTTGAGGATGGGGGTCAGGCAATACATCAGGACCCAGGTTTATAGCCGGGATGCTGGAGAATGTGGGGGAGTCCTCAGGGAGGTATGTAGGTTTTTCTGGCTCTGAGGGCTCTGGGCAGCTCCGAAGGGACTAGTTTCCTGCTGGGTGGCAGGTGGACTCCAATAGTGTGGCTCCAGGGTTCCCAATCTAGAGAGCTTGGAGGACAGGCCCCTGGGGAAGGAAGCCTGAAAACGCAACTTAGGGTTAGGGTTATGGCTTTGGGGCATGGCAGACCCAATCTGCTGGCGCTGAAGCAGGGCTCCCCTCGGGGTTGAGGGAAGGTGTCCAGCGGTTCAACAGAATTGGGGTTTGTGGCCGGGGGGCATGCAGGTTTCTCCCTCTCTGAGGGATCTACAGAGCTCCAAATAGCATGGTTTCCTTCCACATGGTGGACAGATTCCTGGTGTGTCACGGTCCTCAATCTGGGGAGTAGTAGAGTTAGTAGAGAAAGTAGAGTAGTAGAGAAAGTAGAGTTAGGGTTAGGGCATTGGGGCATGGCCAGCTCAATCCGCCAGTGCCAGGGCAGACACCCCAGGGGGGCTGAGTAACGGGAGGCATTGTCCTTGTGTGTGCCTGGCTTGTAGAAGGCTTTCTCACAGGTTTCCGGCAGAGACCACTTGGAACCCCGGGAACTCCCATGTGGAGGCCCTGCACGCCCGCGCTGCCAGAAGTGAGTTCATTGGGGTTTTAGAGCCAATTCTCATGAGATTTCTGCCCAAATTGATACCGATTTGGGCAGAAAGCTCATGAGAATTGGCTGGCATTGGGTGGCGATTTGGACCAGGCTGTTGCCTGCAGTCTAGAACACGTTCTCGCTAGATGCGTGTCACAGCCATCCAGGAACACTGTCCAGGCCCACGCTGCTCCACTGAGGGCCCCCATGCACAGGAGCTCTCTTGGGGAAGAGTTGAGGGAGGGGGTCCAGAGCATTAGCCTCCATGTTTGCGGCCCAGAGCAGCGCCAAAAGTAGGAGGGGGCTCATTGGGCGTATGCAGATTCCTCCTGTTCTGAGGGTTTTGTGCAGCTCCAAATGACAGTTTCCTTCTGGGTGGCAGGCAGAGTCCTGCGGTATATCACAGGGGTCCCTAATCTGAAGAGCTTGGGGGCCAGGTCTCTGGGGACAGAAGCCTGAAGAGCCAACCAGCCTCAGTGCCGGCAGATCGGGCCTGCCACCTTCAGACCCCCTCCCTCAACTCTGCCCGTGGAAAACTGCCCTGCGTGAGGGCACTTGCAGGAGCCACATGGACCCGGCCTGTGTTCCTGGATGGCCGTGACATGCACTTAGTGAGAAAGTGCTCTAGACCGCTGGTGTCAGCACAGCCCAAATCGCAGCCCAATGCTAGCCAAATCTCACGAGTTTCTGCTAAATCGATATGGATTTGGGCAGAAAGCTCAGGAGAATTGACTGGAAACCCCTGGTGAACCCACTTCTGGTGGCGTGGACCAGCAGATCTGCCACCTGGGACTGGCACTGGGTACCGAGTGGTTGCGGCCCGAACCCTGGGAGAAAAGGCTCCACGAGGCAGGTGCACATGACACCAATGCCTCCCGCTTCTCACCCCTCTGGGGTGCCCACCCCAGCACTGGCGAATTGGGCCTGCCATACCCCTAGGATCTTGCCCTAACACTCAGTTGGGTTTTCAGGCTTCTGTCCCCAGGGACCTGTCCTTCAAACCCTCCAGATTGGGGACCACTGAGCCACACCCCAGGATTCTGACTGCCACCTAGGAGGAATCTGTGTCATTCAGAGCTGTGAAAAACCTTCAGAGCAGGAGAAACCTGCATGCCCAGCCTAGGCCACTCCCACTTTTGGCGTCCCATTGGGCCTCAAATATGGAGGCTGATGATCGGCCAGACCCTCTCCCTCACCTCTGTCCCCAGAAAACTCCCCTGCATGGGGGCTCTCGCAGGAGCCTTGTGGGCCCGGCCCGTGTTCCCAAATGGCCGCAACACGCACCTAGTGAGAAAGCCCTCTAGACCTCGGGCGACAGCTTGGCCCAAATCACTGCCCAACACAGGCCAATTCTCACGAGCTTTCTGCCCAAACTGATATCGATTTTGGCAGAAAGCTGTGAGAATTGGCCAGAAAACCCCCAGTGAACTTGCTTCTGGTGGTGTGCGCCTGCAGGGCTGCCACCTGGGTCTGGCCCTGAGTCCTGAGAGGTCATGCCTGAACCCTGCGAGAAAGCCCTCTAAGAGGCATAGGCACGTGAGGCCAATGCCTCCCCCTACTCAGTCCCCTGGGTGCCCGCCCTGGTGCTGGTGGACCCTCAGAGCGGGAGAAATCTTCATGCCCACCCTGAGGCCACCCACACTTTCAGTGCCCCACCGGGTGCAAACACAGAGACTGACACTCAGCCAGACCCAATCCCTTTACTCTACCCTTGGAAAGCTGCCCTGCACAGCAGCACTTGTGGGAGCTATGTGGGCATGTTCTGGGATGGCCACGACAGGCATCTAGTGAGAAAGCGCTCTAGACCCCAGATGCCAGCGTGGCCCAAATCGCTGCCCAAAGCTGGCCTACTCTCATGAGCTCTCTGCCAAAAATGATACTGATTTGGGCAGAAAGCTGTGGGAATTGGCCAGAAAACCCCCAGCAAACTTACTTCTGGCGGCATGGGCTAGCAGGTCCATCTCCTGGGCCTGGCCAGAAGCCTGAGTGGTCACGGCCCAAGCCCTGTGAGAGAGACCTCTATGAGCAAGGCGCACCCGAGGCCAATGCCTCCCGCTACTCAGTCCCCTGGGGTACCCGCTCCAGCACTGGCAGATCGGGCCTGCCATGCCACTAGGCCCTCGCCCTAACCCTCGGTTATGTTTTCATGCTCTGTCCCCAGGGGCCTGTCCCTCGAGCCATCCAGATTGGGGACTACTGAGCTGCACCCCAGGACTCCGCCTTCCCCCCGGGAGGAAACAGTGCCATTTGGAGCTGCGCAAAACCCTCAGAGTGGAAGAAACCTTCATGCCTCCCTGAGGCAACCCCCACTTTCAGCACCCCAATGGGTAACAAACATGGAGTCTGACACTCAGCCAGACCCCCTACCTCAACTCTGTCCCTGGAAGCTGCCCTGCGTGGGGGCCTTTGTGAGGACAGTGTGGGCCCAACCCATGTTCCTGGATGGCCACAACTTGCAACTAGTGAGAAAGCACTCTAGCTCACAGGGGGAGAAATCTGCATGCCCCCCTAATGCCACCCCCACCATCTTCGGCTGCCCCCCCGCTCTGGGCCATAAAGCCAGATTCTGCTGCCAGATGCATGCCTTCAACTCAGCCCTGAGGGGAACCAGCCTCTGTGTTGGCAAATCAGGCCTGCAATACCCCTAGGCCCAAACACTAATGCTAGTTTGGGTTTTTAGTCTTCAATCCAAAGAGAGTGGTCCCCAAGCCTCCCGGATTAATTACCCCTGAGTGGCAACCCAGGACTCCACCCACTACACAGGAAGAAACCTTGCAGTTTGGAGCTGCACGGAACTCTCAGATGGAGAGAAACCTCCCTAACGGCACCTGACCATCTGCGGCATGCCTGGTTATAAAGCGGATTCTGCTGCAGTGCCAGACGCATGCCCTCAACTCAGCCCTGAGGGGAGCCCGCCTCAGCACTGGAAAATTGGGCCTGTAATGGCCCTAGGTCTTAATCCTAACCCTAGTTTGGGTTTTCAGGCTTCCATTCTGAGGGGCCTGGCTCCCAAGCTCCTCGAATTAAGGACTTCTGAGCGAATTCCAGGACTCCATCATTCATGTGGTAGGATAACGTGCTGTTTGGAGCTGCGCTGAACCCTCAGAGGGGGAGAAATCTGCATGCCCACCTAAAGCCACCCCAAACATCGACAGCCCTGTCCATAAAGCCAGATTCTGCCGCACCATCTGATGCATGCCCTCAAATCAGCCCTGAGGGGAGCCTGCCTCTGTGCCGGCAGATCTGTGGTGCCATGCCCCTAGGCCCTAAACCTAACCCTAGTTTGGTTTTTCAGGCTTCCATTCTGAGGGGCCTGGCTCTCAAGCCCCCCGGATTAAGGACCCATGAGTGACACTGTAGGACTCAGCCAGCCACACAGTAGGAAACTGTGCCATTTGGAGCTATGCCGAACCCTCAGAGGGGGAGAAATCTACATGCCCCGTAAAGCCACTCCCACCATCAGCAGCCCACCTGGCCCTAAAGGTGGATACTGCCATGGCGCCCTCAAATCAGCTCTGAGGAGAGCACACCTCAGCGCTGGCAGATCAGGCCTGCCATGCCCCTTGGCCCTAACCTTAACCAGAGTTTGTGTTTTCAGATTTCCATTATGAGGGTCCGGGCGACCAAGCCCCCCACGGTTAAGGAACCGTGAGTGACACCCCAAGACTCTGTCCTCCACGCAGGAGGAAATCTTGGAGTTTGGAGCTGCACTGAACCCTCAGAGGAGGAGAAACTTGCATGCCCCCCTAAGGCCACCCCCACAATCAGAGGCCCACCTTCCAAAAGCCGGATTCTGGCAAAGCGCTGGACTTATGCCCTCAACTAAGCCCTGAGGGGAGCCGCTTCAGCGGTGGCAGTTCAGGCCTGTTAATGCCCCTCGGACCTAACCCTAACCCTAGTTTGGGTTTTCAGGCTTCCATTCTGAGGGTCCTGGCTCCCAAGCCC
The DNA here is from genome assembly GCF_963455335.1 of Martes martes. Lineage (NCBI taxonomy): Eukaryota > Metazoa > Chordata > Mammalia > Carnivora > Mustelidae > Martes > Martes martes. The sequence goes on along the minus strand of NC_137889.1, from coordinate 60,806,491 downwards.
CTCTGACTAAGGACCCCTAAACTACACCCTAGGACTCTGCCCATCACGCAATAGGAACCTGTGCCTTTTGGTGATGCTCTAAACCCTCAGAGGTGGAGAAGCCAACATGCTCCCCTAAGAACACCCCCACCATCGGCAGCCCCCCGTCCATAAAGTCAGATTCTGCTGCAATGCTGGATGCATGCCCTCAACTCAGCCCTGAATGGAGCCCGCCTCAGAGCCAGCAGATTGGGCACGTAATGCCCCTAGGCCCTAACCCTAGTCTGGGTTTTCAGGCTTCCATTCTGAGGGGCCTGGTTCCCAAGCCCCCCAGATTAAGAACCCCTGAGTGCCACTTCAGGCTCCCCCAGCCACGCAGTAGGGAACTGGGCCATTTCAAGCTGTGCCAGACCCTCAGAAGGGGAAAAACCTGCATGCCCCCCTAAAGCCATCCGACCATCGGCGTCTCCCCGGGCAATAAAGCCAGATTCTGCCATGCCACTGGATGCATGCCCTCAACTCAGCCCAGAGGGAAGCATGCCTCAGCGCTGGCAGATTGGTGCCCCTAAGGTGCCCCTAAGCCCTAACCCTAACACTAGGTGGGGTATACAGGCTTCTGTGCCCAGAAAGTTTGCCCAAAACCCCCCAGACTGGGGACACCTGAGACTCATTCTGGCACTCTGCCGGCCACCTAGGGCAAAATCGTGCCATTTGGAGCTGCACCAAACCCTCAGAGGCAGAGAAAACTGCATGGCCCCTAAAGCCACGCCCAACATCAGTGCCCCCCCCCTGCCATAAAGATGGATTCTGCCACACCGCCATATGCATGTCCTCAACTGACCCATGAGGGGAGCCTGCCTCAGTGCCAGCATATCCATCCTGCCATGCCCCTAGGTCCTAACCCGATCCCTAGTTTGGGTTTTCTATCTTCCATTCTGAGGGGCCTGGCCACAAAGCCCCCTGGATAAAGGACCCCTGAGCTACAACCCAGGACTCCACTTGCCATGCGGTAGGAACCTGTGCCATTTGGAGCTGTGCCAAACCCTCAGCGGGGTGAAACCTGCATGGCCCCACCATTGGTGGCCACCCTGTTCATAAAGCTGGATTTTGCCATGATGCCAGAAGCTTGCCCTCAACTCAGCTCTGAGGGGAGCCCATCTCACCACTGGCAGATCGGGCCTGTAATGCCTCTAGGCCCTAACACTAACCCTAGGCTGGGTTTTCAAGCTTCCATTCTGAGGGGTCTTTGTTCCCAAGCCCCCCAGATTAAGGACTCCTGAATGACACTCCAGCACTCCGCCAGAATCCATGCCATTTGGAGCTGTACCGAACCCTCAGAGGGGGACACCCCTCATACCCTCCTAAAACCACCCCAACTGTCAGTGTTCCCCTTGTCCTTAAAGCCAGATTCTGCCGCACCACTGAACATATGCTCCCAACTGAGCTCTGAGGGGAGCCTACATCCGTGCTGGCAGATTGGTCATGCCATGCCCCTAGATCCTAACCCTAATCCTAATTTTTGTTTTCAGGCTTGCGTTCTGAGGGGTCTGGCCACCAAGCTCCCTGGATTAAGGACCCCTAAGCTACACCCCAGGACTCTGCCTATCATGCAATAGGAAGCCATGACATTTGGAGCTACGCTGAACCCTCAGATGGGGAGAAACCTGCATGCCCCCCTAAAGCCACTCCCACTATCGTCACCCCCCACCATCCATAAAGCGGATTCTGCCCTGCCACTGAACACATGCCCTCAACTCAGCCCTGAGGGGAGCCTGCCTAAGCACCAGCAGTGCTTAATCCGGGGGGCTAGGGGGCCATGGCTCTTGAGATGGAAGCCTGAAAAACCAAACTAGAGTTAGGGTTAGGGTTAGAGCTTAGGAGCCTTCCATCTCAAGAGCCATGGCCCCCTAGCCCCCCGGATTAAGGACCACTGAGGGAAACCCTAGGACTCCGCCTGCCATGCGGGAGGAAATCTTGTGGTTTGGAGCTGCGCCGAACCCTCAGAGGAGGAGAAACCTGCATGTCCCCTAAAGCTACCCCCACAATCAACGGTCCACCTAGCTATAAAGACGGATTCTACCGCAGTGCTGGACGTGTGCCCTCAACTCAGCCCTGAGGGGAGCCTGCATCAGTGCCAGCAGATTGGGCCTGCAATGCCCCTAGGCCCTAACCCTAACCCTAGTTTGGGTTATCAGGCTTCCATCTTTTTTTTTTTTTTTTAAAGATTTTATTTATTTATTTGACAAAGAGAGAGAGAGAGAGATCACAAGGAGGCAGAGAAGCAGGCAGAGAGAGAGGGGGAAGCAGGCTCCCTATCGGGCTTCCATTCTGAGAGGACTGGCTCACCAAGCTCCCCAGATTAAGGACCCCTGAGTCACACTCCAGGACTCTGCCCATCACGCAGTAGAAACCTGTGCTATTTGGAGCTGCACCGAACCCTCAGAGGGGGAAAAACCTCATGCCCCCCCAACACCACCCCAACCATCGGCGGCACCCCTGTCCATAAAGTTGGATTCTATCATGACACCGGATGCATGTCCTCAACTCAGCCCTGAGGGGAGTCCGCCTCAGTGCCGGCAGATCGGGTCTATAATGCCTCTAGGTCCTAACCCTAACCGTAGTTTGGTTTTTCAGGCTTCCATTCTAAGGGTATTGACTCCCAAGCTCTCCGGATAAATGACCCGAGTGACACTCCAGGATTCTGCCAGCCACGTGGTAAGACACAGTGACATTTGGAGGTGCGCCAAACCCTCAGAGAGGGAGTAACCTGCATGGCCCCCTAAAGCCACCCCCACCATCGGTGGCCCCCTGGGGATAAAGCCAGATTCTGCCACACCACTGGATGTAGGCCCTCAACTCAGGCCTGAGGGGAGCCTGCCTCACCGCCAGCAGATCAGGCCTGCTATGCCCCTAGGCCCTAACCCTAACCCTAGGTGGGGTGTACAGGGTTACGTGCCCAGAGGGCTGGCTCCAAGTCCCGCCAGACTGGGGATGCCTGAGACTCACGCCGGCACTCCGCCAGCCTCCTAGGGCAAAATGGTGCCATTGTCAGCTGCGCAGAAACCTCAGAGTGGGAGAAATCTGCATGCCCCCTGAGACCACCCCCAGCATCTGTGCCTCCACGGAATCAGACCCAGACTCCAATGCGCCGCCTGATGCCTGCTGTATAACCTGCCTCAGCACCAGCAGATCTGTGGTGCCATGCCCCTAGGCCCTAACCCTAACCCTAGTTTGTGTTCTCAGGCTACCATCCAAGAGGCTGGCCCCCAAGACCCCTGAGTGACAACCGATGACTCTGCCTACTGTGTGGGTGGAAACTGTGTGGTTTGGAGCTGTGCTGAACCCTCAGAGGGAGAGAAATCTGTATGCCCCCCTAAAGCCACCCTCACCATCTGCGGCCCGCCTGGCCTTAAAGCTGGATTCCACTGCGCAGCTAGACGCATTCCCTCAACTCACCCCTGAGAGGAGCCCACCTCAGTGCTGGCAGATAGGTCATGTCATGCCCCTTGGACCTAATCCTAAACCGAGGTGGGGTGTACAGGCTTCCATTCCGAAGGGCCTGGCCACCAGGTCCCCCGGATTAAGGACACCTGAGCTATACTCTGGTACTTCAACTGCCATGCAATAGGAACCTGTGCCCTTTGGAGCTGCGCCAAACCCTCGGCGGGGGGAGGGGGAATCTGCAGGCACCCCGAGGCCACCCCCAGCATCTGTGCCTCCCCCGGACCTAAACCCAGACTCCAAGGTGCTACCTGATGCCCCCATCAACTCAGCCCACTGCGTAGCCCACCTCAGCTCTGGCAGATCGAGCCTGCCATGTGCCTAGGCCCTAACCCTAACCCTAGTTTGGGTTTTCAGGCTGCCATCCCAAGATGCCTGGCCCCCCAAGCCCCCTGGATTAAGGACTCCTGAGTGACAACCCATGACTCTGCCCACCTTGTGGAGGGAAACCTTGTGGTTTGGAGCTGTGCGGAACCCTCGGAGGGGGAGACACCTGCATGCCTCCCTAAAGCCACACCCACCATTGGCGGCCCCCCATGCCATGAAGCCGGATTCCACCAGGCTGCTGGATGCATGTCCTCAACTGACCCATGAGGGGAGCCCAACTCAGTGCTAGCATATCCATCGTGCCATGTCCCTAGGCTCTAACCCTAACCCTAAGTTGGGTTTTCAGGCTTCCGTTCCAAGGGGCTGGCTCCCAAGCCCCCTGGATTAAGGTCCCTTGAGCTACTACTCCAGCACTCCGCCAGCCACGTGGTAGGAAACCATGCTGTTTGGAGCTGTTCCGAACCCTCAGAGGGAGAGACTCCTGCATGTGCCCCTAAAGCCAACCCAACCACCGGCGGCCCCCTTGTCCTTAAAGCCAGATTCTGCCATTCCGCCAGACGCATGCCCCCAACTCAGCCCTGAGGGGAGCCTGCCTCTGTGGGGGGCCTCTGGGAGCCTCATGGGCCCGGCTCACAATCACACAGGGCCGCAACACGCACGTTGTGAGAAAGCTTTCTCAACACAGGGTCCATGCACAGCCCAAAGTGCCTCCCAACACTGGCCAATTGTCACGAGCTTTCTGCCCAAACAGATGCCAATTTGGCTGAAAACTCGTGAGAATTGGCCAGAGAGCCCTGGCAAACTCCCTCCCAGTGGCTGGGGCCTTCGCGAGAGCCGCCTGTTCCCGGCCTGGGGTCCCATGTGGTGTCGCCCAAAGCCTAGGGGAAAGCGCTCTAAAGGGCAGGTGCATGCATGGCCCCAGTTGCCTCCAAATGCTGGCCAAACCTGCCCTCTACTCAGCCCCCAGGGAGCCCACCTCAGCACCGGTAGTTGGGGCCTGCCATGCCCCTAGCCCCAAACCCTATCCCTGGGTTGGGTTCTCAGGCTTCCATCCCCAGAGGCCTGGCCCTCAAGCCCTCCAGACTGGGGACCCCTGCTGGGGGTCCCCAGCAGGACTCCGCCTGCTGCCCAGGAGGAAACCGAGCAGTTGTGAGGTGCGGGAAACAGCGGGAGACACCTGCATGCCCACCTTAGGCCACCCTCACCTTCACCGCCCCCTTCTGCCATAAAAAGCCTGAACCTGAGGCTCAGGCTCAACCCTAACTCAACTCTGCCCCTGGGGATCTCATCTCTGCGGGGTCCTCCGGAAGCCACGAGGAACTGGCTCACTCTCTCACACAGCTGCAACATGCAACATGCTAGTGAGAAAGCGCTCTCAGCACGGGACCAGTGCACACCTGGAATCACCACCCAAAGCCAGCCAATTCTCATGAGCTTTCTGCCCATCAATTTGGGCAGAATCCTCATCTTCAGGCCATCCTCATCTTCGGCGCCCCCTTCTGCCAAAGAGAGCAAGAGCCCCAGGCTCAGACCCACACCCAAACTCAACTGTGCCCCTTGGATGCTCGCTTCTGCAGGGGGCCTCTGGGAGCTGCGTGGGCCCCAATTGCAGTCTTGCACCACCACAACACATAGTGAGAACGCACTCTCAGTACGGGACCAGAGCGTGGCCCAAGTCACTGCTCAACGCCGGCCAATTCCTAAGAGCTTTTGCCCAAATCGATGTCGATTTGGGCAGAAAGCTCATGAGAATTAGCCAGAAACACCCAGCGAACTCCCAGCTGCACGGGCCTTCAGGGGAGCCGACTTGGCATGGCCAGAGGTCATGAGTGGTCGCAGCCTGAACTCTGTGAGAAAGCGCTCTAAAAGCCAAGTGCACAGGTGGACAAAACCTCCCTCTACTCAGCCCCCTGGGGTGCCAATCTCAGCACTGGCAGATCGGGCCTGACATGTCCCTAGGCCCTATCCCAAACCCTAGATTCAGTTTTTAGGCTTCCTAGGGGCCTTTCCCCCAATCCCTCTAGATTTGGGACCACAGAGCCACACCCCATGAGTCTGCCTGCCACCAGGAGGAAAACGTGCCCTTTGGAGGTACACAGAACCCTCAGAATGGGAGAAACTGCATGACCCCCTGAGGACAACGTTGCCTTTGGCAGGCCCACTGGCCCGAAACCCAGAGCCTGATGCCCCATCTGACCGCTGCCCTCCACTCAGCCCCCAGCGATCCCACCTCAGTGCCAGCAGGCAGGGCCTGCCATTCCCCTAGGCCTGAACCCTAATCCCGAGTTGGTTTCTCAGGCTTCCATCTCCAGAGACCTGGCCCTCCAGCCCTCCAGACTGGGGACCCCTGAGCCATACCAGAAGGACTCTGCCTATCACAAGGAGGAAACCATGCCATTGGGAGCTGTGGGGAACACTGAGAGTGGGAGAAACCTGCATGCCCACCTCAAGCCACCCTCACCTTTGGCACCCCTTCTGCCAAAAAAAACCCGGAGCCTGAGGCTCAGGCTCACACCCTAACACAACTCTGCCCCAGTGAGCATGGCTCTGCCTGGGGACACAGACGCAGCATACACCTAATGAGAAAGCACTATGCCCGTGGCCAACACGCAGCCCGAATGGCCGCCTAACGCCAGCCAATTTCACGAGCTTTCTGTCCAAATTGATGTCAATTTGGACAGAAAGCTCATAAAATTGGAAAGTGCCGGCGAACTCACTTCCTGTGGCAGGGGCCTTCAGTGGAGTCGCCTGGGCTCATCCCAGGGTCCCACATAGTTTCACCCGAAGCCTACAGGAATGCACTCTAAAGAGTGGGTGCACGCTCGATCCCAGTCACCTCCGTATGCTGGATAAAATTGCCTTCTACTCAGATCCCAGGGAGCCTGCCTCAGCATCAACAGATGTGGCCTGCCATGCCCCTACTCCCAAACCCTAACACTGGGTTGGGTTCTCGGGCTTCCATCCCCAGAGGCCTGGCCCGCAAGCCCTCCAGATTGGGGACCCCTGAGCTATACTGCAGGACTCCGCCTGCTGCCCAAGAAGAAACTGTGCCTTTGGGAGCTGCGGGAGATACTCAGAGTGGGAGAAACCTGCATGCCCAACGAGGCCACCCTCAGCATCTGTGTCAACCCTGGACCAAGAATCGGACTCGGATGCGTTGCCTGATGTCCACCCTTAACTCAGCCCACCAGGGAGCCCACCTCAGCATCGGCAGATCGGGCCTGACTGCCTCTAGGCCCTAGCTCTAACCCTAATTTGGGTTTTCAGGCTTCCATTCTGAGGGGTCTGGCTGCCAAGCCCCCCAGATTAAGGACCCCTGAGTCACACTCCAGGACTCTGCATGTTTTGTAGCACTCCAGGACTCTGCCTGCTGCCCAGGAGGAAACCGAGCCACTTCTACCACCGGTGGCCCCCCTGGCCATAAAGCCAGGTACTGCCACAGTGCTGGACAAATGCCCTCAACTCAGTCATGAGAGGAGCCTGCCTCAGCACCAGCAGATCAGGCCTGCCATGCTACTAAGCCCTAACCCTAACACTAGGTGGGGTGTACTGGCTTCCATGCAAGAATTTGGCTAAAAAGCCCACCAGATTAGGGATGCCCGAGACTCACGTCAGCACTTTGTTGGCCACCTAGGGTGAAATCGTGCCATTTGAACCTGAGTAGAACCCTCAGATGGAAAGAAAACTGCATGCCCCCCGAGGACACCTTCAGTATCTCCACAACCACTGGACCCAAACCAGGTCTCCGACGCACCGCCTGATGCCTGCCCTCAACTCGGCCCATGGGGGAGCCCACCTCAGCACCATGAAATCAGGCCTGCCATGCCCCTAGGCCCTATTCTTAATGCTAGTTTGGGTTTTCAGGCTTCCATCCCAAGAGGCCTGGCCACCAAACCCCCAGATTAAGGACCCCGTAGTGATATCCCAGGGCTCTTCCCAGCATGCAGGAGGAAACCTTGAAGTTTGGAGCTGCGCCAAACCCTCAGAGGGGGAGAAACATGCATGCCCCCCTAAAGCCACCCCAACCATCAGCAGCTCCCCATCCATGAAGCTAGATTCCACTGTGCCGCTGGATACATGCCCTCAACTCAGCCCTGAGGGGAGTTCACCTCTATGGAGGCAGATCGATTGTGCCATGCCCCTAGACCCTAAACCTAGCCCTAGTTTTTGTTTCAGGCTTCCATTGTGAGAGGCCTGGCCATCAGCCCTGAGGATTAAAGACCCTTAAGTTACACCCCAGAACTCCACCCATCACACAGTAGGAACCCGTGCCATTTGGAGTTGTGCCAAACCCTCAGAGGAGAAGAAACCTGGATGCCCCCCTAAAACCACCCCCATTGGCGGCCCCCTGTCCATAAAGCCGGATTCTGCTGCAACACTGTACCTATGCCCTCAACTCAGCCCTGAGGGGAGACCGACTCAGTGCCAGCAGATGCCCCTAGACCCTAACCATAACGCTAGTTTCAGTTTCAGATCCCGAGGGGCCTGGCTTCCATGACATCTGGATTAAGGAACCCTGAGTGGCACTCTAAGACTGCCAGTCACGTAGTAGGAAACCATGCCATTTGGAGCTGCGCTGAACCCTCAGAGGGGGAGAAACTTGCATGCCCCCCTAAAGCCACCCCTGAGGCCACCCCACGTTCGGCACCCCAACGGGCTACAAACATGGGGACTGACACTCAGCTGGAACCCTTCCCTCAACAATGCCCCAGGAAAGCTCCTCTGCACAGTGGCCCTCCCGGGAGCCGCCTGGGCCTGGCTCATGTTCCCAGATGGCCACTACATGCACATAGGGCGAAAACGCTCTAGATGGCGGATGCCAGTGCAGCCCGAATCACCACCCAAAGCTGGCCAATTCTCACAAGCTTTCTGGCCAAATTGATATCATTTTGCGCAGAAAGCTCATGAGAATTGGCCGGGAAAATCCCAGCGATGTCGCATCCTGTTGCACATGTCTGCAGGGACGCCGCCTGGGCTGAGCCCGGGGTCCCAAGTGGTCGCAGCCCGAACACTGCCAGAAAGCCCTCTATGAGCCAGGCACACGTAAAGCCAATGTCTACTGCTACTCAACCCCCTAGGGTGACTGACCCGGAGCTTGTGGATTGGGCCTGCCATGCCCCTAGGCCCTTGCCCTAACCACTGGTTGTGTTTTCGGTTTTCTGTGCCCAGGGACCTGTCCCTGGAGTCCTCCAGATTGGGGACCCCCGAGCCACACCCCTTGACTCTGTCTGCCACCCAGGAGGAAACCGTGCCGCTCAGAGTTGCGCAAAACACTCAGAGCGGTATTAAACTGAATGACCCCCATGAGGCCACACCCCACCTAATGCCCCACCAGGCCGCAACACGTAGGCTGATGCCTAGCCGTAACCCCTCCCTCACCTCTGCCCCCAGAAAGCACCCTTGTGTGGGGGCTCATGGGGAAACCTGTATGCACCTGGCAAGAAACTGCTTTAGATCGCGGGTACCACGCAGCCCAAATCGACACCCGACGCTGGGCAATTCCCATGAGCTTTCTGGCCAAATCAATATCGATTTGGCCAGAAAGCTCATCAATATTGGCCGGAATACCCCGGCGAACTCACTTCTTGTGGTGCATGTCTGCAGGGCCGCCGCCTGGGCCTGGTCCAGGGTCCCGAGTGGTTGAATTCCGAACCCTATGAGAAATCCCTCAACAAGCCAGGCATACATGAGGGCAATGCCACCCGCTACTCAGACCCCTGGGGTGTCTGCCTGGTGCTGGCTGATTGGGCCTGCCAGGACCCTAGGCCCTGGCCCTAACCCTCGATTGGGTTTTCAGTCTTCCGTCCCCAGGAGCCTGTCCCTCGAGCCCTCAAATTGGGAATATCTGAGCCATACCCCATGCCTCATCCTGCCACCCAGGAGGAAACCATGCCATTCTGAGCTGCGAAAAACCCTCAAAGTGGGATTAAACTGCGTCCCCCACCCAGAGGCCATCCCACACATTCGGCGCCACATCGGGCCACAAACACAGAGGCTGACGCCCAGCTGTACTTTTCCCTTAACTCTGCCCCAGAAAGCTTCCCTGCACGGGGGCCCTTGGGGGAGCCGCATCGGGCCCGGCCCATGTACCTGGATAGCCACGACATGCACCAGGTGAGAAAGTGCTCTAGACCGCGGGTGCCAGCACAGCCTGAATCGCCATCTAATGCCAGCCAATTCTCATCAGCTTTCTTCCCAACACAATATCGATTTGGGCAGAAAGCTCGTGAGAATTGGCTGGAAATCTCCCAGCGAAGTCGATTCCTGTGGCACATGTCTGCAGTACCACAATCTGGGACTGCCCAGGGTCCCGAGTGGTTGAGGACTGAACCCTTTGAGAAAGCCCTCTATGAGCCAGTTGCACATGAGGCTAATGACACCCAGTACTATGCCCTGAGGGGTGCCCACACTGGCGCTGAAAGATGGGGCCTGCCATGCCCCTAGGCCCTGGCCCGAACCCTCGGTTGGGTTTTTAGGCTTCCATCCCCAGAGGCCTGTCCCTCGAGTCCTCCAGATTGGGAACCCCTGAGCCACACCACATGACTCCACCTCCCACCTGGGAGGAAACCGTGCCACTCAGAGCTGTGCAAAACACTCAGAGGGGGATTAACCTGTATGCCCACCTTTAGGCACCCCCCACCTTTGGCAGAGATAGAATGAGATCCCCTGCCAGGTGCTCCCTGCAGAGAAACTCAGGAACCCTGACGCCCACTCTAGATGGCTGATAGCTGCTTCAGTGTGACTTTGTGGCTCCTCTGGAGATAAGAGAAAATCCCAGGAGGTTTGGGGAGAAAGAGAAGTTTTACTTCCCATCCTGGCAAGGATGTGACATTCTGCCCAATGGGCCTGCTGTTTTCTCTGAACTCTGATGTCCTGGAACAAGCTGCATAACTCAGACATTGATTTCTTTTTTTTTTTTTTTAAGATTTTATTTATTTATTTGACAGAGAGAGATCACAAGTAGGCAGAGAGGCAGTCAGAGAGAGAGGGAGAAGCAGGCTCCCCGCTGAGCAGAGAGCCTGATGCGGGGCTTGATCCCAGGACCCTGGGATCATGACCTGAGCCAAAGGCAGAGGCTTTAACCCACTGAGCCACCCAGGTGCCCCTCAGATGTTGATTTCCAAACTTCAGGTCTCATGGAGCCAGAGTGAAGAAAGGATGGCAGGTGGGGATAAGTGGGCACCTCCCACCTAAAGCCTCACACCTGCTCCGATTCCTGGGAGAAGGAGAGACACATGCTTGTTTCTTAAGTGGTAATTAACTTCCATCTAAACCCGACCAATGCCCTTGTCCTTTTTGGAGAAGCAAATATACTCTTCCAAACAAACACTCAACTCCTCAGTTCCAAATGCAACAAGACTTGGGTTTGGTTTCCGCCCGGCTCCAGACCCCCACCGGGAGGACCCTCCTGAACCATCCTGACAGCACCTTACCACCAAACCTGGGGAAACGGGGCACAATGCTGAGTGGTGGCCCATCTCCAGGGGTTGTTACCACCACTCTTGTGCCTGGAGAAACAGACTCTACAGCTCACCACTCCCTCCTGTAAAAACAAGCTGCAGTGCCTCACCTTTCAGGGTCTCTTACCCAGCACCTCACCACTGCCTTCAGAGCCAGCAGGCTGCCCTGACTCCTCTTCTGGTGTGTTTCCCACGGCAGCTCGCCACTGCCTCCAGTGGTGGCAAGCAGCATTACCATGCCTTCCACGGTCTCTCACACCACAGCTCACCCCTCCCTCCAGTGGCGAGAATCTGCACTGCCGGGCCTTCCACAGACTCCTAATGCAGCTCACAGCGCCTCCACAGGTCTAAAGCCACACTGGCACTGTCTCTCCAGATTGGGGACCTCTGGCCCACACCCCAGAAGTCTGCCTGCCACCCAGGAGGAAACCGTGCCATTTGGACCTGCTCAAAACCCTCAGAAGAGAAGAAACCTGCATGCCCCCCAAGGACACCCCCACCCTCAGCAGGACCCTTGGCCATAAAGCTGGATTCTCCGTGGTGCGGGACACATGCCCTCAACTCACCCTGCGGGGAGCCCGCCTCAGCGCTGGCAGATCGGGCCTGCAATGTCCCTAGGCAAGAACACTAAGTTTGGGTTTTCAGACTTTGATTCTGAGGGGGCTGGCCCCTAAACCCCCGGGGTAAAGGACCACTGAGCAACACTCCAGGACACCACCATCCATATGGTAGGAACCATGCACTTGAAACTGCACTGAACCCTTAGAAGGGGAGAAACCTGCATGCCCCCCTAAAGCCAACTCGACCGTCGGCAGCACACCTAGCGATAAAGCCAGATCCAACTGCGCCACCGGACGCGTGCCCTCAATTCAGGCCTAAGGGGAGCCCGCTCAGCGTCAGCAGATCAGGTCTGCCATGCCCCTAGGTGAGGAGTACCGGCTTCCATACCCAGAGGCCTAGCTTGGGACCAGATTGGGGATACCTGAGACTCACGGCAGCACTTTGCCAGCCTCATAGGGCAAAATGGTGCCATTTAGAGCTGCACAGGAACCTCAGAGTCAGAGAAACCTACATACCCCCAAGGCCACTCCCAGCATCTGTGCCCCCTGGACCAAACCCAGACTCTGAACCTAGGCCCTAAACTTAATGCTAGTTTGGGTTTTCAGGATTCCATCCCAAGAGGCCTGGTACAGCAGCCCCCCAGATTAAGGGCCCCTGAATGACACCCCAGGACTCCACCCTCCACTCAGGAGGAAACCTTGTAGATTAGAGCTTATGGAACTCTCAGAGGGGAAGAAAACTGCATGCCCCCTTAAAATCACCCCCACCATCGGCAGCCCACCTGGCCATAAAGCCAGATCTGCCGCAGTGCTTAATGAATACCCACAACTCACCCCTAAGGAGATCCCGCTTCAGTGCCTGCAGATAGGGTCTGTAATGCCCCTAAGTCCTAACCCCAACACTAGTTTTGGTTTTCAGGCTTCCATTCCAAGGGTCCTGACTACCAAGCCCCTGCATATAGGACCACTGAGCAACACTCCAGGACTCCACTAGCCACATGGTTGGAAATTGCGCCATTTGGAGCAGCGCCAAATCCTCAGAAGGCGAGAAACCTGCATGGCCCCCCAAAGCCACCCCAAGCAACAGCAGCCCTCCAGCCATAAAGCCGGATTCTGCTGCCGTGCCAGACGCATGCCCCCAACTCAGCCCTGAGGGGAGCCTGCTCCAGTGCTGGCAGATCAGGCCTGTAATGGCCCAGTCACATGGTAGGAAACTGTGCCATGGCAGCTGTGCCAAATCCTCAGAAGGGGAGAAACCTACATGCCCCTTAAAGCCACCCTCACCAACAGCATCCCCCTTGGCCAAAAAGCTGGAATCCACCACACCACCAGACACATATCCTCAACTCACCCCTAAGGGGATCCCGCCTCAGTGCCAGCAGATTGTCCGTGCAATGCCCCTAGGCCCTAACCCTAACCCTAGTTTTGGGTTTTCAGGCTTCCATTCTGAGGGTCCTGGCAACCAAGCCCCATGGATTAAGGAACCGTGAGCAACACCCAGTACTCTGCCCACCATGTGGTAGGAACCTATGGTGTTTAGAGCTGCACCAAACCCTCAGAGGGGGAGAAATCTGCAAGCCCCTCTAAAGCCACATGAACAATCGGCGTCCCCCTGGCCATAAAGCCGGATTCTGCCATGGTACTGGACAAAAGCCCTTAACTCAGCCCTGAGGGGAGCCCGCCTCAGTGCCAGCAGATTGTCCGTGCCATGCCCCTAGGCCCTAACCCTAACCCTAGTTTGTGTATTCAGGCTTCCATTCTGAGGGGCCTGGTCACCAAGACCCCTGGATTAAGGACCCCTGAGCTATACCCCAGGACTCGGCCCACCACAAGGTAAACCCATTCCCTTTGGAGCTGCACAAATCCCTCAGAGCAGGATTAACCTCCGTGCCCCCCTGAGGCCACCCCCTATATTCAGCACCCCACTGGGCTGCAAACACAAAGGCTGATGCCCATCCGGAGCCCCTCCCACAACTCTGACCCTGGAAAGCTCCCCTGCGCATGGTCCCTAGTGGGAGCCACCTGGGCCCAGCCCATGTTCCCGGATGGCCAGGACAGGCACCTAGCGAGAAAGCCCTCTAGACCACAGATGCCAGCGCAGCCTGAATCGCTGCCCAGCACCGGCCAATTCTCAGATTTCTTCCCAAATTGATATCAATTACAGCAGAAAACTCTTGAGAATTGACTAGAAAAAAATCCGGCAAACTCGTTTCCAGCGCCGCAATTCTGCAGGGCCGCGGCCTGGCCCTAGCCTGGTGTCCCGATTGGTCGAGGCCTGAACCCTGTGAGAATGCCCTCTAACAGCCAGGTGGATGCGACAACAATGCCTCTTGCCCCTCAGTCCCCTGGTGTGCTAGCCCTGGCGCTGGCGGATCAGGCATGCCATGCCCCTAGGCCCTGGCCCTAACCCTTGTTTGGGTATTCAGTCTTCCATCCCCAGGGGCCTATCCCTCAAGCCCTCAAATTGGGGACCCCTGAGCCAACCCCATGACTCCACCAGCCACCCAGGAGGAAACCGTGCCATTTAGAGCTGTGCAAAACCCTCAGAGGGGGGGAAACCTGCATGCCACCCCTAAGGCCATCTACCACATTCAGCGCCTCACCGGATCACAAACATGGAACTGACACCCAGCCGTACCCACTCCCTTAACTCTGCCCCCAGAAAGCTCCCCTGTGTGGGGGCCCTCAGGGGAGCCTCGTGGGCCCAGCCATTGTTCCTGGATGACTGCCATACACACCTAGCGAGAAAGGGTTCTAGAGACTGTGGATGCCAGTGTGGTCTGAATCACCACCCATCGCCAGCCAATTCTCACGAGCTTTCTGCCCAAATCGATATCGATTTGGACAGAAAGTTCATGAGAATTGGCCGGAAAACCCCCAGCGAAGTCGCTTCCTGTGGCACATGTCTGCAGTACCACAACCTGGGACTGCCCGGGTTATTGAGTGGTCGAGGACCAAACCCTTTGAGAAAGCCCTCTATGAGCCAGTTGCACATGAGGCTAATGACACCCAGTACTCCACCCCGAGGAGTGCCCACACTGGCACTGGAAGATGGGGCCTGCCATGACCCTAGGCCCTGGCCCTAACCTTCAGCTGGGTTTTCAGGCTTCCATCCCCCAGGAACGTACCCAGCATCTGCACCCTCCCAGACCCAAACCCAGACTCCACTGTGCCTCCTGACACCCACCCTCAACTCAGCCCACCAGGAAGCCCACATCAGCACAGGCAGATCGGGACTACCCTGCCCCTAGGCACTAACCCTAACCCTATTTTGGATTTTTCAGGCTTCCATCCCAAGAGGCCTGGCCCCCAAGTCCCCTGGATTAAGGACCCCTGAGTGATAACCCATGACTCCGTACACCACGTGGGAGGAAACCTTGCGGTTTAGAGCTGCGCTGAACTCTCTGAGGGGGAGAAACCTGCATGACCCCCTAAAACCACCCTGACAAAAAGTGGCCCACCTGGCCATAAAGCCAGATTCTGCCCTGTCGCTGGATACACGCTCTCAACTCAGCCCTGAGGGGAGACCCCTTCAGTGCCAGCAGATCGGGCTTGTAATGACCCTAGGCCCTAATCCTAACCCTGGTTTGGGTTTTCAGGCTTCTATTCCAAGGGACCTGGCTCCCAAGCCCCCCAGATTAAGGACCTCTGAGCCACATTCCAGGATTCCACCAGCCACACAGTAGGAAACAGTGACATTTGGAGCTGCGCCGACCCCTCAGAGGGGGAGAAAACTGTATGCCCCCTTAAAGCCACCCCAACCACAGGCAGCCCCCTGTCCATAAAGCTAGATACTGTTGAGATGCCAGAGGCACACCCTCAACTCAGCCCTCAGGGGAGCCCACCTCAGCACCAGCATATCAGGCCTGTAATGCCCCTAGGCCCTAACCCTGAAGGAGTTTGGGATTTCAAACTTCCATTCCTAGGGGCCTGGCTCCCAAGCCCAAAGATTAAGGACCCCTGAGCCATAATCCAGGACTCTGCCAGCCACATGGTAGGAAACCGTGTCATCTGGAGCTAACCCTCAGAGGGGGAGAAATATTCATGCTACTCTAAAGCCACCCCAACAATTGATGGCCCCCCAATTGTCCATAAAGTCCATAAAGCCGGGTTCTGCCATCAATGCCAGCAGATAGGGCCTTCCAGGCCCCTAGGCCCTAACCCTAACTCTAGGTGGGGTGTACAGGGTTCCATGCCCAGAGGGTTGGCTCCCAATCCCACCTGATTGGGGATGCCTGAGACTCATGCCAGCACTCCGTATGCTGTCAAGGGTGAAATGGTGCCATTTGGAGCTGCGCAGAAACCTCAGAGTGAGAGAAACCTGCATGCCCCCAGAGGCCACCCCAGCATCTGCGCCCCCTGCCCTGGACACAAAACGGGACACCAATGCACCACCTGACACCCACCCTCAACTCAGCCCACCAGGGAGCCTGCCACAGCACCGGCAGATCAGGCCTGCATACCACTAGGCCCTAACCCTAACCCTAGTTTGGGTTTTCAGGCTTCCATCCCAAGGGGCCTGGCCCCAACCCCCCATGGATTAAGGACCCCCAAGCCACACCCCAGGACTCCACCCTTCATGTGGGAGGAAACCTTGTGGTTTGGAGCTCTGACAAACCCTAAGGTGGGAGGAAACCTGCATGCCCCCTAAAGCCATACCCACCATTGGCAGCCCCCCTGACCATAAAGCCGGATTCTGCCATGGCACCAGATGAATGCCCTCAACTTAACCCTGAGGGAAGCCCACCTCAGTGCCAGCAGATTGGTCGTGCCATGCCCTTAGGCCCTAACCCTAACCCTAGTTTTGTCTTTTCAGTCTTCCATTCCGAGGGGCCTGGCCACAAAGACCTGTGGATTAAAGACCTCTGAGCTATACCCCAAGACACTCCCCACCACGTGGTAGGAACTCATGCTGTTTGGAGCTGTGCCGAACCCTCATAGGGGGAGAAACCTGCTTACCATCGGCAGCCCCCCGATCATAAAGCCGGATTCTGCCAGGACGCCAGAAGAATGCCCTCAACTCAGGCCTGAGGGGAGCCCGCCTCAGTGCCAAAAGATTGGGCCTGCCATGCCCCTAGGCCCTAACCCTAAACCTAGGTGGTATGTATAGGGTTCTGTGCTCAAGAGAGCTGGCTTCCAATCCCTCCCGACTGGGGATGCCTGAGACTCACGTCAGCACTGCGTCAGCCGCCAAGGGCGAAATCATACCATTTGGAGCTGCGTAAAAACCTCAGAGCGGGAGAAACCTGCATGCCCCCCAAGACCACCCACAGCATCTGCACCCCCCGTGGACCCAAACTGGGACTCCGACGCAATGCATGATGCCCACTCTCAACTCAGCCCACTGGGGAGCCCACCTCAGCACTGGCAGATCGGGCCTGCCAAGCCCCTAAGCCCTAACCCTACTTTGGGATCAGGTTTCTATCCCAAGAGGCCTGGTCACCAAGCCCTTCGGATTAAGGACCGCTGAGAGACAACCCAGGACTCTGCCTGCCACGCTTGAAGAAACCCTGCAGTTTGGAGCTGCACCAAACCCTCAAAGAGGAGAAAACTGACTGCTCCCCTAGAGCCACCCTCACAATCAGTGGCCCACCTGACCATAAAGCTGGATTCCGTCATGCCGCTGGGCCAATGTCCTCAACTCACCCCTAAGTGGAGCCTGCCTCAGTGCCAATAAATTGGTCGTCCATGGCCCTAGGCCCTAACGCTGACCCTAGTTTGTGTTTTCAGGCTTTCATTCTGAGGGGCCTGGCTACCAAGCCCCCAGGATAAAGGACCCCTGAGCGACACTCCAGGACTCCACCAGCCAGGCGGTAGGAAACCGTGTCATTAAGAGCTGTGCCTAACTCTCAGAGCAGGAGAAAACTGCGTGCCCCCTAAAGCCACCCCAATAATAAGCAGTGCCCCAGTCATAAAGCCTGATTCTGCCATGGTGCCGGACAAATGCCCTCCGTTCAGCCCTGAAGGGAGCCCGTCTCAGTGCTGGCAGATTGGGCCAGCCATGCCCCTAGGCCCTAACCCTAACACTAGGTAGGGTATATAGGCTTCTGTGCCCAGAAGGTCGGCTCAAAAGCCCGCCAGATTGGGGACCCCTGAGACTCATGCCGGCACTCCGCTTGTCGCTGAGTATGAAATCATGCCATTTGGAGCTGCGCTGAACCCTCAGAGGAAGAGAAACCTGCATTCCCCCTAAAGCCACCCCAACTATTGGGGGCTCCCCTGTCCATAAAGCCGGATTCTGCCGCGCTGCCTGACACATGTCCTCAACTCAGCCCTGAGGGGAGCCCGCTGCTGTTCCGGCAGATTGGTCATGCCATGCCCCTAGGCCCTAACCTGAACCCTAGTTTGTGTTTTCAGGCTTCCATTCTGAGGGGCCTGACCACCAAGCCCCCTGGATTAAGTACCCTTAAGCTATACCCCAGGACTCTGCCCATCATACACTACGAACCTGGGCCATTTGGAGCTGTGCCAAACCCTCAGAGGGGGAGAAACCTGCATGCCCCCCGAAAACCACCCCCACATCAGCAGCCCACCTGTCCATAAACCTGGATTCTGCCACAAACCGTATGTATGCCCTCAACTCAGCCCCGAGGGGAGCCCGTCTCAGCACCTGCAAATCTGGCCTGCCAGGCCACTAGGCCCTAACCCTAACCAGGTTTGGGTTTTCAGGCTTCCATTCCAAGGGTCCTGGCTCCTAAGCCCCCCAGATTAAGGAGCCCTGAGTGACACTCCAGGATTCCATCAGCCATTCGGTGGGAAACTGTGCCATTTGGAGCTGCGCTGAACCCTCAGCGGGGTAGAAACCTGCATTCCACCCTAAAACCACCCCAACATCGGCAGACCCCCTGGCGATAAAGCCAGATTCTGCCTCACCACCGGATGCATGCCCTCAACTCAGGCCTGAGGGGAGCCCATGTCAGTGCTGGCATATCGGGCCAGTAATGCACCTAGACCCTAACCCTAGTTTGGGTCTTTAGGCTTCCATTCTGAGAGGCCTGGCTCCCAGGTCCCCCAGAATAAGGACCCCTGAGCCACACTCCAGGACTCCGCCAGCCACACAGTTGGAAACCATGCTATCTGGTGTTATGCCAAACTCTCAGAGGGGAAGAAACCTGCATGACCCCCTAAAGCCACTCCCACCATAGGGGGCACCCCTGTCCATAAAGCCGGATTCTGCTGCACCGCTGGACACATGCCCTCAACTCAGACTTGAGGGGACCCCGCCTCAGCCCCGGCAGATTGGGCTTGCCATGCCCCTAGATCCTAACCCTAATCATTGTGTTTTCAGGCTTCCATTCCGAGTGGCCTGGCCACCCAGCCCCCTAGATTAAGGACCCCTAAGCTATACCCCAGGACTCTGCCGGTCACACAGTAGGAACCCGTGCCATTTGGAGCTGCACCAAACACTCAGAGGGGGAGAAACCTGTGTGCTCCCCTAAAGCCACCTCCACCTTCAGCGGCCCCCTTGCATAAAGCTGGATTCTGCCATGACACCGGACGTATGCCCTCAACTCAGCCCTGAGGGGAGTCCGCCTCAGCACCAGCAGATCGGGCCTGTAATGCCCTTAGGCCCTAACCCTAACCCTAGTTTGGGTTTTCAGGCTTCCATTCTGAGGGGCTTGGCTCTCAAGCCCCCCAGATTAAGGACCCGTGAGCCACACCCCAGGACTCTGAAGCCACACGGTAGGAAACCGAGCTGTGGTGAACCCTGAGAAGGGGAGAAACCTGCATGCCTCCCTAAAACTACCCCAACGATTGGCAGCCTCCCTGTCCATAAAGCCAGATCCTGCCACTCTGAGACTCACACCGGCACAAATTAAGGATGCCTCAGTGACTTAAGGACCCCAGGACTGCACCAGCCACATGGGAGGAAACCGTGCTGTTTGGAGCTCTGCAGAACCCTCAGAGTGGGAGAAACCTACATGCAACCCTGAGGTCACCCCCAGCTTCTGTGGCCCCCCCTGGACAAAAACTCAGAGTCTGATGTGCCACCTGACATCCACCCTGACATCAGCCCATGAGGGAGCCCACCTCAGCAATGACAGATCGAGCCTGCCATGCCCCTATGCCCTTACCACAACTCCAGTTTCTGTTTTCAGGCTTCCATCCCAAGAGGCCTGGCCCCCAAACTCCCCAGATTAAGGACCCCTTTGTGACAACCCAGGAATCTGATCACCACGTGGAGGGAAACTGTGCCATTTGGAGCTCCGCAGTTCCCTCAGAGAGGGAGAAACCTGCATGCCCCTCTAAAGCCACCCCCACCATCAGCGGTCCCCCTGGCCAGAAACCGTGATTCAGCTGCACTGCCAGACACATTCCCTCAGCTCGAACCCTTGGGGAGTTCACCTCATTGCCAGCAGATCCAGCCTGCCATGCCCCAAGGCCATAACCCTAACATTAAGTTGCGTTTTCAGGCTTCCTTTCCCAGGGGCCTGTCCCCCAAGCCCTCTAGATTGGGAACCATGGAGCCATAGAGTAGGAGTCTGCCTGCCACCTAGCAGGACACCAGTCCATTTGGAGCTGCACAGGACCCTCAGAGCCAGAGAAACCTGCATGCCCCCAGAAGGTCTCCCCCATGTTATACAGCTCCCCAGCCACAAACCCGGAGCCTGATGCACCACCTGATCCCTGTCCTCAACTGAGCTTCTTGGGGAACCCACCACCAGACCAGCAGTTCGGGTCTACCACGTCCCTAGCTCAGCTCTCCTCAGGGACCCCTGTCAGTTCTAGGCAGACCTGGAACTCCCCTGTCGGCCTCAAAGCTCTGGGATCCCCCCCTCCTGCTTCTCAAGTTTCACTGGCCCAAGGCTGTCATGAGAAAGGGGGAAGGCTACCTCCTGGATGCTCAACACCTCCTTTCTTCTTCTGCCATTTTTCTCTCCACTTTCCTTTGACCTGGGCAAACTGCAAGGAACATATCAATGGAACATGTACATGCTCTGAGATCTGAATATTTCATTGCTGCTTTCTGAGGGCTTCTTATGCAATCAGAAACTAGCATATCCTACCACAGTGTGTTTGAAAATGATCATCTACAGAACAGGAGAGCAAAAATCACTCCATTTTTACCTCACTCTTCATGAAGTAGAATATGGTCTTCTTTTCTTCATTGACCTCAATTCCAATTTGTTTCCATGCAGTGGTAATTCCTTTGCTTCAGGGGTAGGATTTTGTAATTTCTCACCGGCATAGAACACCCAGAGCTCATCACAACAAGTACCCTCCCTAATAGCCATCACCAACTGAACCCTCTCCCCACACCCCTGCCCTCTAGCAATGTGTTTCCCACTGTATCTCACCAGTGCCTCCAATGGTGTCAAGCAGCATTACCATGCCTTCCAGGGACTCTGGCACCACAGATCACCACTCCCTCCAGTGGCGTGACCAGCATTGCTGAGCCTTCCAAAGACTCCTAATGCAGCTCACAACCCCTCCACAGGTTTAAAGCCACACTGGCACTGTCCCTCCTGATTGGGAAACTCTGAGCCACACCCACAAGGAAACCGTGCCATTCAGAGCTGTGCAAAACCTTCAGAATGGAACAAACCTGCATGCCTCCCTGAGTTCACCCCCACATTTGGCGCCGCCCCCACCCCCCGGCCACAAAACCTGGAGCCTGACACCCTGATCGACAATGGTCCTCAACTCAGTCCCCTGGGGATCCCGCCTCAGCACTGGCAGATTGGATCTGCCACGTCCTGAGGCCCTAACCCTAACCCTAGGTTTTCTTTTCAGGCTTCCATCCCCAGAGACGTGGGCCCCAAGCCCTCCAGATTAGGGACCACTGAGCCACAACCCAGGACTCTGCCTGCCACCCAGGAGGAAACTGTGCCACTTGGAGCTGCACAAAACCCTCAGAGCAGGAGAAACCTCCATGCCCCCACTGAGGGCACCCCCACCTTCGGTGTCCCACCAAGTCACAAACTCAGAGGCTGATACTCAGCTGGAACCCCTCCCTCAATTCTGCCTCCGGAAAGCTTCCCTGCCTGGGGCCCACGTGGGAGCCACGTGGGCCTGGCCTGTGTTCCCAGATGGCTGTGACACGCACCTAGCAAGAAAGCACTCTAGACGGCGGACACCAGCGCGTCCTGAATTGCCACCCAACACCAGCCAATTCTCATGAGCTCTGTGCCTAAATCAATATCGATTTGGGCAGAAATCTCATGAGAATTGGCTGGAAAACCCCTGGTGAACTCACTTCTGGCGGCATGGACCCACAAGGACTGCCTCCTGGGCCTGGCCCAAGATCCCGAGTGGTTGTGGCCCGAACTCTGTGAGAAAGCCCTCTAAGAGGCATGCCCACGCGAGGCCAATGCCTCCCACTGTTCATCCCCCTGTGGTGTGCTCCCTGGCACTGGAGGATCAGACTTGACATGCCCCTAGACCCTGGCCCTAACCCTTGGTTGGGTTTTTAGGCTTCTGTCCCCAGGGGCCTGACCCCCAAGCCTTCCAGTTTTGGGACCCCAGAGCCACACCGCAGGACACTGCTTTCCACCCAGGAGGAAACCATACTGTATGGAGCTGCAAAAAACCCTCAGAGCAGGAGAAACCTTCATGTCCCCCTGAGGTTACCCCCACCTTCAGCGCCCCAACGGGCCACAAACACGGAGGCTGACACTCAGCCTGACACTCCAACCCTCACCTCAGCCCTGGAAATTTCCCCTGCCCAGGGCCCTCAGGGTAGCGTGTGGGCCCGACCCATGTTCCCAGATGGCCGAGACACACACCTATCGAGAAAGTGCTGTAGACCGCGGGCACCAGCACAGTCCGAATAGCCGCCCAACACTGGCCAATTCTTACGAGATTTCTGCCCAAATTGATATCAATTTGGGCAGAAAGCTTGTGAGAATTGGCCAGAAAATCCCCGGTGAACTCAATTCTGGTGGCTCGGGCCTGCAGGGCCACCACATGGGCCTGTCCCAGGGTCCATGCGAGAAATCCCTCTACGAGACATGCACACACGAGGCCAACATCTCCCACTACTCAGCCCCCTGGGTGACCGCCCCAGCACGGGCGGATCAGGCCTGCCATGCCCCTAGGCCCTGGCCCTAACCCTTGGTGGGAATTTCAGGCTTCCATCCCCAGGGGCATGTTCCCCCAGTCCTCCAGATTGGGGACCCTGGAACCACATCCCAGCTGTCCGACTGATACTCAGGAAGAATCCATGCTATTCGAGGCTGTGCAGAACCCTCAGACCGGGGGAAACCTGCATGCCTCTCTGAGGCCACCCCCACTTCCGGCAACCCCCACCCCCCGGCCACAAAGCCCGGACCTTGACACACCGTCTGACCCCATCCTTGACTAAGCCCTGGGGGATCCCGCCTCAGTGCCAGAAGATAAGGCCTGCCATGCCCTAGGCCCTAACCCTAACACTAGGTTGGGTTTTCAGACATCTACCCCCAGAGACCTGGTTTCGAATCCCTCCATATTGGGGATCCCTGAGCCACAAAGCCAGACTCCTCCTCCCCTCCAGAAGAAAACCTTGCTATCGGGAGGTTCACAAATCCCCCAGAGCAGGAGAAACCTGCATAGCCCCCTCAGGTCACCGCCACATTTGGGGCCCCCATGGACACAAACTTGAGCCTGAGACAGCTGACATCTGAGCTAAATTCAGACTCCAGGGAGTTCGCCTCAGCTTCTGTGCATTGGGTCTCCATGTCCTAGGCCCAAGCCCTAACCCTAGCTTGGGTTTTCAGACTTTTGTCCCCAAAGTCCTGGCCTCCAAGAACTGCAGTTAGAGACCCCAGACCCACACCACAGGACTCCCTGTCCCCCAGAAGGAAACCGTGCCATTTGGAGCTGCACAAAACCCTCAGAGTAGGGCACCTGGGTGGCTCAGTGGGTTAAGCCGCTGCCTTCGGCTCAGGTCATGATCTCAGGGTCCTGGGATCGAGTCCCACATCGGGCTCTCTGCTCAGTGGGGAGCCTGCTTCCCTCTCTCTCTCTCTCTCTGTCTGCCTCTCTGCCTACTTGTGATCTCTGTCAAATAAATAACAATTAAAAAAAAAATCTTTAAAATCAGGAAATTACCAAGATAGATAGAGTAAAAATAAAAAAAAAAAAAAAAAACCCTCAGAGTAGGATAAACCTGCATGGCCCCTGAGGCCTCCCCCAGTTTTCCAGGCCACCCTGGACACAATCATGCAGCCTGAAACTCAGCCTGAGTTCCACCCTCAACTCAGCTCCCCCCGCACCTGGTAGCTTGTGCTAAAGCCAAAAGATCAGGCCTGCCATGCCCCTAGGTCCTAACCCTAACCCTTGTTTGGGTTTTCAGGCATCTGTCCCCAGACATCTGCTCTTGATTCTCTCCATATGGGGAACCCCTGAGCCACAGAACAAAAATCCTCCTGCACCCCAGAAGGAAACTTTGCTATTTGGAACTGTGCAAAACCCCCAGAAGTGGAAAAACCTGCATGACCCTTAAGGCCACCACCACCATTGGCGTCCCCTGGACACAAACCCACAGGATGACACAACCTGACAACCCCATATCAACTCAACACCCCAGGGAGCTTGCCTCAGCACAGGCAGATCTGGCCTCTCATGCCCCTAGGCCTAAATCCTAACCCTTGGTTAGGTTTTCAGGCATCCAACCCCAGAGGCCTGGTCTTGAACCCCTCCATATTGGGGATCCCTAAGCCACAAAACCGGACTCCTCCTCCCCTCCAGAAGGAAACCTTGCTATTTGGAGCTGTGCAGACTCCTCAAAGCAGGAGAAACCTGCATGGTCCCTGAGGCCACACCCACATTCGGCAGCCCCCATAGACACAAACTTGAGCCTGAGACAGCCTGACACCTGCCCTAAATTCAGACCCCATGGAGTTTGCCTCAGCACCAGCACATTGGGCCTCCATGCCCTAGGCCCACACACTAACCCTACTTTGGATTTTCAGACTTCTGTCCCTGGAATCCTGGTCCACAGGAACTACAGACTGGGGACCCCAGAGCCACACCATAGGACTCCACCTGCCCCCCAGAAGGAAACAGTGCCATTTGGAACTGCGTAAAACCCTCAGAGTAGGAGAAACCTGCATGGTCCCTGAGGTCTCCCCCACTTTTTGAGGTCACCCTGGACAAAATCCCACAGCATGAAACTCAAGCTGAGCCCTGCCTTCAACTCAGCCACCCCCACACCCCAGGAGCTTGCCCCAGAGCCAAAAGATCTAGCCTCGCAAACTCCCTAACCCCCAGGGATCTCACCTCAGCATCTGCACATCTGGCCTGCCATGCCCTAGGTCCTAACCTTAACCCTATCTTGGGTTTTCAGACTTCCATTCCCAGAACCTCGCCCCCAGGAATTCCAGATTGGGGACCCCAGAGCCACATCACAGGACTCTTCCTGCCCCCCAGAAGGAAAGCTTGCCATTTGGAGCCGCTCAAAACCCTCAGAGTAGGATAAACCTGCGTGGTCCTGGAGGAATCCCCCACTTTTCGATGCCATCCTGCACACAATCCCGCAGCCTGAAACTCAGCCTGACCCTTGCCCTCAACTCAGGCCCCCCCCACCCCCGCCCAAACACACACACCTTGGAGCTTGCTCCAGGACCAAAAGATCATGCCCCTACGCCCTCACCCTATCTCTTGGTTGGGGTTTCAGGTATCTGTCCCCAGAGGCCTGGTCTTGATTCCCTCCATATGGAGGACCCCTGAGCGACAAAACCAAAATCATCCTGCACCTCAGAAGGAAAGTTTGCTATTTGGAGCTGCACAAAAGCTTCAGAGCTGGAAAAACCTGCATACCCCTTAAGGCCGCCACCAGCTTCGGGACCCCCGGACACAAACCTGCAGGCTGACACCACCTGACAACCCCACGTCAACTCAGCATCCCAGGGAGCTGGCCTCAGTGCAGGCAGATATGGCCTGCCATGCCCCTAGGCCCAAATCCTAACTCTAGGTTGGGTTATCAAGCATCTGTACCCAGAGGCTTAATCTCAAATCCCTCCATAATTGGGACCACGGAGGCAGAAAACAGAACTCCTCCTGCCCCTCAGAGATAAACCTTGCTATGTGGGGCTTCGCAAACTCTCAGACCTGGAAAACCTGCATTACCCATTAAGGCAGCCAACATCATTGGCACCCCCGTGGACGTATACCTGCACCTTGACATTCAGCCTGACAACACCCTTTCAACTCAGCCCCCTGGGGATCTGGCCTTAGCACCCACAGATTGGGCATGCCATGCCCGTAGGCCCTGACCCTAACCCTAGGTTGGTTTTCATGCATCTGACCCCAGAGGCCTGGTCTCCAATCCCTCTATATTGGGGACCCCTGAGCCATAAATCCTAACTCCTCCACCCCTGGAGAAGGAAACCTTGCTATTTGGAGCTGTGCAAACCCCTCAGAACGGGAGAAACCTGTATAGCCCCCTCAGGTCACCGCCACATTTGGGGCCCCCATGAACACAAACTTGAGCCTGAGAAACAGCCTGACACCCACCCTAAATTCAGACCCTGGGGAGCTCACCTCTGTGTCTGCACATCGGGCCTCCATGTCCTAAGCCCAAACCCTAACCCTAGCTTGGGTTTTCAGACATCTGACCCATAGTCCTGGCCTCCAAAAACTCCAGTTTGGGGACCCTAGAGGCACACCACAGGACTTCTCCTGCCTTCCAGAAGGAAACTGTGCCATTTGGAGCTGTGCAAAATCATCAGAGTAGGAGAAACCTACAGGGCCACCAAGGACTCCCTAACTTTTCGAGGCCGGCCTAGGCACAATCACATAGCCTGAAACTCATCCTGAGCCCCACCTTCAACTCAGTCACCCCCCACACCCTGGGAGCTCATGCAAGAGCCAAAAGATCCGGCCTGCCATGCCCCTAGGTCCTAACCTTAACCCTTGGTTGGGTTTTCAGGCATCCCTCCCAAGAGGACTGGTCTTGATTCCCTCCATATGGGGGACCCCCTGAGCCACAAAACAGAAATCCTCCTGCACCCCAAAAGGAAACCTTGCTGTTTGGAGTTGCACAAAACCTTCAGAGCTGGAAAAATCTGCATGCCCCTTAAGGCCACCACTACAATCGGCTTCCCCTAGACACAAACCTGCAGGCTGAAACAACCTGACAACCATATGTCAACTCCTAATCCTATCCCCAGGTTGGGTGTTCTGGCATCCGTCCCTAGAGGCCTGGCCTCGAATCCCTCCATACTGGGGACTGCAAAGGCATAAAACTGAACTCCTCCTACCGCTCAGAAGAAAACCTTGATATTTAGGTCTCGGCTCAGACCTGGAAAAACCTGCATGCCCCATTAAGGTGGCCAACACCATAGGCGCCCCCTGGACACATACTTGCACCTTGACATTCAGCCTGACAACCTCCTATCAACTCGGTCCCCTGGGCATCTGTCCTTAGCACCCACTGACTGGGCATGCCATGCCCCTAGGTCCTAAATCTAACTGTATCAGTGTTTTCAGACATCTGTCCCCAGAGGCCTAGCCTTGATTCCCTCCATATGGGGGACACTTGAGCCACAGATCCGGACTCCTCCTCCCCTCTAGAAGGAAATCTTGCTATTTGGAGCTGAGCAAACCCCTCAGAGTGGGAGAAACCTGCATGGCACCTTCATGTCACCGCTACATTTGGGGCAACCATGGACACAAACTCGAGCCCGAGATACACCGTGACACCCACCCTAAGATCAGACCCCGAGGAGTTTGCCTCAGCATCTTCACATCGGGCCTCCAAGCCCTGGGCTCAAACCCAAACCTTGCTTGGGTTTTCAGAGTTCTGTCCCCAGAGTCCTGACCCAAAAACTCCAGACTGGGGGCCCTGGAGCCACACCACAGGACTCCTCCTGCCTCCCAGGAGGGAACTGTGCCATTTCTCTCCATATGGGAGACCCCTGAGCCACAAAACAGAAATCCTCCTGCACCCCAGAAGGAAACCTTGTTATCTGGAGTTGTGCATAACCTTCTGAGCTGGAAAAACCTGCATGGCCCTTAAGGCTGCCACCACCATTGGCGCCCCTGGACCCAAACCCACAGGCTGATGCAGCCTGACAACCCCATGTCAACTCAGCGCTCCAGAGAGCTGGCCTCAGCACAGGCAGATCTGGCCTGCCATGACCCTACACCCTAAGCCTAACCCAAGGTTGGAGTTTCAGACATCTATCCCTGAGGTCTTGTCTCGATACCTCAATATTGGGGACCACTGAGCCACGACACTTGACTCCTTCTGCACCCCAGAAGGAAACCTTTCTATTTGGAGCTGTGCAAAACCCCCAGATTGGGAGAAACCTGCATGGCCCCCTGAGGTCACCCCCATATTCGACGGCCCCCATGCACACAAACTTGTGCCTGAGCCACAGCCTGACACCCGCCCTAAACTCAGACC
Source organism: Martes martes (assembly GCF_963455335.1). NCBI lineage: Eukaryota > Metazoa > Chordata > Mammalia > Carnivora > Mustelidae > Martes > Martes martes. The sequence continues at coordinate 60,778,334 of NC_137889.1, read as the reverse complement.
CCAGGGAGCTCACCTCAGCATCTGCATATCTGGCCTACCATGCCCTAGGCCCTAACCCTAACCCTAGCTTGGGTTTTCAGACTTCCTTCCTCAGGGTCCTGGCCCCCAAGCCCTCCAGACTGGGGTATGCAGAGCCACACCAACAGACTCCGTCTGCCCCCAAGAAGGAAACCATGCCATTTGGAGCTGCACCATACCCTCAGATGGGAGATACCTGCATGACCCCCTGAGGGTACCCCTACATTTGGAGGCCCTTCTTGGACACATACCCACAGCCTGATTCAGTCTGACCTCTACCCCCAAACTCATCCCCTTGAGAAGCTCACTTCGGTGCCAGGAGATCAGGCCTGCCATGCCCTTAGGCCCTAATCCTAACCCTATGTTGGGTTTTCAGGCTTCCGTCCCAGAGACCTGGCCCCCAAGCTCCCCATATTCAGGAACCCTGAGCCACACCACAGGATTCTGTCTGACCCTCAGAAGGAAACCGAGCCATTTGGAGCTGTGCATAACCCAAAGATCAGGAGAAACGTGCATGCCCCTCTGAGGCCATCCCCACATGCAGCAGTTGCCCTGGACACAAACACACAGCCTAACACTCATTTCAACACACCCCTTCATCTTATCCCCATGGGAGCTTGCCAGTGGTAGCATATCAGGTCACAATGTCCCTAGGTCCTACCCCCTAACGGTAGTTTGGGTTCCCTGGCTCCTGTACCCAAGGCCTGGCACCCAAGCCCTCTTCTTCTGAAACCTTTCTGAAAAATAGAACTGGAAGGAAAACTTCCAAATTCTTTGGATTAAGCCAGCATAACCTTGATCCCAAAACCAGACAATGACCCCACACAAAGGGAGAATTATGGACCGCTATCCCTAATGAATATGGGTGAAAAAATTCTCAACATACTAGCCAATAGGACCCAACAGTACATTAAAATGATGATTCACCATGACCAAATCAAATTTATTCCTGGGCTGCAATGGTGGTTCAACAACAGCATATCAATCCATGGGATCCACTACCTTAATAGAAGAAAGAACATGAACCATAGGATCCTCTCGGTAGATGCAGAAAAAGCATTTGACAAATTAAAGCATCCATCCTTGATCAAAACTCTTCATTGTGGAAGAATAGAGAGTACACACCTCCAAATCATAAAGGCCATCGAAGGGAAATCCTCAGCGAGTATCATTCTCAATGGGGAAAAACTGAGAGCTTTTCCCTTCAGGTCAGGAACATGACAGGGATGCCCATTCGCATCATTATTGTTCAGCATAGTACATAATTTCTAATTTCAGCCATCAGACAACAAAAAGAAATAAAAGGCATCTGAATCAGTAAAGAAGAATTCAAACTCTCACCTTTTGTAGACAATAGGATACTTTCTGTAGAAAACCCAAAAGACTCCACCCCAAATTGTTAGAACTCATCCAGGAATTCTGTAAAGTGGCAGGATATAAAATCAATGCACAGAAATCAGTTGCATTTGTCTACAGCAACAATGCGACAGAAGAAACAGAAATTAAGGAGTCCATCCCATGTATAATTGCACCCAAAACAGTATGATACTCAGGAATCCATCTAACCAAAGAGATAAAGGATCTGTCCCCAGAAAACTATACCATAGTCATGAAAGAAATGGAGGAAGACACAAAGATATAGGAAAACATTCCATGCTCATGGACTGGAGGAACAAATATTGTGAAACTATCTATGTCATCTAGAACAATCCACAAATTCAAAGCAATCCCTATCAAGATACCATCCACATTTTCCACAGAACTGGAATAAATAATCCCCAAATTTGTATGGAAGCAGAAAATACCCTGAATAACCAAAGGTATGTTGAAAAAGATAAACCAAAGCTGGTGTCAACCCATTGCAGACTTCAAGCTCTATTACTAAGCTGTCATCATCAAGACAGTATGGTACTGGCACAAAAGCAGTCCCATAAATCAATGAAACAGAACAGAAAAACCAGAAATGGACCCTCAACTCTAGGGTTAACTAATCTTCCTCAAATCAAGAAAGAATATCCAATGGGGCAGGGGGGAGGAAGTCTCCTCAAAAAATTGTGCTGGGAACATGGGACAGTCACATGGAGAATAATGAAATGGACCAATTCCTTATGCCATACACAAAAAAATAGACTCCAAATGGGTGAATGACCTCAATGTGAGATAGGAATTCATCCAAATCCTTGAGAAGAACAGAGGCAGCAACCTCTCTGACCTCAGCCAGAGCAATTTCTTCCTGGACACTTCTCCAAAGGTGAGGAAAACAAAAGCAAAAATGAACTGTTGGTATTTCATCAGGATAGAAAGTTTCTGCACAGCAAAGGAAACAGTCAACAAAACCAAAAGACAACGAACAGAATGAGAGAAGATATTTTCAAGTGACATATCAGATCAAGGGCTAGTATCCAAAATCTAGAAAGAACTTACCAAACTCCACACCCACAGAACAAATAATCCAATCAAGACATAGGCCAAAGACATGAACAGACATTTCTCCCAAGAAGACATCCAAATGGCCAACAGACCCATAAAAAACTGCTCAGCATCCCTCGACATTAGGGAAGTACAAATCGAAACCATAATGAGATGCCACCTTACACCAGTCAGAATGGCTAAAACAAACAAGTCAGGAAATGACAGGTGTCGACAAGGTTGTGGAGAAAGGGGAACCATTTTATACTGTTGGTGGGAATGCAAGCTGGTGAAGCCACCCTGGAAAACAGTGTGGAGTTTCCTCAAGAAGTTGAAAATAGAACTACCCTACAACCCTGCCACTGCGCTACTGGGTATTTACCCCCTGCCACTGCGCTACTGGGTATTTACCCCAAAGATACAAACAGAGTGATCTGAAGGAGCACCTGCACCCCAATGTCTATAGCAGCAAGGTCCACATGAGGCAAAGTATGCAAAGAGCCCAGATGTCCATCAACAGATGAATGTATAGGACAATGAACTGAATATGATGCAGGCATCAAAAAATGAAATCTTGCCATTTGCAATGACATGGATGGAATGAGAGGGTATTATGCCTAGTGAAATAAATCAATCAGGGAAGGATAATTATCATTATCCTTCCCTGATTGATTTATTTCATGGATTATATATGGAATTTAAGAAATAAGACAGAGGATCATAGGGGAAGAGAGGAAAAAAGGAAGCAAGATGAAACCAGAGAGGGAGACAAAGCATAAGAGACACTTAAACTCAGGAAACAAACTGAAGGTTTCTGAAAGGGAGGGGCATGGGGGAATGGGGTGGCTGGTGATGGGCATGGGGAGGGTGTGTGCTGTGGTGAGCACTGTGTGTTGTGTAAATTGGGAGGATTACAAACCTGTGCCCTTGAGACAAATGACACATTATATTATCATAATAAAAAAGAAGTGCAAGAAAAACATTTAGAATACAAATGTACACTAAATAAAGATACATAAATAAATAAAAAATCTCACTTATAAGAAAGCAAGCAAACAAGCGACTAAGGACCCGAAGTCACCACACTCCAGTTTCAAGCTAGATTACAAAGCTGCTGTCATCAAAACAGTATGGTACTGCCATAAAAACAGACACACAGGTCAATGGAACACAATAGAAACTTCGGAAACATAATCGTAGTACTTTTGGCAAAGTTAATCCATTCGTATATTAAAGGTATATTTAAACTTAGCTCTGACAGAATTATTGACTCTGAATGGGGATTAATAATATTTATGTCCTGTTCCAAAATTGCTTTCAATAAATGCGTTTTTAAAACACGCTGTTTTATATAAATATATATTATAAAATAAAGATGATATAGAATCCACACTTTAAGAAAAATTAAATTCACTTTAATAAACCTACCACGGAAAAGGAAACATAGATATCCATCATCACAACTGAGAATATCACAAAAGAAGGCAATGAGACACAATCTGGTGTCTGATGGAAGAATAGAATACTACTTAAGTAGTTCTGCCCAAATGTTCAACCTGTTGAAAGCTATAGATCCAACTACCCATTTACAAAAACACAGATGTCAGATAAAAATCCTAACAAAAAGTATGAAGACATCGCCAATGAAGTCCACACTGCATATATTCTGACAGGAAAAATATTTTCCCAACAATTAAACAGTAAGACTGGAAAGAAGGAAACAAAGATAGAGGGAAACAAGGAAAGAATGGAAGGGAGGAAGGAAGGAAAAGAGAAGAGAGAAGAGAAAAAAGAGGAAAGGAAAGGAATGGAAAGGAAAAACTTCAGAAGCTAACCCACACATGTTTAGGCTTAACTTATGACACAGCAGCAGAACATATAAAATGGGGAAAGGACTGTCTCTTCAGTGAACGGTACTAGGAAAATTGGACACCAAATGCAGAATAATGTGACTGGATCACTTTCTTACACCGCACAAACAAATCATGAGTGGATGAAAGACTTGAACATAAGAACTGAATCCATGAACCAGGTAGTCAGTTTCTTGATATTGGTTTTGGTGAAGAGTTTCATACAACAGACACCAAAGGCAAAGGCAACAAAAGCAAAAATAAACAAGTAGAAGGACATCAAACTGACATTTCTGCATGACAAAAGAAACCATCCAACCCATTAAAGGCAACCTCCCCAATGAGAAAAAATATCTTCACATCATATGTGTGAGAAGAGGCTAATATCCAAAATACACAAAAAACTCCTTCAAATCCAAACAAAACCAGGATAAAAACTGGGGAGGATATAAATAGATACTTTCCAAAGATGGCATATAGGTGCCCAACAGACACAGAGAAAGTTGTTCAACAGCACTAATTGTTGACAGGGAAACAGAAGTCAAAACTGCCATCAGCTATCACCTCACACCTGTGGGAATGGCAATGGTCCCAGAGATAGACACCAGGTGCGGTCAAGGGTGTGTACACAAGGGGACACTGTGCGCTGCTGGTAGGAATGGAAATGGGTGCAGGCACTATGACAACTGCTGTGGAGGTTCTGGAAAAAAAGAATACAACTACCACATGACCCAGTAACCACTCTACTGAGTATTTCTTTGGAGAATACAAAAACACTCCCTCCAAAAGAGAAATGCACTGCCATGTTCACAACAACATTATTCACAATAACCAGACATGGAAACATCGACCTTGGGAGCATTATGGTAAGTCACTCAGACATAGAAATACAAACACCAGAGGCTCTCATGGACATTCCACATGGAATCCAGAAAGTACTGAATACATATATACTGAGAATAGATTGGTGGCTGTCAGATTTGTGGAAGTGGGGAAACGGGTGAAGGTAGTCAAAGGTGCCATGTTTGAGTGGTAAAATCTGCAAGTCATGGAACGTTCTGTGCAGCATGGAAATGAAAGCTAACCCTACAGGATGGGGAACAGGCTCCCTGACTGCTTGAAAGTACAGTGTTCCTAGGAAACCTTTCACAGCAGAAATAGCATAAACAGAAAAAGGAATGACCATTTGCTTCTACAGAAAAATCAATGAGCATGCTCAGACACCTAAAGTTCCTTCTCTTTGGCTCTTCTTATCCCTCAGGACACAGCATCCTCACGGATGTCCAAAATAAATGGAGGTAAAGCACAGCAGATGCTCACAGACACAATTCAAAGTGCCAGTAGCTGGACGCAGAGAGCACTGCCCAGGATGGAGCTGGCTGGAGGGCACCGTCTCTGTAGTGGTTTCCCACAAAACAGATGCTGAACGCGATGCCCACTTTTTTTACTCTTCATAAGAGGGAAATTCTCTTCGGGTTTCTTCCTGCTACTGGAGCTGGGTAATAATGAAGGTCTTTCCAAAAAGCCAAGTGTCTTACCATGAACTTTGAGAAAATTGGGGGAGACTCATACTTGAAGTTGTTGTGGTGGTAGAAGTTCAGAGTTTTCCCAGACACAAAGAAGAGCAGGTCCACTGTGAAAGGAACCTTCCTCAACAGGTGGAACATGGACTACCTCCTACCCCCAGAAACTTCCTCCTTTGCCTCACTCAGGACAACCCACAAGAGCTGGGAGTTGCCTCAGTTCCTCCTTTTTCCCATTCCCAATATCGAGCCCATAGGCAAATCCTCTGAGCTCCATCTTCAATAGGTATTAAGAATAGCATTAACCCCTCCTTCCAAGGCCACCTTTCCGGTCCACACTGGAGCCCAACTCTTGCCTGAGTTCCTGGAAAAGCTTCATCACTGACCTCCCTTGCCCATCCTCAACGCTGTGTCATCTCTTCTCAACACTGTAGCCAGGATGGCCCAGTGAAACAGGGTTCCATAGGGTCATAGCCCTGCAATGGCTTTCTGTCACCCTACTGTCACCTCCCTGAGGTCATATCCTAAGCTGTCTCCTGTGGCCACAGGGTCTTGTTGCTGCTCCTGGACATACCTGGTATGCTCCTGCCCCCGGGCCTTCGCATATGCTTTCCCTTCCATTTAGAAGGCTCTTGGTGTAATATCACTCACTTTCTTTCGAACTTGACTCAAGAATCACCTTCCTAGTGAAGTCCCACCTTGCCCCTATGTGAATAGCAAGCACCACCACCACCTCCCCTTCAGCAGCCCAGCCCTGTCTCCTGCTTTCTATTTCCAAAACAGTTATCACAGTCACCAGGCCATCTTGGCAAGGGGGAAATGGAGGCATACTCAGGTGGTTTCACCACGGTCTCCCTCCGATTTCCTAGTCCAGAGCCCAGGGGAAAAGATGACCAGAGCTCTTGCGTAGCCAGGATGCCCGAGACAATGGGTGCCCCTATGGCACCCTGAAGACCATCAGGAAACTGAGCCATAAGAGGAATCCACTTGTACATGAAACCTGAAACCAGACACCTTCCTTGATTCCAGGTAAGCACACACGTCCTCCCCTTGCCTGATGTGCTCATCTGAGAAAGCTGAGCAGAGAAGCATCCCAGGGTCGCAAATCTCCCTCTGGCCAAGGTCTTGGGAAACAGACATCTCTCCTTCCTGCACCAGCCACCTGTGATTGACGTCCAGTGTACTCCAGTGCTGGGGCAGAATGATGCACCTGTCCCTCTTTCCTGGGACATCATCATAAACCAGCTTTGCTGCACAGTTTTCAGGAAGGAAACTGCAGAGTAGCAGCAGCAGCAGGCCACCCTGATTTGGTCTCAGTCTTGCACATCAGACCCAATGTGGAACAATAGGTTCAAGGAGACTGGTGTGCCGTGTGGCCTTGGAACCTACTGGCAGGAGCTGAGATTTTAGTTCCAAATGAAAACTGGCCTCTTCTGCACAGCACAGGAAAGTGGAGGAATTCTCAGGGGTGTGGCTCTGAAAGAAGAAGTTCTGCCTGCTGAATTCACAGATGCCAGGAGAGGACAACTGTGGTGCCTCATTTGAGGAAGCAAGGGGCACACTGGCAAGAATCCAGAATGCTGCCTGTGGGCTGCTTCCCACCAAGCCCCCTGCTGAGGCAAGGGCCTGAGAACCCAACAGGAAGCAAATTTCCTATCACATCTGCAGCAGGAGGGCTGGCTGGGGAGCAGGGCCCTGTCCCTGGACAAGCTGGCCTGTGCATCAAGAGCGAAGGCCCACAGCCATCACTCACAATCTCCCAGCTATGATCTGACTCAGCTGACACGGTGACTCCTAAGACCTGGAGACTGCTTTCCTCCCCAGCTCAATGTTACTCACAAAGAAGCTAACTCCATTTTCAGAAACGTGTTCGTCGTTACTTCTGGAATTCCCTGGGTTTGTCTACACTAGCCCACCCAGGTGTCCCTTCCAGATCATTCCTCCAGCGCCCTAGGGTTTCAAGCCACCTCAAGCTGCCCTTCAAAAGGCAGGAACTGGTCCGATTAGACAGACCAGCTGAGCGACTCTGTGTGCGGGAAACTCAGACCACATCCTCCCTGAACACCGATGCTTCCAAGTCCAAGCTTCAAACCCTCACTCACTGGGCACAGAGTGCCATGTCAGCATGAACACTGCTCTTCCAAATCTCTTGTCTCCCATTCCTTAAAATCAGAAACCAAACTCCAGTCTCCACTCTATTTTCCCTTCAGAGAGGTAAGGGAAATGATAGAATAAAACGCTGCATGTGCACAGCACACTTCTATCCAAATGGAATTCCGTGTTCTTTCTCATCCTACACTGCCCATACTAATAAGAGGTGTCACAAGTTCAGTCCTCATATATATATTTGATCTTGTGTTTTTCCTTTTGATATTTGGATCTGTAAGTCAATGTCTACATTATCTGTTCAAAATAATAAAAATAATAATGATGTTGTCACGTAAAGGTCTGGGTCTTCATGACCAGACAACATGGCTCTGGGGCAGATAAGAATGAAGACACAACCCCTTCCCAGGAAGCAAAGCCCACAATCTCAGGGATCCTGACACGCCTCACAGGTGATGGGTTCCTTTGCTCCATGGAGTTTTCTGAGTGCAAATTATGCAGGCACCCTCCAAGGTTCATTCTGTTTTCTTCATAAATTCCCCAGTTCTAGTCACAAGGGACTCACTCGGTCAGGTTTCAGAGCCCAGGATGGGCCACCAGGTGAGCAGCCTCACCCCCCCCACCAGGGAGGGGAGATTTCCTCTGGGAGCACAACGAGTCACTCCCTGAGCTACTCAACAACCTACACTCTGACTCCATTTGCCCTCCTCACAAGGGCCACTGTGCCCTGTTAGAGCTCCATGTCTGTGTTTCACTTTAAAAAGTATTTTCTGGGGTGCCTGGGTGGCTCAGCGGGTTAAAGCCTCTGCCTTTGGCTCAGGTCATGGTCCCAGGGTCCTGGGATCAAGCCCTGCATCAGGCCCTCTGTTCAGCGGGGAGCCTGCTTCTTCCCTCTCTCTCTGCCTGCCTCTCTGACTACTTGTGATCTCCGTCTGTCAAATAAATAAAATCTTTTTAAAAAATTAAATAAAAATAAAAAATATTTTCTAATACTAGAATATCGTTCACAGAAGAGAAATACATGAACACCCGCAGAGAATTCCTGTAACATTTCAGAAGATTTGTTTCCCATTGTTTAATTAAAACAGCAAATAAAAATGCACAGATTGCCCTTTCCACTGGCAGATATGATTCACTGCAGTGACTTAAAGGAGAGCAGGAAATACAAGAGGAACAGATATTCTGATAACCCATCATTTCCATCATTGAGGTTTTGAAACTTCACACACACTCAAAGAAAGAAGCCCAAACCAACGTCTCAGCCTGGCAAGGTGGAGCGGTCTAAACTGGAAGTGACAGGGACAGACGAAGAACTCGTGCGTGTTGGAGGGGGCTGGTGGCACAGAAGAAGGTGCTCTGCCAGCTCTCCACCCGGGCCTCACCTGTCCTCAGCCAGGAACCTGCTCACAGCCCTGACCTGTCACACGGGGGACACATGGCCACCCCTGAGCCAGCCCTGCCCAGACCCTCCTGCAGAACGCACTCTGCTCTCCTCCCAGACCCCTGTCAGCTCTACCCAAACCTGGAACTCCCTTGTCTGCTGCAGTGCTCCAAATTGCCCCCTCTTTGCAAAATGACACTGGCCCAAGGCTTTCATAAATGTGTTGTATTTCTCTCCATTTACCTTCCTACCGGGGCAAACTGGAAGTCATGTATCAATGGAACATGAACGTGCCCTGAGATCTGAGTCTTTCACTGTAGCCTTCTGAGGACTCCTTGTGCAGTAAATAGCATGGCCTATGATGGGGGTTATGAAACTATTATTTACAGAATAATGTAGCCCAAATCACCTCATTGTTAGTTGCTCTTCATTAGGCTGAAAGTTTCTGTGTAAAAAGCCTTTCCATAGATACTACCTTCCAGCAATTTCATGAGGAGAAACAAACTGTGGGATAAGCTGACTCACCCAGCATCAGGAAAGCAGTTCCAGAATTCACCCCAGGGATCCTGGAGTCCACCAAGCCCCTTGAGGCCACCAGCATGCCTCTTTCCAAGAGAATTCCCAAAGACTTTCCTTCTGACGTCACCACCAAAGAAACTACAGAGAAAACACAGCGTGTCAAAATATACAGATGATACATTGAGTCAAACTAGTAAGTCAAGCTTTCCTTTTAAACAGTAAAAGCCTACTTTGAATCATTTTGAATTTTCCCTCCACCTTAATTGGAACTCTTTTGATGAAAACACTAATCAGTTATGAAACACCACCTTTGACAAATGACAAGACATCATCCAAGTCTCTATCTGGCCGCAAAAAGCCACCTAACGCTAGATGGTGGCCATTCAAACACCCCCCTAGGTCCAAGGGAATAAACACTGGTAGATGGAGGATCCAATTCTATGCTAAAAACATACAAGATTTACACAGAGTAAATCTCATCTTCCTTCTCTGATACAAGTGATTTCCTAAGAAACAGATGTGCAGATTACATTTTGTAAGCAGTAAATGAACAGAGAAAATGGTATTCCCTGCAATGTTCTACCTGCAGGGAAACAAACTCTTGCACCAAATCCAGAATGCTGACAGCTACTTCAATTTTACTTCGTGGTTCAACTAGACAAAAGAGAAAAACCCAGGAGGTTTTGGGTTAAAAAGAAGTTTTACCTCTAGTCCTGACACGTAAGTGACATTGCACCCAACGTACCTGCTGCTTTCTCAGAATGCTGACATCCTGTGATGAGCTGCATGACAGACTCAGACGCCATTGTTCAAAACTTTGGGTCTCGTGGAGCCAGATCTAAGAAGTGTTGTCAGGTGGGGATAAGAAGGCACCTCTGACCTAAGGCCGGCACACCTGCTTCTGTTCCTGGAAGGGAAAACACATACTTGTTTCTCTTCTCTTCTCTGCTTTTCTTTTTAGAAACACATACTTGTTTCTTAAGTAGTAATTATCTACATTCTAAAGTAGACCAATGACTTTGTCTTTTTTGGAAAAGTGAAATTATCCTTCCAAATAAACACCTCAACTCACCTGTTCCTCATGCAACTTGAGTGGGGTCTGGTTTCCTCCAGCTTCCAGGCCCCCACCTGGAGGATGTTCCTGCAGGATCTTGACAGCCCATTACCACCATCCCCAGGGAACATGAGGCACACTACTGAAGCTGGGGGTTGGCTATAGCGCTTGTTAGTGCCACACCTGTGCTGGGGGGGCAGGAACCTGGACAGGAACAGGTTCCTGTGCAGGAACCCTCCTGCACAACCCTGACAGCCCATTACAACCACCCCCATGGACAGGGTGCAAAATGCTAAGGCTGGAGAACTGTTCTGGGGCCTGTTAGTGCCACACCTGTGGGAGGTGGGGAACAGGGGACACCCTGCTGAACTTGGGGTGCTGCTCAAGGTGCATTACCTGCACTGCGCCAGGTGATGGGAGGCACCCCGCTGAAGTTGGGAGCTCTCTTTACATGCACTTGTGTGCTCTCTTTACATGCACTCTTCCTGGGGAACACAGAAAACCCTGAAATGTTTGCAACTCATCCCACAAAAGCTTGGGTGAGTGGGCGTCCTGGAGTTCAGGGGTCTAGGGGATATAGCCAGTTGATGGACATAGGGCAGAAGAGACTTTCAAGGGAAAAAGAAAGCCCATCTGAATCCCCACGATGAACTTGCTTCATGTGTCCTTCAAGAACCCTATCCCCAGGACCCCCACCCCAGCGCACAGCCCACACTCACTGAGCCAGGACCCCTGCCCAGGAACTCTCCCAGCGCCCCTTTGCCTGCCACCCCGCTGCATCCTAAGGCAGCTCTGGGTCCACCCACAGATGACTTAGCTCCACCCCCACGTGCTGATCAGTTGAGGACAGTGGTGCCCTGAGCCCGTTAGATGCTGCTACTGCCTGTACCAGGCATCCCGCCCTTATGCCCGTACCTCCCTGCTTTTGCACATACTCCCAGAGGTGGCACCTCCTCGCTTGAACACCTGGCTCCAGGGGGCAGGCATGGGCGGGTCTTGGGCAGGGTCCCCATCCCCCAGACAACCGGCCCCTTCTGGGGACTCCCCTGGCTGTAGACCAACCTCAGACACCTGCCCCTTCACTTTCTGCACCATCCCTGCCTGTGGAGCTGTTCCTGGCTCCTAGAAAAGTCAACCATTCTCAGACCTTCCCAGGCTAGGGCTTTAGGAAATGCAATGCTTGGGGCACACGGGTAGCTCGGTTGTTAAGTGTCTGCCTTCAGCTCAGGTCATGATCCCAGAGTACTCGGATCAAGCCCTGCATCTGGCTCCCTGCTCAGCAGGATACCTGCTTCTCCCTTTCACACTCCCCCTTCTTGTGTTCCCTGTCTCACTGTGTCTCTTTCTGTCAAATAATAAATAAAATCTTTTAAAAAAAAGGAAATGCAATGGTTTCCCACATTTCCAAGGCAGTTTTAAGACCCAATAAGTAATGGTCTAAGCGGAAGGAGCATCACCTTCTGGTCTCACCTATGGAATGGATAGTGCTTCTTAAACCTTCCGAGCATCCTTCTAGGATGAGCTTATTTGTGCTGAAAAATATACACATATGCTTGGTTCTGCAGGGAAGCTCCAGGACGAACAAGAACACTTGCCCTTCTGTGCTGTTGGATGGGTGAACCAGGAACATTCATTTTTCACTTAAAAAGGAAACTCGAGGAAACAACAGAAGGTTGCTGGAAGGGAGGTGGTTGGGGAGATGGAATCATTGCATGATGGGCATTAAGGAGGGCACTTGATGGAATGAGGGCTGGTGCTATATGCAACTGATGAATCACTCAATTCTACCCCCTGAAACTACACTACACTACACAAATCTTAAATCTTAGAGGATTACATAGGCGGTAACTTCTTTGACTTGGGCTGTATGAAAATCTTAATAAGTATGTCTCCTGAGGTAAGGGAAACAGATTACAAACAAAGAATCTGGGCTTCATCACCAGGAAAACCTTCTGCATATTGAAGGAAACAAGCAACGAAACTAAAGGCAACCTTCAGATAGGAGACAATATGTGCAAATGACCTATCTAGTAAAGGGTAAGATCCAAAATAGAAAAGGAACCTATGAAATGGACACATTTAAAAAAAAAAAAAAGTCATCCAGTTAAAAAAATGGGCCAAATAAAAAAAAAATGGGCCAAATAGCATGAATAGACCTCTTTCCAAAGAAGACATCGAAATGGCCAAGGGACCCATGAAAGGATGTTCAATATCACTCATCATCAGGGAAATACAAATCAAAGTACAAGGGAATGTCACCTCTCTCCATTCAGAATGGCTAAAATTAGCAACGCGGGAAACAACAGGAGTTGGTGAGGATGTGAAGGAGGGGAACACACTTACGCTGTTGGTGGGAAGGCAAACTGGTGCAGCCACCCTGGAAAACGGTGTGGAAATGTCTCAAACAGTTAAAAAGGAAACTACCCTACACCTCAGCAATTTCACCTCTAAGTACTTAGCCAACAGATTCAAAAATACAGACTCAAGGGGGGCACACGCACTGCAATGTTTATAGCAGGCTTATCAACAATAGCCAAACTATCAAAAGAGCACAACTGTCCATCCATGGAGGAATGGATAAAGGAGTTGGGACAGATAGAGACATGAATATTTATATGGAGCTAGACTGCTGTGCTAATGAAATAAGTCATTCAGAGAAAGACAAATAACTTCTGACTTCACACAGATGCGCAACGGAGGAAAGAAAATGGGTGAGCAGCGAAGAGAGAGCAAAGCAAACCATGAGACACTCAACAATAGAGAATAAATGGGCAGAGGGAGGGGGTTAGGTAGGGGGTGGTCTAAATAGGTGATGGGTGGGCACTTGTGACGATGAGCGAAGAATCACTAAATTCTACCCCTGAAATGAGTATTACACTAGTTGTTAACTAACTAGAATTTAAATATAAATCAAAATTAACAGCGAAAAAGAAAACATGCTGTTATTGTCGACACTAAAGGAATAAACTCTTTTAAACATTTCACAGAGATAGGAAGAGAGTTTTATTCAAACCCAAGTCAAGACAGCTGCCTGGGAGACACAATCTTCACAAGGAAGGGAGTGCTCTGGGGGAGGCTCATTTGGGGGCAGGTTTCTATATTCATTCTGTATTGTTTTACATACAGAGTTACACATTATTATGAGGAACAACATTCCAGAAAGTTACAGACTTTTTAAAATGGTTTCAGTATGTGCAAGTCAATATGACTTTAATCTTACAGGAGCAGGAGAGGGTCTTTTGTTTTTCTTATCTTTATGTTTGCAATGGCATGTTTTGGTTATCTTTTTCTTCTCCAAGCAGATATATAACATGTGCTTGGGGCAGAAATAGGGCCCATGCTCTGAGGTTTTACCCAGTCATTTTGAGCTTGGTAAAATGTTAAAGGATAGCTTCCCTGGGAGCCTAGGATCTGGGCCCATGGATGGCAAAAGACAAAAATTTCCATTATCATTCTAATTACTACTAAAGAGAGGAACTTGAGACAAAAGCACCCTTAACAATGCTACCAAGAAATCAAAATGATGCCTGCAGAAGATTACCTGTTCCATGGTCACACAGGTAACAGAGGTGTTACAGAAGCTGGGCTCCTCCCTTTCTTCTGCCCAAATCTCTGAAGCACACAGATAATTTAAAGTCAGAATTTTAGAAACTCCTGACATCTTAGAGATGTCTGGTACCATTCCCTTGAACTACAGAATAAAAAAGAGTAGCTCATTGTCACAACACTAATTTAAACATGAAGTCCCCCTAAAGCTTGGATACAATGTCTTAGTTCTTTCCCAGCAGATTTTGACTAATGTAAGTCATAGGCATACCACATAAACAACACTATGGTTGCAAAGTAAGTTATCGTGGGTAAGGGAAAAGTTTGGCACTGTTTACCAGAATTGTCTTACTTTGTAGAAGAGGTGGAGCTGAGTGTTTATAAATACTATTTCAGACTTGTGTTACAGCACACTCTGAACATACCAGAGCCTCAACCAATTTTAAAAAGATAGCTCTTTCAGTAAGTTTAATATCAGAAAAATATTATACTGTCTCTATTCCTAGGGATCTTTGTGTATCTTACTCAGAGGTCCTCCACACTTAATGATCATGATGGGCAGAGGTAAAAAGGCCAGCTGAATTTATTCCAGTTGACCACACAAGAAAATCCTGAGACTTGAGATGTTTCCAGATCCAGAAGACCAGAGATAGGAGGGAAATAGTACCATGAATGGAATAACAAGGGATTTGGAGTCAGTTTGGGGATCCCACTTAGGTTTTTGACACTAAAATCCTCTGTGACTTGAATCATTTCTGAGCCCGTCTAGCCATCTAGAAAATGTGACTAATAATATCTACATCATAGTTTGGAAGTTTAAGAGGGAGAATTCCACAAAGAGCCAGTGTGATGGCTCTTAAGAGCAGGTGCTAGGAAGCCATGATTACTATTTGGGTCTATTTCTTTTCCAGAAGAAAGAACAGATGTTGAATCTGTATTTCTAATAGATGACTCCCAAGATGATTTTCAACCCTTAAGGAAGGTCTGGAACCTACTATTGTATCATATTTCACTCAGAAAACATGCTGTTGGACTGGTGAGGACAATACAATAGCACCGTCATCACTAGGAGTGGGGAGCTTCCCATTTCCACAAGGCCATGTTGTCCCCCCTAGCTCAGGGCCACCAGAAAGGGCAGCTTGGGTGGGAGGAAACATCATCACTAGGAGTGGGGAGCTTCCCATTTCATATGCCCATGTTGTCCCTCTTAGCTCAGGACCACCAGACACAACAGTTCTGGAAGGACCACAGGTGTGGCTGGGGCAGGCAGGACTCTGACTTAAGGCTCAACTCCTGTCTAGCTAATTACACTGCTCTTCACAGACAGAGTGCCATTGTCTGTGAGCTCTGATGTAGGAAAGGTTAAGAATTTCCCTTGTGATTCCCTCTCTGACCCTTAGGATATGTAGCAAAGGTACATTTAATTTTCAAACATTGGGAGACTTCCTGGTTTTCCTTTCATTATGACTATGGCTCAATTCCCCTGTGATCTAAGAATATAATATAGTTAATTTCAGGCTTTAAAATGTGTAGACTTGCTTCGTGGCCCAAAATTTTGTCTACTTGGGTAAATATCCTAGGACCACCTGAAAATAATGTATTCTGTACTTAATGTGTAATGTTCCATATATGTCAATTAGGTAACATTTGTTACCAATGTTTCATCTGCTTTTTCTATCAGATATTGAGAAAAGTATATTAAAATCTTCAAACAATGCTACTCTAGTCAACATTGCACTGGAGAATCTACCAAATGTTATAAGGCAAGAGAAACAAAAAGACTAAGAATTGAGGAGATAATTGCAAGATAATATGAGGGTGTACATAGAAAATATAAAATAATCTATAAATACACTATTAAAATTAAAAATGGAAAATTTGCAAATCTTAGAACCAAAAAAGCAATGCAGAAAGCACCCCTGAGGAAGAGATTTCTTATGTATGGAGGGAGGAATACCAGAATAATGTCAGACCTGTCCACGGAGACCTGGCAAGCCAGAAAGGGCTGGCAAGACATATTCAGGATACTAAATGAGAGGAACATGCAACCAAGGATGCATTATCCAGCAAGGCTGTCATTCAAAGAAGAAATAATACCCATTCTTCTGAAGCTGTTTCAAAAAATAGAAACAAAGAAAACTTCCAAACTCCTCCTATGAGGCCAGCATTACCTTGATCCCCAAACCAGGCAAAGACCCTATCAAAAAGGAGAATTACAGATGAATATCCCTGAGAAACATGGATGCGAAAATACTCAACATGATCCTAGCCAATAGAATCCAACAGTATATTAAAAGGATTATCTATCATGACTAGCTGGAATTTATTCCTGGGATGCAAGTGTGGTTCAATGTTTGCAAATCAATCAACATGATAGAGCACATTAATAAAAGAAAAGAACCATGGGATCCTCTCAATTAATGGAGAAAAAGCATTTGACAAAAATACAGCACCCTTTCCTGATTAAAACTCTTCAGAGTATAAGAATAGAGGGGACATTCCTCTGTTTCATAAAAACCATCTATGAAAAGCCCACAGCAAATACCATTCTCAATGGGGAAAAGTTGGAGGCTTTTTTCTTAAGATCAGGAACACAATAGGATGCCCACTGTCACAACTATTGTTCAACATAGTACTAGAAACCCTAAGCTCAGCAATCAGACTACAAAAAGAAATAAAAGGCATTCAAATTAGCAAAGAAGTCAAACTCTCTCTTCATAGATGACATGATACTTTATGCGGAAAACCCAAAAGACTCCACTCCCAAATTACTAGAACTCACACAGCAATTCAGTAATGCAGGGGCGCCTGGGTGGCTCAGTGGGTTAAAGCCTCTGCCCTCAGCTCCGGTCGTGATCCTGGGGTCCTGGGATCGAGCCCCGCATCGGGCTCTCTGCTCAGCGGGGAGCCTGCTTCCTCCTCTCTCTCTGCCTGCCTCTCTACCTCCTTGTGATCTCTCTGTCAAATGAATAAATAAAATCTAAAAAAAAAAAAATTCAGTAATGCAGCAGGATACAAAATCAATGCACAGAAATCTGTTGCTTTTCTATGCACCAACAATGTAACTGTAGAAAGAGAAATTAGGGAATCAATTCCATTTACAATAGCACCAAAAACTGTAAGATGCCTTGGAATAAACCTAACTGAAGAGGCAAAGGATCTATACTCTAGAAACTATAGAATACTTATGAAAGAAATGGAGGAAGGCACGAAAAGATGGAAAACCATTCCAAACTTATGGATCAGAAGAATAAACATGGTTAAAATGTCTATGCTGCCCAGAGCAATTTACACTTTCAACACCATCCCTATTAAAATAACATTGGCATTTTTTGTAGAGCTGGAACAAACAATCCTAAAACTTGTATGGAACCAGAAAAGACCCCACACAGCCAGGGAAATGTTGAAAAAGAAAACCAAAGCTGGAGGCATCACAATGCCTGACTTCAAGCTATATTACAAAGCTGTGACAGCATGGAATTCACACAAAAACAGACACATAGATCAATAAAACAGAAAAGAAACTCCAGAAATTAACCATCAGCTCTATGGTCAACTCATCTTTGACAAAGCAGGAATGAATACCCAATGGAAAAAAGACAATATCTCCAATTAATGGTGCTGGGAAAATGGGCAGCCACATGCAGAAGATTGAAACTCAACCAGTCTCTCACATAACACATAAAGATAAACTCAAAATTGATGGAAGACCTCAGTGTGGGACAGGAATCCATCAAAATCCTAGAGGAGAACATAGGCAGTCACCTCTTTGACATCAACCACAGCAACTTCTTCCTAGACACATCACCAAAGGCAAGGGAAAAAAAACAAAAATGAACTATTGGGACTTCTTCAGGTTAAAACGTTTCTGCATATCAAAGCAAAGAGTTAACAAAACAAAGAAGCAACCCATAGAATGGGGAATTTTTGGAAATGACATGTCATATAAAGGGCTGGTATCCAAGATCTATAAAGGTCTTCTCGAACTCAACATCCAAAAATGAAATAACTCAATCAAGAAATGGGCAGAAGACATGAACAGACATTTCTCCAAAGACATGCAAACGGCTAACAGACACATGGCAACATGTTCAACATCACTTGCCATCAGGGAAATACAAATCAAAACCACAATGAGAGACCACCTTACACCAGTTAGAATGGCCAAAATTAACAAGTCAGGAGACGACAGATCCCAGCGAGGATGTGGAGAAAGGGGAACCCTCCTACACTATTGGTGGGAAAGCAAGCTGGTGTAGCCACTCCGGAAAACAGAGGTTCCTCAAAATGTTAAAAATAGAACAATCCTACCACCCAGCAATTTCACTACTGGGTATTTACCCCAAAGATACAGACAGTGAAAAGAAGGGGCACCTGCATCTCAGTGGTCATAGCAGCAATGTCTACAATAGCCAAACTGCAGAAGAAGCCAAAATAACCCTCAACACGTGAATGGATAAAGCTGTGGTTCATATATACAATGGAACATTTTCTCAGCCATCAGAAAGGATGAACACCTACCATTTGCATTGACATGGATGGAACTGGAGGGGATTATGCTGAATGAAATAAGTCAGGCAGAAAAGGACAATTACCATATGGTTTCACTCATATGTGGAATTTAAAGAATAGTGTAGAAAACCATAGGGGAAGGGAGGGAAAAATGAATGGAAAGAAATCAGAGAGGGAGACAAACCATGAGAGACTCTGGACTCTGAGAACCAAACTGAGGGTTACAGAGGAGAGGGTTACAGAGGGGAGAGAGATGGGGTAACAGGATGATGGGTATTAAGGAAGGTACATGTGATGAGCACTAGGTGTTACACACAACTAATGAATCATTGAACACTACATCAAAAACCGATGTTGTACTATATGTTGGCTAACTGAACATAATAAAATAAAAAAATAAATATACAAATAAATATGCTTTCTACATGAAAAACACAAAATAATACGAACAGAATTTCATATTTGCATGATGAAATATTCTCAAGATATGTTTCACAGCATTATAAATATACTTAACACTACTGGACTTTATACTGAAAAATGTTTAAAATGGCAAAATCAATTTTAGGATATTTTACAATTTTTTTAAAAGTACATTTTGTATGATTCCATTTTTATAAAGATTGCATTAATTTATTTGAGAGAGAGAGAGAGGCACTAGAGTGGTGGGAAAGGCAGGAGGTGGAAGAGAGAATCATGAACCCACATGCACTGAACACAGACCCTTCATGGGGCTCGATCCCAAACCATGAGATCACATCCTGAGCCAAAATCAAGAGTCAGTGGCTTAACTGATTGAGCCACCATCCATCTCCTTGGGCATTAGTATTGGTGCATTCCCTGCTCTCTCCACCACCACTGTTCTGAACACTCCTGAAAATACATCTATGAAAAATCATGCCAGAGTTTCCTGGGATGAGTCTGAGTACAACCACTGCCAGGTGATGGGTGAACCTGCATCCTGGGATGGCTGCTGCTCGCTGTTTTCTCAGTCAGGGGTGCCCATCACCTCTTTCTCCAGAAGACCCCCATGTCCTCGGGCATCTGAGGGCCACCTGGCCCAGGAATTCACCTTCTCTAGCAGAGGACAGATGGGACTTCTTTCTCTGGCCAGGACTATGAACCCTGATCCTGGGAAAGGAGAGCTCTTTTGGGACTCCTGGCTCAGCCAAGCAGCCATGGCCGCTGTGTCTGTGACAGAGCCAGAGTGGCTGGGCCTTGGAGGGAATGAGTAACTTAAACCAGCCTTGCATGAGGCATGGGAGCAGCAGCCCCTGCTTCTTGGGGAACAGTGATGTGTGCAGAAAGAGGGAGGCTGCGGTGGAGCCTTCTAAGCCACATCACATTCTCTCCCTTGGTCCTGAAACCAGAAGGAAGGAAGCTCTGAGGACAGAGACTCCAGGAGGATTACCATCCAGGGAAAGGGGGCCCACTAGAGGACACTGGAGCTGCCAGCCCTGCCGACCACAGGCCATTTGCACAGGATCACTTAGGGCGCTTCCTTAGCATGTTGTCTATGTTCATGTGTGGACAATGGTTGGCCCACTCAGTGCTGGTGCACTTCCAGAGGCGGACTAGAATGCTTTCAGGGCCTGCTCGTGGGTCAGAGAGCCCCCACCCAGAGAAGCAGAAGATGTCCCTCTTCCTCCAGAGCTGGGGAAGGCAGCCACCATCCTGGGGCAAGACCTGGGCCAGGTATGTGTTTTTTATGAAGTTCCTGCATTCAGTGGACATTGCCGTGCCTGAGAAAGGTCCTCTCAGCCCCAGAGTTGGAATCCGTGAGGGACTGTCTCCCATCCTGGCCCAGGATCATGACCTGAAATGATCCTGTCTTTGGGAGGATGGGTCTCCTTCAGGAGCCAGGGAGGGGACAGGTCCTTCTTCCCTCCCGAGGTCCAGGACACCCAGGACCCTGCAAGAGCTCTTTATTCGAGGAGGAGTCACGGAAAGCGTGTGTCTCATTGGCCCAGCAAGTGAAAGAATCAACCCCCAATGCTCTGGTTCTAACAGAAGCAGAATTTCAATGTCCTGTTTGGGGGGCAGCCACCTCCCCTCTTATATGGGCTTGGGGGACCCCCAGGGAAAGTATTCCTTGTTCTCATGCCCTCAGAGGGAGGAGCTGGCCCCATGTCCAGGGGTCCCCACCTTGTCCCACTGCTGAGGAAGAGCCACACACAGGGCCCTGATGTCAGGAGTGTGGTCTCCCAGATACCTGGCAGCTGCATGGAAGGACTTGGATTGCTTTGGGGGGAAGGGGTGCTCACTGGTGACACCACTCACCATCCCCAACTGCACTCTGCAGTCCAGGCTCTGTGCCCAGCTTAGGTCAATCACCAGCACCCCACATGCTCCTGCCATGGGAGTGATCATTCAGCATCACCACATTGCACAGAGGCAGAGAGCGAGGCCCAGAGAGGGGAGGAAAAAGGCTCCAGCCACAGGACTGGTCAGCAGAAGGGCTGGAAGGCCAGCCCTCCTGAGCCCCCATTAGCCCAGCCAGAGACTCCCTGAACCCAGAGCGAGCCCACCTCTGCCTGCCCAGATACACACTGGCCCCTGAGCTGGATGATGGACTGTTCTTCTTGGCCCTGAGCATGTTGCTGGCTGACTAGGAGAGGGAGTGCAACTGGTAGGATGGGCTGTAGCTATAGGACAGAGTGACCCATCTGCGCTAGCAGGAGCCACACTCTGGTCTCTTTCCTGAAGCCTGCCTGGGAGCTGGAGTCTGGGTGTCCTAAGGGTCGGCACACAACAGGGTCTGTGCTGACCAGGAAGCCATGGCCCCCAGGGAGAGTCCTCTCTGCCCTCTCCCAGCTCCTGTGCCGCATCACCTCTCCACACAATGGGTCTCCAGGGCCCGGAACCAGGCCCCATAGGGTTGACTCAGCTCCAGCTTGTAATGAGTTTGCAGCCCCTGGATTAGCTGAATTTCCTGGTACTGGAGGGAGAACTGGCTGCATACAAGGACTGGGATGGAAGAGATGTGGGGCCTTGTGGAGGGTGAAGGATGGGGCAGGGGCCAAGTCCTGGGGCCACTGCTCATGTCTAAAAAGGGCTGAAATCCCTGAATACTCACAGGATCCCTCATTACAGTACCAACACCCTCACACTCAGGCATCCTGGTAGTGAGCCCCTCCTCCTCGGCCTCCTTCCCACACCTCTGACTCCAGCCAGGGCTGCAGTCAGGGACAGGCTGGACCTCTGTCCCAGGGTCCTACCAGGCAGACGAGGAAAAAAGAAGAGAAGGGAAATGGGGTGGACTGCTTTCTCCCTGCCCTGAGTTGGCCTCCTCAGCTGCCTCCAGGTCCTCTGGCCCAGCCCTGCACTTAGCTGGACCCTTCGAGGCAGTCTGCATGCCCGGCCAGCTGGGTGGGGGGTATTTGGTAACCTTTGTGTCCCCAGATGTCTGACCCACCTGGCCTTGCACCCTGAGTCTTGGTGCCCAGGATGGGCATGTTTCCAGGGCTAAGTGGACTTTGGGGCCACAGAGTCCTTGGCAGTGGTGAGGAAATATGGGGGACCAGTCAGGTGTAGAGCCATGGGTCTTGTGCATGTCTGCCGTGGGACTGAGTCATGGTACAAGTGCTGTCTACAGGTCCCCTGTGCACACCTGGCCCACTCAGGAGGGAGACCTGTGTGCCTGGTGCACCTGTATTCTACCTACTCCTGGAGGAGTGACCAAGTTCAAGCGTTTCCATGGTCCAACCCTCAGGGACAGTTGGGAACCTGGGGTCAAGAGAGGCAGGGACTGGCCCATGACAAATGAGGGGTACAGAGTCCAAGGAGCGGGGCTGCTCTCCAGTCTTAGGCCAGCCCCAGCCCTCCCATGAAGTTCACTTTGGGGGTGAGAGCCCCTTGGATTCTTGGGGATAGCTGCCCCTCCCGTCCCATGTGGGGACATGACCTTGAGCATCCCCAGACAAGCAGAGGTATGTGTGCCTGCACACATACACACACACCACTCTGACTGCCCAGCTCGGGGTCAGAAGGGGTGGAAACCCTGGGAGTGAGGTGGGTGATAAGGGGGAAAGAGGTCAGAGACAGCTGGGCCCTGGGGCAGGGGCATCAGGACCCCTGGCAAGAACCCAGATCCATAGCATGGGGATGGGAGACAGGCCAGTCTGGTGGTCAGGAGGTCCCCAGGGGGCCAGGGGATGAGGAGAGGACAGGGTCTGGGGTCTGGTGTCCATCACCATCCTGGGCTACTGGAAGTAGGAAGAGATACCCCCAAGTCCAGATGGGGCTACAGCACAAAAGCCCTCAGCTTATTATTCTGTCAATTGGGCCTAGAGATGGAGTATCCCTAGGGTCCCACAGGCTTATAGAAAAGTCTGCTGGCCTTGGATCTTCATCCCTGACCCACTGTGCTCCTAGTCCTGGGAAAATGCTTTGTACTCCCTCGAGGTCCTTCTGAGCAGAGAATAGCCTGGGGGTTTGGGGGGCTGAGGACCTGGTTTTACAGAACGTGGCAGAGCACTGGACCACTATTCTGAGGACCAAGGTCAGGACCCTCTTTGTTGCAGCCTCAGGGTGCTCATTTGGAAGAGGTTCCAGAATCAGTGCTCTGGTCAGAGTGAGGAGGCCTTAGGATGGAACCAAGCACCAGGACGGGAGAGGGAAACAGGGGGAAAGTAGGCTTCTGAGGTTTCTCACATTGGCCCCAGAGCCCCAGATCCTGCTCCTGGGAGAGACAGAGAGACACACAGAGAAGACAGAGAGAGAATGAACACAAGAGAGGGAACCAGGAGAAGTCACAGACTTTCTTTAATCAGGTTGGAAACAACATCCCATCATTTTGTTCCATTCTATTCCTTAGAGTGCAGTCACACAGGCCATCCACCCTGGACAATTCCACAGGGCTGTGTGACCAGGATTCAGGAATGCCAGGAATGTGGGGACAGCCCAGCACATGGGTGCAGACAAGGCCCTGGACCTGGGCCTAAACCTAATGGGAACCCCTGGAAGTCTGTGTCGCAAGAGGACAAGGTCAGAATCAGTTCACTGCAAACTTCCCACTGGGAGCTGGGAGACAGGAAGGAGGAGGGTGGTTTAGCCTGGACCCCAGAGCAGACCCAGGCCCCTCTGAGCTGTATTCTATGCCCAGCCCCCCACTCATCCTTGCATTGCCACGTGTATGTCCCAGCCTCCTGTGATAGCAGGAACATATGTAAGGGTCCTACCGCTGATGGCGTCCCTAGAAGTAGAAGACAGAAGACCCCACTATGCAGTTGGGGAGCCTGGGGAGACCCTGAGAGGCACAGGGTCTGTCCAGGTTCACAGTCCTGGGCATGAGCAGGAGTCTGGTCTGAACTCATCTCTGTGTCCTCACAGCGGGGACACCATCCACACCCAGGCCTCGCAGGGGCTGTGGCTAGACTGTGTGAGTATCACCGTATGGATGGGCCATGGGGTAGAGGGTGAGAATTGAGCAGCTGGGGGCAAGGTGCCCTCAGGGGGCTCTGGTGGTAGGACGAAGTCGGGTAAGGGGTCCCCAGGATGTGGTGACCTCACTTCCCTGACAACAGAGCCCAACAGAATTTGGAACCCAGGTAACCAAGCACCCACATTCCAGAGACAGCCCACTGCCCAGCTCATTTCATTGGAGATCCTCGAAAGAACAACATGTTTGTGTGTTGCATCCCAAAGTCTGGAGACTGCAGGCAGAGGAAAGCACAACCTGCAAACATTTTCCCTCTCTGGAGATGTCATATCAGGACTCCCTGACATCTCTGGCCATTTGGCCAGAAGTACAGAAAGGTGACACCATGAGGCCCAGAGCCAGCCCCCAGCCTCATACGCTCCGATCCAATCTGTGCAGCCCCAGGTCTCCTTCCCATACATGTGTGCGTACATGTGTGTGTGTGTGTGTGTGTGTGTGTGTGTGTGTGTGTAAAGAAGGCTCATGTGGGGTGCACCCACCCCATTCAAGAGCAGATTGACGAGGTGTCAGATGCCCAGTGGGCAGGTCATGATCACATCCCAGGTCAAGGCTGGGTGTGGGGGACAGGGTGTGGGGGGCTGCAAGCTTCTCCCCAGGGTTTATCCTGTGTCCTGCAGGTATGGGTACCTGTCCCAAGTGTGGGGCTGTGCACACACAGGTCTGTGTCTTATCTGGAAGAAACAGGGGGACTAGGCAGGAGGACAGTGAGGATGGCCTGGCAGGGCTGTGATGCATCCGGGCCGGCTAACAGTCCCTGTCTTTGCAGAACACCAGGGATGATGAAACAGGGAGGAGGCTGGCAGACATCTGCTCCATCTCCCTGACATAGGGAGTGACTGCAGGGGGCTCTCCAGAAGCAGGGACTGGGGACTTCCTGGGAAGGCCTCTGACACTGCCCAGACCACTGTCTGTGGTGGTACCACACTGGACTGTTGTCCAGGATCTGGAGCCCATGGAGGCCAAGCTCCAGGGTGAGAAGGCTGGGGTTGGGTGTATGTGGGTGTCTAGGGCTGAATCGGTGCTAGGTCCCACAGGCAGGAGACCCCAGAGGCTGGTGTGGGGCCAGGAGCAAGGACTGGGCTGAGAGCACCCAGCAGCTGGACTGCAGTTGGGGAGATGTCCCAGTGAGGGTTCCTTCCTGGCTGTAGCTTCTCTGGGAGGCCCTGGGCTGAGCTCTACCTGTATATTCTTTCTCTCTGCTACATATTAATTGTTATTTTATCTTTCCATGTTCTGCATACTGCTTATTACTTGTGTTCAGTAAAATTTCTTGTTTTCACTTGAACACGTCACGAGCGTTAAGTACATTCCCAACGCTGTGCCACCACATCACAGAACATTGATGCAGAAGATCTCCTTCCCTAAAGGAGACCCTGAACCCAAAACCCTCCCAGTCCATTTCTCCTCCAGTGTGGCCTCTCACAACCTCTAAACTGTTTTCTCTGTCTGTTCTTTACCTGTTCTAGATGTTTCTGTATGTGGAATCACACAATATGTGCCTTTGTGTCTGGCCACCTATTTTCAAAGGGGACTCGATTTATTCTGTGTTTATGTGACATAGAATTTCTCTCATTTGATATTAAAACCCCCAATGGGTTACAGATGAGATGTAATCATAGAGGCCCCTTTAGGAATTATGGGCACAATCTCGGGGACACCACAGCCTGACCCCAGACAGGACACGGCTGGTTCCTTCTATGGCCCCACAGGGAAATGCAGAAAGCTGGAAGACACACCACAGAGGGCAAACGCATCCCTCACAACCCAAAGGCAGAGAAAAGTTTCAACTGACTCTGTTCCAAACCAGGCTCCAAGTCACGGGGTTCCACAGGGACAGAGACCAGATGCATACAAGTCCAGGGGAGAGGATAGGCATATGGGGAGTATGTGTCAGAGATGAGAGAGCTCCCAGGGAAGGACTCTGGCAAAGGAAACCCTATGGAGGCAGCGCTGGTCACCCTCAGAGTGGCAGGTGTGGTCTGGGGACCAGCAGTCCTGGGGAGAATGTGAAGAACCAGAGGCCCAATGTAGGTCCCCTGAAGATCAGGTGACAGGCACCCCTGTCTGGGAGAACAGTGAGCAGCACCCCCATCCCAGGCTGCAGGTGCACCCATCACCTAGCGGTACTTGGCCTCAGACAAACCCAGAAACTCTGGCACGATTTTTCACAGATGTATTGTCAGGAGTGTTCAGCGCAGTGGTGGTGGAGAGAGCAGGGAATGGAACAATGCTAATGCCCAAGGAGATGGGATCCACGGTCCCAGTCCTCATGATAGAATGTCCTGTAGCTACTGTCCCAGTGTTGTCCAGGCATAGGATCCAGGAAGCCCCTCCTGAGACCTCCTGCCACCCTGGAAACATTCAGAATTGTTTGAGGAGGTGGAGAGGATCCAGGGTGACAGCAGGGCCAAGGAGGAGGAAGGTCAGCACTGGGAGGACAGATGGTTGTGCCCTGAGCTGCCTTCCAGGGCCCAGGCTGTGATGTATGGACTGGACTTCTGCTCTTTCACTCCATCCTTCCTTACCTCACTTATTCACTGTCTCATTCATGACCCCCTCTCTTCTTCCCCTCCACCCCTCCATCCCCTCCCCCACTCCATCACCCTCCCTGCCTCCCTCCTATCCCTCCTCCTTCCTTCCTCTCACTCCCTCCCACTCATCTTCCCTCCCTCCCTCCCTCCTTGTCCTTTCCCCCTCATTCTCCCTCTCTTTCTCTCCTCTCCCTCCCTCCCATCCTCCTGCCTTCCCTCCCATATCCCCCCACCCGCATCCTCTCTTACCCCCACCCTGCCTTTCTCCTTCTCTCCCTTCCCTTTCTCCCTCACTCCCTCCCCCATCCCTCCCTTCCTCCTTTCCTTCCCTTCCTCCTAACCCTTCCTCCACTCTCTCCCTCCCTCTTGCCCTCCTTCACTCAGCAGAAGATCTGGGGTCCCTGCTCTGTACTGGGCACTAGGGCTTCATCGGTGAGCCCCCCTAACCCACATGGTCGTGTCCACTATGGGAGGTGACAGAGGGCAGTCTTCAGGGCTAGCAGTGGTGATGAGCACCAGGAATCTGCTCCTGAAAACAGAGACCAGTTGCACAAAGAAAAGAATGGAGAGACCCATGGTTAGCACTTCCTCTAGAAAAATCTAGCCCTGAAAAGTGAAGAAAAGTAAATATGTCCTTGACTTCATGCAATGTGAGTGCTAATGGCCCATATGCCCTGATTCCTAGAAGCAACAAAGAGTAAATCATCCAGTGTCTACTGGGGTTTTGTGACACAACTCTTCTGACCAAATGACAGCATTTCAGCCAACATCTCCAGGGCCTCCGAGTTTTCTCAAGGGTCTCTGTGATCCTCTGACTCTTCCATTGACCTCCTTGGGAAGCTCTGTCCTATCGTCTTCCTTGTCTCCTGCCTTTTCTGGGACCCTTCTGTGGTCTCCCCTCCCCCCACCAGGGCAACCTTCGTCAGGATTCCCCATGCCCCTTGGCTGGGTGCCCACATCCCAAACTGGGCTCTATGAGCCCTGTGTTTTGTGCAAGACCTGTGCACTCCCTCTAGGGTCACCTGGCATCTCCCTTGAAGCAGCTTGCATCTTCCTGCACTGGGTATCCTCTGACGAGTCTGTGAGGCCAGCCTGTGCCCATGTCATGGGCATGGAAGTGCGAGTCCAGAAGGTCCAGATGACCTGCTCCCAGTCCCAGTGTGTGGAGCCTGGGCCAAGAGTGGCCTCTAAGCAGAGGAGGAGTTGGGACCAGGGAGCCTGAGGGAGGATGTGGCACAGTGAGCTCCCAGAAGATTGAGCACCATGGGGGCCTGGTGCTCAGGCCTGCTAGAAGACCAAATCCCATCTGCAATGGATCTGTCCCCAAGGCTGGAGGTCTTCCGGGTATCCACCCTCCCAGGCTGCAGGCTGGCAGTGACTGGCAGGGGAGGGGCATGGCTGGTGTAGGAGAGAGCCCTCCTACACCTCCTGGTGTAGGAGAGAGGAGGGGGCAGGCATTCCCCCAGCAGTAGGTACACTGGGGTGGACTGAGGGGGCATCAGCAGACAGCAGTGTCTGCAGCTGGGGTCTCCACAGAGGCCCCCTCATAAGGATCAGCACAAGCTTGTCTGGATGGCCTGTGCCCCAAACACAAAGTCTGACCCAGGACCTCCCCTCAAACTCCTATTCCCAATCCTTTGTACTCAGCTCAAGTGCAAGAAATGGCCAATAGTTTAGGTGGTGTTGGACGCGCACAGAGACACGTGGTTTTCTGGCCCATGCTGTAACATTGCTGGCATTTTAAAAATCTCAGGGCTTTGATTCAAAAATGGTAGAATGCCAGGGACCCCAGACAGCTTTCTGGAAACCTGCTTCTGTGCCTTGCAGCCCTCCCAACCCACCAGCTCTGCTCAGAACCCCACCAGACCACAGACCCACAGTCTTGGGTCTTCAGATGGCCCAGATGATGTGCCTTCAAAAAGCGATCCAGGTGGGGCAGCAGGACACACTGGGAATTCCAGTAAACCCTCCTCCCAGAAAGTAAGCATACTGCTGGACAAGCTCTCGGAAAACAGCTAGGTCGGGGATCCAGGAAGACACTGGAGGCACAGTAGTAACTGAGGAGCATCTGAAGGTCAGATAGGGACAGTGGGAATCTTGGGTGATTTTGCCTAGAGGCAGCTCACCCTAAGCCCTTAGCGTGATGGCTCCAATGGGAGATGGGGCAGGGACCATACCAGGAGGACCTGTGGCTCCACTGTCAGAGCTCGCCAACTTGATCTGTGCACAGGTGGGGAAACCTGGCCACATCCCCAAAGAATTTCTGGAAACAGTAGCCATCTCAGTGGTAGCTGACCTGGGAAGTCAACCTTCCAGCTGCCTGAGGTGGGATCGAGCCACAGACCAGCACAGTATCCAGAAATGGAGAAGGAGAACCAGTTCTTCATTTCAATAGTTTCTGAATTACCGGTTTGTTCCTATGGTTAGTTTACCTTGCAAGGCCTTGAAAATGTTCTTATGTTCTCTCTGCTGTAGAGGTTCTTGAAAAATCTCTGGTTTATAGGTAAAATCATCCAGAATTGACCTTGGTTGGCACAGCCATGCTGGGAAAAGTCTGGAGTTTCCCCAAAATACTAAAAACAGAACTCCTGTATGATCCCACTACTGGGTAGACATTTGCAGGAAATAAAGTCAGTTTCTCCAAGTAAGATCTGCACACTCTCACCCAATCTCCTCAAGGAGGGGCAGCCACCATTAGCAACAGGGCACCTGCGTGGGAAGTCATAGGCAACCCTCCCCTGGAGGCAGGTGCCTCCCTGGACAGTGGGCTGCCCCAGGGCTGGGAGGTCTCCACAGCAGTGCATTCAATGTCCTGGATACTAGGAGGAGACGGAGTACAGCACCAGGCCAGTGAGGGTCAGGACACACTACTGCAAATATGGCACCTTGGCAAATTAAATATAGAAACTGAAAGTTTTCCATAAAGCAGAAGCAGGAAGTTCCCTCTGATCCCCAGTTGTCAGTCCTTCTTCCCTGAAGCAGGTCAGAGTACTCCCATGTGGCACTTTCTCTCCCCAGACTGCAGGGAGGACATGCTGATCACAGAGTCAAGGAATTTAGGGCCACAAAGGCTATAGGAACAAACCTGGTTAAACTAACCTTCATCTTTCTAGTTACATTTTTTACCAATTACCAGCCCTAGCTCAAACCCCTATGTCTCTCAAGTCCTCACATATTTTTTGTTTCTTTGCCTAAAACATAGAACTGTCTGCTCCAATTGCCTCTGATGGTCTCCATGTTCTTGTGAGGTTCCCACCAAAAAAAAAATCAATACACTTGGCCAGTTTTCTCCTGTTCATCTGTCTTTGTCAATTTCCAGACCCAGCCAGGGACCTTAAGAGAAGTTGAAGAAAACTTTCCTCTCTTGCAGCCCTGGGCAGGGAGTGGTGTCAGGTGGCATCAGAAAAATCCATCCCATTTTCCTGACCTTGGTTAAAACTGCCCTCTGCTGGGAAGCAGCATAGGGCTGTGCATGGCTGGGGGAACCAGGGAGAGGCAGGTGGAACCTGTAGGAAGCTACCTGACCCTCGAGCCTGGGCACTTGGCCCCACTGACAAGTCCAGGGTGTGATGATGAATATTATAATGGAAGCATCCTGAATATCAGACTTCCCCACACCAGGCTTCATTATTGCTGCTCATTGTGGTTGCTACTGTTGGCTTAGTGACTTTCCTGAACTAACTTTGTCAAGTCTGTGTTCTTTGCTGTGTGTCACCACTGAATCCCTGTGCTATTAACTTAGTGGTGAGCCAGTGGCTGGGCAGAGAGGGCACCCATGTTTCTGAGCTATAGCTACAGATTGGAGGGCCCCACAACCTCCTCCTCAGGTTCGAAAAGTCTGCTTGAGTGGATCATGGAACTCAGAGAAACACATTACTTACTAGATGACCAGTTCATTAAAAGGACAGAACTCAGGACCAGGCAGCTGGAAGTGATGAGCAGGGCAAGGTGTGTAGCAGAGGCTCAGAGCTCCCCTGCTCTTGGAGTAAAAGAGGCCTTTACCCACCTCCACTCTGACCTTCGTGTGTACTTCCTACCTGATGACATCCCTCCTCGGGTTCATCTGTTAAGTCAAAGACCCCCGTGGGCACCAAACAACCCCTCAAGCAATAACCACTGCCTGACACCAGCAAGACCCCACGTGATGGACCCCAAGACAATGATTGACCGGACCTTTACTGGCCACCCTCACACCTGCCCACCGACCTTTGTCCTAGATTTTCCTCATATAAAAGCCCAGAAGTGTTTTCAACACCTTGAGACCTTGCCAATCCTTGGACTTCTGGTGTCGACTGCACTGAAATACATTCCTTTCCTGTGTCACCACTGCTCATCTCTCTGCCTTTGGATCTGGGACACTGTGAATAGCGTAATGTAGCAAGTCAAGTACCAGTTCTTTCCCTCCCCAGGGTTCACTGCTGCTGCTCCTCTCACTGCAGTTCTGCTGTTGGCTTACTGACATTTCTGAGCTGATTTTGTCAAACCTGTATCCCTTGTAGTGTGTAGCCACAGAAGTGTCTGGTCTGTGAATGTAGTGGTCAACTGTCGACTGGGTGAGATTTCCTTAAACATCTGGAAACTTCCTTCCTTCTGAAAAACAAAAACAAAAACAAAAACAAACAAACAAAAAAAACCGCTTCCAGTCTTTGCAGATGGGGAGGAGGGGTCTTGGTGTGTGAGTGTCGGGATACACCTTCAGCACCAGCCAGGCCTCTTAGCACTCTGCCTTGGCCTTCACTTCCTACTTGCCAAGTCTGACAACCACCAGAGGGAAGAGCCTATGGCCTTCTCAGGTCGGCCCTGAGCAGGCACCCAGACCACGCATGCAGTGTCCCAGGGGCTTGGGAATAGGTCAGAGCTTCCAGGCCCTTCTTCCCTAAAGCTCTTCATCACTCAGCCTTTCTTCCAGTGATTCTGCTTGTTTTCTATTTGCCCCAAGTATTATCCATTGCCCTAGGGAGCAGAGACTTACCTATGCCTTTAAATGGTTTGGACATTGAATGTCCTCCAGGAGCCACCTCACTGGTGGGAGAGGTGGTAGAAAGCAACAAGTCACAGAGGAATCCAAGGGTCTGGTGTTTCCCTCTCTTGAGATGGGGACATCTGTGAGAGGAGCAGTGGCCAGCTGGTGGGGGGGGGCAGGCACCTGACATGGACAGGACAGAGGCAGTAGGTGAGGCTGAGACCCCCGGGGTATGTTCCAGGCATCTGGACTGAACTGGTCTTCAAAGCTGCAGATTGGTTGGGATCATCTTCAGGCTGAGGAGGAAAATGAGGGGAGCAGGAGACTGAGGAGGCTCATAACAGATGCATAAAAAATTGTTCAACATCCCTTGACATGAGGGAAATACAAATCAAAACTATAATGAGATACCACCTTACACCAGTTAGAATGGCTAAAATTAACAAGACAGGAAACAACAAGTGCTGGCGAGGCTGTGGAGAAAAGGGAACATTTTTACACTGTTGGTGGGAATACAAGCTGGTGAAGTCACTCTGGAAAACAGTATGGAGTTTCCTCAAGAAGTTGAAAATAGAGCTACCCTATGACCCAGCAATTAAGCTCCTGAGTATTTACCCCAATGATACAGATGTAGTGAAAAGAAGGGCCACCTGCACTCCAATATTCATAGCAGCGAAGTCCACAATAGCCAAATTGTGGAAAGAGCCTAGATGTCCTTCAACAGATGAATGGATAAAGAAGATGTGGTCCATATATACAAGGGAATATATTTATCAGCCATCAGAAAGGATGAATGCCCACCATTTGCATCGACATGGATGGAACTAGAGGGGATTATGCTGAGTGAAATAAGTCAAGCAGAGAAGACAAGAATCATATGGTTTCACTCATACGTGGAACATAATAGAGAGGAGGACCACAGGGGAAGGGAGGGAAAACTGAATGGGAAGAAATCAGAGAGGGAGACAAACCATGAGACACTCTGGACTCTGGGAACCAAACAGAGGGTTACAGAATGGAGAGGGGTGAGGGGATGGGGTAGCTGGGTGACAGGTATTAAGGAGGTCACATGTTGTGATGAGCACTGGGTGTTACAGGCAACTAATGAATCACTAAACACTACATTAAAATCTACTGATGTACTATGTTGGCTAATGAATTTAAATTTTAAATAAATAAATAAATAAATAAAAAATAAAACCAAGGCAGAAACTGTACGTAACTCAGAGGGCTCTGTGCTCCTGGAGGCTCAGGTAGTGGCCACAGCCAACACCTCTGGTGGCCAGGGGACTGAAGATTTGAGAGGTGGCTCAGTGTCCCCCTCTCCGTGAAGCCCCATGGCCATGGCAAGGTGCAGGGATTGGGAGGGAAGACCCAACCAGAGGCCATCCTGGTTCCACGGCCACTGCAGGACCACTCCCAGCCCCACCAGGCAGTGTCTGTCTAGAATTAGGAAAAAAACCTTTTCGCTTAATTGTTCTTTTTAGAGATGGTTGCTCAGCATTGACACAGAGAAACATCAGACATAAAACTGGAGCTGTTCATAGCTGCAAATGATCCAGAAGTTATGAACATATAGTGATCACAAAAAGAGGACCTTGTGTCCCCAGGCAGGCTTCCTGTGTGCAGGTGCAGCTGGGGGCCCTAGACATGTTTGTGTGCGCAGGGCTGGGCTCCAGTCTCCCTCAAAGGGACAGAAGTAGGAACCAGCTCTGATAGCTCTGCTCAGGACAGCACCCCCTGATGGAGATGGGGATAGTCCCTCATGAGTCCGGATGTCCTGGTGATTCTTGGGCATGGCCTGAATCTCAGCTTCTTCATAAAGGGGGGGGGGGGCAGCCCAGCCACCATGGGTCCCACAGGTCCTCCAGGGGACAGCCCAGCAGCTGCAGGTCCCACAGGTCCTCCTGGGACAGCCCCTCATGAGTACCAGATGCCCTGGTGATACTTGGGCATGGCTTGAATCTCAGCTTCTTCATGAAGGGTGGGGAGGGCAGCCCAGCTGCTGTGGGTCCCACAGGTCCTCCGGGAATAGCACTTGGTGGGCTTGTGGTCCAGCAGGTACCTGTTCAAGTGGCTCGTCATGCCACACAACCTCGATCGCATTGGCCAGGTTGACCCCCATCACCTGGTGACAGGACAAGGTCAATCAGTGAACCTCCACCACCAACCCCCCCAAAAAGGCCCCCATGTAGTAAATGTCGTCCTGGTCCCTGGGGATGTGGGCCTGGGACTGTGGCTATCACTGGTAGCTGAAGTCTTCATGGGACACCTGGTAGGAACTGGGGTGCATGATGCCAAAGAGGGGGGACAGGATCTCCATGCCCACATGGTGGAAGAACTTCATGTCCACATCTGCACATACCAGGTCATCCACCTCATGGAGGAAGCGTTGCTCACAGAAGCAGCTGACCATCACCATGTGCTGCATGGACACATCCTGCCAGTGCGGGACGCCAGGGACTTCGAGGTCCCTGAGGACCTCCAACCCTCCCAGGGGTGCACACGGGCCCGGGAGACCGCTGGTCAGTGACGATCTAGTAGGTGACCCTATGTCCCACCATGATGGGCTTCTCTGCCCTCTGCAGGAACAGCTTCAGGAAGACCACCTATCTATATGGATGAGGGACAAGGTGGGAGGAGGATCACTGTCAGATGCTGGCAGGAAGACCCCAGAGCTGGGGGCCATGGATATATGCACACTCCTCAAGAGGACAGGCCCTGGGCTGCTTTAAGCAACAGCCACTCTACTAGCCTGTCCTGAGCAAGTCTGCTTGTGGGGCCTCCCTACCTTCTGCTCCCAGAGATGGGGGCCATCAGCACCCCGTCATACAAAGGGGAACCTGAGGCTTCAGAGGCAGGAAACCAACCCCACAGTCAGCATGCTGGAGTCAAGAACACTTCCCCTGTGCTGAGCTCCAAGGCAAACCCTGAAGGTGCCCTCCCCTGGCAGACCCCCTGCAGGTCCCATCCCCACCTCCCAGGAGTGGAGCACCTTTGGGCACAGCCCTCCTTTATATGGCCTACAGACTGGCTAGAATCAGCAGCACTGGCCTCCTGCCCCACTTTGCTTTGAGTGGGTTGTTGCTGGCCTCCACAGAGCTGTCTCCACCCCCATAGGGTCCTCCCTTGAAGGCTACTGGGCCTCTTGCTGACAAGGTCCATCAGTCAACCACTGCTATTCCTAGGAGGGATCACCCTCGAACTCCCCCAGATCAGGAATCAGGTCCAGCCCATGAGCAGGGAAGGAGAAAGAAGACTGCTGAAAGAAGAGGGAGCTTGCTTAGGCCCCAGCCATGAATCCAAGAGTAGAAGCTTCCAGGTCCAGGTCTATATACCCCGGGCTTCAAGAAGTTGAAAGTCTTTCCTCTCTGAGGGGACTACCTGTGGGGACAGCAGCTTCCCCATTGTAAGCAAGGGTGGTGAGACCCTATGAGACCGATTTTTAAAAGGATTTATTTATTTATTTTACACAGAGAGAGAGCTAGAGAGGGAATATAAGCAGGGGGAGTGGGAGAGGGAGAAGCATACTTCCCGCTGAGCAGGGAGCCCAACATGGCAGAGTTCAATCCCAGGACCCCGGGATCACGACCTGAACTGAAGCAGATGCTTAAGGACTGAGCCACCACCCAGGCGCCCTGAGACTGATTTTTTCACACACTCACTAAGGCTACTTCCCTGTGTCTGCTCCATACCTGGCAGCTTAGTAAATCGCTCACACAGGGAAAGTGGGCACTACATTTAAATTGGGGACAAGGCCACACACAGCCGGCAAACATGAGTCAGGTCACCAGGGGGCAAGTCCAGGTCCAGCCAACAGGGGAACAAGCCAGACATGAAGCAGGGGGAGAGACAAGTGCTCTTGGCAGAGGGCAGAGAGAATGTAAAGGCCTGGAGTCAGGCTTGAGGCACACGTGGTATGACCACACACCTGGGGAGGTGGGTGGGATATGGTGGGAGGTGGGGGGGATGCGGTGGGAGAGGAAAGGCTGGAGAGGACAGGCAGCTGGGGAGCGGATCACAGAGAGGTTCAAAAGTTATGTTCTGAAAAGATTACTCTGCTGGTTACCAGAGAAGAATGGGCTCTGTACAGCAGAGGAGAGGGAGACCTTAACCCTAAGCCCTAACCCTAACCCCACCCTAACCCTAATCAAACATCATGCTCAATTTTGAGGACTGACAGCTGTACTCTGAAATCACAAACAAGTCCATCATGTTGGCTTTCATTCCTTGCCCAGTATTGTACTGAAAGTTCTACCTAGAACAATAAGGCAAGAAATAAGGAATCCACATGTGAAAGGAAACAGTAGAACTAGGTCTATTCAGAGACCAGAGATGGCATCATCTTATATAGAGAGCTTCCTAAAGAATCAACAAAAAATTATTACAGCCAGTTCCCTAATTCCACAAAGTTACAGGACAAAATAGCAATATATAAAAATCTCTTATTTGTATACACTAGCAATGAATCATCCAAAAAGGAATTTAAGAAAACAATTCCATTTTAGGGAACATCAACAGTGACAAAATACTTAGGAATCAAGGTGTACGTTGTACACTGAAAATTACAGAATATTGCTGAAAGAAAGGGAAACCTAAATAAATCTGAGGACACACCATGGAGATGAAAAGACGTACTATTGATAAGATGGCAACAGTACACAAAGCCATGTGGAAATTCAATGTGTTCCCCAAAATTTCACAAAGGCCTTTGGGAAGAAATGCACAAGCTAATCATAACAGTCATATGGAATTTTAAGAGACCACAAGATAGCCAAAACTATCTTGAAAAAGAAAATTGAAGGTGAAAGATCATACTTTCAAAATTCATATCTTAATACAAAGCAACAGCAAATAAAACACCGTGATACTGCCGTAAAGGTATGCATATACCCTGAAACAAATAATACATTATACATTAATTAGTTGAATTTAAATTTAAAAATTCTTTAAGTAAATAATTTTTTTTGAAGTATGCATCAGATCAGTGGGATTTAACTGAGAGCCCAGAAATAAACCCCTTCATCAATGGCCCACTGAATTTTGACAAAGGTAGACAATATTATACTGGGGGAACAGAATGTCTTTTCAACAAAGGGTGCTAGACAATCAGCTATCCATGTACAGAAGAATGGAACTGGACCCTTACCTCACATCCCATATAAACATTAACTCAAAATAAGTTAAAGGCTTAAATGTAAGAGGTGAAAGTATAAACTCTAGAAGAAACAAATAGGGATAAATCTTCATAATCTTGGATTTAGCAATGCTTTTAGATCTGACAGCAAAGCATAAGAAGGGAAAGAAAAAAATAGATAAAATAATATCCTCAAAAATAAAAATCTGTCCTGGGTTCCTGGTGGCTCAGTTGGTTAAATGTCCGACTCTTAATTTTGGTTCAGATCATGATTTCAGGGACATGAGATTGAGCCCCATGTCAGGCTCCACACTGAGTTTTAGTGTGGGCCTGTTTAAGATTCTCTTTCTTTTTCCCTCCGCCCCTGTCCACTTGCACACACACTCTCTCTCTCACTCACTCTTAAAAAAGAAATGTAAAAAAAAAATTAAAAAATATTTGTACATCAGAAGATACTATGCAGAAAGTGAAAAGACAGTCCCCAGAATGGAAGAAAACATTTGTACATTATTTATCTAATAAGAATCTGTTCCCCAGAATATGTAAAGAGCTTTTACAACACAACAAAAAGACAACTCCATTTTTAAAGTGGATGAAGGACTTGGATAGACCCTTCTACAAAGGAATCATACAAATGGTGAATAGCACATGAATAGACATTAAAGGTCATTAGTTTTTATGGAAATGAAGATTTAAACCAGTTAGATGTCCTTTTACACAAGTAGAATCACTATGATCAAGAAAACTAAAAAATAACAAAAGGATGTTGAGAAACTGAAACCCTTAAAACTTGCTTGTGAAAAATGGTACAGTCTACATAAAAAATAGTTTAACATTTACTCAAACAGATCAAAGCAGAATTACCATATGGCTCAACAATTGTACTCCTAGACATATACCCCCCAAACTGAAAACACTGGTTCAAAGAAAGAAAGGAAAATGTACGGGAATATTCATAGCAGCAGTGTTCACAATAAGCAAAAACCAGAAACTATGCAAATGTCCATCCATAAACAAAATGAGGTAGATCCATAAATGGCTATCTTATTCTGCCCTATGAAGGAATGAAGCAAAATGGTTCATTTGTGGGGGGAAAAATATGGTGGTTCCTTAAAATATTAAACACAGAATTCCACTGCAGCCTATATGTCCCCCAAAATTGAAAGTAGAAGTACCCATATTCAGGGTAGCACTTCTCACAACAGCCAAAAGGTGGAAGCCACTCAAGTGTACACCAACAGATGAATGGATAAACAAAATGTGGTTCATACACTGTGGAACATGATTCAGCCTTAAAACAAGGGAGTTCTGACACAGGCTATAACATGGGTTGAACCTGGAAGTCATTATGCTGAGTGAAATCAACCAGTCACAGAAGGACAGATACTGTATGATTCCACTTGGATGCAATGTCTGGGACACAAAGCTGGATGTGGCTGCAGGGGGCCGAAGGGAAAGAACAACGGGGAGTTGGTGTTTCATGCATACAGGCTCCCTCAGGAAGAATGAGAAAGTTCTTAAGAATGATGTACAACCATGGGAACTCAGCTAAGGCCAGAGAATTGTGTACCTGAAATGTTTTAAGGGGTCAATGTTCCTATGTTTAGTCACTGCAAAAAAGTGAATGAAGGACTGATGCATGTCACAACATGGATGAACACTGAAAACAGCCCCAATGACACAAGACATATAGAAATACCACTCAGATGGGAGCCGTCTGTGTTCCTTAAGTCTGTCAAGGTTACCCAAATAAAGGAAAGTTCTGGGAGAAATTTCAGAAGAAGAAAACTGGATCCAAATGGAGAAGATATTTCAGACTGTTGGCCAGGTGGTGACAGCCAAAGTGGGCCTGTGGTCTGGGTTCAAATGTGGGATTTCCTCACTTGGGGTTACATGGTGGTTCTGTAGGACAGTGTCCCTGTTTGGGGAAAAACGTACTGAAGTAGGCTATGTGAAGTGGCAAACATGGTAAAGAAACAACACCTGGGAGTCTGAGTGTGGAGATAAAGTGTATTTGTGCTGCTGTGACAAGTTACTGCAGATTTGAAATCACTGAAGAGGAAATGACTCTTCTGAACATCCACATTAGCACCACATCACAGAAGCAGAAAGGACATCAGACTTCGGGATGGAGGCCAAGCCCTCCCATAACTAGTTCACCCACCATGGAGAGACCACTAACCATTGGAGGAGGCCACATGTTAGCAAGAGACTCATGGGAGGATTAATTCAAGCACCCCTTGTCTTGGGTTCAGTAGAAGCAGTAGGATTTGGAATTCCAATTCTTCACAATGTTTCACCACAACCTGGTTAGAACTGTGAAAAAGCATGAAGGGAAGCCTCAGTAAAGTGCACTGGGGACGCCAGAAGGGGAGACTGGAAGGGGGCACCTGGCACTCAGTGCCCATTACAGACCTTGCATTATAATCCCCCACAGGAGAGACTCATCCATTCCAGGCCCCACAAGGGAAGCTGGAGGATTCATCTCCTACAAGAGATCCACCATCCCAGCAACTCAGCTGGTTAGAATCCTCCATCACCCTGAACCCCTACCTTTCTCCGGTGGACTTTCCCTCCAAGCAACCCTTCCAACTTCTTCCTCTTTGTCCATGAAATAATGTTCCTCTCCTTTGTTTCTTGCACTTGCCCGTGATGTGACTGTAGCTTACTCATTCCAGATTGCCATTCTCTGCTCTTCCCAAATAAACCCATTTTTCTGGTCAAATAAGTGGCAGTTTGAGTTTAAGGAGAACAGAACTAATAAATTCAAGAAACTTGCAAGGAATAAAATCAACATACACAAATGAATTGCATTTCTACATGCTCAGAAGGAGCCATCAGAAAGAGACTACGGAAAACAGTTTCATTTACTACGACATCCAAAAGAACAAGATACCTAGGAGTCCCCTGAACCAAGGAGGTGACAGACCAGTCCTCTGACAGCTGTAGGACACTGATGACAGACAGGGAGGGAGACACATGGAGACAGGAAGACACTCTGTGCTCAGGGAAGAACCAACACTGGGAAAATACCTACTCTCCTCAAAGTCATTTACACAGTTTGCGCTGTTGCTCCCAAACTTCCAGACTCCAGACCAACCCTGAAGCGGGTATGGACACGGGAAGGACCCTGCAGGGCTGAGGCAGGGGGAGCATGAGCACTGAGCCAGGGATCAGCTCCCTGACTGCAGACTGTCTGAGGAGCCCCAGGAACTGAATCTGCATGTGCATAAACACAGCCACAGGACCCGGGGTATGCATCCGAGCCCAGAAAGGGGAGACCCCCCCCAACCCCGCACGCAGCACCTTGGGAGGCCATGTCACCACACACAAAACCACGGTAGCCCCAGTATCTACACAGCACGCCCTTCCTCCATGGGGTCCTGAGATCACGCAACCCCTTGCCAGTCCCCACTCAGGAGGCAGGAGTCACCTTTTCCCCTGGCGGCCGGTCCTGAGGGGGCTAGACTGCTGTCAGTGTGGATATGGTCCCACGTCCTCCATAGTGGGTCCTGTCAGTGTGGATGTGGACCCACATCCTCTCCAGTTTGCCTGTCACCATGGGAGCGGCCCATGTCCTCTAGAAGCCTTCACAGCAGGTCCTGAGGAGGCCAGTCTCCTGTCCCAGCTCAACTGCACAGGCCAGGCTTAGGGCAGGAGCTGGGGTCCTGCATCCTCTGCAGGCGGTGGAGGCAAGTGCAGGAATAGGGGAGCTCACCCTTCAATGGAAGCACCTGCTCCCTCCCAGGGTCCAGCTGAGGCCATTTCATTCTGGAAGTTCAAGCTGCATAGAGCCCGATATCCCCCAACTTCTCCAAAAATAGCTAAGGAACAATTAATTGGAAACAATATGGAATGACCCAAACGGTGACACTGAACATGACCCTGGCTCTGACGCAGACCCACACTCTGACCTCAACTTGTTCTCAAGCCTGGCCCTGACCCCAATCCACGAGCCTAACCCTAGCCCCCAACACAATGTTTACAAGAATCTAAAGGTAGAAACTGCAAATATCCATCAATGGTGAATGCATAAACAAAGTGTGGTGAATGGTTTGAATTTGGTTTCAGGTTCAGGTTTCAGTCAGAGTTCTAGATCAGGCTTTGGGTTTAGGGTCAGGGTTAGGATTTAGAGTGAGGGGCAAGGGAACAGTTAGAGTTTAGGGCTTTAGGTTTATGATTTAGGGTTTAAGACTCAGGACTTCTGGGATAAAGTTTAAGGTCAAATTTGGGGCTTGGGTTCATGCTGGGATTTGGGTTCAGGGTTCATGGTTCAGAGTTCTGGTTTAAGGTTTGGATTCAGGGCTCAGGGCTTGGATCCAGGGCTCAGGTTCAGAGTCCAGGCTTCGGGTTCAATTTCAGGTTTGGGATTCAGGGTTCCAGTTTGAGCTTTAAGGTCAGGTTAGGTTTCAGTGTTAAGGTTAGGGGTTAAGGTTAGTTTTAGGGATGACACATTTTCTTCAGTTGTTATCATGGACACAAAATTTCTTTCAGAAGTTTCTAAATCTGAAATGTATTTCATCTGGGTGTGAGGAGATGGCTTAGAATTTTAAGATCTCAGTAACTCCCTATCAACAGCATTCTGATCCAAGGGTCTCCCAGTCACCCACAATTCACTTTTGTCTTGACTCAAATATATCCTTGGCAGAGAAGGGCAAGCCGCTGCTGAAGTTGGGATGACTTCACAATTGTAGAGGAGTAAAACCAAATATTGGGGAAATGTTCATGGAAAATGAAACAGGAAACAAATAATTGGTCGACTCCTGATTCTTCCACAATAACAAAGACCAAGTTTCCAATAGAATCTGATAATGTTCCCTAGGAAGGCCTATGGTACTCATTACCAGTACAGAAAGAGGACCCCCTCCCCTGCTTTAAACTAAGAATCACAGCAGGATACTTCCTACTTTGTGTCAAAAATGAAATTTTATTCAGTTGTTCCAGTGTACAATTTGAGGAAGCACTGACAACATTTTCCTCTCTCAAATCCTCATCAACACATGGGTAAAATGCAGGCAATGTTGCAATGCACTGCTCATTGGAATACCAAGTACAAGGAGGGCTATTAGTAGCAATAAAAAGATATCGAATGTGAAACTCAGAAAAAACACCCTTTATGGGCACTTAATGAGGATCCCTAACCATAAGATCTAACATCTCATCCTATGGAATTCACCCATAAAAATCATCAATAAGAATAGCCCGCTGACCACTGTAACCACCTCACCTCTTGACCTCTAGGCCTGTAATACACACTCCAACAGCTAGAGACACACTTCTCAGCAGCAGAACAGGACTTGTCCACTCCTGGTGGACCAACTCTTACAGTGAAGCCAAAAAATCCCACTCCTTGGAAATCCCAGCCATTAGGACAAAGTCACAAAAACCACAACCAGAACTCAATAAAGGACAGACATCTCATGAAGTGGATGCTGCAGATCACCACCACTCCCACGAAGTAACTCTACGGTGGACTCCAGATCTGTCCCTTTCCCAGGATTACATGGGGCACCGCATTCCTCCAATACTCCATCCTCAGAACAAAACCGTGAACTCTCCTCATCAGTCCTGTGTGCAGGCTCACAGTGAGCCCTGCGAAAGCCAGACACCGTCTTGAGAGCACTCAGCCTCTCATGCCTATCCTAGCAGATGGAGGGTGTTGCTCTCCCTGACTTCTGACTTCTGTACCAGCTAGAGAATACTTGGAACAAGTCTTGCCATACTCCATGCAAAAGGCATATTCTTCATCTGCAAAATGATGGATGATGAAACACCAAGGATTCCCCACACCTTCTTGAACCTTGGTAAATTTGAGATACACCTTAGGCAGAGCTATTATCCCCAATCCCTTACACACTTCCCTTCTGCACTCCAGACCAGTTTCTGTCCACTTTTCTCATTCTCAGCCATTGTCTCTGCAGAGTAGTACGGTAGTACCAAGGTGCTGGGACTGAGGTGCTAGGTGCTAAGCCAGCACCTTGGACCCACTTACTATCAGAAATTAATATTCTTTTTATTAACAGATGCATCCCAGAAGATCTTGCCACCACAGCCATTAGAAAAATCATTGCAACAAAGGTCCTAACAATCTGTGCCAATCTCCTTGGCTCCACTCCCTGGCTCCAGGGATTGGCTCATCCATGGGCATGTGACCTGGTTTCAACCAATGAGATGGGAGGAACCTCAGATCTCAGCCTGCAGAGCCAAGCATGGGGTGGACCACCCAGACCACGGACTTTTCCATCGCACCTGCAGAAGTGGCCTCGGCCAGGCCCATGCCAGTGCCACAGAGGACCCAGGAAGCCAGGTTCTCCATAACATTGCTGAGGGCTGTTGGACTCATCCTGAAGCCCGCACGTGCCAAATCCTCCACTAACTCAGGAGAACCCTACATGTGCTCATGGTCTTGGCCTGAACAAGATGACCATCTCTGTGGTATATAACCCGCAGGATATACCCGCCAGGCAATGCAGATATATTCAGCCAAACAATACCTACACGGAATTCAACCACAGACAAATATTTTATGGCAAGCTCAAGGCCTAAAGAGAAAGGTGGGAGAATTCCTTAATTGTTGTCTTTTTTTTCCTTTCAAGTGGAGGGGCTGGAGTCAGGAAGGATAGATCCCAGTGTACTCCCAGTGTACTCCTCCTCTGAAAGTGTACACCCACTCTGCCTTTGGAAAGGAAGAGCCCTCTCTCATCATCCATCATGTTGCAAATCTGGAGTGTGGGAAACAACCATCCACGGGCCAAATGGGACCTCCCCCTGTAATCTGTCAATCAAGTATGGTTGGAACATTAGTTATGGATGGTCTATGGCTGCTTCCAAGCCACAGTGCAAGAGTGGCATCATTGTCAGAGACACCACATGGACTGCAATACCTAACAGAAAATCTTAACAAAAGACTTTACAGGAAAGTCTGTGCCGATCCCTGGTCTCAAAGATCCTAGGATCATGTCCCTTCTTTGAGTAGAACATAGTGCCTTCTGGGTAAAATCTAATTTCTTCACTCCCAAAGGCAAGGACTTCCATCCTTTTAGCCAGAAGTCCATCTCCATTCTCCTCTATTTACACCTTGAACGGCACATCTACATGTCTGCAGCCCAACGGGAA
This sequence comes from Martes martes, assembly GCF_963455335.1. NCBI lineage: Eukaryota > Metazoa > Chordata > Mammalia > Carnivora > Mustelidae > Martes > Martes martes. The sequence goes on along the minus strand of NC_137889.1, from coordinate 60,734,229 downwards.
TTCACTGTCGTTTACTTGGTAGTGATGCTAAGAAACGGAAGTGTAAAGGTGAACTTGTGAGGGTGAGCATGTGTTTCCTCTTTATTAGCCACAGTGTGCAAGGAGAATACAGTGCAGTAGCATGCTTTCTGTCCCACAGCAGTGGCCACGCAATGTGGTTCCATCATGATCTTGGAAGGAAGCCACCTTCATAGAATAAACTTCATCTGGGAGGACTCCCAAATCCCTTGTCCTGGACACTGTGTTCCACTGAAGCTGGGGGCACACAGAGGAACAGAGACACCCCCTGCCCATCAGGGTTTTGAAGGATGCCTGCTGTTCCAGGACAAAAGATCCCAAAACTATTCATCTGCCTGTCATCCAGCCAGGCATCTGTGAGAGATATCTACTCCAAGCAGAAAGGGCAGACCGACAGACAACAAATGACAGCCTTGTGTGACAAGTGCCACAACAGGGGACACTCAGAAGGACTGGGGAGTGTGCAGGGTTGGCCAGACCTGGGGGTAGGGGGACCAGGAATGCTCCAGGAGGGTGATCACAGCTATGTCACTATGGGGGATGCTCGGGAGGACTGGGGTGTGCAGGGTTGGCCAGACTGGGGGGCAGGGGGACCAGGAGTGCTCCAGGAGGATGTCACAGTTGTGCCCTTGTGTGGTTACATGTGTCAGTGTGACTGGGCATTGGCCAAACCGGAAATGAAAGGGCAGGAGGGTGAGGGGCGGTGTCCCTAAACTGTCTTCTGCAAGGCAAATTTTGGTAATGAAATTTCTTTCAGTACAATTTCACTTCACATGCATCTGTGAGTCCCTAAAGCTGATTGTGTAGAACATGAAGTATGTAGTTGGCCATTGCTTTCAAGTCTGAGGTGCCAGGGGCAGAGCACACTGGATATTTCATACTCTGCTTTCAGAGTGTGATGACTTTTCCCGCCTTCATTTCTGACCCAAGGACAGGGAAGAAAGGCAGCACAGATCTGCACTTTGAAATGTCAACAAAAATCCGCAAACCCAAGTTCTCACAGGAGCTGAAGGTTCAGGACCAGGGTGACAGGAAGGGGAGGCAGATAGCAAGGAACCAAAAGAACGCATCATGTGCATGTGAGCTGGCCCACTTCTCTACCTGTCGGAAGCAAGCCATGCCTGACAGGGAGGAGTCACACCTGCACCTGGTCTGTCTGTTTGCTGCCCTTGAACAGAGCAGAGGATGTGCTGAGTTGGGTGTGGGTGTCAGGGGGAGATGCCCAGCTGGCCACAGATGCTACCTACAAGTACTTGTAGGACCAGTTCCTGGTCCTCAGCTAAGATGAAACAATAATTGTGTTTAGTTACCTATTTCCTGAGACAGGTAATGTGCTCAGTGCTTTGGTGACTAAATCCTCTCCCATTTTATTTTTTAAAAACACTTTAGGCAGGAAAGATTGACATACAAAAAGCTGCCCATAGTTAATGTATGTAACTTGACCCTGACCCTAACCCTAATATCTAGTTAAGATATACTCGATTTAGAATATTTCTCATAAATTAGAGGATGTTTTTTAGGAGCTAAGGAATTTAGGGACCAACCTTCTCTGTTTTATTCCCCCTTGAATCTGGTAAGTCAGAGCACATTTGGCCAGTGCTATCTGGAGAGTGGCCACATGGGGGAAACAGTGAGTAAACAGTGCCGCAAACCCCACTGCAAAGACAAGTCTTCTTCATCCTGTGAAACTTTGTTCATTCAATGTTTACAGATCATTATATAGATTATGGAAAGTGTGATTTTGCTGAATTTTTTAAAAAACCAAACTAATTCTTTCAACCTGTTAAGAATAGAAGATGTTTTCTAAAATCTCAGACTTGGTGAGCCCATGAAGGTCCAGGTGCCTGGGAAAAGGCTATTACTATTGAATCTATTCAGGTCTACTTAGGAAACAAGGATGACTTCTATTCCACTTCTTTTCAGGAAGAATTTGTGTCGACTAACCGCACTTAATCCACACAAAATAATGCAGTTCAGAGGATTACAACAGAGAATCAACAGCCTCCAGAAGCAGAGAAAGAGCCACACCCAGGAACAAAGAAGACACCACGGAGGCTCTGCTCAGGCCAACTTTCAGTCTGTAGATCCTCTGGAGCTAGAATGCCCTCAATGTCCCTGGAGGTTGTGATTCAGGCAGAGCACACACCCTGATGCTGCAATGTTGTAACCTGTGACAAGTTTCCTGGTTCCTTCCTCCACAAGACGCCCCTTACCCCCTGATGACTCCAGTCTGCTTCTTGGAACTCCCATTCCCTTTTCTGACCCCATCGTTCACTTTTCCCATCACTGCCATAGTATAGAGTATGTTTAACTTCTTACTATTCTGTCACTTAAATGTTTTTTGTCATGTTTGCTGTGAAACTATACCTTGCATCATCTACCCTGATGTAGAATCAATTGTTGCATTGCATGACTTAACTGTGGACTCTGAGTGCCCTCATGGTGTCATGGGGTTAGTGTTCTGGGCAAGGTCCTCACTAAGTCAGCTCAGCCGTTTCAGTGAAGGCCTGATCCAGGCACTGTTATTTTTGTGCAAGTAAGACAGCACAGCCAAAACCTTGATTTGGGTTCACAATTGCTCATGGACCCTCAGCCACATCAGATGGCATGGAGCACAACCTGAAGACACTTGCTAGTCCAGTGTTGCTCCGGGGAATTTCCAAGGAACAGCCATTGTGTCCAATGGGGAAGTCAATAGGATTGGGGTGGAAGGGAGTCAGAACTCCTGGGATAGAATCCATCTTGGAGACTGCCCAGAACTTCCTAGGAGTTCATTCCATAGTCTTGAATGAATCAATTAATCTGAAAACATTTCCTCATTTTAGAAATGATGAACCTCAAGATCCAAGGAAGTGACTCTCCTAGGTCGTACTGGAAATCAGCAAAAGAGCCAGACTGAGATGTGAGATGGCCTCTAGCATGATTCCCCAGAGTGACTGTAGCTAGAGCCATAATCACCCATTTATCTTTCCTGGACTCCCAGATTCTCATGGGACTCTTCATGGGGCATATTCTGGGAACAAAGTTCATGTCAGTGCCACAGAAACCTCTGACACTGGTTATAATGAGACTTTGTGATGTCAGTGGAGTCCCAAGCCATAGGCCATCTCAGAGTTTGTCTGCAAAGATATGGTTGGTTGGAAACCCAAAAGTTGACAGAGGGTAGAGGAAGATGGCAAAACCTAGGGAAAGAGGGGGTGCTCACATCATACCTGGCCCCAGATGACATGCGGGTGTCCAGCAGGACAAGCCCTCCAAATGCCCCCCAACACCTTCACAGACCTCACCCCTAAGGTTTGAAGCTGAGCTTCATACACAGGTCATGAGAGCTCCGGCTAGCTCAGGAAAGCATGACACAGGACATAAGAAAGCCACAGCCTTGACAGATGTATATTCATGGACCAATAGCTTTCTCCAAATATATTATCATATGGTAAAAAATTCACTGATAAAACATGCATATTTTTTATTTAAAAGAAATCCATACTTGTTCAATTAATAAATATTTATGGAATATCTACTTAATGCAAATGTATAGCTCTAGTCCCACCTGGGAGCTTGCAAAGAGTGTGGGTTATAATCAGTGGATCAATGATAGGAAGGAATGCAGGCTAAGGGCTAAGAGAGCCATTCTATTCAGAGAGGCCCATTAGGGAAGCCCACTGAGAAGATGCTTTTAGCCAAGACCAGAAAGACAGGGCCAGCGAATTCTCCTGAGAGAAGAGTCACAGAGCAACTTGATTTTTAATTATTTTGACCATAAAACATAAACATCAAGAAATATTGTCTTAAGTATTCCTTTGGAAGATCTGGTTCTTCTCCGTAACTGTTTGAGTTACATGATAACATTTACTCACTGTAAAATATCCTAAGAAAATGTCTTATTTAAGCATGGACATCTTGTATTAAAAGGCAAATATATTAACCCTAGCAAACCTCTAAACCCTAACCCTAAACCTGACCCCAACCATGACCCTAAACCTGACCCCAACCCTGACCCTAGGTTGGGGTTGGAGGGTTCTGTCCCCAGAGACCTGGCACCAAAGCCCCAGGGAATGGGGACACCTAAGTGAAGCAGAGGGCTTATCCCACAACAAAGTCAGAAATCATGCCTTTTGGAACTCCAGAAAGGATTTAGAGGAAGAGAAATCTGAATGACATCTTGAACCAATCCCTGCTTATTTATACTTTCATACCATAGTAAACACAAAGTCTGAGTCTGATACTCTCCTTAACTCTAGCCCTCAATTCAGATGTCTCTGAAGGTCTCCACATCTAAGCAGATTACACCTTCCATGCTCCTGGGAGTACTCCTATCCTATCTTAAGACATAGATGAAAATAAGAACACACCTTTCTACCAAAAGGACATACTAGAGACCAAGAGACACACGAAAAAGTGCTCCACATCCATAGCCATTGGGGAAATACAAATCAAAACCACAATGAGATACCACCTTACAACAGTTGGCATGGCTAAAATTATCAAGGCAGGGAACAACAAATGTTGGCGAGGACATGATGAAAGGGGAACACTCTTACACCACTGGTGGGAATGCAAACTTGTACAGCCACTCTGCCAAATGTTATTGAGTTTCTTCAAGAACTTAAAAATAGAGCTACATTATGACCTAGGAATTGCACTACTAGGTATTTACCCCAAAGATAAAGATTGAGTGAAAAGTAGTGGCACCTTCCCCCAATGTTCACTGCAGCAATATCCACTCTAGCCAAACTATGGAAAGAGCCCAGATGTCCACGGACAAATGAATGGATAAAGAAGATGTGGTTCATATCTACAATGAAATATTATTCAGCCATCAGAGAGGATGAAGACTTACCATCACAACCACCTGGATGGAACTGGAGGGTATTATGCTGAGTGAAATAAGCCTATCAGAGAAAGACAATTGGCACATGGGTTCACTCATACGTAAAATAGGAGAAACACCACAGAGGATCAAAGGGGAAGGGAGGGAAAACTGAATGGGAAGTCATCAGAGAGGGAGAAAAAACACGAGAGACTTTTCATTACAGAAACAAACCGAGGGTTGCTGGAGAGGATGTGGATGGGAGATGGGGTAACTGGGTGATGGATATTAAGGAGGGCACGTGATGCAATGAGCACTGGGTGTTATACACTCCTGATCTATTATTGAACACTACATCTGAAACTAATGATGTACTATAAGTTGGCTCATTGAATTAAAGTTAAACAAAAAGAAATCAAGCAAACACTCCTAAAAATTTGTATGGAAGCACCAGATACTGAACAGCCAATGCAATGTTGAGAAAGAAAAATAAAGCTGGAGGAGTCACAATTCCAGATTTCAAGTTATACTACAAAGCTGTAGTCATCCTAACAGTATGGTACTGACACAAAAATACACACAGCGACAAAGGGAACAAGATAGAAGCTCAGATATAAACCCACAATTGTGTGGCCAATTAATCTTCTCCAAAGCAGGCAAGAATATAAAAAAGGAAAAGTTCTTCCAACAAACAGTGTTGGAAAAAATGGACAGCTATGCACAGAAGAATGAAATCACTGGAAAAATTGGACAGCTATGTATAGAATGAAGCTTGACCATTCTCTTACACCATACACAAAGATAAACTCAAAATGGATAAAAGATCTCAAAGTGAGGCAGGAATCTATCAAAATCATAGAGGAGAACATAGGCAGTAACCTCTTCAACATCAGCCACAGCAACTTCTTTCAAGACACGTCTCCAAAGCCAAAGGAAACAAAAGCAAAAATGAACTCTTGGGACTTCATTGAGATCAAAAGCTTCCGCACAGCAAAGGAAACAGTCAACAAAACAAAGAGGCAACCCACAAAATGGGAGAAGATATTCTCAAATGACACTACAGACAAAGGGCTGATATCCAAGATCTACAAAGAACTCCTCAAACTCAACACTCAAAAAACAGATAAGCACGTCAAAAAATGGGCAGAAGACATGAACACTTTTCCAAAGCAGACATACAAATGGCTAACAGACACATGAAAAAATGTTCATCATCATCAGCCATCAGGAAGTGTCAAATCAAAACCACATTGAGATACCACCTTACACCAGTTAGAATGGCAAAAATTAACAAGACAGTAAACAAGTGTTGGAGAGGATATGGAGAAAGGGAAACCCTCTTGCACTGTTGGTGGGAATGCAAGTTGGTGCAGCCACTTTGGAAAACAGTGTGGAGATTCCTTAAAGAATTAAAAATAGAACTACCCTATGACCCTGCAGTTGCACTACTGGGTATTTATCCCAAAGATACAGACGTAGTGAAAAGAAGGGCCATCTTTACCCCAACGTTCATAGCAGCAATGGCCACAGTCACCAAACTGGAAAGAGTCAAGTTGCCCTTCAACAGACGAATGGATAAAGAAGATATGGTCCATATATACAATGGAATATTATGCCTCCATCAGAAAGGATGAATACCCAACCTTGTATCAACATGGATGGGACTGGAGGAGATTATGCTGAGTGAAATAAGTCAACCAGAGAGAGTTATCATATGGTCTCACTTGTGGAGCATAAGGAATAACACAGAGGACATTGGAAGGAGAGGAGAAGGAAGTTGGGGGAAATTGAAGGGAGAGATGAACCATGAGAGACTGTAGGTTTTGGAGGGGAGGGAGGTGGGGGTTCAGTGAGCCTCATGGTGGGTATTAAGAAGGGTATGTATTGCATGGAGCACTGGGTATGATGCATAAACAATAAATCTTGGAACACTGAAAAAATAAAAAATAAAGTTAAAAAAAATGAAATTATTTTGCTTCCTTACACCATACAGACAAATAAACTCAAAACAGTTTCAAGACCTCAATGGAAAACCTGAAACCATAAAAATCCTGCAAGAGGGCACAGACAGTAACTTCTTGACATGGACAAAAGCAACATTTTTCTAGACTGTCTCCTAAGGCAAAGGAAATAAAAGCAAAAATAAACTACTGGGACTATATCAAAATAAAAAGTTTTCACAGAGCAGAAGAACTAGGAAGAAGTAATAATAAGAAGAAAACCTACTAAATGGAGAAGATTTTGCAAATATTCTATGCAGTAAAGGGATAGTGTCCAAAATATATGTACAACTCAACACCCATAAAACTAATAATCCAGTTAAAAAAAAATAGAAGACATGAACAGACATTTCTCCAAAGAAGAAATATAGATGGCCAAAGGTCCCATGAAAAGATGTTCACCATCACCCAAGCTCAGGAAAATGCAAATCAAAAGTATAATGAGATATTACCACATACTGTCAGAATGGCACTCATCAACAGCACAAGAAACAACAGGTGTTGGGGGAATGTGGAAAAAGGGGAACCCTCATACACTATTGGAAAAGCAACCTGCTGCAGCCACTCTGGAAAACAGTATGGAGCGTCCTCAAGATGTTAAAAATAGAGCTACCCTAGGATCCAGCAACCACACTACTGGGTATTTACCCAAAGCCTACGAAAACAATAACTCAAAAGGATGCATGCACTCCTATGTTTCTTGCAGAATTATTTACAAGATCACAATATGGAAACAACCCAAGTGTCCATTGATAAAGTGATAAATGACACACACACACACACACACACGCACACACACACAGAGTGGAATATTACTCAGCCATAAAAAGAATGAAATCCTGTCATTTGCAGCCACATGGATGGATCTAGAGAGGATTATCCTAAGTGAAATCAGTCAGTCAGAGAAAGACAATACCATATGATGTCACTTTTAGGTAGAATTGAATTAACAAACATACATAAATAAGGGAGAAAGAAGAGACAAACCAAAATACAGATTCTTAACAATAGAGAACAAACTGAAGGTTACCAAAGGGGAGGTGGATGGAGGGATGAGTGAAATAAGTGAAGGGGACTAAGAGTACCCTTTTCTTGATGAGCAGTGAGTAATATATGGAATTAATGATTCACGCTATTTTACACCTGAAACTAATATAACACTGTATGTTAACTCAACTGGAATTAAAATAAACAATAAAAACAATTTTTCTTTCAGTAACCTATTTGAAAAACCTTTGGTACACAATGTTCATATGCCCTACTTGGGAGTATTTCCTTAACAATATTTATTCACTCTATTCCTCGAATTCAAATTTCACTGAATTCTTACATTTTACCTGTTAATCCTAGCCCATAGAAGCCATGGTCCATCCAGGATCAGTACCTGCGCCTTCAAGAGAGTTTAAGTAGAGATATATGCCACATCATAATCCGGAAAGCTATTACTGTTTCTGTTTTAGTATGAGATGGTCAGAGTATGGAACAGATTTCAGAGCAGGTTTGTTCTCTGTCCTGGATCACTAATTCAGTGGTTGTTACTTGGATCCATTTGGCTAATAGGTTCCCTGTGGATGAGCTTGCTTCCAAGCACATCCATGGAAGACACAAAAGTGGGTGGGCTCAGTACAGGATAGGAAGAGGACCAAGTACAGACAAGGGTATGATCCCTCCCCTGATCCAGGAACTGGCATGGGTGCAAGTATGGGAGACAGAAGCAACAGGAGAACATCAAGCTGAATGCAGGAGACACAGGTCAAGGGACCTCATGATGGGTGTGGAGGCGCCTCGGAGCTACCTCTGAGAGGGAGAGGGGGGAAGGAATGAGGAAGAGAAACTGCCTGCACATGGCCCATGCCAGTTGCCCACCACTCCTGGCACACCTCAGTCTACACTTCTGACACAGCCTGGGCTCAGAATGGGCTGGCTCAGGTCCCTCAGCACTCAGTGAGGCAGCTAACTCCAGGGCTCAGGGACATGCAGAGGGAGGTGGCAGGGAAGGCTGCCCCTCCAAGGTCACCCCCCCTTTGAGAAGACAGCCCTGCAGGACTGCTGAAATCCCACTGAGAGGTTCAAGAGACATGCCGTGGATGAACTAAGGCACGGAGAAACAGAACACAATATAGGTTTTTAAGGTCAGAGCCGTCAGTTGAGGAGGTGGGAATAGCTTCGCTGAGGAGGACTGAGGGAAGGGCAGGCCAGGCTGAAAAGGAAGACGTGGCTCTCCTTATTGGAGACCTGCAGCCTCCATCCAGGGCAGGGCATCATCCTTACCTCATAGGGGATCCATGGAAGTGTTCCATCAGGGGAATGACAGAGCTGCCTCTTGAAAAGTCTACCCTAGCATCGAGTTGCACAAGGCAGAGGGTAAGGACCACATGGAGGGAGGGCAATAACCCGGGGACAATGGGGCAAGAGCAGAGGCTCATGATCATGAAGATGATGAAAAGTAGGAGGTGGCAGCATGGGAGCCCCAGCATGAAAGTGCCATGGACACAGTGCCCACAGTATAGTGACTAGGTGCCTTCTGTGCCAGGCACGATTCACTTCAGTGGACTTCAGATTAGTCCTGACCACAACCTAGGAAGTGTGCACCACCACCGTCCTCCTCTCTCTGTGCTGCTGCTAGGAATCACAGTCACCAGATCCTGATCGGTTTTCATGGAATCTGAGCACTGGCTTTCACCACACACTGTCCCCCTGGTGGCAGTCTAGTGTGACCCTCATGCCTGGCCAGAGACTGCTGTCTACCTGTCTCCACACTACTTAACAGACAGGAGAGTGTCCCTAAATTCCACAGGTACTGATGAGACAGATCCACAGGCCCCACTACCCCCCCCCCACCACCAACACCCAGTGGGTCACTTGGGACAACAGCTATTTTCACAAAACTCACCATGCCCTGTTTCTGTCACTTCCAACAGAAAATTGGGTTCTGACCCCCCCAATTTACCATACATCCTGGTTGCTGACTTGGGGCCATGCCATGAACCCACATGGCACCTTTCTGTTAGAGAAGGCCACCCCACACCCCCTGGAAAATGTTTCTAAGGAAGTACAAGTCCATCAGGGCTACAGAGTGAACAGTAGCACACAGCCTGCATGGTAGTAATCAGTAATCTAACAAGGGCTTACCACCTCCCCCTGCCAGTCTCACAAAACCTTCCTCTGTCCCCATGGAAGTCATGGTCTCCCCTCAGAAATACCCCAGGAAACTAACCTTTAAACAGAATGCTCCCTTCACACTTTGGTTCAAATCTTTTCCAACCACAATAGTATGAAAGTAGAAGTCAGTCACAAGAAGAAAATGGGACAATCAAAATATGTGGAAATTTAACAGCATGCTAGTAAACAACCAATAGTCAAATAAGAAATCAAAAGAAAAATTTAAAAGGACTTTGAGACAAATAAAAAAGAGAACCTATGAAAAGTTATGGGATGCATCAAAAGTAGCTCTAAGGGGGAAGTTCATAGACATTCAGGTCCTCATCAACCCACCTGAAAGCTCTCCAATAAATAACCTAATATACATAGGAAAGAAGTGGCAAAAAAAAAAAAAAAAAAAAAAAAACAAGCAAAGCCCCAAATCAGTAGATAGAAGGAAATAACAAGATGGAAAGTGGAAATAAAGCCAATGGAGACTAAAAAGACAAAAGATTAATGAAAATATGAGCTGCCTTTTTTGGAAAGATAAACAAAACTGACAAACTTTTAGCTAGACTCACTAAGAAAAAGAGAGGGCTCAAATACAATTAGGAAAGAAAGATAATTGATTTCTGTGTCATTTCAAAATCCTAGAGGAGAACACAGACAACAACCTCTTTCACCTTGGGCACTGCAACTTCTTACAAGACGTGTCTCTAAAGGCCAGGGAAACGAAAACAAAAGTGAACTATTGAGACTCCATCAAGGTAAAAAGTTTCTGCACAGCAAAGGAAACAATGAACTAAACTTAAAGGCAACCTACAGAATAGAAGATATTTGCAAATGGTATGACAGATAAAGGTCTGGTATCCAAGATCTACAAAGAACTGCTCAAACTTCACAACCAAGAAACAAAGAAACCCTCAAGAAATGGGCAGAAGACAGGAAGAGACACTTCTCCAAAAAAGACACATAAATGACCAACATTCCATGAAAAAATTCTCCACATCACTTGTCATCAGAGAATTCAAAACCACAATGAGATACCACCTTCCAGCAGTTAGGATGGCTAAAATTAACAGGACAGAAAACAACAACTGTTGGTGAGGATGTGGAGAAAGGGGAACCCTCTTACACTGTTGTTGGGAATGCAAGCTGGTGCAGTCACTCTGGAAAACAACATGGAGGTTCCTCAAAAAGTTAAAAATAGAGCTGCCCTACTACCCAGCAATTGCACTCTTTGGTGTTTACCCCAAAGATACAGATGCAGTGAAAGGAAGGGACACATGCTCCCCAATGTTCATAGCAGCAATGTCCACAAGAGCCACTGTGGAAGAAGCTGAGATGCCCTTCAACAAAGGAATGGATAAAGAAGATGTGGTACATACATACCATAGAAGAGTATTCAGCCATCAGAAGGGATGAATGCTCACCATTTGCACTGACATGGATGGAACTGGAGGGGTTATGCTAAATGAAATAAGTCAAGCAGAGAATGACAATAATCACGTGGTGTGACTCACATGTGGAACACAAGGAATAGTGTGGAGGACCACAGGGGAAGGGAAGGAAAGCTGAATGGGAAGAAATCAGAGGGGGAGACAAACAATGAGAGACTCTTAATCATAGGAAACAAATGGGAGGAGAGGTAGGCTGGGTGGCGGGGTAATTGGGTGATGGGTATTAAGGAGGGGACATGTGGTGATGAGCCCTGGGTGTTACATGCAACTAATGAATCATTGGCCATTACATCAAAATGATACCTTGCCTAAGTTAATTTAAATTAAAAATGTGAAAATCTTTTAAAAAAAGAAAGAAACATAAGCTATTACAATGAATATCACAAAAACACAAAGGATTGTTAGTACTATGAGCAAGTAGAGGCCAACACCTTGGACAACGTAGAAGAAAAGGGTAAGTTTCTAACAACAACCTAGAATGAACCATGAAGGGAAAAAAGAAATCTGAACAGACTGATCATTAGTATAAAGAGTGATTCGATAATCAAATCCTCCCAACAAATGCACAAGACCAGACAGTTTCACTGAAGAGTTCAACCGGTGGTGGTATAAGAAGAGTTAATATCAACCCTTGTCAGACTGTTTAAAAGATAGGAGAGAAGGGCATCTGTCCAACTCATTTTATGAAGACAGCATTACCCTCCTACCAAAACAAGAAAAAGGTGCTATAAGAAAAGGAAAGGCCTATATGTCTCATGAACAGAGATGCAAAAATTCTCAACAAATTATTGGCAAAATTAATTCAACAATACATCAGGAGAATCACACAACAGGATCCAGTGGGATTTATTCCAGGGATGCAAAGATAATTCCACATCTGCACATCCATCAATGGGATACACCACCTTAATAAAATAAAAGATAAAAATCCTATGATTGTTACAATAGATGCAGAAAGAACACTCAGTAAGATTCAATATGCATTTATGATTAAGACTCTAAACCGTCTGGGTATTGAGGAACATACCTCAACCAAAGGCCCTATATAAAAAGCCCATAGCTGACATTATACTTGAGGGTGAAATGCTGAAAACTTTTCTACTACCATCAAGAACAAGATAAAGATGCCCCCTCTTAGCACTTTCTCTCATCATTGTATTGAAAGCCCTAGCCAAACAATTTACACAAGAAAACAAGACAAAAAAAGATATGAAATCCAAATAGGAAAAGAAAATGGTCACGATTTGCAGATGACATGATATTATATGTAGAAATCCCTAAAGAGTCCACAAAATAACAATTTTTTATTAACAAATAAACAAATTTGAATAAATTAGAATAAACAAATTCAGTAAAGCTGCAGGATACAGAGTCAATATACAGAAACCTGTTGCATTTCTATCTTAAAAAGAATGTATTTATTTAACACAGAGAGAAAGCACGTGCACAAGCAGAGGGAGCAGCAGAGGGTGAGTGAAAAGCAGACTCCCGGCTGAACCCAATCCCTACTGGGCCCAATGCCAGACTCATTCCCAGAACCCCAGGATCATAACCTGACCTGAAGGCAGACACTTAACTGGCTGAGCCACCCAAGTGCCCCAACTTGTATTTCTATATACTGATGACCAACTTTCACAAAGAGAAATTAAGAAAGCAATGCCATTGATAATTGCATCAAGAAAAAAAAATCTAGGAATAAAAGTAACCAAGAATGAGAAAGACTTGGTATACTAAACACATGCTGGAAAAGGAAGGAAAAACATGTGCGTGTTGTGGGGGTGAAGGTATAGGCCAAAGATTTGGAAGATGACACAAATGGAAGCATATGCCATGCTCATTAACTAGAAGAGTTAATAATGTTAATATGTCCACCATACCCAAAGCAATCTACAGATGTGATGAAATCCCTATCTGAATTCCAATGGCATTCTTCCAAGAAATAAAAGACAGCCCTAAAATTTGTAAGGAATCACAAAAGACCCCCAAATACCCAGAGCAATCTGGAGAAAGAAGAGAGAGAGAGTCCAAGATGGCAGAGGACTAGGAGACCTTCATTTCATCTGTCACAAGGAATTTAACTAGATAGTTACCAAACCATTCTGGAGGAGAGAGAGCAAGATGGTGGAGAAGTAGGAGACCCTGTTTCAACTGGTCCCCTAAAGTGAGCTAAATATCTACCAGAACACTCTGAACACCCATAAAATCAGCCTGAGATGTAGGATTATACACTTCTGGATCTCTATGGGGGCAGAAGACACCAGTGGAGAGATAAGCGGAGTGGGAATGCTTGGACTGATATCGGAGGATAAGCAAAAGAGGGAGAGAGCCACTAGAAGCGACCCATTGTAAAGTAATACTGAAAGTGCCCTGCGGTGCCACAAGGAATTTAGCTATCAAACCATTCTGAACACCTGCAACTTCAAGCATAGATCCAAGAAAAGAATAGCAGCAACTCTACAAACAGAAAATCAACCACTTTCCACAAGGTAGGAAGTACAGACAAGTGAGTCTAAGCTGATAGGTGGGAGGATAAACCCTCGGGGGAAGGAGCCTCTCTCAGCCAGCTACCACCAAGTGCTAGGGGCAGCAGAGCACAAAATCAGAACTTTTAGAAGTATGCACCGGTGAGGGATGTCACTCTGGTGGCTGGGCAGGGGTTGGAACCCTCAGTGGAACAGTGTGGTCTCAGGATCCTCGGCATCCCAGAAACACCACGGATGCTTGAGGGCAGCAGAACTCCCAGGTATCAGAGAGGGAAACCAGCTGCAAAGAGTGAGCCCAGGAGTGGGCTTTAAACTGGAGGTTGCCATAAACTGCAATCCACGGCACAGTCTGGCCACTGCTCTTTGAGAAGAGGCCCAAGAAGAGGCACAACTGGGGAGAGCCCACTTCCTCCCCCAGGAGGAGTGGTGCCTGAGCAAGCTGCAGGAGTCTACTGGGTTTGGAGACTCCAAACGGGATTGTGTACCAGAGATAGAAATGCTTGGTCACAGGTCTGGTGAGCACAGAGTGTGGACAGAGACCAGGGAGACAAGAAGGATTGGCCACTTCTCTGTGAGGGCACATTGAGGAGTGGGACCCCGAGCTCTCAGCTCCAGAGCCAGAGACGGGTAGGCCACCATGTTCATCCTTACCCCAAAAGGTTGGGATCATTCCGTGCATATATTCAGACCACAACACATTGAAAATGAAACTCAATCACAAAAAGAAAGGTGGAAAGAACTCAAATATGTGAAGGCTAGAGAGCATCCTACTAAAGAATGAATGGGTCAACCTGTCAATTCAAGATGAATTTTAAAAATTCGTGGAAACAAATGAGAACGAAAACACAACTGTTCAATGTCTTTGGGAGGCAGCAAAGACAATCCTAAGAGGGAAGTATATGGCACTAACAGCCTTTCTGAATAACCAAGAAAGGTCTCAAATACACAACCTAACCCTACACCTAAAAGAGCTGGAGAAAGAGAAGCATGGAAAGCCTAAACCCAGAAGGAGAAGAGAAATAGTCAAGATTAGAGCAGAAATCAATGAAGTAGAAACCAAAAGAACAGTAGAACAGATCAATAAAACTAGAGCTGCTTCTTTGAAAGAATTAATAAGATTGATTACACCCCTGGCCAGACCTCTCAAAAAGGAAACAGAAAGGACCCAAATCAATAAAATCATGAATGAAGAAGGAGAGATCACACCCAACACCAAAGAAATACAAACAATTATAAGAACATAGGATGGCAACTCTATGTCAACAAATTAGGCAGTCTTGAAAAAATGGATGCATTCCCAGAAACACAGAAATGACCAAAACTGAACGAGGAAGAAAAAGAAACCTGAAGAACCCCATAATCAGCAAGGAAATTGACACAGACATCAGAAATCCCCCCAGGAATTAAGAGTCCAGCACCTGATGGCTTCCCAGGGGAAGTCTAACAAACATTTAAAGAAGATTTAATACCTCTTCTAAAACTTTTCCAAAAAACAGAACTGGAAGGAAAACTTCCAAACCCTTTGGTGAGGCCAGCATTACCTTGATCCCCAAACCAGAGAAAGACCCCACCCAAAAGAAGAATTATGGACCACTATCCCTGATGAATAAGGATACAAAAATTCTCACCAACATACTATCCAATTGGATCCAACAGTACATTAAAAGGATGATTCACCAAAGGGGCACCTGGGTGGCTCAGTGGGTTGGGCCTCTGCCTTCAGCTCAGGTCATGATCCCAGGGTCCTGGGATCAAGCCCCGCATCGGGCTCCCTGCTCAGTGGGGAGCCTGCTTTCCCCCTCTCTCTGCCTGCCTCTCTGCCTGCCTCTCTGCCTACTTGTGATCTCTCTCTCTCTGTCAAATAAATAGATAAAATATTTTTTTAAAAAAAGGATGATTCACCAAAAACAAATCAAATTTATTCCTGGGCTGCAAGGGTGGTCTGACAACTGCAAATCAATCAGTGAAATACACTACCTTAATAGAAGAAAGAACAAGAACCACAGGATCTTCTCAAAAGATACAGAAAAAGCATTTGACAAATTATAGCATCCCTTCTTGATCAAAACTCCTCACTGTGGAGAGAGAGGGGGTACATACCTCCACATCATAAAGCCCATCTATGAGAAACTCACAGGGAATATCATTCCCAATGGGGAAAAACTGAGAACTTTTCCCTTCAAGTCAGGAACATGACAAGGATGCCCTTTCTCATCACTATTGTTCAACATAGTACTAGACTTCCTAGCCTCAGCCATCAGACAACAAAAAGAAATAAAAGGCATCCAAATCAGCAAAGGAGAAGTCACACTCTCACCCTTTGCAGATAATAGAGTACTTGATGTGGAAAACTCAAAAGACTCCACTCCAAAATTGCTAGAACTCATCCAGGAATTCTGTAAGGTGGCAGGATATAAAATCAATGCATAGAAATCATTTGCATTTGTCTACAGCAACCATGCAACAAAAGAGAAATTAAGGAGTTCATCCCATGTACAACTGCACCCAAACCATAAGATACTTAGGAATCCATCTAACCAAAGAGGCAAAGGATTTGTACTCAGAAAAATATCGAGTAGTCATAAATGAAATTGAGGGAGACAAAAAGAAATGGAAAAATGTTCATGCTCATGGATTGGAAGAACAAATATTGTGAAAATATCTATGCTACCTAGAACAATACACAGATTCAGTGAAATCCCTATCAAAATACCAACCACATTTTTCATAGACCTGGAATAAATCATCCCAAAATTTGTGTGGAAGCAGAAAAGACCCCGCATAGCCAAAGGGATGTTGAAAAAGAAAACCAAAGCTAGTGGCAACCCAATTGAAGACTTCAAGCTCTATTACAAAGCTGTAATATCAAGAAAGTATGGTACTGGCACAAAAACAGACATACAGATCAAAGGAACAGAATAGAGAAACCAGAAATGGACCCTCAACTCCAAGGTCAACTATCTTCCTCAAAGCAGGAAAGAATATCCAATGGCGGGGGGGGGGGGTGTCTTCAATAAATGGTGCTGGGAACATGGGACAGTCATATGCAGAAGAATGAAACTGGACCATTTCCTTACACCGTACACAAAAAATAGACTTCAAATGAATGAAAGACCTCAATATGAGACAGGAAGTCATACAAATCCTTGAGGAGAACAGAGGCAGCAACCTCTCTGACCTCAGCCAGAGCAACTTCTTGCTAGACACATCTCCAAAGGCAAGGCAAACAAAAGCAAAAATGAACTGTTAGGATTTCACCAAGATAGCAAACTTTTGCACACCAAAAGAAACAGTCAACAAACCCAAAAGACAACCAACAGAATGAGAGAAGATATTTTCAAGTGACATATCAGATAAAGGGCTAGTATCTAAACTAGAAAGAACTTACCAAGCTCAACACCCACAGAATAAATAATCCAATCAAGAGATAGGCCAAAGACATGAACAGACATTTCTCCCAAGAAGACATCCAAATGGCCAACAGACACATAAAAAAGTGCTCAGCATCCCTCAACATTAGGGAAATACAAATCAAAACCATAATGAGATGCCACCTTACACCAGTCAGAATGGCTAAAATGAACAAGTCAGGAAATGACAGGTGTTGACGAGGATGTGCAGAAAGGGGAAACCTTTTATACTATTGGTGGGAGAGCAAGCTGGTGAAGCCAGCCTGGAAAACAGTGTGGAGGGTCTTCAAGAAGTTAAAAATAGAGCTAACCTACAACGCTGCAATTGCACTACTGGGTATTTACCCCAAGGATAAAACTGATCTGAAGGGGCATCTCCACCACAACGTCTACAGCAGCAATGTCCACAATAGCCAAAGTATGCAAAGAGCACAGAAAGCTCAGAAACTGATAACCATAGTACTTTTGGCAAAGTTTATTCATTCATATATTAAAGGTATATTTAAACTTAGTTCTAATAGAATTATTAACTCTGAGTGGGAATTAATAATATTTATGTCCTGTTCCAACAGAAAGTAAATGGAGATAAAGCACAACAGATGCTCACAGACACAATTCAAAGTGCTGGTGGTTGGATGCAGGGAGCAGTGCCCGGGAAGGAGTTGGTTGGGGTGCACAGCGCCTCTATAGTGGTTCCCCACAAACAGATACTGAAGGTGATGTCCACTTCTTGACTCTTTTTTCATAAAAGGGAAATCCTCTTCAGCTTTCCTACTGCTACTAGAACTGGGTAATAACGTAGATCTTTTTCCTGTCAGTCATATGCATTGTGGACTTCATTGGCGACATCTTCACACTCTTTGTTAGGACCTTCCTCTGACAACTGTGATTAGCAAATGAGTAGCTGGATCTATAGCCTTCAACAGGTTGAACATTTGGGCAGAACTACTTAAGTAGTATTCTATTCTTTCATCAGACTCCAGATTGTGTCTGATTGTCTTCTTTTGTGATGTTCTCAGTTCTGATGATGGATATCTATATTTCCTTCTATATTACCTTCCATGGTAGGTTTACTAAAGTGAATTTAATTTTTCCTGAAAGTGTGGATTCTAAATAATCCTATTTCACAATATATATTTAAATGAAACAGCATGCTTAAAAATACATTTATTAGAAGCAAACGTTGGAACAGCATTGGGCTCCTGCTCACCAGGGAGTCTGCTTTTCCCTGACCCTCTGCTTCTCCCCCTGCCTGTGCTATTTCTATCTCTCTGTTAAATAAATACATTCTTTAAAAAAAAAAAAATGCGGGGTGCCTGGGTGGCTCAGTGGGTTAAAGCCTCTACCTTTGGCTCAGGTGGTGATCCCAGGGTCCTGGGATCGAGCCCTGCATCAGGCTCTCTGCTCAGCGGGGTGCCTGCTTCCCTTCTCTCTCTGCCTGCCTCTCTGCCTACTTGTGATCTCTGTCTGTCAAATAAATTTAAAAAAAAAATTCTTAAATAAAAAAAAAAAGCAATGCAACAGGTCTCTGTATATTGACTTTGTATTCTGCAGCTTTACTGAATTTGTTTATTCTAACAGGTTTTTTTTTGTGTGTGTATGTGGACTTTTTCAGGATTTCTATGTGTAGTACTATGTCATCTGCAAATAGTGACCATTTTCTTTTCCTATTTAGCTTTCATATCTTTTTTGTTTTGTTTTTTGCCTAAGTGGTTTGGCTAGGGCTTTCAATACTATAAGGAGTGAAAGTGCTAAGAGGGGGCATCTTTATCTTGTTCTTGATGGTAGTAGAAAAGTTTTCAGCATTTCACCCTCAAGTATAATGTCAGCTATGGGCTTTTCATATAGGGCCTTTGGTTGAGGTATGTTCCCTCGATACCCAGAAGGGTTAGAGTCTTAATCATAAATGCATACTGAATCTTGTTGAGTGTTCTTTCTGCATCTATTGTAACAATCATAGGATTTTTATCTTTTATTTTATTAAGGTGGTGTATACCATTGGTGGATGCGCAGATGTGGAATCATCTTTGCATCCCTGGAATAAAACCCACTGGATCCTGTTGTGTGATTCTCCTGATGTATTGTTGAATTAATTTTGCCAATAATTTGTTGAGAATTTTTGCATCTCTGTTCATGAGACATATAGGCCTTTCCTTTTCTTATTAGTCCTTATAAGTCCTTGTCTTGTTTTGGTAGGAGGGTAATGCTGTCTTCATAAAATGAGTTGGACAGATGCCCTGCTCTCTTATCTTTTAACAGGTTGAACTCCTCAGTGAAACTGTCTGGTCTTGGTCATTTGTTTGTTGGGAGGATTTGATTATCAAATCAATGTTTTTACTAGTGATCAGTCTGTTTAGATGTTTATATATGTGTATGGGTGTGCGCACGCGTGCATATGCACACACGCTACATCTTTATCTATCTGTCAATGGACATCTGGACTCTTTCTGTAGTTTGGCTATTGTAGACATTGCTGATGTAAACATTGGGGTACATGTGCCTCTTTGGATCACTACATTTGTATCTTTGGGTTAAATACCCATTAGTGCAATTGGTTGGTCATAGGGTAGCTCTATTTTCAACTTTTCAAGGAACCTCCACACTGTTTTCCAGAGTGGCTACACCAGAGAAACATTTTCCTGATTAATGAAAAACAACTGTTATGCTTATCTACCCCTTCTAGAATGTTATGCAGTAACATTCTAGTTAATATAGTACATAATAAAAACAATGAAAGAGTAAAAAAAAAAAAAAAAAAGTAACCAGGCTAAAGAAGAAAAATAACATGATCATATCAATAAATGTAGAAAAAGTTTTTGACAAAATCTAACATTCATTCATGATTAAAAATTTGGTAAACCAAGAAAATAGGAATGTCCTCAACTTGACAAAGAATATCTACAAAAATCCTACAACTAATATCATAGCTAATGGTGAGAAATTTGCAGCTGTCCCTCTAAGGTCAGGTAAAGAATGTCCCCCTCACCACTTCTTTTCAACATTGTACTGAAAGGTCTAGCAAATGAAATAAAGCAAGAAAAGGAAATAAAAGTTATACAAATTGGGAAGGAAAAAATAAAATTATCTTTGCTCACAGATGATATAATCATCTATGTGGAAAATAAAAAATAACCAACAAAAAACTCCTGAAACTAAGAAACAGTTATGGCAAGATTGCAAGGTTTATGTATAAAAGTCCTTCACTTTCTATATACCAGAAATGAACAAGTGGAATTTGAAATTTAAAAACACAATTTCTTACCACCTCAAAATAATGAAATACTTACATATAAATCTAACAAAATATGTACAAGATCTATGAGAAAAACTACAAAAATTTGATGAAAGAAATTTAAAAAGAACTAAATAGATATTCCATGTTAATGAATGAGAACACTCAATATTGTCAAGAAGCACTTCTCAATTTGATCTATAGATTCAATGCAATCCCAATCAAAATCCCAGCAAGTTATTTTGTGGATACTGACAAACTGATTCTTAATGTTTATACAGAGATGAAAAAAACCCAGAATAGGTAGCACAATATTGAACATAAGAAAAAAACTGAGAGGTGCCTGGGTGGCTCAGTCAGTTGAATGTGTGACTCTTGGATTTGGCTCAGGTCGTGATCTCATGGATCATGAAATGGAGCCCCAGGTCAAGCTCTGCACTCTGTGGAGTCTGCTTGAGATACTCTCTCTCTCCCTCTGCCCCTTTCCCTGCTTGTTCTCTCTCTCGCTCTCTAAAATAAGTTAAAAACAATCTTTTAAATAATGAAAAGAACAAAACTGGAAGACTGTTACTACCAAACTTTAAGATTTACTAAAAGTCAAAAATAAGACAGAGTGGTATTGGTAAAATAAGAGATAACAGATTGGTGGAAAAGACTAAAACGTCTACAAACAGACACATGTAAATAAAGGCAATACAATGGAGAAAAGATCATCTTTCCAACAAATGGTGCCAGAACAACTGTATATTCATATGGAAAAAACTGATTCTAGACACAGTCTTTACATCCTCCACAAAAATGAATTCAAAATGGATCACAGACCTAAATATAAAACACAAAATTATAAAACTAGAAGATGACATATGAAAAAATATAAATGACCTTGCATTTGGCAACGACTTTTTAGCTATGATACCAAAGGTACAATCCACAAAAGAAATAATTGATAATCTGGAATTCATTTATATAAAAATTCTGTTCTTTTAAATACACAGTCAAGAAAATGAAAAGACAATCCACAGACTGGGGAAAGATATTTCAAAAGATATATCTAATAAAGGACAGCTCAGCAAAATATAAAAAAGAACTTTTAAAACCTAAAAAAATAAACAATCTGATTTTTAAAAAAATTAACCAGAGGCCTTAACAGAGACCTCACCAAGAAAGGTAAGCAGATGGCAAATAAACATATAAAAAGATTCTCTGTATAATATGTCATCAGGGAAATGCAAATTAAAACAATGAATACCACCACATAGCCATTAGAATGGCCAAAGTCCAAAACACTGACAAATGCTGTCAATGATGTGGAGCAACAGGAACTCTCATTTATTGCTGGTAGGAATGCAAAATGGTACAGCCACTTTGCACTGGAAGTTTGGCAGTTCTTTACAAAACTAAATACTTGTAGCATATGGTCTAGCAATTGCACTCTTTGGCATTTAATCAAAGGAGTTGAAAACTTATGTCCACACAAAACCCACACAGGTGTTTATAGCACCTTTATTCATAATTGCTAAAACTGGGAAGCAACTACAAAGTCTTTTGGTAGGTGAATGGATAAACCATGATACATTCAGACAGTAAAATATTATTCAGTGGTTTTAAAAAATGAGTTATGAAGCCAAAAAATGATATGGAAGAACCTTAAATGCATATTACTCAGTATAAAAAGTCAATGTGAAAGGCTACAGACTGTACAATTCCAATTATATGGCATTTCAGGAAAGGCAAAATGGTAAGATAGTGAAAAAAATAATCAGTGGTTACCAGGGATTGGGGTGAGCAGGCTGAGTAAGAGGAACACAGGATTTTTAGGACAGTAAAAATACTCTATTATAACATAATGATGGATACCTTCATTTTACATTTGCCAAAACCCCTAGAATGTACACGAAGAGTCATTCCTAATGTAAACTATCAGCTTTGGTGCTAATGATGCATCAGTATGGGTTCATCAATTGTAGCAAATGTACTCCAGAAGGGATGATGGTAACAGGGGAGGCTATGCATGTGTGAGGACATGGGTTATACAGAAAATCTCTGCCCCTGCTAGATATTGCTGTGAGCCTAAAACTGTTCTGAGAATTAAAGTCTATTTCAAAAAAAAAGAAAAAGAATAAGAAAAATGAATACTGCATAAGATACCTATGGGATGCATACCATCTTATGCATAATGGAAGTCCTAGAGAATATTTGCAGAAATAATGGCAAAAACTTTCCAAATTTATCAAATTTGGAAATAAATTTGATAAACACCCAACAAGTTCAATAAATCTCACAATGATAAATGCAAAGAAATTTACACATTATATTCAAATTGTGAAAAGCTAGACACAAAAAAATGTAGAAAATCTAGACAAAAGTTATTTCTCATCAAAACCAAGGAGGCAAGAAGATAGTAGGATAATATATTTATGGGATACAGAAAAAGAAGTGTTCAGAGGAAAATTTACTACAGTAAATGCTTACATTAAAAAAGAAAAAAGAAAAAAAAAAAAGAAAAAAGACTGCGAGCCCATAATTTAGCTTTCTGAATGAAAGAATTGGAAAAAGAAGACCAAACAAGCCACAAGGTAGCAGAAGGAAAAAAATAATAAAGATTAGAGATAAGGGTTCCTGTGTGGCTCAGCAGGTTAAGTGTCCAGCTCTTGATTTTGACTCAGGTCATGATCTCAAGGTCGTGAGATTGAGCCCTGTACAAGGCTCCACACTCAGCATGGAAGCTGGTTGAGATTCTCTCTCCCTCTGCCCCTCCCCATACTCATATTTTCTCTCCCTCCCTCTCTCTCTCTCTCTCTCCCCCTCTAGAATAAAGAAATATATTAAATCTTAAAGATTAGAAATAAATGTGATGACAACTAGTAAAACAGAGAATAAATGAAACCAAAAGTTGATTCTTTGAAAAGATAACAAAATTGACAAACTAAGAACAAAAAATCAAATAACTAAAATCAGAAATAAAAATGGAGATTTTACTACTGGTTTTACAGAAATAAGAATAATAAGAGAATACTAAGAAAAATTATATGCCAATAAATTATAAAGCCTACATGAAATGGACACATTCTTAGAAAGATATAAATTACCAAAACCCACTCAAGAAGACACAGAAAAATTTAAGTAGGCCTACAGTATAGTGTAACAAGTATACAGATCAAATCAGTAGTCATAAACCTCTTAACATGAAAAACTCGGGACCAGATAGCCTCACTGATTAATTTTTCCAAACATTTAAGGAAAAATTAACAACAATCCTTCTCAAATCCTTCTTTTCCAAAAAGTAGAAGAAGGAAGACTTCCTAACTCATTCTATAAAGCAAGTATTATCCCAACACAAAAGGCTGACAAAGTTACCATAAAAAAACCTACAGACCAATATCTTTTATGAATGTAGAGGTAAAAATTCTTAACAAAATACTAGCAAACTGAATCCAAGGGCATATTAACAGGATTATATACCATGACCAAGTGGGATTTATCTCAGGAAGCAAGGGTGGTTTAACATAAGAAAATATACCACATTAACAGAATGAAGGGGAAAATCCACATTATCATCTCAATTGACACAAAAATTAATTTGACAAAATTTATCTTTTCATGATAAAAATACTTAGAAAACCAGAAATAGTAGTGAAATTCCTCAACATGATAAAGGGTATTAATGAAAAACCCACAGCTAACATACTCAAAGGTCAAAGACTGAAGGCTTTCTCTAAGATTAGTTATAAAACAAGGATGCCTACTTTCACCAAAGCTATTCAACATTGTACTGGAGGTTCTGAGTAAAGCAGTTAGGCAAGGAAAAAAAATAAATAAAAGGCATTCAATTAGAAAGGAAGACATAAAACTACCTGTATTGTCACATGACATGATTTTATACATAGGAAATACCAAAGAATTAAAAGAAAACTAGTAGAGCTAATAAATGAATTCAACCAAGTTTGTAGGGTATAATATCAACATATAAAAATCCATTGTTTTTCTATATATAAGCAATGAACAATTTGAAAAGAAAATTTACAAAATAATTAATCTATAATTGCATGCAAAGAATAAAATAACTGGGAATAAATTTAATCAAGGAAGTCAGAAATGTGTACACTGAAAAATATAAAACATTGCTGGAAGCAATGAAAGCATATTTAAATAGATGGAAAGACATCCCATGTTCATGGATTGGAAAACATTATTGTTAAAATGTTAATACTACCTAAAACAATCTACATCTTCAGTATAATTGTATCAAAATCCTAGAAGAAAACCTAGTAGAAAATTTTTGTGACCTTGAATTGGGTAAGATATGACATTAAAAACATAATACATAAAAGAATAGATTGATAAACTGGACTTTATCAAAATTGAAAACTTCTGTTCTTCAAAAGACACTGCTAAGAGAAACAAAAGACAAGTATGTGTATTGGGGAAAATCTTTGCAAATCATATGCCTAAGAAAAGACATGTATTGTGAATATATAAAGAACTCTCATAACTTAAAAATAATAAAGCAACTCAATTTAAAACACGGGTAAATTATTTGAACAGACATTTCGTCAAATAAGATATACGGATAATAAGCATATGAAAAGCTGCTCAATAACTTTATCATTAAAGAAAATGCAAATTAAATTCACAGTGAAACAACACTACACTCCCACGAGAATAACTAAAGTTAAATTAAAATTAATACAATACCAGATGTTAACAAGGTTATTGAGGAAACAACTTTCAAACACTGTTGGGGAAAACATAAAGTCACTCTTGAAAATATTTAAGCAGTTTCTCAAGATGTTAAACATACTCCTACCATACGATCCATTCATTTACCTCCTAGGTATTTACCAAAGATAAAAAGAAATATATGTCCATACAAGGGTTTGTATATAAATGTTCATAGTGGCCATATTTGTAATAGCTCCAAACTGAAAACAACCTAAATGTGCCACCAGTGCATGAATGGAGAAACAAATTAGGTATATCCATTCAAAGTAATGTTACTTAGCAATAAAAAGCAACAAACCACTAATATACAAACTACATAAATAAATGTCAATGTAATTATACTGAGTGAAAGAAACCTGGAAAAAAATATGTAATACATGATTTCATTAATATAAAACTCTGGACAATGCTAATTAGAGTGACAGAAACCAGATCACTGATCAATTGGGAGTGAAAGGAGGGGAAAGACAGGAGGGACAGAATAAAAGGGGCACTAGGGAAATGTTGAGGATGAGGGGTATGTCCACTATCTTGGCTGTGGTGATGGTTTCACAGTGTATACATTAAGCCCAAGGTTATCAAATTGTGTACTTATAAAACATGTGATTTGTTTTATTTCAATTATTGTGCAAAAAAAAAAAAGTTGTTTCAAGAAAAAAAATTCATAGGCCAACATTTTAGAACATGCATTATCTTAGGGGATACTATTCTCAGAAAGAAAACTTCAGCAAGCCAGAGATAATTGCATAAATTGTGGTGATAGGATCCATAATGAGCAGTGAATCCGTAACTACAGAACTGAGCTAAAACAAATGTGGGAATTATGCTAACATATTTATGAAGAGTATACTACTGTTTCCAGGGTTTTTTTTAGCTTCCTAGAATCCATTCCCTTTGCAATGTGACATATCAGTTGGCTCTCTGACTTGCTTTGGCCAACAGAATGTGCACAGAATGATAGCTCAGAGCTGCATGTGCTCATTATTCTCGAATTTCTTCCATCATTATGCAGGGAACATGACCTGGCCAACCCATGGTCCAAGGAAGATGACAGACAGGGAAACAGAGCTGGATCACCTTTCACCTTGAAACCAAATCTACCTGAGCTGAGTCTATGTTAATTATCCTTCAGGTGCATGAGAGAGAATAAGTTGGGGGGGCGGTTAGGGTGAGTTTGGGGTGGCTCATTATTCAGCATGACTCTGGTAATAGCTATTGGATACATACATATACTGTGATGTATAAACTAATAATACTGAATTGAGTAATTAACAAACAGTGGTAGTGTGGAGAAAAGGGAGAAAAGTAAGAGAGCAGATATGCTCATTTATTTCTACTCATCAAAATTTATTAGATTAAGTTGGTAAATCAAGTGATAGATGTACAACTATATCTAAAACTACAAAGATAAATATTAAGAGAATATGATTTTAAAATGGGTAGTAGAAGGAAAGGTGGAAGAAGAGAATTACACTAATTTCATTATCGTTCCTTTCTGGACATTAAAAGAACTGAAGAAATGGAGGATTAAAGAAATTATATAAATATATAGTTGTAACAGGAACTAGTTGAAAAAAAATAAGATTTCCAAGTTATAGGATGAAATATACTATAAAACAAAGAGACCTATGGTGAAAGATATTTTGAGATATTAAACAGAGGGTATGATATAAAATAACAATATTAAAGCCAAATATGTTTATATTATTAATGGATATAAATGTGTTAAATGACTGTATTAAAAAGTTCTGATTAGGGCGCCTGGGTGGCTCAGTGGGTTAAAACCTCTGCCTTTGGCTCAGGTCATGATCCCAGAGCCCTGGGATCAAGCCCCACATCAGGCTCTCTGTTCTGCAGAGAGCCTGCTTCCTCCTCTCTCTCTGCCTGCCTCTCTGCCTGCTTGTGATCTCTGTCTGTCAAGTAAATAAATAAAATCTTTTTAAAAAAAAGTTCTGATTAGATCCTAACACAAAGACATTTTTTGCTGTTATCATGTAACACATCTAATGGAATGTGATCCAGAAAGGTGGAAAATTAAAAGAGCAGGTAAAGGCACACTACAACGTTGCAACTAAATAAAAACCAACACCACAACAGAAACTAGGATCATGATGTAAGTATCAGAAAAATTTGAACTGAAGACAAAATTATGACCACTTCATTATAATAAAGAGACAGTTATGAATATATGTGAATCAATTACTGAAGTATCAAGTATAAAAAAGAGACAGAAAGATTATAATCATATTAGGAGTGGGAAATGACGTCTTGAAATCCATGACACATAAAGAGGGAGAAAATATATAAATTTAAGTGACATTATTATTTTTTTTAAGTAAGCCCATGCCCAACGTAGAGCTTGAACTCAACCCCAAGATCAAGAGTCATAGCTTACTTTACATATGCCATCCAGAAAAAGGAAGATTTTCCCCTTGCCCAGCGACAACCCAGCCAATGAGAAAATGTCACCATCCCAAACTCTTCTTCTCCTCCAATGAATTTTTGTTCAAAACAACCCCTCCAAACTTTCTCCTTTCCACTATATAAGGATGCTCTCCTCCTTTCTTTGGACTTGCTTGGGGATAGCCAAAGTTTGCTTGTCCTGATTTCCTCTGCTATCCCGAACCAAGGTTGATTTTGTTGGCTAAACTGATTACCTTCTTTTGATGGTTGACATTTCTTGATGTTGGAAGTGGAATCAAAGGAGACAAACCCTGGAGAACTACTTACACCCAGAACTATGCACAGTACCCACTTGAGCTCCTCATACACTTTGCAAGGTACATTGTCTTCTTCTATTTTGATTTGGGTAAGTCTCCTCTCTGATTCAAGCTCTCTCCTTTTGGTCAATCTTTTGGACTTTACTTGGGATCTGTTTTTATAAAAATATCACCCTTTCTGTTGAGTATTTTGTTTTCTTAATTTCTGGTTGTTTTATTTTGTTTGTGTTCTGAGCTCTCCAACTTTACTGTGCATACTTGTTCTCTACTTCTGTTAACTCCCTTCTGTTTCTGTTTCCATTTGTTGAAGCTTCTTGGTAAGTCACCCATCCTGTTCAAAAGATGGGAATACATGTGATTTCTAGTTGGAAAATAGGGCCCCTCATGTCATGTTTTAGAGTCCGAAGATAGTTTCCATTTAATCCTTGAACCAGATTCTTGTGCCTTTCTGAAAACTGGGTAAACTTTTGGATACTTTGGAATTGTAATGGCCATTCTGGGGAAACTTTGTTTTAGATAAATCCACCTTAAGGGGATCCCTTAAAAGAGAAGTTTGCAACATCTCAGTGACAGTGGAATGCATTCTTAGATTGGAATGCGGGAGATCCTGAAAGACAAAATGACTCCAAAAACAGCTCTGAAAGGATCCTTATAGTATACAAACAAAAAAATCTTTAGTAAAAACTTTGGCCACCTGAGGAAGTAACATTAACTTAGGCCATCTGCCAGAAATATAATTTGGATCTAACTATTCTTTTGAGTTTTATACCTGACACATAGCTAAAATTTTTAAAACAAGAGTTCTAAGATCTCTGTGTCTGTCTCTATATTATGTAGGTCTATGTATGTATGTTATAGATATGTGATGTTTTTCTACCTCTGTATGATATTACCAAAATTAATTTGTAAGGTACTCTATTTAATTGGTTTTTAAAAATGCTTCTAGGGGCGCCTGGGTGGCTCAGTGAGTTAAAAATGCTTCTATAAATTAAGTAGACTGGCTCAAATGTTTTTTGAATTCACATGCTCTGAGATAAACTAAAAGCTAGTTTAAGTTTGTTGGTTTCATAAAAATAAGCATGTCTTCAGAGTTATCAGCATTAAATGTAATCAATTAAGTTCATGTTATTTCTGTTGCAAAATTTGTCAGCAAGAAAATTCACTTGAGATGATTGCTGATTTTGTCAAATGTCTCATTAGCTTTTGTGAGTAATCTAAACATAATTTGGGGGAGCAAGTGATATAGATAAATGAAAATGGAATGAGAATCTTTTAAGGTACAACAATTATGTTTTATTGTATGTGTGCTTAAAACATACCTTCCCCAAATCTTTGGTAACTTGAAACTTTAAATGATGGAATTTCATTGACTATCTAGACCATTTTTCACCAAGATCAAATACTAAAATGTTAATTACTGAACATAGGTTTATCTACTTTGGGGTTTCTATTTCAGAAAAACTGAAGATAAATTTGGGTCTGTGGGTAACAACGTATTGTGCCACATTGAAAGACTGTACTAGTTAAAAGGACATATGCTTCTAGAATTATGAATTGTATTTATAAATAAGTTTGCCAGTCTATCCTTGCTTACTTCTTAGGTTTCACTAGGAACTGAAGATTCTATGGATTAAGAATGTTAGTTGATATATGTAAAAATAAAGCTACTAGAAACAATGGGGGTGAAAGAAAATGATTATTTATGAAAGGTAAGCAAGAAAAATAGGATGTCTGTTTTCAGCAACAGTAAGTATTAGAATGGATATACATCTTCTTGCTGAGGAAAAAGACAGTAATTTTATGCTAAAGAAAAATGATTACCAGAATAAGAAAGGAAAAAGAACAAAAGCAGAATAGATACAGTAAGTTGTAGAAGGTTTGTGAAAAAAGACTCTCCAGAAAGAAATATTTTTGTGGTCCAACTAAAATTGAAATGGGTTTTTTTAAGTTAAAAAAAAAAAAAGAGGGAAAGAATTTTAGTATCAAAAATATACTGGTACAGAATTAAAATTTGTTTTTTCTATTAAAAGGACAGAGTTTTCTTAGATTATTGCTTTGCTTTTAATAAGAAATTGTAAACAAAGTTTCTTCACCTTTAATGTAATCTGCCTAGGGAACAAAGATTCGGTTTTATCTTTATCAGGTCTTTGGTTTCTTAGAAAAATGGAACCTGGGGCGCCTGGGTGGCTCAGTGGGTTAAGCCTCTGCCTTCGGCTCAGGTCATGATCTCAGCGTCCTGGGATAGAGCCCCGCATCGGGCTCTCTGCTCAGTGGAGAGCCTGCTTCCCTCTCTCTTTGCCTGCCTCTCTGCCTACTTGTGATCTCTCTGTCAAATAAATAAATAAAATCTTTTAAAAAAAATAAAAAAAGAAAAAAGAAAAAAGAAAAATGGAACCTTGTGAGCCTGGTGGTGGGTATTAAGGAGGGTACATTGCATGGAGCCCTGGGTGTGGTGCATAAACAATGAATTCTGGAACACTGAAAAGAAATTAAGAAAATAAATAAAAATTTAAAAAAAATGGCGCCTTCTCTATTAAAAAGAGCTAATGCTTTTGGCAACTATAGAATCTTCTGTATTTGCCTTTAAAATGTTTTTGTCACTTTAGTTAAATGGATAATTAAGTCTTGTTTCATAATTTTCTGTGATCCTCTTTGGTCAGGTGTTTAAAATGTTTTCATATTTTTGACAGACTTATCAAAATTCAAATTCTGGGTGAAATCTTTTTGAACTTGAACTATCTTGAGTTTTTTCAGAGGGCTCCTAGAACACCTCAAAGGTTTCTAGAACATTTGTTCTCTCTCCCTACCAAAAGGGAAATTTTAAAAAATTAATTAGGCTTTTATACGAGAAGCTTGTCAAAGAAACACCAAACCTTTTTTTACCTTATATTTGGATATGTAATTATATGCTCCAAAATTTATATGATATTCCTAAAATTCTGGTGTCCTGATAAAATGTTATCAGTCATAATTTAAAAATATATGTCACAGAAATAAGCAAATTTCTTGTCAATTCCACTGTAATGAACTGTCATCAGATATTTAATAATGGGCATTTTTAATGCCCTGATGCTTTACTCTGATGCTTTTGCAAATGTATTTCATTTAAGGAGAAATTCATGAAAAGAACTCTGACAAATACTGTAGAATACAGGTCTCTGATAGCTTTAGGATCATATAACTGAATTGAACATAAAACCTTTTCTCTTAAGTGATCTATGGCTTACAACAAATTGGTAAAATCTTTGTGAATAAAGACAAAATGATTTTTTTCTTCCTAAGTGATTCCTCCAGAATTCAGAAACTTGTGTATTTTTTCTCATGGCAGTATAATTATTTGTATGAGTTCAATAAGAATCTGTTCTCCTTGAAAACAGGCCATACTTCCTTCTTGGCTAAGATCCTATTAGAAAGGATCATTCCTACCTGGGGAATTCCCTCTACCTCCCACGTCTGAACTTTCTAGCAATTGAGGAACCCACTTTACTGGTCAGGTGCTTCAACAAATTTGTGCTGTTTGACCACTTTTACAACATTTTCACTGTGCCTACCACCCTTGATTTTCAGAACCAGCTGAATTACTAATTCATCATTAAGACTGAATTAGCAAAATTTGTAAGACCCCTTGAAATATCCTGGCCAAAAGCACTGCCTTTGGTTCTTCTGAATCCCAGATCCACCCCTTTTGAAACTGGAAAACTCCCTTTTTGAGATAATCACAGTATGCCCAAAGTACCTAGCTAGCTCCTGCTTCCTTTGATCCACAGCTGATAAAGGGGCATATACTTCAGTTTTGCTAAGGTCTAATAAAATCCTAAGAGAATGATCATACTTGGTAGAACAATCTTTCCACAGTGCTCCCAGGAGACAAAACCATTAGACATCATCATAACCTGCAGCCTGGAGATTTCATCTCCTAGAAAAGACATTTTCAGAAAGAGTCCTTCCAACCTTGCTGGTCAGAAGGGACCTTACCAGGAATTGAAGCAAACGACAGCCAAGGCAGATGACTTTCCCAAATGATTGGGCTAGGCATGTACACTTTTTTCTTGCTATTGCTTCTCGCCTTTTTTCTTTCTCTCTTTCTTGGAAAGACAATGCTCTTATTTCCTTTTCCCAATCTATTGCAAAAGGCAAATCTTTCTGACAGCTGGATCTATCGCCAGAAACTCTAATCTATTCAAAATGTCAGAGACCCCTTGGTCTTACCTGTCATCAATTTCTCCTTAGTATCAAATACCACTACTGATTAAACCCACAAACTTGTGCATGTTACCTACAGGGCTAGGTTATTATAGTCAGGTGTTCCCATACTTACCCCAGTCATAACTATGTTAACTCAACTAGACACTTCCACCTTTGCCAATCATACAACCTTCATTTCCTCCCAACCTACATCTTTTCCTTACTTAAATATGATCATTTGCCTGTACTCAAGGGTAATACAAATGGGATAACTCCTCTTTGCAAAGCTTTTAGAAAAGACAGCTTTAGGATGGGATGGCACTTTACAGAATGTCATCCTAATTTCTCTGGCCTCTGGCTTGAAATTTTCAATCAGGAAATTCTAGTTAATGTATCTATTAATAACCAGACCTTGACTGAAGTCCTCTATGCTCCACCTGGTTTCAGTTTTGCCTGCAGTGGATGGCATTTTCATGGGCATATGAATGTTTAGATAGCTGGTGAACTGGAGACCAGTGCTTATTGGGACATTTAACCATCCCTGTTAACATGCATAACAAATCAGAAGCCTCTCGTTGGTCCACCCATTGAGCCTCTGTGGCTGTCTTAAATGAACTTCCAAGAGGCATCAAGACTCAGTAGGGAGAGGTTTTCTTCCTTGGGTTAGAGTAACCACCAATGAGCTCTAATACTAGGAGAGCTAGCCAATTCCACACCAAAGCAGTAGCAGCCCAACACTCATCATTTGACTCATCGGCTAAGATAGTTTTGGACAATTGCATAGCCCTTGACTACTTGCTGAACAAGGAGGCATTTGTGCAATAGCAAACACCACCTGTTGCACCTGGATAAATGCCTCTGGAGAGAAAGAAACTCAATTACACAAGATCAGGGAACAAGTACACTGGTTACAACAAATTTCACCTGATCTCCCCAGTCCTTTGATGTGTTCAGTTGGCAACCTTCAGATTTGGGTCATGGTTAAGAACCATTATACATACTGGATTTGTCATGTTACTTTTAATTCTATTTTGTATATTATTTTTAAACTTGCTGCTTGTCAAGTCTCTACAGAAGTGATGCACCAAATAGAATAATGTAGCCCAACACTTTGAGATATTTCCAAAGCTTACAATCTAGACAAGATACGATCTTAGGAGTGGAAAATACCTGAGAGCTCCTTCTCCTACTTTCTTTGTTGCACAAGTGTGGTTCCTGTGGTTTCCATCACCTCAAGGTCTCCTCACAGCCTGGGACAGGAATACCAGGAAAGGTCCCCTCTGCCACTGAGGGACAAAGACAGACAAAAATGTTTAATTAATAAGTAAATAACCAACCAAATGCTTGAGCAGCAATGCTTTCAAGGAAAGATCTTGATCAAAAGAGGGAAATGGGAAAATGAATAAAGGAAACCTAATTCAAAATGGAGAATGGATTCAACGAAGGGAGGATTTCCACTCAGGTTCCACTCTTGGCAGCTTACCTTACATACTTCAGCAGGAAGCAGCTTACTTTACATACCCCAGTGAGACGAAGGAAGATTTTCCTCTTGCTTGGCAACAGCTCAGCCAATGAGAAGCTGTCACAACATAAAATTCTTGCTGCTCTTAATGAACTTTTGTTCAGAATAACCCCTCCCAACCTCTTCCTTTCTTCTTAAAAATTGCTTTCTTCTTTCTTCTTCAGACTTGCCTATGGTTCACCAGTTTGCGACTCCTCCGCTCTTCTTGAAAAAACTCAATTTTTCTGGCTATACTGCTTACTTTTTTCTTTTGATGATTGACAGGAGTCCTGAATGGGAAGGCAACTTTGTACATATGTCAGTTATCCTCCCAATTAATCTATTAATTGAATACATTTCTGACCAAAATCTTTTTAAAAATTGCAATGCAGTTTGACAAATCCTTAAAAAACATTTTTAGAATGGAACTTTGCAAATGTATTCAAAATTAGAATAATAGTTTAATGTAACCATAGCCAAGCTTCAATAATTACCAACACGTGGTCAATTTTGGACAGTCAACTTTTAAATTCATCTAAAGGTAGTCATGAAAAGTTTTGAAAAGACAAAAGAGGACAAACTTTCTCTTACTTTTATCTAACAGAGCTATTGTAGAGAGGCCTTAAATGGACTCATGCTTTTGAGGAAATTTAGAACGTGGTAAAGGTACAGTTTCAAATCAGTGTGTAAAGGATGACTTAAAAATTAAAAATTAATAAACACTGTTGGGTCGGTTGACTACCCAGTTGGGAAAAATTGAAGTTAATTAATTTACAACCCTCAAAAATAAATCTCAGATGGATCAAGGACCTAAATATAAAAACTAAGCCTGTAAGAAGATTAGAAAATTTATAAGGAATAGATTTAAAATCTTAGTGTGAGGGTGCTCCCAAATCATACGAAAACAATAGATTTGATTGCAAGAAAATTTTGAACTTCCGCAGGGTGAAACAAAGTTAAAAGACAAGTAACAGAGAGAAATATATGCCACACAGACCAACGAATGGACAAAGACATGGTTATATGAAATTGGTGGAGCGTTTAAGAATATAAAGTAGTTTACTGTCACCCAAGTATACCGAGCATGGATGGCTTCCCATGTCAAGCCCCAGAAATAGGTCAGATGATGGAATTCGGGTGATTATTTTCTTCCGCATGTTTTCCTGGAATTTTCCATTTTTTACAATGATCACGTGTTTCATTTATAACTTAAAATTTTAAAAAAATTGTTAATAACTAAAAATTCTGGCCTGCCTTACATTGTTCCCTGTTTGGAGCATTCATATATTGCCAGCTTTGTGCTAGCTTTATGACAGGGAGGCGCCGGCGTTTTTTCTTCCTTTGTGTCACCACGAAACCTATTACAGAAATGAATCCTTACAGATAGTGAAAAAGAAATGCTCAGAGATTGGCTAAAACAATGTCGCTGTAGGAGATTTGCGTGCCAAATATGAGCAGCTAACCCTTCCTCATTACACATTTCTCCCTAACCTCTATATCAGTTCCAGTCGCATAAGTCACTCCATCAGGCCAGTACAATGACACGCAAGAATTCATTCCAGGTGCGCGTGTCAGCGTGACTCCCGCGTCTCCAGGTCTGAAGCTAGCCTGGGAACGCCCCCTCCCCGCCCCGTCGCTTGTTGTGTTGTCATCACGTGGCCGGAGCGGGCCCTGACGTCAGGGGTGGGGGAGGGATTGCGCACGCGCAGAAAAGGGGGCGGGGGACTCGGCTTGTTGTGTTGCTGCCAGAGAACCAGAGACGGTCCTGCTGCGGCCGCAAGCCCTTCTAGCCACCTGACAATGTCGTCTCATTTAGTAGAGCAGCCGCCGCCCCCGCACAACAACAACAACAACTGCGAGGAAGGTGAACAGCCTTTGCCCCCGCCAGCCGGCCTCAACAGTGAGTGCTGGGCCGGTGGGCTCGGCGAAGAGGGTGGGGGGGGCGGGGGAGGAGCTGCTCCGGCCGCCGCCGCCAGCTCTGCGCGGGGGGCGGGAGGAGAAGGCAGTCCATTGGCCGAGGCTGAGGATGTGCGGGTGACTGACAGCTCCCGTCACCTGTCAGGAGGAGTGGCTCCTGTCTTCTTCTGGCCCGTCCCCCCTCCCGCCTGGGTCTTGGTCGGGGGGCTGCTTGGGCTTGCAGTTGGGGAGGGCTGGTGGGTGGGAGGAGAAGGGGGCGAGCCGATCCCACCTGCGGTGGGCCCCCCTAGCGTAGCCAATCGGGACGCGGGGGGGCGGGCCTTGGGGGCGCGGGGAGCGCGGTGGGCGGAGCGGGCGGCGGAGGGGACGTGGGCAGGGATGGGGACGTGCAGCTGGGACGCCGGGGGATGGACGCGGGCGGCGGGCCGAGGGGAGGGGGCGGCGGGAGGTCGCGCGGGCGGTCAGGTGTGCGGCGGGGTTCGCGCCTGGCCGGGTTGACCCCACCTCTCTGGGTCGGCCTCCCCTTAGGGCTCGGAATGTAAGCCCTCCAGTTCCCTTCCTTTGTTACCACAGGCTGGTCAGGAAAATAATTTGGTAATTTAGTGGTTACTTGTTTCACGTTGGGGGTGGGGGTGAGGAGGCTGTGCTACTTTTTTTCGTGTTTTATTTTGTTTTGTTTTGTTAATTTTTTTTTTATGAGAGTTGGCCCAAGTGAGTTTTTTGGTTTTGGTTTTGAAACGATGGGGTTGTGTGCCCTGAAAACCTTTTGTGAACAGCCTCTTGAACCATGCAAGATTGCATAAATTATGGAATCTGGGGCAATAAATGTTCAGAAACGGGATTAAAACCACACTGATACAGTCGGGCGCTTGGAAGTTAATGTGCAATATTTGAGTTACGACCAGCCACAATTGCTTATCATAACATTCTGGTGCTCAGACATCTTGTCCTAAGGGTTTTCCCAGTTGTCTTGAAAGCTCAGTTTTCTTGGAAAGATCGTTGCCCAACCTTTCTGTAATTGATCTCATGAAAGAGGCAGTTGGGACAGTTAGCATATGGCCAGATGAAATCGTCTAAAAATCATTTGGATGCTTAAATGACATTCAAAGGCATTGCAATCTCTTTCATAAGAGGAAGGTGTTCCAACGTGGCCTAAAAATTATTTTCGGGAAAAGAGTTCCTCCCCACAAGATGGGGATAGAATTTGAGTATTTTAAGATATTTTCATTGCTTATTGCTGCTGTTCCATCTTTTGATGGATTAATTTTTCTTAAATGTTGAGTTTTTGAAACTCAGGTGACTTATGTTCTGGAATTTAAGATTTATATGTTATTTCCCACAGAAAGCATTAATTTATGTGTCTTTAAACATTTGCTTCATGTATTTAATGTGCACTTAAAACACTGCTTACCATTTTTAGCATACCGTTTTAGAAGCGTGGAATTTTAGAATGGGAAGACACTTTGGAGCTTACTGTCTCTGTTATTTACTGGTAAAGAGAGCAACAGTAAAGTATGTTGTCTCAAGTTCACAGCAGGCTAGGACTTAGAGCTGAGATTTTTTACTTTCTGATAGTAGCCCAGAATCCCCTGGTAATGTGTGTTTCCCATTCTCCCCAGTAGGTTATTCTATCTTATGTACAGAGGTGACCTGCCTATCTAGCTCTCTTTAGTGTACTGTTTCTTGATTGTACTCACCATTTTCCTGCAGTACTCTCAAGTTGGCTGTTTGGTTAGTATGCATACATGATTTCACAGGAAAAAAGGAATTTTAGTTTCCTTTGACCATTTAACAAAAACAACAAATGGGGTCGAGTTGTCTGTGATTATTTATCTCTGTATCTGATAGACATAAGAGGTATTTGATGTTTTTGGTCAATCGGTTGCTGCTACGTTTATATTAGCCTTAACAGAAGTGGAAGAACACTTAGTCTGTGTGTGATACCAAAATGTTGGCTTTGGGAAGTCTCCTAGATAGAAAGTACTTTTTTTGAGTAGGGTGAGCTTTGAAAAGTTACTGAAAACCTTTTAGCTAGTGCCATATTTAATTTCTCCCCTCTTGTCTTTTATTTTGTGTTTTCAGTTCATTATACAATAGTAGTTTAAACAAAACAAGAAGCCTTACTGATTCCTTCAAGTGATTTTTGGGCACTAGGCAAAACAACTTATTCAGATATCTAATACTACCCAAATTGCTGATAAGTTGAAGTTCTTTGTTGAGTAAAGTTGCATAACTATGAAACACAGGAGATGAACTCATTGTACAGATTATCTGTGGTTTGGGATTTTTCTTCAGTTCAGGGGTCAAGACAGTTTTAATAGCAAATTATTGAAATATTTGGAATAATGAAACCTTTCTCTGACTTTTTTTTTTTTTTTAGTTTACCATCAGGAAACTATTCATTTTCCTTACAAAATCAGTAGATAAATATCTGAAGTACTGGCAAAGTTAAAACAACATTTTTCCAGTTTCCAGTTTCAGTTTTATTCTTAAGAAAACTAACAAGTTACATAAGAATATCTGTATACATTTATGCTATATAAGTTGGTAGGTAATATAAGAAAAATCAAGGTAGTAGTGAAATTCTTGTTACTATTTAATGTAGGAAGTACAGCCTTTTTCTTCTTCCTTTTTTTTTTTTCTGTTTTAAACATCTTCAGCTGTGATGTTCTTGCTCCCCCAGTATGGTGAGAAGGCTTTTAAGGCTATGGCATGTGAGACTTCACTACTTCATGATACTGTTTTGAATATATAAGTAACTGGTATGTAAGTATCCACTTGTGCAAAATGACAAACTTTTTTTGTTTAAAGATTTTATTTATTTATTTGACACAGAGAGATCACAAGTAGGCAGAGAGGCAGGCAGAGAGAGGGGGAAGCAGGCTCGCCGCTGAGCAGAGAGCCCAATGTGGGGCTCGATCCCAGGACTCTGGGATCATGACCTGAGCCGAAGGCAGAGGCTTTAACCCACTGAGCCACCCAGGCGCCCCAATTTTTTTTTTTTTAGAAGAATTTTGGTGACTGTTCTTGGTCTGGATTCCAGCATCCAGTACTTTAAATAAAATAAAGGCTTTAAGGAAAGAACATCAGACATAATGGAATGTGTTACCCTTGGTTAGGATAAGAGTTATACATGGGACCTTGGAAAGTTGTGGAAAAAGATGAGAACTACTCTCTTCCTTCTTTCCCTTCCTCTACCCCTCAGGTCTCCCACTCCCTCCTCCTCTGCAATTACTGGGCCAACCTTCACAATATACTATATTACAAAACGTAGAAGTGTGAATCTCTTAGGAATTCTCAAACACTTAAACTAAAATATATCTCATGTATTGTGTATGTGTAGAGTCTGGCATAAGAGAGGTCTTTTCAGTTTTAAGTAGTGTTTTACTATAGTGGAGAGAGCCTGTGGTTTTTAATTTTAAAGTCTGATTATTAGGAAGAGAATTCACTCAGATTTTTTTGTATTGCTTGGACAGCACAATTCTCATATCTTGTCTTGTTTCCTTTCCAAGTAGAAGGGGACTTTGTGAGAATTGGTGGAGTTAGAACATCAAGAAATTCTGAGGCTGTAAATCAGGAATGAACTAGGTAATGAAAAGCATGTGTAGTCCATTTATTGAGAAAGACAAGTTTATTTTTTCCCATCTTAGTCAAGAAATGAAGGTTTTAATA
This sequence comes from Martes martes, assembly GCF_963455335.1. Lineage (NCBI taxonomy): Eukaryota > Metazoa > Chordata > Mammalia > Carnivora > Mustelidae > Martes > Martes martes. The sequence continues at coordinate 60,694,958 of NC_137889.1, read as the reverse complement.
ATTTGTGTGCATAACTTTTTGTGCAATACTGTTTATGCCCATAGATATCTATCTGGAAGAGAATTATTAAGGGAAGTCTACCTTTTGAGGTGTCTTAATGCACATTGTCAAATTATCATTTATTGAAGACCTGATTGTAAATAATGTAATATTAGAAACAATTTGGGTAATGGTTAACCTTGGCATTTGGATAATGGTTAAAGTATGGTATGAGATGAGATGCAAAGCAGTTGTTTTGAAGTAAGGTAATATACATTGACATTGAAAGACATCTATCTGTAAGCTGTTAGGTAAGAAATGCTTCTTACAGGGGCCCCTGGGTGGCGTAGTGGATTAGGTGTCTGCCTTTGGCTCTGGTCATGATCTCAGGCCCCTGGGGTCAAGCCCTATGTCAAGCTCTCTGCTTGGTGGGGAGTCTGCTTCTCCTTCTGCCCTTCCCCCTGCTCATGCTGGCACTCTCTCTCTCTCAAATAGATAAAATCTTTTTTTTTTTTTAAGATTTTATTTATTTATTTGACAGAGACTACAAGCAGGCAGAGTGGGAGGCAGAGAGAGAGAGGAGGAAGCAGGCTCCCCGCCGAGCAGAGAGCCCAATGCGGGGCTCGATCCCAGGACCCTGGGATCATGGCCCGAGCCAAAGGCAGAGGCTTTAACCCACTGAGCCACCCAGGCGCCCCTCAAATAGATAGAAAAGAAAAGAAAGAAATGCTTCTTAGAGAAAAATATGTATAGTACAATTCAATTTTTCTGTAAAAACAAAACCAAAAAACAGCACTGTATTTCACTGAAAAAGCTCTGGAAGTTGACATAGGAACCTTTGAAAAGTAGCCTTTGGGAATAGGAATGGGAGCTTGGGAGGAGAGGTATTTTTACTTTATATGTTTATTTTCAAGAAACACATTTTTGCAATAAGATTTTTTTTTAAAAGATACAGAATATAATTATAGTAGTGGCTAACACATAGCACTTTCCATATACTAGTGACCTTCTTTATTTTTCTCCATGCTTTATTCATTTCAATCTTCTAACAATCCTATGAGGTAGATGTAATTATTATCCCCAGTTTACAGGTGATGAACTGTTAAGGGGTTAAGTAACCTGTCTAGGGTATAACAGCTGTAAGTGTTAGAGTGGGAGTCTGCCTTCACTCTCTGCTCTTAACCACCATATTAGTATATGCCAGATAAATATTGTCTGCCTTAAGTAGAAATTACTTCAGTTATGCTGGGTATGAAGCTAATCACAGAGATCAGTTTTACTAAGGTTTTCCAGGTATGTCTTCTCAAGTTCCTAGGTTATGATTGCTCGTGCGTTTTTAATGCAGAAAGTAGAATTTAGATATTGGTTTGGAAGTCCTTTAAAAAAGTAAGGTCTGGAAAAGCCAATACTGCTACAACACTTTTCTCTTTGATCAGCTACTTGAAGTGAACATTAACTATATTTAAGGGAAAACTGGCTTCCACAGAGACCCATCATGAACTCCTGGTTCCTTAGTTTTTCTCCTACCGGAGCAGCTCAGGTCTTTTGGTTGTTTTGTTTATTTTACACTTCAGTCTTCTGTACAAGAAGAACGGATTCTGTTGGTTTAAATAAGTTTGACAGTCCTATAAAACAGTATGAGTAGAAAAAAAAAATTATCATATACCTCTTTCTTTTTCTGTCTCTTTCTGTTAAAATACTTTGCAGAACTCTAAATTTAGGGATGCTTTGGCATATTTCTCATATACTCCAGAGGCACTTAAAGTATTTAGTTAAATTACCTTTAGTTAGTGTTAAATCTGTCTTAGCTTTGCTAGTTGAACTTGTTAATCCATTTTGAGTTCTGTCTAGCCTGTGCCCATTTTTGTGTATAGAATGAGGTCACAGAGATGTCCTGCAACTGTGTTGTTTGGCAGTACAGTCCCAAAGATTTGGCGGTGGTTATGGGACTGTGACACAACACTGGGACTGCCTTAGAGGGAAAGGAAGGAAAGGGTAACTTCATTTTCTAAGTACTTGACAAATGTAAACTCTTTTAACTAGTGGGTAGCTGAATATCTCCACCTACTGGGTACTTCACCTGTGTCCTGTATTTAATCCTCAGAACAGCTCTTAGAGATCTGTATTTTTGTATCTCTGTTTTACAGAGAATACCGAAGCTCAGAAAGACAGGCAAAGACTAGGTGGTGGAGTCAGATTTCCACCCAGGTCTGCCTTTGAGCTTTTCCTTCCAGTAAGGATGATGTTGAGTTTACTTTGGATCTAGAATAGTCCTCATCTCACTGAGAGTGCATTTTAGGGTTTGAGCCTCTTTTGGTGATGGATCTGATTTACTGATGGAAGGCTCTTCGGCCACAGAACTCTAATGTTTCTGCTGAGAGTTTGGAGGAACAGCCCTATCAATCTGCTTGGTTATATTTTATAAAATAAAATTTATTACACAGAATGGAAATTAGGAAGAAAATTCAGCAGTGTTTCTTTTTGTTGTGAATTGGCTGCTGTTACCAATTCTTATTAAAATTAAAGTACTGTAATGTGTTCAGCAAACTCACTGAGCCAATAAATAAATATTTTCAAGAGCTATCCAGATTACCAGGGCCACGTCCCCTTTCCTGTGGCTCCACCCTCTTTGCCTGTTGGTCAGAGAAAACCTCAGTGTCTCCTGTACAGATGCGCAGTTTCTCCCCTAAAACCAACAAGGCTTTGTGAAACCCTCAGAAATAGGAAGTGGTGGGAGAGAAGAAAGGACACGTCCACGAGGTATGGTTAGTGCATAGGGAGAGGATAGAAAGAGGTGAGATATAAAGAAAAGGAATAAATTTGTGGGGTAGAAAGAAAGGTTTTTCAGATTTTTTTTAGTATTGTCACCAGATTTAATTAGAGCTACGTGCATTAATTTTATGTTGCACATTTGTACACAAATTGAAAATTTTATGATTGGATTTAAGTTCTCTAGAAGCTTCTAATTGTGCTGATTAGGACAGTTGTTAACTTATTTAGATGACTTCTAAGAAGTTTCTAAGCCATAGGTTTATTTCATCTGTGGGGAGGATACAATTAAATAATTGAAGTAGACTATGGGAAAAAATACGCATAAATATGTTATGTTAAACATATATAATTAAAATAGTAAAGATAAGTACTAATAAAGTAACCACTTATTTTTTAAAAAGCAATCTCAAAGTTTTCCGTAAGTGCTTATCATATATAAACTAAGCTTTAACTAGAGAGAAAATTGGCTAAAAGACGCATTTTCTAAGATACTAGTTGTAGAGTTCCAGCTTCTTCTAAATTGGTTGATTGCATGAGCTACTTCAGGAACAGGAACTATATATATTTTTAGACTTCTGTTGCTCCTTATTTATTTTCTTCAGAATACTCTTGCATTTGCTTTGAGGCCAGACCGAATTCTTATCAGAATTCACCACATTCACATCTGTGTGCACATGACAGAGTTTGGTTCTGCTGTGGTTAACTTAAGCTATCTGACTTGTCCAACAGGTTCCTGGGTGGAGCTACCCATGAACAGCAGCAATGGCAATGATAATGGCAATGGGAAAAATGGGGGGCTAGAACATGTACCGTCCTCATCCTCTATTCACAATGGAGACATGGAGAAGATTCTTTTGGATGCACAACACGAATCAGGACAGAGTAGTTCAAGAGCCAGTTCTCACTGTGACAGGTAAGTAAGATCCATACAGATGGGTTACAAGGTTAATTCCCATTAGAAAAAAATAATAAATTTTCTTTCATTTTCATTTTACAGAATACAACTCTTGGTTTATTGCAGCATGTGTATTTAAATCAGATAGCTAATTGACAAATATTTGAGTGTTTTTCACTAGATTAAATCAGTTTCCTTGTTCAGATTGTATCATTTTTTGATGTTTATCAGTTTCAAAGTCAATGCCATAAATGTTTACTTGTAGTATTTATTAAACTTTCTCCCATTTTCCTTTGTGTCCTATTTAACAGATCACATTCTGCCAGTTATGTATCTATCCCCCCTTCTGGACTATGAGGCTCCAAAAGGCAGGAGTCCTGTTTCATCTCCTTTGTACCCTTGACAGTCGTCATGCTGGTGTGCAGTAGACACTCAGTAAATGTTTGGGTCCTAGAAACTGCAGGTTGATTCAAGTTATAGTGGTATTTGCATCGTTGGAAACACCAACCAAGGTCTGCAAAGATAGTTAATTTGGAAGGCCATTCTGTGTCTTCAGAGGAACTTCTATTTCATACCTCATTTTTCTACATTGGCCTTTGGGAAAGTAATTCCACTGTTGAAGGGCTGCTTTTGGTGAAACAGTAAGGATACAGTGATATGTATGAATAAAGTGAAACTGAGTTGTTCATTTATTTTGCAGTGTAAGCTTTGATTTTTACCGGAGGGATGGGTGGTATATGGCTGTCACCAGTTTTAGACTGGTGACAGCCATGCTATTAGCATTATGGGCTACTGGATGATCTTCTGGTTGATGAAGAGTTAACTGATATTAGTCATGTAGAAAATGCAGATGCACAAGGCAAAGACTGAGGAAACACTTAAAAATGTGTACTAAAAATAAAAGTGATTATCTCCAAGGGATGGAATTGTGGATATTTTTCTTCTGAATATTTTTTTACTTTGTAAAAATTGTATATGTAGCATATTTTATTTGTCAGAAAAAGTTTAAAAAGAGTACCAGGAGTTCAGTCATGTTTGATGTTCCTACATATCTTATAATCCACTGATGTTACCAAGGTAGCAGAGGACTGGTTTGCTGGCTCTGGCACTCTGTGCGCCCCCGCCACCCCGTCTCATCTCTGCCTTTGTCCCTGTGCTTCTTAGCCTGGGATGGCTCTTGTTATAAGCAGAAGCAGAGCAGATGGCTCTTTGCTGAGCAGCTTCCCAATGATTCCAGTTGCAGCAGCATTCGTCTGTCTTTCAGACTGAAGTTTATATTAATTACATTTATATTATGGGACTTGTAAGGGGTTTCTGAAGTTTTCTGCTTCTTCTGGGCCTATTTGTAAGACTTTACTATGCATTCAAGTACATGACCCTTGATCATTGGTATCAGCGTGTCTCTTAAACTGTTGTTCACTTGCTGTTGTCATTGAGCAGAGAAAAAGGCGCCTGCTTGCTTTTCTGGTCATCTTACTTCACTTGTGGTTGTAGTTCTACTTGTGATTGGATACGAATTTACCTTCCCGTGATCAGGTTTAAGTTAGGTTTCTAAATACATGAAGCAGGGCGTGGCACATGCTTTTGAACACTTGCCTATCCCTCGGCTTCTGTATCTTTAGGCTATGGGTTCCTGGTCATCTTTCAGAGAAGGCCTATGACTATAGCTCAGTAATACTCTCCTGTGCTAACCCACCATAACATTTTAAAATGTCTTCACAATTCATGCCCTTTGAATTACCAGGCATCTCTATATTTGAAGTCGTCGAGAAGTGTTTTGGGTAGGTGGAAGCATTTTTAAGGCTGTTGGATATTCGTCCCAGAGCTAATTTATACATACAGTGACCCTTGAACAACATGGGTCTGAAATGCATAGCTATATGGATTTTTCTTCCATAAATCTAGTACAGTACTGTAAATGTAGTTTCTCTTCCCTATGAGTTTCTTTAACATTTTTTTCCTCTAGCCTACTTTATTGTAAGAATACACTACATAAGGCCTATAATGTACAAGATATGTGTGAATTGACTTTGTTACCTATAAGGCTTCTTGCCAAAAGCAGGTTATTAGTAATTAGGTTTGGGAGGAGTCAGAAGTTATACACAGATTTTTAACTGTTCAGGGTGGGTCCAGTGCCCTACAGTGTTCAACGGTCAACCATATTTTCAATTTAAAAATTATTCCAGAGATACATTTTTGTCACTGTAGTGGTTATTAGAAGATAACCCCTATGTGTTTTGTATCGCATTTTACCCTACTGCAGGAGTTGTCAACCTACACAGTAGGGAGACCCAGAGAGCTTTTAAAAATACCAGTGCACAGGCCACGTCCCTGGAGGTTCATATTCTGTCGTCAGGGATGGGGTAGAGACATGAGGGTATTTTAAAAGCTCCCCAGCTAATTCTAATATGAGCCGGGTTGAAGCTCTAATGCATTCCAAATTGTTAGTAAACGGTTCACCAGTGAAATGTTTAGTACTCTTCTAAGTGAGATTGGTGCAGTGATAGGAGTGTAGAAGTGGAACAGTGCTTCTGTAGGGTTCTTGAGTATTTCATTTACTGCCTTGACCTACTCCTGGCTCTGTGAGAATGGCCCTTCATTTGATATCTGGCTGTGAATGCAACAGTGTCATATGAGCATAATGACAGTAAACTGAGGACAGTAAAAGTGCCTCCTTCCATCTGGTTCCTGTGCTCTAGCCTGAGATTTCTAGTTCAAAAAAATGTCTAAATACACTAACATATTTGTGTGATACAGAACCAACTTTTCTCTTTTGCTGTCCCCATTTAAGGCTCTTTTATGTTAATTACAATAGTCTGAGACTCCAAGGCCAAATCAGTCTGACACATTTTGGGTGATCTTACTTATTTTTGAATCTGTCTCACCATCATCTCTATATGTTAACATTGTATACGAGCTCTTGGGGGCTTTAACAGGTAACATCACCTTTGAACTGGTTAAGCCTGGAGAGTTTTCATCTCTACTTTCAATGAGATTTGGTAGCGTGGGGTGTGGAGTGGAAAATCTAATGACCTGCTGTGGTTACACAAGCAATCATTGATAAGGTTAAGAATAGGACTTACCATGTTGTTTTCATCTGTCACATCAAGTATAGTTCATGATCATGTGTTTTTATGTAAAAGTTTATCTGTAAATTTTGTTTCTGGAAATACATCTTGTACTTTTTATTGAAGGTTCTATATTCGTATATAAGCTTATATAATTCACTCTGAAATATCTCAAAGCAAGTATTTCTGAAATAAGTAGAATGGTGGTTCTAGTCTCCATACTCCTTTACATCCCTAAAAATTACTGGGATCCCCAAAGATCTTTTGTATATGTGGGTTATATATTTTGATATTTAATTATATTAGAAATTAAAACAGATTTAAAAATGTATTCATTTAGCAATAATAAACCCATCGCATTTCTGTGTGAATAACTTTTTTAGAAGGAAAGATAACTTTTTCGTAACCAAAAATAAGTAAATAAAAAGTAGTGGCATTGTTTTACATTTTTGCAAATCTCTTTATTATCTGGCTTAATAGAAAACAGCTGGATTCTCATTTGCTTTTGCATTCCATCTGTAATGATAAAACATACCATGTAGCCTTTGGAAAATTTAATGATACGTGGAATAAGAATGACAGACATGACAGAATAAGAATAAAAAAAGGCAAATCATAATAGTATCATGAAAACAATTTTAGCCTTGAAGACCCTTTGAAAGAGTGTTGGGGGAGGTGTTCAAGAAGACATGACCGCAGGTTGACCCTGGAGCTGGACTTGGGCAATTGGAAGCTCCCCATTCCCTCCCCTGCCCCTGGAATGTGCATTCTGCCTGCCTTCCTGGCTCCCAGAAGCTGACTCAAGAATATAGCCTTGAGGGGAGCCTGCGTGGCTCAGTGGGTCACTGGGCCTTCGGATCAGGTCATGATCTCAGGGTCCTGGGATGGAGCCCCTCATCGGGCTCTCTGCTCAGCGGGGAGCCTGCTTCCCCTCTCTCTGCCTACTTGTGATCTTTGTCTGTCAAATAAATAAAATCTTTAAAAAAAAAAAAAAAAGAATAAAGCCTTGAGACAGAAACCTGGTGTTGAGTTTGAATGGCATACGTGACTAAACCCAGTTAAGGCCTCTATATACTTTTAAAATTTGGGAGGTGGGTGTGATCTGCTCACCTCACTGTCACTCCAAGATAGGCCTGGTCTGTAAATTCCCTTGTTTAAAGCTGCCACCTACCACCCTGGAGTGGTCTGCCTCTTGCCCTCCTGTGTGGGGGCCGGTTTCAGAATACACCGAGGAAGCTCTTTTGGAGGCTGGGAGCCAACTAGACTCTGAAAACTGCTTTCACACTTTGAAAATCACTAGTAATGAATTATTTAATGATGAAAGAATTTTGAGAAAAAGAACCCCAAATTAGGTTTCTGGTTTTGAAGATCTTTATAACTTTACTGGGAAAAGAATGAAAAGAGAGAAATTATCCTTGTAAAGGAAATCATCATCATCACAAAATTCCAGAATATTTTGGGTATAAGAGTGCTCTATTTCATTTGTTCTTTGGGGTCAAGATAATACTTTTTGATTGCTGCTTTTTAAAAACCATACTGCTGTTGTAACTTTCAATTTTCTAATTTCCAGTGGAGGTTAATTTACTTGACAAAAAAAGAATTAAAAGTAATGACTAAATTCTTTCTCTTCTAGCCCTTCCCCACAAGAAGATGGGCAGATTATGTTTGATGTGGAGATGCACACCAGCAGGGACCATAGCTCTCAGGTGTGTGTATATGTGTGTGTGTGTGCTTGTTTTTCTGATGTATGTTAAATAATTAGGAATGTGAACCTCTAAATAAGTATGTTTTACTAAAATATATTAAAGAGTAAGAAAACTTTAAAAAGTAGTTTGAAGCTGTTTTAAGTTCTTCAGTTTCTGATTTTGGAATTTACTTAGGATGATACAGCTCTCATTGTACTCCTTGCATCCGAGAATTTGGGGTCCTCTCACTGTAAAAGAATTGGAAAATTCTTGTCTGTAATGTATCATTCCAGTATTCCAGGCTAGTTTCTTGAGTTTATAAATAGAAAGCTGAGACAGATGTTTTATTTAAGGTCACAAAATGAATGAAAAGGAAAGTTGTAGAATCAGGCGTGAAAACTTTTTCCTGCATTTAACAGCAAACCAGAGACTTTTGAGATGAATTTCAACAGCTAGAGAGAATATCCATCTGAATTTTGCAGGGTCCCTTAAAGAAAATAAATGTAGTTCACTAAGAGTTGACGTTGTCAGTAAAATAGATGGCGGTAGTATTGAAAGTATACAACGATTAGTATTCTGAAATCTACGAGAAGTAATTGTTATTAGCGATTTAAAATGCTCATAGCTGGCCCTTGACTGTATTGATGTGTTGACTCGCCTAAAAGTGCCAGAGTGCAAATTTGTGAGGACCAGAACCATTGTCTCTCTCTACCGTGTTCATGGGCTGGCAGAGTATTTGTGGAAGGAATGTTAAAAATGCATTTGGACAGAAACTTTGCGTTGTGGGATTCTCCCTGCATAGTGTCCTATTCCCCTTTTGCACTGGAAATACTGTGCATGATAACGTGGGGTGCATCCAGTATTCTTTCTGTTTCAGAAGGCTGCAGTTTCTCCCTGCTTTTTTCATAGTCTGTGCTGTTCTTTAAAACCTAGAAAATCTACGGATTAAATATAAGTTTATTTTATGATGAGCTTTATATTATAGATAAGACTGTCGTGTACAGAGATGTTCTGACTGCAGTTGTTGAATTGCTGGCTGATGTATGTCGGTTTTGCCACGTGCATAAGCTATAACTAATGAAGAAGAAAATACTAGTTTGCATGGCAAAAGTGTACTAAGGAATCCCAAGGAAGAGAAGTGAAATTAATTCTTTGTTGTAGTCTTTCCTGAGTAAGATGTCCTCATTTCATACTGTCTTTTGTACGGACACTTTGAAAATCTAGATTAGCATTTTACAGAATGTGTTTCAACGAACATTTGCTCAATGGGAAGCTCCATAAGATAGTTCTAAAGTCAAGTGGAAGTAATACAGTCCCTGGGCTCCCTTCCTCCTCCTCCTCATCCCCAGTAGTCACAGCACATGGTAGCACATCAAAGGCTCTGACAATTCCTGCAGTAGAAGAATCCCTTAGTTTAAACCAGGTGTTTCCCAAGCTTATTTGATCTTAGACCTCCCTCCCCCACACACATACATTTTCCCCCTAATAATCTACCTAACAACCTAATGGAACACTCTAATAAGTGCTGTCTTGACTCATGGGGTGACAGTATACATTTAGCCTTAACTGATACTTGAATTTAAATAAAATTGTAGAGCTGACTGCATCCAACCTAGAATTCCAGAGGAATTTATGAAAGTCAGGCTAGAAAATACAACATATTTGGCTTCTGTGTCAGATTATGATAGTATTGCTCGTGTGGTCCCAATTCAGAAATCAGTACCTAAAGGAATATTAGTTACCGTCAACATTGTTGGATAAACCATATTAGCAATCGGAGCAGTCTATATAAACATGATTACATCTTTGGAAAAGCAGTTTTAAGTCCTTTAAGAAAAATGTGTTTTTTTAGAGTAAGACTTTTAGTAAAAGAGAAATCAGTAGGTATGATTTATTTAAACTTTCAAAAAGCCTTTTCCATTGCTTTTTTAAAATTAAAGAAATGATCATTTAAAAATTAACAACTTTAGGTTTGGGGAGAGTGGATTTTTTTCATGAGCAAGAAGCAAGCTCAGGGTTAGCAAACAGAAGCATTTACACAGGACGGTTGTGGGATTGCTCTTATCAAACATTAATATATTGTCTATAACGAGGAACAGAATGTTTTCAGCCTGTTGTAGGAGGAGGAAGGAAAGACACTAATACATACTAGAAGTATTCTAGGTGCTAAATTTATTTTTAAAAAAGGTTTTTCCCACTTCCAGTGTTCTCATTCTAATGAAAGAGGTGATATTAGCCCTGAGAACAAATGGAAGAAGTGGGGCTTTGTCTTCATTAAATCACTAATCTAAGATCACAAAGCCAGTGGGTGAGAGAGCCAGGATTGAAACCAGGACTGTCTGAGTCTGCAGCTCTTGTGCCTTCTACTAAAATAAATCCATGGACGGGGTTGATTTCAGGAGAGCTCACAAGGTCCTGAGAATGAACTAAGATGTGCTAGGTGAGTTATGGGATGAGGAAGTCTAAGGTATAATGCATTTAGGAAAATGATCATTCAGGCTATACTTTTAGGACCATAGTCCTCAAGAGTCTCCGTTTTATTTAGGTCTCTTAAAGTCCTTTTTGTAGTGTGTTTCTGGGATTGAAGGGGCCAGCACAGTGTTAGGTATCAACTGTTACTTGTACAGAGCAAAATGTCCTCCCTTTCCCCTCTGGTAAAATGGGGGTTTATGGACCCCATTCTGTGTGGTTTTAATAGCTGCACATAGAGACCATGTCAAGAAAGAACTTGACATGGGCCATGGAGGGAGAATGTAAGTGCTTTGAAGGTAAAGGACTTGCACATGAGAATAGGCTAAAATAGTCAGAGGAGGGTTATTGATTCCATTAAAAGTATGAATCTTATTTATAGATAAATTATTGCATAGTGCATTATTACCATATTAGGTGCATTTTTCCAAGGATTGGAAGGTAATTTAAAACCTGAAACTGACAAATATAAGATTAATAAAGGGAAGCACACAGCAGTAGTAAGTGAGGATAGCATAGGATTCTTGGTTCTTAAGGTAAGCATTCTAAACTGATTTGGGGAATTTGTTTTCACTAGTAGTCCAAAGATAACTTTGTTTCACTCAACTGAGAGAAAGTGACATCATCTTAAAGTAAATTAAGCCATAAAATCTTACTACATTTTCATTCTCTTGGAAAGTAGGAAATATTAACTTATTCACAAATTTAAACCGTAGTCTTTGAGCAGTTTTAAGGAGAGACATGCGAGACCAGAGTTGGAAACTGTGACCAGAAGTGACATGAATGTGTTGAATATAGTCAGATATTGTGTGTACACAAACTGATCTATAAGTAAATTGTAACACTTATTTTTGGTTTAGGATGTTTTCAGATTTATTCCAAAAAGAGCCAAGTCATGATTCTGAGTAATCTCAATACCCAATGGAAAAAGCTTAATCCTAAAGGCTACATTGTGTCATTCAGTGGAATTTGCCAAGTCCAGCAGAACTAAGTAAGAATGATACTACCAGAGTAGCAAAAATCCACAGGGATTTTACTGTCGGTTTGATAGTCTCTAGAGGTAGGGTAGCCCCTCTTACTCTCTGAACTACCTTTCTGGGGCACCTAGTTCATAGAGAACTAGCCCTGTCAAAAAGAACCACGTGGTTATATCAAGCTCTGCGTTTCATAGCTATCTACCAAGAAGATTGAATCCTATTCAAACAGAGTAACAAATCAAAACAGTTCTTAGCTTTGAGACCCTTGGGTTTGAGGTCCTAGCATCACATTCCTTAAAGCTGAGGGAATAGTACTGTTCATTTTTAGGACCATCTCATTCCCGAGGGTTCTTGTGAAAAAGAAGCTATTAGGAATTTTGCTTGTTCTTGGCCTGAAACTGTAGGTTATGATTACCAAGAAAAAGGACTTATTTTTCGGGGCACCTGGGTGGCTCAGTGGGTTAAAGCCTCTGCCTTTGGCTCAGGTCATGATCCCAGGGTCCTGGGATCGAGCCCCACATCGGGCTCTCTGCTCAGCGGGGAGCCTGCTTCTCCCTCTCTCTCTGCCTGCCTCTCTGCCTACTTGTGATCTCTGTCTGTCAAATAAATAAATAAAATCTTTAAAAAAAAAAAAAAGACTTATTTTTCTTTTACCTGATGGAAAAAAATGTCAAATTCTAAGTCATTATAAAATAAATGATTCCAAAGTCTTTTAGCTTAAGTAGTTTTGAATAAACCTTGGAAAATGTTTAGATAGTGATTTGTCTAAGGAAGTAAAGCTTAATGCTTAGGAGTTGGGGACTCGAAGAGACTGTTTACCCGATTTAAATACTGGCCTTATCTCTTGCTCCTTACAGAACCTCAGGCACTTATGTCTTCGTTTCCTCATCTGTAAAATGGAATATTAATCATTTCTGGTTTTATGGCATTGTTGCCAAGTAAAAATCATTAATGCATATAATGTGCTTAGAATGATGCTTATCTCTTGATAAATGATTAATACTGTTACTACTTATTTCCTCATCACATCTCCCACTTGTTTTCTCATCACTTTATATTGGTTAGCATATACTTTTGGAGATTTTTAAATTTTTAATAATGAAAAGTTTTGAGTATGAACAGAAGTAAAGAGAATGTTGCAGTGGACCTCTGTGTAAGTATCACCCAGATGCAACAGTTATTGATGCTCTCCACATTTCAGTGAACATTATAGCCTGAAGTGCACTTTCCAGGATCACATCCTGTGCTTAGAGTAGAACAACAGTGAGGCCCACTCAGGTTCTTTTTAAGATATTAAATGCCCTGATCGCAGATCACTGGGTCAGACTTTTTAGAAAACTGGCGTGTTTCTTACATGAAAATTGCTGATGCACAACCTTAGAGTTTTAGTATATTTTCTGTCTAGATTTCTCTTTTGTGGTGGGAACAATTGGGCTTCCTTTTTTTCTTTTTTAAAGTTGTAATTCTTCTTCACAGTCAGAAGAAGAAGTTGCAGAAGGAGAGAAAGAAGTTGATGCGTTGAAGAAAAGCGTTGACTGGGTGTCTGACTGGTCTAGTAGACCTGAAAACATTCCACCTAAGTAAGTCCTTGCACATGTTTTCTCAGGGGACATGGCAGACACTATTCCCACTCACAGGCAGTGGACCTGCTCACTCTCAGGATGCTTTCAGCAAGTGCGTTTCTGAGTTTCTGACCCCTGCCTCTGCTTTTCTTCCCCCAGGGAGTTCCACTTCAGACACCCCAAACGCTCTGTCTCTTTAAGCATGAGGAAAAGTGGGGCCATGAAGAAAGGGGGTATTTTCTCCGCAGAATTCCTTAAGGTGTTCATTCCATCTCTCTTCCTCTCTCATGTTTTGGCTTTGGGCCTAGGGTAAGTACTGGTGGACTCCTAATGGGTTTTCCCTTCATTTCATCCCCTGTTGTGTTTCCAGACATAAGAAACAGATGTGAAACAGTTTGTTTTGCTTTTAATGTTTCAATGCAAATAGGGAGAGCTTAAAAGAATTATTGAAGCTGATACAGTATTGGTACACTGGTAAGCATTTTCAATAGGGGAGTTTTATTTTTCTTATTTGAAAATAAGTTATTCATGTTAATCCTCTCAATGGTCATCTTCCTACCCCCTCCCCACTCCCCCACCCCCACCAGTGGTCATCTTTAAGTGGGCTCTTCTGTGCTTGAATTTTTCCTTTTTTCTTGTTTACAAATTATTCAAGATTAGCTAAATTTTATTTATTTTTTCATTTAAGTTCAATTTAGTTAACATACAGTGTATTAGTTTCAGGGATAGAGTTTAGTGATTCATCAAGATCAGCTAAGTTTTAAAGTAAACTAACCTTTAAGTGTATAAATTTAGGGTTGATTTGAACATTTTTCCCCCCAGAAGGGAAAATACACCATTCTATTGAATAGTCCTTGAGTGAAACTGGTAGGTTGGTTCAGGATCCTGTTTTTTTCTTTTTTTGTAGCATTTTCATTTATTCTTCTAAAGTTGACCCCACATTTACCTATAAATAATGAATTTTTTTAGGAATGTCTTTTAAAATCTTTTTTTTTTTTTTTGGTTGGTCTTGATGGAACAGTTGAGGAAATCTGTTTTTGAAGGAGGAGTTAAACACTAGTTGTTGTTTTTTTCTTTTTATAAGATATATGTTATTCTCTTTAAGCAATATCTGTTATTCTCTTTAAGCATATGCAAAGAATCATTTTCTCTATATAATATGCAAAAGCTCTGTGATCCCTTATCTCCCCTGTAAGGAACTCAGCATATGGGAGAGATTTACTCACAGTCATAAACATGGAAACATATACATGACTTTCCCATAAACTCCGTTTGTCTTCCTGAGTACCTGATCTGTTTTTGTGATGGTGAAGGCCGTGATCACAAACAGCAAAATGGATGGAAGGGTTTGTGGAGGAAGGGAGTGTGTGAGTGATGAACAAGGTTGGTGTGAGGGCAGGCAGGGGGAGGAGTTCAAATTCCCCTTCGGTATTGACTGCACAGGAGTTCATTTGCCCTCAAGAACTTGGTTTTTATACCGTCCAGTAGCTCTTCCTTTCATGAGTCTGCAGATTGTCTTGATTGCTGGTATAAGTGTAACTATTATTATAGATGAGTATAGAAAAAAAAAAGATTTGAGAAAGTTGGTTTTATTACACTGGAGGTTGGTGGGACTAGCTTCCTATTTTCCTTAACTTCCCTTCTGCTTATGTTATTTAATGGTAAAATACTTGCTTGGCAGGGAAAAGTAATATTAAGCCTTAAGCCTGAAGAGTTAAGTGATTAGTTAAGAGCCCACTATAAAGCACTGGCAGCTTTGTAATTTGGCATGTTACTGTATTTTGTATGTAAAATACCAGTAGAACTTTCTGTCTACTGTAAGGGAACATGTCAAAGGAAGTTGGCTCTGCTTTGTCATTTGGAGAGATCTGTTCTCTCTGGTTTTACTTCATCTGATCACTGCCCCTGTGCTGTCCAGTCCTGCCTAATGAGTAAACATAATTACATAAAACCAGTTTGGCTGCCTGGTGACTGGTTTTAAGGAAGGCAGCAGTGATTTCAGGGTGTTAGGGAACTGTGCACATACACCTTTAGAGTCTTTTACAGCATGGAGTTGTTAGGTGCAGTTCAGCCTGTGGACAGCTGGTTTGCATCCGTTGACACTGATGAAACACTCTCTACTCTGTTTCCTTTCAGCATCTATATTGGAAAGCGACTCAGCACACCTTCTGCCAGCACCTACTGAAGGAAAGATCAGCCCCAGAAAAGCGTGTGACCTGTGAAGTGGTGTATTGTCACAGTAGTTTATTTGAACTTGAGACCATTGTAAGCATGACCCAACCTGCCACCCTATTTTTACATATCCAAGTTCCAGTAACTCTCAAATCCAGTATTTTATTCAAACTCTGTTGAGGCATTTTACTAACCTCATTCCCTTTTTGGCCTGTAAGACACTTTAGAATTTCCTAACAGAGTTTACTGTTATTTAGAAATTTGCAAGGGCTTCTTTTCCGCAAATGCCACCAGCAGATTATAATTTTGTCAACAATGCTATTGTCTCCTTTTAGTGCCACCAGACTTAGACCTGCATCATTCATGGTATAAATTTTACACTTGCAAGATAACTACCATCTCTCTTCAAATGAGATCAGATTAGCAAATGATAGAACAGCTTTGTTGTTTTGTTTTGTTTTGTTTTTCCAAGACAAAGCAAGCTTCACTAAGCTTGAATTTATAGTTATTAAAAAAGAAAACAAACAAACAAAAAAACAAGACACAAGAAAAAAAATATCCTGGGCAATAAAAAATTATTTTAAACAAGCTTTGGAGCCACGTTTTGTCTAAACAGCCTCCTAATGGCGCCTTTTAATTTATAGGAGGCCGGCTACGTAAGTGATGGGTATGAAGTAGAATGAGAACTAAACTACATCAACAGATTTTAATAGTAGTATGTTGTAATGCTGTCTTTTCTATGGTGTAGAATCTTTATTTCTCCTAAGGAACGTCTCAGGCCTAGAACTATACAAAATTGCTTTGGGGATTTGTGTGTATTTGGTATTTTTGTTTATTAGCTTTAGCTGCATGTGAATTTTTCATGACTTTTAAGTTTTGGTTTTGTTTTTTGTTTTTTGTTTTTTAATTCTTTTCTAAGAAGGGGCTTTGGAATGAGTTCCAATTTGTGGTATAAATATAGGCTTCTTATTTTAGGAAGCACCACTTATACTCTGAAGCCTTTAAACTCTGAAGATAATTGTTTCAGAGTAATTTCAAGCATTTGTGCAACTTTGAAAACCAGACTTGGGTTGTGGGAACAGTTGACAAAGTTCTGAGAAGATGCCATTTGTTTTCTTTGGATCTCCCTTTTTACTGTTGACCTGCACAAGCCTCCCAAGGTAGTGCCCGGGACTGTGTGGGCACCGGTCACGTTCTCCCGGGGCCATCTTTTCAGTCGTGCTCAACTCCTGCAGTCCCAGAGCGCTCGGCAGCTTCCTTCAGTGATAGACTGTTTCTGTTTTGTTTGTTCGTTTCTAAAATGTGAAGCTTTAGGACCAAACTGTTAGAAAGCAGCAGGATTACCAGTTATTCCAAGTAGATTTATTGGATTTTGGAACAACTAGCATGACTCTGAAGGGGATACTATTATATGTTTTATATATAAATAATTACTGTTTATGATGTAGACATTACTCTTGACAATGTAGAGAACCATTGTTAATTTTAAAACTGGCCATTTATTGATTAAATAAAGCGCATCAGGTTTGCCTTGGATGAGAACACTGGCAACCGGATTTGCCAGTTTGCAGAAAGACAGAAGATGTCTTTCACATTAAGTTTTGTAAAATGGACGTTATAGTGGAAAATAACCTACAGATTAAACAAAAAAGTTAATTTCTGACTATCGTTTTTCATAAACATAGCTCGTTATCTTTAAGAAAGATGATATATCCAGAATTGTTTTCTGAATCATTTTATGTTTTCTTTCTAGCACTTGATGCCTAAGTAATTTTGGATATCTTTTTATTATACCTTGTTTCTATCTTATTCTCAAACCTGGTAACACTTGATTTGCCTTCTGTAACCTATTTATTTCAAGTGTTCATACTTGGATTTCTTTGGAAAGAAAGTGAACCTGACAGCCCGCTGATTTTGAAAACCCCAAGTAAAATTGGAAAGGCCGATAGAGGTGAAAGAACTAAACCGTTAAACTGCTACAGTATGCAGCTTGTATTACAGTTGGTATCCTGGGAGGGAAAAGTAAAATCAACATTAAAATAAGAGCAACTTTTTTTTTTACAGGTAACACATTGCCGTCCTTTGAAATTCAATAGCAATTCTATCAGTAGTGTGGTTGAACTTGGGTACATTTATGATTTCTTTTCAACATTGGAAATAAATTTAGTTCTGCCTTTTTCTTAAACTATCTGTGAAATTTTGGACTATTACTTAAAACATAAATACATGATCACAGTAAAACTTCTCCTAAGATGAAATCATGCAGTATTTATTGATAGCTCTAACATACGGAATACATGTTTATGCTCCTACCCAGATTTGTGTTGAACAGAAACAGATTGAATGGTTGGAAAGGAGACTTTGACAATTAACAGTTGACATTTGAAGATTAATGTTCAAAAAGCTTTATACCTGTTTACAATTTGGGGACGAAAAGACAGCCTTCATTTTTCTTGATTGATGAAAACTGGCTAACAGTACTTGTAAACAGAATCATGAGCAAAACTGCACAAACTTGCACATTGAAAAGTGCGACAAGTTACTTTGCAGTAAAAATACTTACTATTCTAAAAAGTGAAAATTGAAGATTTAGCCAGTCGGGTGAATTTTTAAGTGAACCAGTTGTTGAAATTATTGGAATTAACTGAGCCAAAGTGATATGCATTCTTCATCTATTAGTTAGCACTTTGTATCATTATATACAGTTTACAAGACATGTATAACTTGTAGCTATAAACATTTTGTGCCATTAAAGCTCTCACAAAACAACTTCTGTCAGCATATCATTTTATGTCATGTGCGTGGCTTGGGAGTTTAGAGATGAAGTTTTCCATCACTAAGTTCCTCAAATACTTGAGGGCCTAACAGTGTGCAAGTGCATGGGAACAAATGCTATTCCCGTCCTCCTGACTTCCCTACTCACAGGGAGACCCGTCACCACAAAATATTATTCATGAGAGAAGTGTGTATGAAGTATGATGGGGCCAGATCATTCAGAATTTTGTGGTGCAGATGGCATCAGGATATTTTTACAGAAGAGGTGATATATTGAAAGATGAGTAAGTACTTGTTCAACAGGTGCAAAAGGGAATCAAGAGTATACCTGTAAAGGAATGGCAGAAACTGACATGTGAAAAATACATTCTAGAAAGACCTGGAAGGTCATTGTGGCTGGAAAGCAGGATGGGTAGAGAGGAAATTGAAAGTGTAGTTTAACCTTGAACCAAGTTGAGATTTATGTGCTCTTCTGGGAGTTGAACTTACAGTTAGTGGAATGTCCTTGGGGCGTTAAATGCAGGGAAATGACTGAAGATGAAGTTGTGGATGGTCCTGGTAGAGTGAGGAGAAAGCACCAGAGGCATTAAGAGAGTTGATTCTCTAGGTAAGGAATAGGGCCTGCCCAAGGGGTAACCCCAGGGATGGGACAGTTGGGCCAGGGTGGATATGAAGATCTGAGGGAAAACCAAAGTCAGTAGTGAGAAGATGATTTAGAGAGGAAGAGGGATGTGTGCCTGTCCTGCCCCCACTTTTTTTTTTTTTTTTTTTTTTTTTTTGCTTTGAGTTTCAATTGATGCCATAACTGAGAAAGGGAGGACAGGAGGAGAAATGGAGTAGTGGGAGGAAAGAAAGATGACTTCAATTTTGAATACCCAGAACCTGGTTGGAACCTAACAAATAGACACTTCTTCCATAGCACTAGAACTCAGGAGAAAGGTCTGGAATGGAAATGAAATACACGAGGCATTTATGCATGTGTATTATATACTATTTGAAGAGTTGACCAGGAGGAAAGGAGAAAACAGTGAAGTCCAACATTTGAAGACTGAGCAGAAGAGGGGCTCAAAAAGGTGAGCGATGTAAATAGTAAGGTAGGAGAACCTCTCCCCTAAAAGGGGAGGAGGTGGCCAGTCCCATCAGACTTAGTGGTTAAGGAGGTAAATTGAAGAGAACCTTTTGATTTTGGTTGATGAATCACCACTGATCCTTGAAAGAGCATTTTCTGTAAGAGCAAAAGAGGGGTCCCAGGCAAGATTATATTGGGTCAGTAAAAGACTAGCAAGTAAGGAAGTGCTGGCTTTTCTCAATCTGGAGATGACTAAAAGGAAGGGAAGATTTCTTAAGAGGAAACCAGGTGATACTATTGTTTACTTAAGTTGGATATAGGATAGGATAGTCTAACAAAAGAGCACAAAAGGAAGACACAAGGGAGCAGGAAAATACTGGAATAAGACCCTGAAGGGAGTAGTTGGGATATGTTAAGGACTCAGAGGGGAGAATGACCTTGGAAAGGGGGAGAAGGACTTTTGGAGCCGTTGCACAAACCTAAACATTCATGATGGGAAGTGGAGAGGTAGGCGAGCAAGCATCAAGAGAGGTCTTTTAGGAGCAAAAGAATGAGGAGTTGAGGAAATTCAAGTCTGAAAGTCCATTCTCTGTATAAAGACTAGGTTTTGAAGATGAAGATGGGGTAGATGCAGGAGGAAGATGGGATTGTTCTCCATCAGTATCTCCTGATCTGAAAGGAGACTGGAACTAAAACATAAGGTTCATGAAGCCTTAAAATTGCTCCTGCCATTATTCTCCAGTAAAACCAAAAGCATCAGTCCAGTCGACCCAGAATAGGCTCCCCACTTTGCAGCCTAGTCGACTTGATGCTTTTGAGCTTCAGCCACCTTAGATTGGACTAGCTGATCTCTTAGGGCCTTTTAATTCTGTCCTTACTCTTAGTAAATTACAGTTCAGTCTAAAAAGCAGGTTTGAGAATGGCTGAATTAGGTATAGACATTACGGAATCCTAGAAATAATACTTTATATTTGGTAGTGAAACAAGAATGTGCGTGTTTATTCTAAATGTTTCCTTTATGCCTCTTGGTAAGATAACCAAAATTCAGGGGAAAAGCTATAAATTCTAAGTTTAGGTGAGCTAACATTCCACATCACAAATGGTTAATAATCTTCAATAAACTAGTAGGCCCCATTCGTGACATTTTAACTTTCATGTGTTTTAGCCCGGAGATGATTAATTGTACCTCTTCTGCTTCATGAGGGGTAGAAGTTCAAAGTGTTGACCACTTTCGTAGACTAATTATAAATTTTAGTGAAATCTTGATTTAGAATGTGGGGATCAGTTTGTAAAGATGTCCTCTGCTTCACTTATTATTATTTCTTACTCTGGAATGGTAGAAATACAAATATAAAGGTCATGAAATTAGCCAGTTTATGAATTCAAATCAAGGGGGAAAGTTTTGACAAAGGTTTTATTTCTGTAGCTGAGAAGACAGTTCATCAGAAGTTATTAGACAATAGCAAGTTTTATAAATAACTGAAAAGAGCATTTGGATGTGTTTCAAGGGGTTTTTGAGTAAGTACCAATGGGTGGTTAAGCTGCTGATCAATTCTTAGACTTTGAAATGCAAATTTAAAGTTAGCTTAAGTGGAATGGGGTTGGAAACTTGAGGCGAGGGAAGGAGTACAAATCATACTAAAATTATTTGGTTACCACTTAGTGAAGTTACACCTACCTCCTCTGCAGTTTGTGTCATGTTTTGAAATGCTCACAAAACAAAAACTCAAAGCTTTAGTTCCCCAACCTCAGTGAATTTTACCTGTGCCCCATCTCAACAGAGTCCTGTCCTCCACTCCCACTCCTAGCATGAATACAGAAAAAATGTGGTATATTTAATAAAGAAACAAATGACAGGCTTTTTTGTTTCTTTTTTTAAGTGCTTCCAAAATGATGCTGACACACAACCAGGTCACTGACCCACAGGTAAATGCGAGTGGTGCCTGCAGCTGTAATCAAGCCAGGTGTATGCTGGGCTCCAGACCCTTCTGTCCAATTTCCCCTTAGACATGGCCACTTAGCACCTCCTGAACTTGTATTCCCCATCTCTCTTCCTCTTTCCTTCGATGTACCCCTCTTCTTGTGTCGTTTTTGAAGAGCATAAGTATCCCCTCAATTGCCCAAACCAGAAACTTGCCAGTCCTCCACACGTGCATCTAGTCACCATGCCTGTTAATTCCAACTTCAGAATATCTCAGCGCCAGCAGCTGCTTCCCACCTTCAGCTGCCTTAATTCAGGCCACCGCCCCCAGCATTTCTTGGGTCACTGCAAGAGCTTCCCAGCTAGTCTCTAGGCTCTGTACTTTCAAGCAGCCATAGTAACCTTTCCAAAATTCAAATCAAGGGGCGCCTGGGTGGTGCGGATGGTTGAACGTCTGACTCGGTTTCTGCTCAAGTCACGATCTCGGGGTAGTGGGACCGAGCCCCCAGGTCCAGGGTCTGTACTCATCGGGGAGTCTGCTTGGCATTCTGTCGCCCACTCCTTACCCCTCCCATTTGTGTAGGAAGTAAAATAAAACAAAAATCTGATCGTACCACTGTCACTCGGAAGCATTAAACGCTTTCCCATTGTCCTGAGGATAAAGTTTCCAAAGTTGCCGCCAGGCCCTTCCTCTTCAGGTCCTGCTCATCTCCAGCCTTACCTCCCCATGGTTGCCTGGCACCACCTCCCCAAATTATGAATATACCTCTGTGCTCTGCAGACCTGTTACCTTTTTAAGTGCTCTTTCCTCTGCAGGGGATCTCCTTTCCCCCACCCCTCCTCCTCCACTTTTCAGGGCTCAGCTCACAGTTTGCTTCCTCTGGGAAGCCTTCTTGACAGCCATCACACACACACACCCACACCGAGGTGGGTTAGGTGCTTCTCCAGTAATCCCCCTGAACATCTGGCATTTACCCGCATTTGCCCTGAATTACGATTCTTTAACACTTGTCTGTTTTCCTGATAGGCTGTGAGGTCCTCCAGGGAAGTGCCAAATCTTGTTTATTTCCCACCATCCCAGAACTGACAATGCTTGTCATCTGATGCATGCTAAAAATATTAAAAATGACTGAATTTTATTTTTGACACCAAAAAAAAAAAAGAAAAAAGAAAAAGAAACCCATGAGAAACCAACCTAGTTTTGGGCTAGTTTTATTTAATTTACCTAAATTAAATAAGTGGAATAGCAAGATGGAATATTTTGAGATAACCCAGGAAATCAGGAAAGATTGAACTCTTAAGAAGAGTTGAATAAAATTGCACTACATTTTTGAAGTTTTGTTTTTAAGACAGAAGAGGAAAATGTTTAAGAAACACTTCAGGAGGGGCGCCTGGGTGGCTCAGTGGGTTAAAGCCTCTGCCTTCGGCTCAGGTCATGATCCCAGGGTTCTGGGATCGAGCCCCACATCGGACTCTCTGCTCAGCAGGGAGCCTGCTTCCTCCTCTCTCTCTGCCTGCCTCTCTGCCTACTTGTGCTCTCTGTCTGTCAAATAAATAAATAAAATCTTAAAAAAAAAAAGAAAGAAACACTTCAGGAAAAGAATAGAGCCCATGGACATCTGAAATTCCCCCGAAGTGACAAGTCGAATTGATTACTTAAGATTCTGGTGAAACCCAGAATCTCCTCTTCACCCTGGCCAAGCGGGTGCCCTGTGAGTTTTGTATTAGGATTGTCACATGCAAAAATGGCCACTCTGCGTGGCCATTTGTTTCAATAATGGGATTAGGGGGTACTGCAGGATTAGCTAGCATGACGTTATACATGGGACTGATTCATTTTCGCCAGATAACCTTGTTTATGGGGTGGGATTGAATTAGATGTCTTGCAATGAGATGACTGCATGTGGGAGGTGTCTGAACTAAAATTCAGCCTACAGAGAAAGGTGAGGCGAGTTTCCTACAACTTACCTCCGCTGCCTGTTAAGAAAAACTGTATCTGTTGGAGATTTTCTTTTTGCTGAGCATTGTTGTGGCTGTCAGTTAATAGAATCCTATAGGTAATTTTACTGCGAAGGACCCAAGGCTCAGAGGTGTTCAACAATTAGCCCGCATACTACCATTAATAAATGACAGGATGCCAATTCAACACAAAAGTACTTTCCAGAGCCCCAGTCTCTTTTTAAATCAAGCATCTGGGGTGTCTTAGTTTTCTCAAAATAATTCTGCAATATCAATTTATATCCTGAAAAATCACAGCTTCTCACCAAACGTTATGCAATCATTAATATTCTTGAAAATGCTTATCAACAGTTTTACCAGTAGATGTAGGAGATAAACAGAATGGGATCAAGTGCTGGGCAGTGTTGGCAGCATGGTGCACTTTGTTACATTTGGCAACACTAATGATCCTTGGGTAGAGGCAGATCTTTGAGCTTCAAGCTATCCATTTGGGCATCAGATTCAGCATCATGAATAAATCTGGAAAAGGAAATTCATAGACATTTTAACCATTTCTGAAAGCTAATCTTCATATCATCTGTGCTTTTGAAAATGCTACCATGTTCCTGCCAAAGAATCCATGTTTGGGGGGGATGTAATTCAGGGTGAGAATAGCATGACAAACTGTCAGTATCGCTGTTTTTTAAAACATTGCCACACTTGCCATATGATTTAATAAACAGATCACTGTTTTGGGTGAGGACAGAGGGGCAACGGGGCGGGGCGGGGAGGTGGAGAAAATACAGAAACATGGAGGGAGCGCTAAGCATGGGCCAGACATGGACTTCAGAGATCTTAACATTCTGCAATTTAAATCTCATAACAATCCATTTGAGGTAGTTGTTTTGGGGGTTTTACAGAAGAGAAAATCTGAGTTTGGTTAAATGAGCCAGGTCGCTGCCCTGCATCCTTTCTCATAGAACAGCTCCTGGATCCCTTTGAGTTTTAGTCTATAGCTAGGTGACACCTCCAAGTGAACTGTCCTTCACCCAGTACACGCTCCCTGGTTGCGGGGCCAACTATTCTTTGGTGGATGTGAGCTTTTCCTGGTGGGGAAAGAAATCGTGGTAATCCAGCGGGTGCAATCTCTAAGGAATTTTCAATATCAACCAATGCAGTATTTTCCAAACTGGTTTAATATTTGTGATTTTTGCCATTTAAACGTAGGAGAATTGGAGTTTTAAAAATTATTCTGTGTAAGAATAAGGGATTCCCAGTCCACAAGGGCACCTAGGAACCTTATGTTTCATGCATTCTTTAAGCCAGCAAGTGTTCATTGTGCACGTGCTCTGTGCCAGGGACTCCTCCTCTGGGACACCAGATTTATAGCTGTTATATTAGTCAATTCTGACTAGTAGATTCTGGTAGAATCTCACTCTAGTGACATAGTGTCTATTAAAAAGTTGATTACAAGTGACAGAATCTTTGAGAGGACTGGAGAGCCACCTCACTACCCAGAGGGCAACTGCTGAACACAAAGGGCAGTGTTTTCATTCTGTTCTCGGGACCTCATGGGGCAGCCACTGCTACAGCCACCACCCAAGCTGCTTCTGTGCCAGGAGACACCACACCACTGCTTCCGCCTGAAAGAGAGATGTGAATTTCCCCTTTCCTTCTCTGTTACCATTTCCCGAACCCAAATCCTTTAAGGATGTGTTGATAGGGAGATTGTCTGTATCCTACCTAAAGGAGGGGCTGGGAAAGTGAGCAGAGCTGGGAATGGTCTTTTGGGCTCCTTCCCTCTCCCACCAAGATTCATAAAGTGGTTGATTGTTCTGACATAAAAGTGCTGGTGCAGGGTCACTATGAGGAAAGACAAATGTCATCTATGACTGAACAGAACAGATAATGGGACTTTCCATCTAGCAGGAAAAGTGAACATCAAAACTACACAAATTATAAGAAGTGTTAGGATGAAGTGAAGAACACTCTGAGCCTGTGACATGGGGACTTGAAAAATGTGAGGGAGCAGAGGAGATCGCCTGAGACCACACCCTGGACGCTGAGCTGAAACCGCTGGGCGGAAAGGCAGAGAACATTCCAGGCAGAGGGAGCAGCATGCGCTGTTAAAGTGAGAAGAACATGTGCAAAAAACTGGGAGAAGGTCAGTGATGAGGCTGACAGCAGTCAGAGAGAGACAGGCAACAAACAAAACAGGCCTCGGAGGCCAAGCTCATGATGATGGATGTCATTCCAAGAGCTTGAGAAAGCCATTGAAGGATTTCAAGCAGTGGAGCAAAAAGCATAGATTTGCATTATTAAAAGACCACTCTTGGGGCATCTGGGGGGCTCAATTAGTTAACTGTCTGCCTTTTTGCCTTCGGCTCAGGTCATGATCCCGGGGTCCTAAGATCAAGCCCCACATCAGGCTCCCTGCTCACCAAAGAGTCTACCTCTCCTTCTCCATCTGCCTCTCACCTAGCTCATGCACTCTCTCTTTCAAATAAATAAAATCTTAAAAAAAAAAAAATGCTCTTTTAAACTTAGAGAATGACCTTGAGAAGAAAAAGAATGGATATGGAATGACTGGTGGGGATGAAGAGGTTATATAGTGGCTTCAAACTAAATTTATGTTTGTGGAGATGGGGCAAAAAATGGATTTGAGAAATATCCAGGAGGTAAAATCAACAAGATGGGGTGAATGATGGGACAGGCCACCCCAAGGTAAAAAGGGTTACTTCTTGATTGCTACCGAATGACGGCGCCATTTCCTGAAGTCCAGTGGTCCTGAGGATTCAAGGGCTCATCAGAGAATCCACTCCAAGTGTACTCAGGTCACTGGATAGACAAGTCTGGAACCCCAAAGAAGGAACTGGGCTGCAGATGCAGATTTTGGTCTTAATCTGCAAAAGGGTAATCAATGAAGGTATAGCATGGATGATGTAGTCTAGGGGAGAGAGGGAAAGAGAAGAAAGACGTCTAGGAGAAGCCCCACAGGCCTGTAGCACTGACAAATTTGGATAGAGGAGAAACTAAAAGGAGGTAGAAGAGACAGAAAGAAAAAACCAGGCCATGGGACTGGGGAGAAGAGCGTTTTATAGAGCTGCCGTGCCACGTGATTTAGGATGAGTTTAAATGAGGGACTGCACTGATTTAGAATGAGTTTAAATGAAGTTGGGTTCATCATCAATGGCAATTGCAGACTCAAAGATTCCAGGGGATGGGAACTAGACTGGAACAATTTGCTGAGTGAGAAGAGGAAGAAAGAGGGATGGCCCTTTCTGGAAAATGCGCCACAGAGGACAAGAAAGCAATGGGGTGGTAACGGGATAGAACTTGGGGGAGGATCTTTTTTTTAAAAGATGGAACAAATTTGAACATATTTAAATATTTATGGATGGGGGGTGCCTGGGTGGCTCAGTGGGTTAAAGCCTTCGGCTTAGGTCATGATCCCAGGGTCCTGGGATCGAACCCTGCATCGGGCTCTCTGCTCAGCAGGGAGCCTGCTTCCCCCTCTCTCTCTGCCTGCCTCTCTGCCTACTTGTAATCTCTGTCAAATGAATAAATAAAATATTTAAAAAAAATAAATATTTATGGAAGGAATGTAATAGAGAAGTTGGAGATGAGGGTGAGGGATGACAAGGGACAGGGTTTTGTTCTGTTTTTTGACATGTTAAGAAGACAAAGCCTTCTCAAGATGTCTTGGTGGTATCTCAGTCTCCAAGCCCCTTATTGCTCCCAAAAGGCCAATGGGTAATGCCTGCTGGCAGGGGGTGGGGGACAATTGTTCCAAGCATGGTGCATGGAGTGTGAATGGCATTGCATGACTTCAGAGAAAAATGGCTGAGGGGACATGTGGAGATGGAGGACTTGATACAGGCAAAGGGAGTTCAGGCACCTAAAACAGCTTTATGACAAGATGCTATTGATGTCACATACACATGCCTATTTTTTAAAAAACAGGAAAAAAATATTTGCCACCAATGGGCTTTGACTTATACTGAAAACCTTTTCTGCATCTGTTGAGAAAAGATTTTTTTCCTTCATATGTTAGTGTGGCAAATTATATTAAGTGATTTAAAGCAAATTCATTTGTGCTTTCCTGAAATAAAATTCAGCTGTGACTGTAAATATACAAAGCTGGATTCAGTTATACACGAGTGGGGCTCAGGTGTCTGCTCTCCCCCAAACCCACTAGCCCTTCTTCCTTCAGGCTCAGGGAATCCACTCTTCCTAAAGTTGGGCCACTTCCCTCTTCCCACCTAAAGCTGGCCTCTACCACCTCATGGACAATACACTTGAATTGCTGAGGTGGGTCTCTACCTTTGAAACACAAAGTTTCCACAGTGACTTCCGGAGCAACTTGCTTGCCTGCCAAATTCTGTTCTTGCCCTGAAATCTGTGCGCACATACATACACACATACCCACACGTGAACACATGAGTACACACACAGTATCAAAGAGGATCATAGCTTTAGGAGTTATAATTACAAATATTCATCTCTCCCTCCTGAGACTCTATCCAAATTAAGGGAGAAAAACTCAATAAAGGTATAAATCGATCCTTATAAAGAGAAGGAGAGGAGTATCAGCAGACCGATTTCAGCACCATTATGGAAGCAGAATGCCAAAGGAACTTGGAATTTGCCCTCTCCTTACACTTACGGTGATGTCTCAGGACTCCCAGACACTGAAGCCCCGGCAATGCCCAGCTGACCCCCTCCTGATTCTGGCTCTGCCTCAAACTAAGCTGTTTCTAAACTAAGCTGTTTGAGATCCATAAGCCCCGAGATGGAGTCTCCTTGTCTCCCTGTGTCTGTAAGGAGTTTTATGAAATTGGGTTCAGTGTGATGGATATGCATCAGATTTGAGGGCCGATTGGGAGAGGGCAGAGAAAGACACTTCATGATTCAAAGGTAGGGGGTGGGGAGAAGCACAGCACAAATTAACATTTCAGAGCTTAATGTCTTAGACAAACTGATAGTGCTACTGAATGAAGTCCTTTTCAGCTTTTTGAATTAGCATATAATTAATCAGAATTTTTTTACTACAATATGTGGGTTTATTGATACCAACATTTGCAAACACAAACTTATCTAGTTTTATTTATTTTTTTTTTTTTAAGTAAACTCTACCCCCAATGTAGTGCTCAAACTCACAATCCTGAGATCAAGAATAGTATTCTCTACTGACTGAGCTGGACAAATGCCCCCCAAAACCCAAATTTATTCATCTTTTCTCATGAAAGTCAAATTTGGAATGTCTCAAACTGATACAGTTTAGTCCCTTAGAGACCAAACAAGTGTTGTTTTTTAATTGTAGTAAGACATAACAAAATTTACCATCTTAACCAGTTTTTCAATTATCATTTTTTAGTAGTCTATTTTCCAGAGCAGTTTTAGGTTCCCAGCAAAACTGAGTGGAAGGTACAGAGTTCCCATATACTCCCTGATCTGCATATGCATAGCCTCCCCCACTATCAGCATCCCCCAGCAGTGGGGTCCATTTATTCCAATTGATGAACCCACACTGACATATCATTATCCTCCAGTGTCCATAGTTCACATTAGGGTTCACTCTTGGTGTATATTCTGTGGGTTTGGATGAATGTATACTGACAAGTAACTATCATTACAGTATCATACAGAACAATTTCTCTGCCTCAAAATCCTCTGTGCTCCTCCTACTAATCCCTCACTCTCCCAACCCCTGGCAACCACTGATCTTTTTACTGTGTCCATACTTTTGCCTTTCCCAGAATGGGATACAGTTGGAATCATATCATACATAGTATTTTCAGATGGGTTTCTTTCACTCAGTCACATGCATTTAAGTTTCCTTCATCTCTTTTCATGGCTTCAGAATTCATTTTTAAAGTCGCTGAATAGGGGCACCTGGGTGGCTCAGTCATTTGGGTGTCTGACTCTTGGTTTTGGCTCAGGTCATGATCTCTGGGTAGTGGAATCAAGCTCCTCATCGGGCTCTATGCTGCTTCTGTCTCTTTCCCTCTCTCCCCCTCCCCCTACTCATGCTCTCTCTCTCAAATAAACAAATCTTTTAAAAAAATAATAAAGTCACTGAATAATATTTTATCTATCTCTTCTTCTACTGAAGGACATCTTGGTTGCTTCTGAGTTTGGGCAATTATGAACAAAACCATACAGACATCAGTGTGAAGATTTGTTTTTAAAGGTTTTATTTATTTATTTGACAGAGAGAGAGATCACAAGTGGGCAGAGAGGCTGGCAGGGTGGGGGCGGGGGGGAAGCAGGCTCCTCGCTGAGCAGAGAGACACATGTGGGGCTCCATCCCAGGACCCCGAGATCATGACCCAAGCCGAAGGCAGAGGCTTAACCCACTGAGCCATCCAGTCACCCCCAGTGTAAAGATTTTTGTGCAGGTGTAAGTTTTTAATCCCTCTGGGTAAATACAAAACAGTGTGACTGTTGGATCATACAGTAAGAGTATGTTTCATTTGGTATGAAACTGCTGAGCTGTCCTCCAAAGCCACTATACCATTGTGTATTCCCAATAACAATGAATGAGAGTATCTGTGACTCCACATTCTTATCAGCATTTGGGGTTGTCAGTGTTCTGGATTTTAGCCATTTTAATAATTGTGTAGAGGTATTTACTGTTTTTTAAAATTTGTCTATCTCTGATAACATACAACATGGATTACCTTTTCACATACTTATTTGCCATCTGTATATCTTCTTTGGTGAGGTGTCTGTTAAGGTCACTGGCCCATTTTTTAATCAAGTTGTTTGTTTTCTTATTGTTGAGTTTTAAGAGTTCTTTGAAAATTTTGGCTAACTGTCCTTTGTCAGATGTGTCTTTTGTAAATACTTTTTTTTCAAGTCTGTGGCTTTTCTTTTCATTCTGTTGACATTATCTTTCAAAGAGCAGAAAATTTTAATTTTAATGAAGTCCTGCTTATTAATCCTTTCTTTCAAGGATTGTGCCTTTGGTGTCATATCTAGAAAGTCATCAAGGTCATCTAGATTTTCTCTTATGTTATCTTCTATGAGTTGGCATTTTACATTTAGGTTTGTGATCCATTTTGAGTCATCTTACCTTTTTTAAATGTGCAGCTCAGTAGTCTTAACTATATGCACATTATTGTGCAACAAATCTCTGGAACTCTTCCATCTTGCAAAACTGGAACTCTACACCCATTAAATAACATCTCTCCATTTCCCCTGACCCCCAGCCCTACAACCACTTCTGTATTTTCTCTATGTATTGCAGTATCTCTATGAATTTTACTATTCTAGATACCTCATATTATATGGAATCACATAGTAACCCTCTTTGCATAACTGGCTTATTTTCCTGAATGTAATGTCCTCAAGGTGCATCTATGTTGTAACATATGATAGAGTTTCCTTCTTTTCATGGCTGAATAATATTCTGGGATGCCTGGGTGGCTCCATCGTTAAGCGTCTGCCTTTGGCTCAGGTTATGATCCCAGGGTCCTGGGATCAAGCCCCTCACTGGGCTCCCCACTTGGCAGGAAGCCTTCTTTCCCTCTCCCACTCCCCCTGCTTGTGTTTCTGCTCCATCTCTCTCTCTCTCTGTCATAAATAAATAAAATCTTTAAAAACAAAAAAGGCTGAATAATAATCTATTGTATGTGTATGTATATATACACCACATCTTCTTTATCCATAAACCACATTTTCTTTATCCATTGAAATGTTGATGGACACTTAGCTTGTTCTCTTGGCTATATTGGAAATAATGCTATAATGAACATAGGTATACACATTTCTTTGAGAACTTGCTCTCAGTTCTTTTGGGTATATACCCAGAAGTAGGATTGGTGAATCATATAGTAATTCTGGTTTGAATTATTTGAGGAAACTCCATGTTATTTTCCTTTGCAGCTGTACCAATCTACCAGTGGTTCACAAGGGGTTCGATTTCTATACATCCTTGTCAACACTTGTTATTTTCTGTTCCCCCCCCATTTTTTGTTGTTATAGTAGCCATCGTAGTGAGTGTAAGGAGACCAAGGGGTGTGTGTGTGTGTACTTAAGATTTATTTATTTTAGAGAGAGAGTGAGAAGGAGAGCACACATGTGAGTAGGTGAGAGGGGCAGAGGGAGAGGGAGAGAGAGAATCCCAAGCAGACACCCCACTAAGCCTGGAGCCTTACGTGGGGCTCAATCCCACAACCCCAAAATCATGGCCTGAGCCTAAATCAAGAGTCGGTCCCTCAGCTGACTGAGTCACCCAGGCACCTGCCCAAGATTAATATTTTTAATTTTGACCTGGAAAAGTTGTATCTAATAAGCTGTACATCATAGTTAAAAGTGTCTGTATGCATGTGTGTGTCTAAGAGAATGAGACTACTGCACAGATGTACACAGTATAGTTTTGCTAAATAGCAGTGAGAACATAATTGGAATCATTTTGGAGAGAAGGAGTCAATGTGATGTGGTGGCAACACCCAGGGAGTAGAGACAGTAGTTCGCATCTGCTTTGCCTCTGACACTTGGGGTTGGTGCCCACTGAGGATGGAAAGGCACATGCGTGTAGGAGAGCCGGCTGAGACACTCAGGCAATTCACCGCATGGCCAGCTAGGATAGACAAAGAGAAACAACCCAAGGAGGCTCAAGTTCATCATGGAGCTGAGTTCTTCCCATCACACACTGATGTTGCTGGACCTGGGTACAACTCTTTCAAAATACAGATAAAATTTGCTTTGCACAGCAGACGTGTTGGAGAGATCCTGTGACTATGGGAAACTGCTTTTTCTTTTTTTTCTTTTTTTTTTTAATTTTTTATTTCTTTTCAGCTTAACAGTATTGATTGTTTTTGCACCACACCCAGTGCTCCATGCAATCCATGCCCTCCCTAATACCCACCACCTGGTTCCTCTGACCTCCCGCCCCCTGCCCCTTCAAAACCCTCAGATTGTTTTTCAGAGTCCATAGTCTCTCATGGTTCACCTCCCCTTCCAATTTCCCTCAACTCCCTTCTCCTCTCCATCTCCCCTTGTCCTCCATGTTATTTGTTATGCTCCACAAATAAGTGAAACCATATGATAATTGACTCTCTCTGCTTGACTTATTTCACTCAGCATAATCTCTTCCAGTCCCGTCCGTGTTGCTACAAAAGTTGGGTATTCGTCCTTTCTGATGGAGGCATAATACTCCATAGTGTATATGGACCACATCTTCCTTATCCATTCATCCGTTGAAGGGCATCTTTGTTCTTTCCACAGTTTGGCGACTGTGCCCATTGCTGCTATAAACACTGGGGTACAGATGGCCCTTCTTTTCACTCCATCTGTATCTTTGGGGTAAATACCCAGTAGTGCAATTGGAGGGTCATAGGGAAGTTCTATTTTTAATTTCTTAAGGAATCTCCACACTGTTCTTCAAAGTGGCTGCACTGACTTGCATTCCCACCAACAGTGTAAGAGGGTTCCCCTTTCTCCACATCCTCTCCAACACATGTTGTTTCCTGTCTTGTTGATTTTGGCCATTCTAACTGGTGTAAGGTGGTATCTCAATGTGCTTTTAATTTGAATCTCCCTGATGGCTAGTGATGATGAACATTTTTTCATGTGTCTGGTAGCCATTTGTATGTCTTCATTGGAGAAGTGTCTGTTCATATCTTCTGCCCATTTTTTGATATGATTATCTGTTTTGTGTGTGTTGAGTTTGAGGAGTTCTTTATAGATCCTGGATATCAACCTTTTGTCTGTACTGTCATTGGCAAATATCTAAGGAAATGTTGAAAAACAAAAATAAAACTGGCGGCATCACGTTACCTGATTTCAAGCTTTACTACAAAGCTGTGATCACCAAAACAGCATGGTACTGGCATAAAAACAGACACATAGACCAGTGGAACAGAGTAGAGAGCCCAGATATGGACCCTCAACTCTATGGTCAAATAATCTTTGACAAAACAGGAAAAAATATCCAGTGGAAAAAAGAGAGTCTCTCCAATAAATGGTGCTGGGAAAATTGGACAGCTATATGTAGAAGAATGAAACTCGACCATTCTCTTACACTGTACACAAAGATAAACTCGAAGTGGATAAAAGACCTCAATGTGAGACAGGAATCCATCAGAATCCTAGAGGAGAACATAGGCAGTAACCTCTTTGATATCAACCACAGCAACTTCCTTCAAGATATATCTCCAAAGGCAAAGGAAACAAAAGCGAAAATAAACTTTTGGGACTTCATCAAGATCAAAAGCTTCTGCACAGCAAAGGAAACAGTCAACAAAACAAAGAGGCAACCCACAGAATTGGAGAAGATATTTGCCAATGACAGTACAGAAACTGCTTTTTCTTAAAGCAAGTGAACATGTAAATGTTTTCAGGAAATTCTACATGAAGGAACCCCATGGTGAAGTTAAATGTAATTTGGTAATATAAATAAAGAATGCTGATTGCTAAGTACATGTCTTAGGAGAGTCTGTTCCTTACCACCCCCCGTCTCTCCCTTTTAATCCCCATTCTTACACCCCCCCCCTTATTTTTTGAGAGAAAGAGAGCACACAGGAGTATGTGCGAGGGGAGAGTGTGTGGAGGGAAGGGGCAGAGGGAGAGAGAGAACCCCAAGCAGGCTCCAGGCCCAGCACAGAGCCGACTCCAGGCCAGATCTCCCAACCCTGAGATCATGACCTGAGCCAAATCAAGAGTTGGATGCTTAACTGACTGAGCCATCCAGGCGCTCCTTTCCCATCCCTTTCAATAAGGATTTGATATGCTATATTAAAGACAAGTAAAAAAATTAGAAGATAAATTGGAGGAAGGGAAAGAAAAGATAGAAAAAACTTAAAAGCAGAGCAAATATTAATTCCCAAACACACACTTTGGGAAGATAAACTTTTTGTTAAAGGAAGCATAAATAAGGTTGGATCTGAGCATCCTAGCCTCCAGTGCAAAGGGAGAAACATAATCCAGATCAACATTCACACTGTCCAAAAACTGAAATAAGCCAATTGTATAGGTCTGATTAGTGATGCCTGATTTTTTTTCCTGAGAGGTATTTAAAAAGGACACAGTGTCCTGTGATTGCCTGCTTCCACAATTAATTCTAGAATAAACACAACACTGAATTTTTACAATTCAGTGGAGCAGCAAACCATAACCTGGCTTATATAGAAAGTACAGTTACCTCCTAAGATACTGCTGATCCTATCTTGTCCTTGTGAGTGCTTGTGTTTTGTTTGTTTGTTTGTTTGTTTTTTAATCTTCAGAATTGACTCATAAAGGACAAAGAGAAAGGGGGTTTTACTGAACACTGGGAGTCCCAAGCTTAACCTCAAAAATCCTAAGGAAATAGTTGATGACTTAAATTTGATTTCTGAAAACACGTATACTCTTGTGTATGAACAATACCAAAAACAGTGGGGAAAGAGACCCTTGTGCACCATTGGTGACAATGCAAGCCAGCGGCCACTGTGGAAGAGAGTGTGGATGTTTCTCAAAAAGTTAAAAACAAAAGTACCCTGTGATCCACTAATTCCATTACTGGGTATTTATCCAAAGAAAAGAAAAACACTAACTTGAAAAGATGTCTGCAGCCCCATGTTCACTACTGCCTTATGGCCAAGATAGGGAAGCATCCCAAGTGCCCAAGTGTCTACAGACAAATGAATGGATAAAGGAAATATGGTGTGTGTTTGTGTGTGTGTAGTGTTATTCAACTATTAAGAAGAATGAAACTTTGCCATTTGTGACAACATGGATGGACCATGAAGGGATTATGCTAAGGGAAATCAGTCAGACAGACAAAGACAAATACTATGTAATCTCACATGTATGTGGAACTAAAAAAAAAAAAAGCTTACAGATACAGGGAACAGATTGGTGGTTGTCAGAGTTGTAGGATGGAGGCTGGGCTAAAGGGGTAAAGGGAGTCGAAAAGTATAAACTTCAAATTAAAATATAAGTAAGGGACACCTGGCTGGCTCAGCTGGTAGAACACGAGACTCTTGATCTCAGGGTTGTGAGTTTGAGCCCCATGTTGGATGTAGAGATTACTTTAAAAATAATATCTAAAAAAAAAAAAGTAAATCATGGGGATATAGTATACATCATGCTGACTAGAGTTAATGGTACTGCACTGTATATTTGAAAGTTGCTAAGAGAGTAGATCTTAAGCATTCTCATCACAGAAAAAAAGAATTCTGTAGCTGTGTGGTGACGGATGTTAACTAGATTTGTGTGATCATTTTGTAATATCTATAAATATTGAATCATGATGTTGCATACCTGAACCTAATAAAATATTATCTGTTGGGGTGCCTGGGTGGCTCAGTCAGTGAGGCGTCTGCCTTCAGTTCAGATCATGATCTCAGGGTGCTGGGATGGAGCCCCGGCTAAGGCTTCCTGGCAAGCAGGAGTCTGTTTCTCCCCCTCCTCACTCCCCTCATTTTGCTCTCTCTATTGCTCTCACCCTCTCTCTAAAAGAAATAAATGAAATCTCTTTTTAAAATGTCACCTGTCAAGTATACTGCAAAAACAACAGCAAACCACACACCAAGTTAAAAAATAAACAATGAGCTGAAAAAAGGTTTTCAACACACATGACGAAGAAAAAAATTGCCTCTTCTTTAAGGCTTCCTCCCCTCATTCCGATTTGTATGTACATGGTTACTGTGCCGGGAAGGGGAGGATGCTGGGGTTAAGGAAGAGCCCTTATTTTTACTTTTTTTTTTTTTTTTAAGATTTTATTTATTTATTTGACAGAGACAGTGAGAGAGGGAACACAAGCAGGGGGAGTGGGAAAGGGAGAAGCAGATCCCCTGTTGAGCAGGGAGCTCAGTGCGGGGCTCCATCCCAGGACCCTGGGATCATGACCTGAGCCAAAGGCAGACACTTAACAACTGAGCCACCCAGGAGCACAAGGAAGGGCCTTTATAAAAGATACTCTATTATCATTTTTGGACTTCATAAATCTTTGTGAAATCTTTCTCTCAGAATCAGCCTTATGTAAGGACAACGTTCCCCTTGCATATGGTGTTGGCCTTACCATGAAGCCTGTAATGTCTCCCGTGTCCTGGCAGGGACAGGACAAAGCCCAGGAGATGGGCTTTGATTTGTGTTGTTTAAGACCCTAGTGGTTGGGGCTCTGTGGACAGATCCTGGGTAGCCGTAGCACCCGATGTGGGCTGTTTCATTCCAACTATAGATTTTGGGTTCCACTTTTCACTTTATATAGATAATATTATATGTTGCCTCCTAGGACTTCTCCATGGGAATATCTCCTAGTACTTCAAACCCAATGTGTTTAAGATAGAAATTGACCTCTTCCCCTCAAACTCCTCCTCCTGTTCCTTTACTCCCTTGGAAAGCATTACCACCATTCAACTCCTCCAGCCAAAAACTCGATGGCACCCACACTCCCTTCTCTACCCCTTCTCCCAAGGTCGAATACATTGCAAGTCTACTGATGCTGACTCTGATATTTTTCCAGCATCCACCTACTTTCTTACTCCCTACTGTTCCTCTGCTGGTTTGGTCACTGTAATCTTTGGTCAGGTTACTGAGCAGCCTCCTGATGTGCCCCCTGCCTCCAACCTTCAGAGGATTTTGCACACAGTAGCTGGAGTGATCTTTCTAAAATGCATGCCTGCATATCACCTTCTGCTCAAATCCCTTCAGTGGCTTACAACTGCCATCGGTAAAAAGACCCATATCTTAGTCTTGTCGAGTGGAGGAAGAAACAGATATATTAACAGATATTTAAATAAACTGTATAAACAAAGGCCCTTTAGATGATGTTAAGTTGCGATCAAGCAAATAAACCAGGGTGATGCACTAGATGTGAAAGTAGACGTTGATGCAATGGGATTTGGGGAGGAAGAAGACTTTCATGTTGACCTTGGTCTAGGAGGGGACAGCATGAGGGGGCCCCTCCCCTCCTTACTCTCCGTCTCTTCAAAGGTGCTGTGTTTTCTGGCCACGGGCCTTCACACAAACTGTTATCTCTGCCTTATTTGCTTCCCTCCTCCTTCACTTGATTAAGACCCACCCTTCAGGTCACTTCTTCAAGGATGTCTGCTCACCTGCTGGAACACGGCACTTTAAAAAAATGATGCTAAGCTGCCTTGGTCAGGGTGTGCTCCAGGTGCCTTCTTACTAGCAAGGTAGCAAAGACTTGGGTTCCCCATATCTGTACTCTGCTGGGTGGCTATTATCTTTTCTTTTTCATCTTGGCCATTTCGATAGGCACAATGATAATATCTCAGTGTTGACTTAATTTGTGTTTCTGAGGTTCCAATGACCCTGAATATATTTTTGTGTGTTTACTGTCCAGCTGAGTTTTTCTTTTGTGATTTTCCAGTGTATTTCTTTCACTTATTTTTCTATTGGTATGCTCATCGTTTTATCATTTGTCCGATACATGTCTGTTGCATGCCTACCACATGTTAAGCTGTTGCTATGAATTATGTCCTCCAAAAATTCATATTGAATTGAGTGTGGTTAGGGTTGAAGCCAGAATCCCTAGTACTTCAGAAAATGACTGTATTTGGAGATAGACTCTTTAAAGAGGTAATGAAGATAAAATGAGGCCAGTGGGGTGGAACCCACCAATATGACTGGTGTCCTTACAAGAAGAGGAGATTAAGACATGGACCCACACAGAGGGAAGACAATGTGAAGACACAGGAGAAGACAGCCGTCTGCAAGCAAGGAGAGAGGAAACAGAAACCAACCCAGCTGACACCTTGATCTTGAACTTGCAGCCTCCGGACTGCGAGAAGATAAATTTCTCTTCTTTAAGTCACCCAAACTGTGCTTTTTTCTTATGGTAGCCCTTGCAAATTAATACAGCCGTGTCCTGGACACTGGGATAATACATAAATAGACTTATTTTATGTTATGTCTTATTATATTTCGGTCTTACTGTAAATCAGGTGGTGAAGTTGCAGCTGGAGTGCAGAAGGGCCATGTACCAGCTTGAAAACAGGCAGAGAGGGGCGCCTGGGTGGCTCAGTGGGTTAAAGCCTCTGCCTTGTGCTTGGGTCATGATCCCAGGGTCCTGGGATCGAGCCCCACATCAGGATCTCTGCGCCGCGGAGAGCCTGCTTCCTCCTCTCTCTCTGCCTGCCTCTCTGCCTACTTGTGATCTCTGTCTGTCAAATAAATAAAATAAAAAATCTTAAAAAAAAGAAAGAAAGAAAGAAAGAAAGAAAGAAAACAGGCAGAGAGAGTAACTTGTTCCTTCTTCCACCTTTCTGTCCTAGTCAGGCCTCCAGCAGGTGGGACGAGGCCCACCCACACTGGTGAGGGCAATCTGCTTTTCTCAGTCTCCTGATTCACGTGTTTGCCTCACTCAGAAACACCCACACAGACACGACCAGAATCTCCTTTAACCAAATATCTGGGCATCCCATGGTCCAGTCTGGTCAACACACAAAATTATCAACAGCGCAAATCTCATGGATAAATGAGAAAAACAGTTCAGGACCTGAAAATGAGTTCAAAGCTGACATCAATATAATTTTAGGTCCAGAAAGGCCTGCAGAGGGCATCCTGCTGAACCTTGTGTTTAAGAGCACAAAGTGCTTAAATGTTTTGCTCAAATACATAGAGCCACGTAGTGATGGAGAGCCAAGTGCCCTCCAGTGAATGAGCAATTGGTTATTATGATAATAATAAGCTAACATGTGTTACAGCTCAGCTTGTGCCAAACGCTGTTCTCAGCTCATCCTTGGACGGATGCATTTAATAACACATGAGCCCTTAGTCTGACACACGAGGATGCTGAGGCGAGGCCACACCACTAGCAAGGGGTAGAGCCAGGAATCAAACTTGGGCATGTTGATTCTAAGCTTGCACCATCAACAGTCATTCGAGAATATTGGAAAGATGTGCCTGACAATAGTTCGGGGGCCCGGGAGAGGTTTTCATTAGGCACGGCCTTTATTTAGGTCACCTCCTTCGGACATGAGTGGTCACTGCGGCCTGGGGGAGTTTGGGTGTTTTGGCCTGTGTAGCCTTTTTGAGTGGTACTCTTAACGGATCAGCCTGGTTTCTAAAAGAAAAACGCCACGTTCACTATAAGAGTTTCATTATAAGCAGCTCCTGCCCCTTTTATAATCAGAAGAGGATTTGGTTACTTGCAGGAGTTAGGTAGGCCATAGACTGGGAGCTGTTCAAGAAAGTGCGACTGATCTTGATTTGGGGAGCGCTCAGCTGCCCGGTGATATTTAGGAAAAGCATGAGGCAAAATGACATTTCAGTACCAGGGAAGGGAACCTCTCAGCTTACTGCCCTTCAGGGACAAACAGGAAGCTAGTCTTTGCTTCCTTCCCTCCCCAAAACAGACTTATTGCAGACTTTCCTTTTTTCCTTAAAAAAAAAAAAAAAAAAAAAGAATCTGGGAATGTATTTCTCATACTCTCAAACGTATTTTGTCCACATTCGTGTTTTACCCATTGATGGCATTTCACTTTCATTTATTAAAAACATCCTGTCTTGGATCAAGTCCCAGGAAGCAGGACCTGAGACAGATACGCTTGTGGAAGTGATTTATTCAGAGAATGCTCTGCGGGAAAATCCTGTGAGGGACTGTGGGGGAGGGCTGGGGCCAAGCAAAGATGTCGTCTCAAGTTAAGTTTAGGTATGAAACACACAAAAAAGCAGAAACAGAGCCATAAATTTAGAGAACCAACTGGTGGTTGCCAGAGGGAGGGAGGGAGGGAGGGAGATGGGCAAAATGGGTGAAGGGGTGGGCATGGGAAGTTCAGGCTCCCAGTGCAGAAGGAGAAAGCCATGGGGATGAAAAGCACAACATGGAAGATAGTCAGTGGCATTGTGGTGACAGTGGTAGTAGCTACACTGTGGTGGGCCAGGATACATAGAGACTTGTGGAACCATTGTATCATACACCTGAAACAGTTACAACATTGTTGACTTTCTTTCAACTAAAAAAAAATAAGTAAAATTTCGGTTTGGCTTAATCCACAGGGGGAAGCTTCTAGAACATAAACTGCACTGTAGAACTGACCCACCCCGAGGCAAAAGAAGTAGCTTTGTAAACGAAATCAGTTTGCAGCTTCCCTCATCAGGGAAGGGTCACCGTGGAGGCGAGGGGAGTTGCCCTCAGGGCCCCCCACAGCCACTTGGCACAGGGGCCTGGTGGTGGTTCTGGGCAGGGCACCTTGGCTTCTACCTCACGAAAGCCGTCTGAATTCTCAGTGTCGACACCATTTCCCAACAACTGCCCTTCTCTTCCTCCTGCTGTGCATTGCACAGCACGGTGACCAACTCGGCATGATGAGCCAGCAGCAGCATCGGGAAGGGCTGGGAGAGACGCAAGAAGGGGCAGCCACTACGTGATAGACTCCGAGTGGCCGTTTGGCTTTGATTCTAACTCAGCCGGACCTGCTCTCCGCACACTAATGGGAAGGCTCAGAGTGGGAGAGCAGGAAGGGACCTTGGAAAACATCTGGGCGGTGTGTGGGCAAAATGACAGGCCTTGTGTGTACTATGCTCAAGGGCATGCAGTAAATTAATGATGCAATCGGGCCGGAACTTGGATCTTCTGACTCGAGGCCAGAGCTCTTTCCCCAACAGTCCACTGCCTGTCTGTCTGCCTCCTATGGTGTCTGCCCTGGAGAAACTCTTGGCTGCCTGAGGCCCCTGGGGAGAGCACATGAGGGCAGGCTCAGCAAGGCTGGGATGGACAAGGGACAGGTGGGGCCTCTATGGTCCTGGAGAGACAAGGCATAGGGAAAGGATATCGGTCACATCATCTCTCTTGCAGAGAGGATAAAAGAGGCCAGAAATGTGTGTTTTCATTTCATTGATTTGGACCCCGTGCTAGGTCTTGAAAACAAACCAGCAACTCCTATTTTGTTTCTCATGGGCACCCTGGCCCTGAGCATCTTCAGCACCTCCCCATTTTGATCGGCTGGAGATGTGGCTGGTACGATTGTCCCCCAGCAGCGTCAGAGTCAGTGCTGGGTAGAGCACTGGTTGTATTAATCCCACCACCCAGTGGGGGCCAGACCTGTCCCTGCTGCCATGAGCCCCAGGCTCAGGGGAAGCTCAGACCCTCATTCATATGCCTTCAGAGCTACAACTTGGCCTTGATGCCGGCTGTGCTGGCCTTGTCATTCCACTGCCGGTGCGTGGCCCCATGCTCTGTTTGGCCTTCCGCTCTGGTCTGGACCTGATACCCTGCCGAGCTCTCGGGCCATTCTCCTTGGCCAGAACCCTGAGAACAGGTGGGATTGTGGTTCCCTTTCCACCTGTTCTTCTGCAGGTCTGCAACCTGGACACTACCATGCTGGGGTCCTCCCAACCTTCCCAAGTTTGCACTTCCTTGGCTCCCAGCCTCGGTTGGTTCCTGGTGCCTCACCATGGCCCCTGGAATGTTCTGTGTTGTACCGTCTTCCACTCATGCCTGAGGCCAGCCTGACAGAGAGTTATTTCTTTCAGCTCCGACTGGGTCTGACCTTCTCTTCCATTTCCCTACCATCTCATGTTTCTGAGCTCCCAGGATGCCTTGCAGTTGAACCTACGTGAGTTGTTGGGGCAGGGGGGTTCTTCCTTTCTGAAACTGTTTCCCGAGAACCTGAGAGGTGTCAGATACTGTGATGAGCTATGATAGGCAGCAGGCAGAAAAGGATGAAAGGAACATGAGGATTGATACCAAGGAACTCCAAAGAAACCTGGAGTTCTCTTCAAAACATCGTTTAGGCCTGAGCTTGTCCGTACTGGGCAGGAGCTGCGGTGGAAGTTGTGGAGAAAGGCAGGTTAACCTGGGAGTACCTCAGGGCCATGGGCAACCTCACTAATGGCTGTGTTAGCTGGAGTGTAATTATCTTAACAGACAACATCATTGTTTACTAATTCTTACAACCCGTATTCCTCCATTTCTTTTTGACCACACTTTCTTTTTTTTTTTTTTTTAAAGATTTTATTTATTTATTTAACAGACAGAGATCACAAATAGGCAGAGAGGCAGGCAAAGAGAGAGGAGGAAGCAGGCTCCCTGCTGAGCAGAGAGCCCGATGCGGGGCTCGATCCCAGGACCCTGGGATCATTACCTGAGCCGAAGGCAGAGGCTTTAACCCACTGAGCCACCCAGGCGCCCCGACCACACTTTCTTTTAAAAAAATTTTTTTTGGTAGGTTTTTGCTTTGTTTTGTTTTTTTAAAGTGGGCTCTATGCCCAGGGTAGAGCCCAACATGGGGCTTGAACTCATGACACTGAGATTGAGCCCTAAGCTGAGATCAAGAGTCAGATGCTTCACCAACTGAGCCAGCCAGGGGCCCCTGATCATGCTATTCTCTTGCATAAAAATTGCCATCAGAACGGCTATGCTTGCCTTCAGAACGGTCTGACGGTTTGGGCCTGGCATTCAAGGCCTTTCCGCCCCACACCCACTCATATTTCTAGTTGCATCTCCCGGTACAGACCCCTTTACAACTCTCTTCTGCAACTAGTCTGGCTGATCGGCTGCCAGCTAGACTGATGTTTCGTTCTTGCCACTCCTCCCTGCTCAGATACCCTGGCTTCCTGCTGTCCAACCTTCCCTTACACCTCAAGGTTTGGCCCAGAGACCATGGCCTCCAAGATGCTTTCCTAGTCTACATCTCT
The DNA here is from genome assembly GCF_963455335.1 of Martes martes. NCBI lineage: Eukaryota > Metazoa > Chordata > Mammalia > Carnivora > Mustelidae > Martes > Martes martes. The sequence goes on along the minus strand of NC_137889.1, from coordinate 60,652,083 downwards.
CCCTCTTTTAAGTCAGTGGTTCTCACCCCTGACTGGATATTAGAATCACCCAGGGAGCTTTAAAATATTAGACGGGGTGGGGAAGGGAGCAGCAGACCAACTTCATCAGGCTCTCCATGGAAAGTGCCTGGGCATTTGCCTTTTTAAAATATATACATATATTATTTATTAATTTGAGAGAGATAGGGAGAGCTTGAGCATGATGGGGGGAGGGGCAGGGGAGAGAGAGAATTTCGATCAGACTCTTCCCTGAGTCGGATAGGGGTCTGCATTTCACAATCCTGAGATCATGACCTGAGCTGAAATCAAGTGTTGGATGTTTAACTAACTGAGCCACCCAGGTACCCCTGGCCATTTGCCTTTCTTTCTTTCTTTTTTTTTTTTTTTTTAAGCTCCCAGGTCCTTCTAACATGCAGCCAGGGGTGAGAACTACAGTTGCACACGAATATGTATTTCTTCCTCTCCTCTGGTTGCATTGTTATTTAAGACATAGGCAAGAGAGTGGGGCACCTGGGTGGGTCAGTGGGTTAAAGCCTCTGCCTTCAGCTCAGGTAATGATCCCAGGGTCCTGGGATCGAGGCCCGCATCTGGTTCTCTGCTCAGCAGGGAGCCTGCTTCCCGCTCTCTCACTGCCTGCCTCTCTTCCTACTTGTGATCTCTCTCTCTGTCAAATAAATAAATAAAATCTTAAAAAAAAAAAAGACATAGGCAAGAAAAATATTAACTTCCTTAAAACACAAGATGTGCCTTCCTTTCTGTCCTGTGCAGAGCATACTACAGCATCTTTCACAGGAAAGCACTGAGGGTATCTGCTGGAGGGGTTGACTTGCAGAGCACAATCTGCCTAGACAGACTGTAGAAAGGCCCCCAGAGAGGTGGGTGACCATTGTCTTGCAGATTTCAAAGGGTGAGACTCCTTGCCCCTGGCTACAATACAGCGAAGAGCTGCTGTGAAGGGAATCCTCCAGTTGCACAGTGTTTTGGGAGTCCTTCCTCTGTACAGGTCACTCTGCTGGGTGCCGGCATGCCTTGGGCAGGTAGGTGCAAGACTAAAATCAGAGCTCATAGTCCTGCTGCAGGAAGTAAGCAATTCATTCTACTGTGATGCGTATCGCAACTAAGCTAAGTGCCAAAGTCCTGGGTGCTTAGAGGAGGAAGTCACAGTCTGACTAGGATGTCTGGGACTACTTCTTATAGCAAGCAACAATTTAACTAGTAAGATCTAGAACATTGAAGAGCTTACCAGTGTGTTGGTTAGAAATGTCCTCAGCTGCAAGTAACAGAATGTTTAACTAGCAGTGGTTTAAAAAATAATCATAGTGGTTTAAAAAATAATAATAATAAATAATAATAATAATAAATAATAATAGGGGTTCCTGGGTGACTCAGTCGGTTAAGCATCTGACTCTTGGTTTCAGCTCAGGTCATGATGTCAGGGTCATGGGACTGAGTCCTGTGTCTGGCTCCACACTCAGCACAGAGTCTGCTCAAGATTCTCTCTCCTCTCCCTCACCGTGTTTGCATGCTCTCTCTCTCTCTCTCTCTCTCTCTCACACCCAGGTGCCCCTGATCACGCTACTTTCTTAGCATAAATCGATCTTTAAATAATAATAATGATAATGATAAAGAAATATTATATATAACATATATGATATATATAATATATATTTATTATAATAAATAGGTTAGGCACTCAAGATGACTCATTAGCTTAACAATGTCAGGGTTGAAGTTTCTGGAATTCTCATGACCTTTTAGTCATAGTCACAGGTTGGCTGCCACAGTCCAGACATTGTGTCCACATTCAATGAGGAGGAGGACAGGGCCAGCCATGTTTTCTCCTTCTATCAGGAAAGCAAAAACTCCCAGAAACCTCCTGGAAGATTTCTCCTTATATCTCAGTGGCCAGAGCTGTGTCACATAACTACCCTTAGCACCAACAGACTCTGGGAAAGAGATGATTTGCCTTTTCCAGCTTCTATACGGCAAGTCAGGTCAGAGAAGGGGATTGGAATGGGCTCCTGAGTGAGCCAACTAACAGACAGATTTATTTTATTTTATTTTATTTCATTTTATTTTATTTTATTTTTAAGATTTTATTTATTTGACAGAGAGAGACACAATGAGAGCAGGAACACAAGCAGGGGGAGTTGGAGAGGGAGAAGCAGGCTTCCCGCTGAGTAGGGAGCCCTTTTCAGGCCTCGATCCCAGGACCCTGGGACCAAGACCTGAACCAAAGGCAGATGGTTGATGACTGAGTCACCCAGGTGCCCCCAGGCTGATCATTTTAAACAGAACCAGATTTGCAAAAGCATGCAGCTGTGAAAGTGTGTGGAATATTTAAGATCAAATAATTTGGTATTTGGTATCACCAAAGTATAGGGTATACGGCAAGGGGGAGATGGTGAACAACACAGAGAGAGGTTGAGATGAGATTCTTTAACTTTTTGAATGACATGCTGGTGAGCTTGGAATTCTTCTGTAGAGCCTGGGTAACCAATGGTGAAGTCAGTGTTTGGGGAAAAGTGACAATGGGTAGAGGAACTAAGACAGAAAAAGATGACAAACTCTTTTTTTTTTTTTTTAGATTTTATTTCTTTGAAAGAGAGAGTAGAGCAAGAGAGAGAGCATGAGCAGGGGTGAGGGAGGGAGAAGCAGACTCTCTGCTGAGCAGAGAGCCTGATGTGGGGCTCAATCCCAGGAACCTGAGATCATGACCTGAGCTGAAGTCAGATGCTTAACCCACTGAGCCACCCAGGTGCCCTGATGACAGACTCATTACAGCAATCCAGTCAAAATATGATGAGGGCCCACACTAAAATTTCTGTTAGCATAGTTGCTGGGGGAAGGGTTGGCAGGATATCCAAGAGGTCAGGGATCTGATGAAAATGGCTATCAAAATGTCATCTTTTGGTAAAATAGGGCATATTGCTGATTCTACTTCATAAAAGCCTCTTGCATTTGTTTCTGAGAAGGAAGAAGGAGGTGATACTCTGCTCAACACTGTCCCTTAGGGTTGTTTTAGGTTCCTAGAGCTGCTATAACAAAGGACCACAAACTGGATGGCTTAACAACAGAAATTCATGCTGTCATGGATCTGGAAGCTGGACGTCCAAAATCTAGGTGTCAGCAGGATTGGTTCCTTCTGCAGGTTCTGAGAGAGAATCTGAGGGGGAGTTTCCTTGCCTCTCTCCTAGCTGTTGGAGGCTCCTGATAATCCTTGGTGCCTACTGGCTCATAGACACATCACACCAATCTCTGTCTCTGTCTTCATGTGGTGTTCTCCCCTGCATGTGTCTATGGGCTCATATTTCCTGTCTAATAAGACCGGCCCTAATCCACGATGACCTCATCTTAGCTTGATCACATCTGTAGAGACCTTAATTTCAAATAAGGTCATATCCACAGGTACCAGAGGTTGGGACTTGAATGATCTTTGGACGGACACAATTCAACACACCATAGGTCTATTAGCACTGCTCTGGTTGAAAGTGTCAGACAAGCTCTGGCTTGAGGGGAAGAAAGGGAGCGTGTCTACTGGCAAAATTTGAAGCACATGGGAGTTGATCTGCCATCCTCAGTGTTACTTCATTCTCAGGAAGGATCCCTCCACAAGATGGCTAAGATCACTCTCCACCCAGACTGTTACATTCAGGTTTACAAAGGTAATCTCAGACAAAGGTCTTCTCCAAGTCTATGGCACCCCCACCATAGGAGTCACAGGTCACAAGCCCATCTTTTGAGGGATGGAGGCAACTTGCCCAAATCATAACAATTGAAGAGGATTATCGTGGAATGTGGGGGATGATTCCACAGAGTGCTGCCAGGCAATGCTCTCTCTCTGCATCTACCCAGATGAAGGTGTGAGGGTAGGGAGGGAAAGCCTCCGCTGGAAATACCATTGTATATCTTGCAGAATGATCACCACGGTAAGTTTAGTTAACACTCATCCCATAGTTTTGCATTTTTTTCCTTGTGATGAGAACTTTTCAGATCTTCAGATCTACTCTCTTCGTAATGCTCAAATATATAATTACTAGAGTACTCATTATTAGTAATTACTAGTTTTTACTGTATTGCAGCTTGATATTGTGGCCTGTACAATGTCAACTTTTGAACTGTATTGGAGCTTTTAAAAAGAATAGATCTTTGGGGCACCTGGGTGGCTCAGTGGGTTAAAGCCTCTGCCTTTGGCTCAGGTCATGGTCTCGGGGTCCTGGGATTGAGACCCACATCTGGCTCTCTGTTCAGTGGGGAGCCTGCTTCCCTTCCTCTCTCTCTGCCTGCCACTCTGCCTGCTTGTGATCTCTGTCTGCCAATAAATAAATAAAATCTTAAAAAAAAAAAAAGAATAGACCTTCTCTGTAAAAGTCAATAAAGTGTTCTTAAGACTATAAAACTCTTGAGAAGAAAATGGGGGAAAAGCTTCCTGACATGGGATTTGCCAATGATTTCTTAGGTATGACATCAAAAACGTGGGGCACAAAAAAAAAAACAAAAACAAAAAAAAACGTGGGGCACAAAAGAAAAAATAAATTGGACTTCATCAAAATTAAAAACCTTTGGGACACCTGGGTGGCTCAGTCAGTTAGGTATCCAACTCTTGGTTTCAGCTCAGGTCATGATCTCAGGGTTGGTGGGGAGTGTGTTTCTCTCTCTCTTCCTCTGCTCCCCCCCACCCCAACTCCCTCACTCTCTCTTTCTCTCCCCAGTAAATTCTCTTTAAAACAACAACAACACTTTTGTGCTTCAAAGGGTACTACCAACAAAATGAAAAGGTAACCTATAAAATAGGAGAAAATATTTGTAAATCATATATCTGGTAAGTGATCATATCCAGAATACATAACAAACTCTTACAACTCAACAACAAAAACCAAATGATCCAATTCAAAAATGGGCAAAAGGCTTGAATAGACACTTCCCCACAGAAGATGGCCAAATGACCAATAAGCAGATGAAAAGATGCTCAGCATCACTAAGCCCTAAGGAAATGCAAATCAAAACCATAATGAGATACCACTTGGCACCCAGCAAGATGGATATTATAAAAAAAGAAAGAAAGAAAGTAACAAATGTAGGTAAGGATATACACAAATTGGAACCCTTGTGCTTTGCCAGAGGGGTTATAAAAATGGTACAGCTGCTGTGGGAAACAGTATGGTGGTTCCTCCAAAAATTACACAAAGAACGGTCCAGATAATTGTGCCATCCCAAGTCTGGGTGCATACTCAGAGGAACTGAAAGCAGGAACTTGAATATTTGTACACCCATGTTCATAACAGCATTATTCGCCATAGCCACAAGGTAGAAACAACTCCAGTGTCCATCAGCTGATGAACAGATAAGTAAAATGTGGTATGTACATAAAATGGAATATTATTTAAAATAGCCTTAAAAAGGAATGACATTCTGACATGGGCCCCACAACAGGTGAGCCTGGGGAACATGGTGCCAGGTGAGATAGGCCGGTTACAAAAGAAAAAATACTGTATGATTTCACTTATGTGAGGTACCTTGAGAGGTCAAATTCAGAGACAGAAATTAGGATGGGGGTTGCCTTGGGCTGGGGGGAGGGAGAATGGGGACAGAGCTTCAGTTTGGGAAGATGGAAAGTTCTGGACATAGATGGTGCTGATGGTTACAAAAAATGTGAACATACTTAATGTCCCCGAACCCTACTTTTAAATATGGCTAAAATGCTAATTTTTTAAAAGATTTTATTTATTTATTTGACAGAGAGATCACAAGTAGGCAGAGAGGCAGGCAGAGAGAGAGGGAAGCAGGCTCCCCACTGAGCAGAGAGCCTGATGCGGGGCTCGATCCCAGGACTCTGGGATCATGACCTGAGCCCAAGGCAGAGGCTTAACACACTGAGCCACCCAGGCGCCCCGCTAAATTTTATGCTATGTATATTTTACCACAATAAAGAGATATATACAGAGCCCTAAAATTAATTTCTTTCTTCAAGTTTTCCACGTCAACCTTCTGCCTGTGAGATGTGACCAAGAGCGAGGGAGTTAAAGTTTCTAAAATCAATGTAATATTTGCATTTTTTCCATTCCTTGGACAGTTTTTACTTTAAATAAGTTGACATCATACTATTCAAGACCCAAGGGTTTGTGGTTATTTCTTCCCTTTTTTTCACAAATGCCAAATAAACCTTTGTTCCAATTACACTTTCCCCTTGAATTCTATTTGGTATGACACATATATCCCTCTGTTTCCTTTCTTGGCTTGTATTTCATTTACTCCTTTATTGGGAACCACTGCCTGGAAATAACCACTGTCCTACCTGTGTGTCAGGTGCCCTTGTAAGTGCTGGAGAACTAGCAGGGAACAAAATATACCAAATCTTTACCCTTCTGAGCTTTACATTCTTGTGCAGGGAGGAAGGAAGTGAAAAAGATCATGTGAAAATATAGTACAGTGTCTTTGATCTTTTCTATTTAGAGTGTCCTCCACGGAGTCACAGGCAGAAGGGCAGCGGCAACACCATGGGGGAACCTGTTAGAAACTTGGCGACCTATCCTGAGCCTGCTGAGTGTGGCTTTGGGTCCTAGAAAGATGGCCAAATGATTCACAGGCACATTCAAGTTTGAGAAGCACCGCTTAGCCCCTACTGAGGGCTAGGGTTTTAGGAAAATTAGGCAGGAGGGGCAAAAGAGAAATTAAATTTCCTTACTAACTACAGCCCATTGACAAGTCCTTGAAACAGGCACAGTGATACTTCTCTACGGACTCAGCTGCCTTAATGCTAATACTTTGCTAAGGGCAAAAGGCAATCTTAGCTTAACATTACCCTGTAAGTCTTCTTTAACATATAAAAGTTCCTCTGGAAACTTCCTTTATCTCTTAACTGCCCCCCCCATTCCTGTTGGCAATCATCTTCCAAGGCAATGGCCCACTGATATACATCAGAAGGGTCTCATTACTCAGATTTTATTAGACAGTAATGATTGTCCTTTTCCCAACAATAGCTAGCTCCCTCAAGGTCCTGGAAACCTTGCTTCCAAAATTCCTTAGAGACCTATCCCTAAGGCCCTCCCACCTTGAAAGTATACAGTCTGGCACTTCTCCCCACTCCAATACTTTCTGCCCACAGGTCCTGTTCCCTGTGCTTTAATAAAAGCAACTTTTTGCACCAAAGATGTCTCAAGAATTCTTTCTGGGCTATTGGCTCCAAACTCCAACCTTTCCGACATCAGGGGTCAGGGAGGCCTCGCTGGGAAGGAGTCCTTGGGGGTACCAGAGGTGAGCTCAGCACATACCTGGAGGAAGAAGCTGCAGCTAATGCTAAGGGCCAACCGCCCCCCCCACCCCACCGGCGCACCGGGAGCCGGTGAAGCCGCATCCGGTTGCACCCGACTCACGCTCAGTAAGTCTTTATCCCAGGCCCTCTCTTTTGGGTGGGTTGGTACGCTGGTTCCAACGCTGCATTCCCCCAAGCCTGGGGATGCAGCAGGCCCCCTGCCCAGTGCTTACTTGGGAGCACTCACAAGTAAAGCTTTATTTGCCTCGAGTTTCTGCCATTCGATCTAAAGCTCTAACGTCTTGGGCTTTCCTTTTAAGATGCAAATTCTCCCCTGTCAGTCATGTAGCTGATGAAACCGCCAAGTAACCCTTTGAATTTACTCCTTTCTCTTGGCTTCCTCAATCTAAATGTCTTCTGTAAACTCCGCCCTTCTCCCCAGCGTTTTCCCGTCTCCCCATGCCCCAACCATCGACGTTCTTAAAAGTGTAGACCAAGCAAGTGGATCTCAGACCTAGATCGGGGCTGACCGAGACGATCACCCATGCTTCAACTTGTCCTCGGTTTCCGAGCGGGAGGGCGGTGGAGGCGGCCTGGGTGGGGTCTGCCCCTACCGGGCTCCGCCGCCCAGTCTGGGACCCGGAGGCGCATTCCTCTACCTCTCCCAGCTTTCATTTCCTCCCCTGTGAAAGGAGATAACCACCGGCCTCCCTGGATTGTTTTGAGCCCCCAGTGAGAGATCATTCATAGGAAAGCATTTTGTAAGTCATAAAGCGCTAAATGAAACACACGCGACAGTGGCAGCGCCACCACTACAGCCACAGGACTGGTGGCGCGCTCCTCACGCCTCCACCCTCCCATCTTCTGGCCTCTTCTGCACGGGAGCCTCGCTCGCGCACGGCGGCTGCACACGCTGTTCTGGATTCCACGTCTGGGGCCACAGGTTTCCCCCGGGAGGACAGGCCGGACGCGGAGGAGAGCAGGGATTGGCTGTGGAGGAGGTGGGCCGAGCGGTGACGCGCGGCGCCGGGAAGGGCGCGGAGGCACGGAGGGGCGGGGTGCGAGCAGCGGGGCGGAGAGGGAGGGAGAGGAGTGGGAGGGGCGGAGGAGCGGGAGAGGAAAGGGGAGGAGGAGGGGAGGGGGACAGGCTAGGGTGAGACCCGCGGCAGGGTCGCGGAGGGAGGAGGGAGGGGAGGAGGCAGGGGAGGAAGGCAGGAGTGGTTTTTGCGCTGCCGGACGGAGGCCTGGTCTCAACCCCGATGGCCGCGTCCCTCTTCCCACCGGAGACAGTGGCCCTGGAGAATCATTACCGCTCCATCAGGGGACGGGACCGGGCCGCCCGCGCGGGAGGAATCGGTCCAGGGCCGCCAAGGGCCTGCGGGGCCAGGACCGGCGCACGCGCGCCGGTGAACCTTGGCTCTCGCTCTGTCGCCGCGGCCAGGAGTTTTCTGGTCATAGCACGTTTCTGGGCGTTTTGGTGCTATCCAGGCCCTTCTCCAGCCGCCGCCCTTACCTCCTTCGGCTGCCGGACCCGGCGCCCGAGGGCAGGGACGTCTGGGTCGTGCCCCTTGGTTCTTGCGGGCGGGGCGGAGGGGTGGGGGACATTCAGTGACCTCTAGCGGGACCTACTGCGAGCCCGGTGCGGTGTGGGTGAGGGGGATAGGGACGGGAATACGGGCAACCAGGAGGACCCCGAGAGAGGGGCAGCTTTAGGGGGTCCTTGAGGGTGTGTGATCATGGGATATGCAAGCTCAGGGGCTGAGGAGGTGTGGGCCTTGGGGGGAGGGGGCGATCTGGCCTGTGGAGAGGTGCCTGCGCCCGGCAGAGGGATAGATGCGATGGAGGAAGGGACACGGCTTGCAGGGGTCAAGGACTGGAGGGGTAGGGAGGGAGCCTGAGGTTCCAGGTCAGTCTAGTGCCCTGCAGAGCCTGCCTGGTGCAAGACGAGGCCCCCACACTCAGCAGTGTGACCTGGCAAAGGTAGCCTTTGTGAGCCACAGTGTCCTTGGTGTCCTCGTGGGTAGGTGGGACAATTGCTCGCAGTTGGGAGGATTTCTGAGACATGTGAATGAAATTGTGCCTTTCCCTTCTGGAAGGAGAAGGAAGTCAACTTGTGAGGCTTCTGTGGACACTAGGAACACAGCCACACAGAGTCCAGCAGAATTGCTGAGTCGGTAATAGGTGCCTGGCCTAGCTGGACGTCTATTTCTGGAATGCACATCCCCTTATAGGCTGGGTCTACAGTAAGGCCAGGAGCTCAACTTTTTAAATTCTTTTTAAGAATTCTTGCACAGCACAACAGAGGGAAATTACTGAACTGACTGCTTCAGCATGGGCACGCACAGACAAAGACACACATTTGACAGCACTCCCTCCCTCACAGGTTCACACAACTGCTCAGGTTATCCTCAATCAGAATTCCTTGATTTGCAACTCGATGTTGGTTGGGTATGGGATTCTGGCCGGAAGAGTAGAGACCTAACAGGGTCTGAGAGGTGGGACCCCGGTACTGCTCTGGCAGAGACCCAGGCAAAACTTCGGGCACCAGAGAGGCCCACTGTCGGCGATAGAGCACAAAGCAGAGAAACGTGCCCAAAGTCACACAACTTGTGGGTTGGGCTTTGTGGGATTTTGACCCCGATGAGTCACTAGAGTGTTGAAAATGCCCTGGTAAATCATTCTCATGACTCAGTATCACCACCTATAAATTAGGAGCAAGGACACGGGCTGTAGAGCTTCCCTTAGGGTAGGTGCAGTCTTAAATAGCTCCTCCCACCTTAAGGCAGCTGGTGGGTGGGAATGTCATTTTTGTGGGATGGTGTGGGTGCCACGTTCCAGTGAGTTCAGTGCCCTGGCATGGCTGAAGCAACACGGAGGAGCCAGGAGAAGCCTGTTGGGGAGGGTGGTACCCCCACTAAAGGGAGGGGAGGAAGAAGGCTAGAGAGGTGTGGCAGGTTTGGTGGAGAGAGACATCATGACCCTGGGGTTCCCAGTGTCCTTTTCCCAGGGGCAGAGCATGGCTGTCTGAATGCCTGGATGCTGACCAGGACGGGGGAAGCTTCCCTTTGTCACAAATGTGGACTCCGGTTTAGGACGTGGTTTGATCCATGGCATCATCAGGGCTGCCCCACATTAATTGCATGCAGGTGTGCACCTTCTTCCTGCCTGAGTGCTGCAGTCAGCCAAACCCTCCTGACCCTGGCCGCTGCCTTGTTTCCCTCTCCAAGTGCACCCAGCTCTGACGAAAGGCTCCTTCTTGGAACTCTTCCAAAGGGCTTTACAGAACGCCATGCCGAGCGGCCTTTGCTGATGATGAAGTTCTAGAAGCTAGGTGAGGTTCAGTGGGCTGAGGTCCAGAGCCGATGACCAAGAAAGAATTCTTGAGACATCTGTGGTGCAAAATGGTGGTTTATTAAAGCACGGGACAGGACCCGTGGGCAGGAAGAGCTGCTCCCCCGGGTTGTGAGGGATGGCAGGCTATGTACCCCGCGGTTGGGGGAAGGTGAGGGAAAGGGAGGTTTCAACGGAGCTTTCATATGCTAAAGAGGGCCTACTAGGTGCCGGGATACCAGAGGCTTGATCAATGTTGTCTTTTGGCAAGTCATTAACATAAAGATAGTTGGGAGATTCCTGTCTTGCAGGATTGTGATCTCTGCAAGTTAACTATTTGTTTCTCGTTTATGGCGGTCTGGGGTGCCTGAGGAATGTCACACATATTACCGAGGGGAGCGGATGGAGAGGGGGTGCAAGGTGCCAGCTTTTGCTTTGTCCTCAGCCAGCCTCCTGCTCCCTCATCACTGATGTCAGCTCTTAAATGTCACTGAATCATCCCAGGGAACCCTAGAGACAGCCCTGGCTTGTGAGACCCCTCTTCACTCAGGCCTGCTGTTGTCTTCCCACCTCTTTGTCCTGTCAGCCTTATGCTCCCCCTCTCCTCAGCAAGCTCATTTATATCTTTTTACCTATAATTAAACACCCTCCTATACACACCTAGAATATTCTCTCCCATCTCGGTCAGTCCTTCCCCATCCTCAAGGGCTCGCGCAAGCTCCGTCTTCAGTCCTTCCCTGACAGCACCAGCCTGGCTCTGGGAACCAACAGCATTCGGAGTGCCTCCACACACTTGGATGCGATCGTGAGGTACCTGCCATTGTTCCGCGTTTATGAATTTAATTTTTCCTCTGGCATGTAGGTTTCCTGGTGGCAGAGAGGCTCCCAGATATGTCTTCATACCCTACGGCCCTGAAAGTGATGCTGAATGAGTTTCGGGCTCTCACTAAACACTTCTGGGTATAATTGGCAGGCTGTATTCCTTTCTTTCTCCCCGTGCTGGGGCTTAGGGCCGTGGCCAGCTAGGAAGATGAGGCAGGGTCTTGGTAAGATGGAAGAAAGGGGTATACCAACACGCCAGGGCCTTGCTAGGGAAAGCAGTCAGCTTTAACACCACTTTCATTATCCCTCCAGTGTAACAACCTCCTCCTCCTCCTCCTCCTGTCAAAACTTAGTGACTTAAAGCCAATCGTTTGCTCATGAAGGGAAGCCAGCCCGGCTGGGCTCGGGCAGCGCTTTTGCGGCCCATTCTTGCCTGAGGTTGCTTGTGTGGTTGCCTTGGGCTGGGAGCCCGTCTGTGTGGGTCCAAATGGCCTCCCTCACATGGCTGCAGTCAGTGCCCTCAGGGGCAGCTCCTCAGTTCTCCATGGAGCCCCTCACCCTTCACGTGGGCCAGGCCGACTCTTCACAGCATGGCTGCTTCCTTCTGAGAGGCCTTTCTTGCCAAGGCCTAGGAGTTACTCGGTGTCATTTCTGCATTCTATTGACTAAAAAACAGGGCCAGCCAAGACTCTGGGGGGACATGGACCCCATCTCTTCATAGGAGGAGTGGCGAGAGTCACACCACAAAAAGGCAGGTGGAGGGGAGGGATGGTTGTGGCTGTTTTTAAAACCACACTACCTCTTCAAGAGAGACGGGTCTTTTAGAAATGTCGCTGTGCAGGAGCCCGGGAGGGCCCATTTCCCCGGGCATGACACCCCCTCCGCACCCCTTCCCTCTCAGCTCACCAGACCTGCTTCCCCTCCAGTGCCACTGCCCGGAAACCAGGTGGATCCCAGGTTCTCTGCCTGAGCCAGCGGCCCATGATTCCGGCTGGACTGTGTGGGGAGGGCCCCAGGTAGGGAGAGGGAGGCTCCATGGGGGAGCAGGAAAAGAAGAGCCGAGAGAGGGGCTGCCGAGGCCCACCTGAAGCAGTTTTGTGCCCACGTGATCCAGAGGAAAAGTGAGCAACTGCTTGGTGCCGCCCTGGGTCTGTGTCAGACTAGGACCACTTTCTTTCTGACAGTCAAGCTTACCTTCTGGCTTTCCACCCCCAAGGAGCATAGGTTCAACAAATATCTGTGTGGATGTTAAGAAGTTCCCTCTAATAGAAAATCCTAAATAGAAAATCCAGAAGAGCTATGTGTTTAAATGTTTGCTCGAGGCTTTTCAGGAAGGAAAAAACCCATTGTCTCTCATCCTGATGCTTACTGAGCATCGGAAAGTGAAGCTGTTATGGGCAGCTGTGTGATCCCAAGCCCCTCAGTGGTAGAAAGGGCCCTTCTGAGTGGGCGTGGCCCCTCATGGTCACTGCAGGACACCCCCCACCACCACCATTAGTCATTCCCTCTGTCTGCAGCCTCTGGGCCTGGGCACCTCTGGCCTTAGCCCTCAGGTGGGAAGAGGTCAGATCCCTCTATGGGCCCAGACACAGCTCAGTTACCTCTGGAGTAAGATCTGGAGCAGCCCAGGAAGCTGTGATACTGCCGCATGGTGGGGTGGCTCCATCGGTTAAGCTTAAGCATCTGCCTTCAGCTCAAGCTATGATCCCAGGGTCCTGAGATCCAGTCTTGTATTGGGCTCCCTGCTCAGCTCCCTTTCTCTTTACCCCCAACCCCACTCATGCTCGATCTCTCTCGAATAAAGACATACTGCTGAGTGCCAAGAGGTGTGCTCTGCCTGGCCCAAGAAGCAAAGGAAATAATGCCATCAGTCTCATCGACTGAGTTGAGAGCTTTCACCAGTTAGAAACACCTGTGCCAACATTGACTACCTGCAGCACGCAGGGCCCTGTGCTGACCAGCGCCTGGGGGAGGCCAGCCAAGGGGGAAGGGGCCTGGCTGTACTCTCCTTCTACTCGGGCGCCACACAGGCAAGGTACATGTGGCCCTTCCGCTCTTGCTTCTGCTGTATTACATACTACACATGTGTAGTACTATGTGCTTTCACATTTAGGATCTAGGCCGGTGCTGGACGCGTGGGGATTGAAGGTGAATGAGGAAGCCAGGCCTAGAAATAAATACACGGTGGCACCATTGAGTATGTGACTTCCGGGGGTCGCTTTGGTGGTTGCTCTTGGGTTTGTGATGAGCTGTGGCTTCCCCTAACTCTGCCAGGAGGAACTACTGCTCCTAGGGCAAGTGGCTGGACCAAGAGGATAGAAGGTGCCTACAATACTCTGTCATTATTTTTTGAAGACTATTTATTTGAAAGAAAGAGAGCGAGAGCGAGAGAGAGAGAGAGCACGCGCGCGTGCGCGTGTTCACCAGCGTGAGCGGTGGGGAGGGCCAGAGGGAGAGGGAGAAGCAATGCTGGGGCTCCATCCCAGGACCCCGGGAATCAGCCAGGACTCCTGAGCTGAAAGCAGACTCTTAACCGACTGAGCCACCCAGGCCTCCCGATATTCTGTTATTATAAAGAGGTGCTCAAAGATCAACGGGGACATTTCAAAAGACACAGAAGCCAGCTGATGGGGCTCCTGGCCCCCAGCCCGCCTCCCCATGCCAGAAGGAACTGTCTTACAAAGGAATGAAGGAACAGTTAAGAGATGGAGAACTTGGTTTTTAGACCTGGGGTTAAATCCTGTCTTTAACTAGTTAGGTGACCTTGGATATGTTAATTCGTCTTAAAAAAAAAAAAAAAAAGGTAAAAAACCTAGAGAAGTTGCAAGTAAAACAAAAATTTGTTTTTTTCTCTGCTGAGCCTTTGTAAGAATAAGTTTTTGTGTTGGGTCATGCCCCAGTGCCTTGGCTTGTCCTTCCCACAAATAAGACCTTCCACTTGTGTGGGACAGAGCTATCAAAGTCAGGAAATTGACATTAATACCTTTCTACCATCTAATCTTTAGGCTAGAAAGTTATCCTTTTTTCCAGTAATATTCTTTGTAGCAAAGTATCTAACCCAGGGCCACACATTGCATTCGGCTCAATGTGGAACTGCTTTTCAGGCTTGGCCTGCAGAAGTTTAAACCATCTGTGGATTACACATCAGTTGTCTTGTGGAATGTTCTTAGTTTGGGTTTGTCCAGTGTTTCCTCTTCTTTGGATTCAGGCTGTGAATCCTTGGCAGGAACATCACACAAGTGACTGTGTCATTTTCACTTTGACCTCTCAGGCTGCTCCTGATTTCAACTTGAACCGTTCCTGGAATGATTGCTTTTGCCATTTGATTAATATGGTGCGTGCCAAGCTCTCTCCCCTGTAAAGTTACTTTTTCCATTGTAATTATTACTTATTTTGCGGGAGGTCCTTTAAAACTTGTTCTTCATGAAACTTTAGTTCACTTAGTTACTTACATGATTATGGAATCATGGATTCCTGTGTTGTTTAATAAGCTGTAGTCTATTACTATAGTTTTGTTTTTTTTAATTATGATATCAAATTGTCCTCCGTTGGACCAGTGGGAGCCTCCCTGAGCTGGCTCCTGTGTCCTTTCGAGATGTCCCCATCAGTCTTTGAGCACTTCCTTATATGAGTAGCATACGAATATTCTAGTCCTCTCTTGGCCATTTGTCCTGGTAGCACTGGTTCTGTTTAGCAGAGAATGAACTAGAAACCAAGATGGGGGCGGTAGGTAGGCTACAGTTGGGGTGTTGTGGCTCCCAGGCCCTCTCAGTGGACAAAGCCAGGGAGATCCGTGAAGATACATTCATATATTTACATCTATACGTATATATTTATTTTCTGTGTCTGCCATACTGTTGAACACAGTGACCTCACACCAAGAGCACAATGTCAGTCTAGTACCACAGGATTCGTTCTAGCTTCCTCCCTTGACTTATTCGTGACTCTCCAGCAGAGACACCTCTGGCTTGCATTGCATGTCATATGACTGCTTAGTGATCGCCTCCCCTTCCTGTAACCAGTCTCCCATTGTCACTGTGTCCTGCCCCCATGCCGATGCCATCTTCCCCCAGCTTGGGCTCCAGCACCCCATTCCCACCCACAGTCCCCTTTCCCTGCCTAGGATCTCATACTCCATGCAGCCCCCCCCCACTTCCTGCATAGACTCCCTCTTCCATCTGCTCAGGTTCTGACATGCCCCACTGGGGCATTGGGGCACCACCATTGGCTCTCTTCACCCTCTTTGGGGCCTCATACCCCCACACTGAGTCCCCCTATACCAAGAAGCTCTTCTGCCCTCATGCAGACATACAGACATATTCTTCATCTGCTTGGGGTGAAGTGGGGGCTCTGATACCCCAGTCTCGACCCCTTACCACCCCTTCTGGGCCTCAGCCAGTGGTGTTAGGACTGAGTTCTTCAGGAAGAGAAGGGAAGAGGAAGAGCCACGTGATAAATGTTAAGTCTGAGGTTCCTCATCAGTAAAATGAGCAGAATAATGGCTCCACCTAATATGGTTGCCATGAGCAGCCCATGCGGTAACGTATGAGAGGTGCTTCCTCAGCACAGTGCCTGGCTCGTGGAGGGCACTCACTGTCAACTGCCATCACTGTGACTATACATTAACATTTTCATGGTTTACTGCGTCCTCTGGCAGGGACACACTAGAGATCCCAGAGAGAAGGCAGAAGGAGCGGGTGCGAATGGTGGATACATCAACAGAGGATCAATGCCTCTTTCTTAAGAGAATGAAGACACTCATTATATCACCTGAATTAAAATATATAAGTAAGGGGAAAACGCTGTTTTAAAGAGGAAACATTTTAATGTGTTAACCATGATGATCATTTTGGTGGGCTTATGTGGCTTAAAGTTTTTAAATATGTTTTCCAAAATATAGTCAATAAATATTATTCAAGCTTTGTGAAAAAAGTATTTTAGAAGGACTCTGGTTAATTTCAACATAACTAATTGAAAACTGCCTTCAGCCTGAGTGGTTGGTTGTGGTTTTATTTACTTATTTTTTTTCCTTCTGCCTGGTAGGTTCTGGACAAGAGAGCCTGGATTCGGAGCTCAGCTTGATGACCTTGGGTAAGTCCATTAACTTCTCTGTGCCTTTTTGTTTGTTTGTTTTATAAGGTGAGGAATCTTACAGTGCCTAATTCGGGGGTATTTTTCAGTTAACTGAGATACTGCTTCTGGGGCACCTGACAGAGAGTCAGCACACAAGTATGTGAGCTGTTGATATTGTTGTGATGTCATGGGAAGGAATGCGGTGAGTGGTTCCCCGATGTCTCGGAGGAGAGAATTCCTTCTCGGAATAGCCTCAGCTATGCCTCCCCCTGAGTTAGTAGCTTATGACTAACACAGCGTTTTCAGGCAGCTGGGCCTCCTGTGGGGCAACAGTGGTGGCAAGGGTGACAAACCAAGTCAGGGGTAGTGTTTTGTGCACTTCTTGGAAGGGATTCTGAGATGGGTTTTCTCACAGACAAAGCAGCCTGGCATTAGGACACCGTGACTGACACCTACAGGTTGAGTGAAGTAGCTGTGTGAGCCATCACTCATATTCACTCACTCATTCTTTCATTTGGCCAGTAATGTCACATGTAGTTATTAAATGCTCACTACATGTCAGGCCCTGTGGTAGGCAATGGGATGCAACCATTAAAATGCAAGCGATTAGGGGCATCTGAGTGGCTCAGTTGGTTAAGCTTCCGACTCTTGGTTTTTGCTCAGGTCATGACCTCATGGGTCATGAGTGAGCCCTGCATCAGGCTCCCTGCTCATTATGGAGTCTGCTGGAAGATTCTCTCCTTCTTCCCCTCTCCCCACATGTGCTCACACGCTCTCTCTCTAATAAATAAATAAATCTTTTTAAAAATGCAATTGGTTAAAAAGTATATTACAAAATCAAAAATACAATCACTAAGGGGCTCAGATATCTGTACACCCATGTTTGTAACAGTTTTATTCACAATAGCCCAAAGCTAGAAAGCACCCAAGTGTCCACTGATGGATAGTGGATAAACAAAATGTATATACATCAAAAGAATATTATTCAGCTGTAAAAAAGGAAGGAAATTCTGACACAGGCTACAACATGGACAAACCTTGAAGACATTGTACTAAGTGAAATAAGCCAGTCACAAAAGAACAGATACCATATGATTCATTTGAGGTATATAGAGTAGCCAAATTCAGAAAGATAGAAAGTAGAATTGTGGTTGCCAGGGGCTTGGGGTGGGAGGATGGGGCAAGGAGTAGAGAGTTAGTGTTTACTGGGTACAGAGTTTCAATTTGGAATGATGACAAAATTTCTGAGGACAGATGGTGGTGATGGTTGCATGACAATGGCAGTGTACTTAGTGCCACTGAACCGTACAGTTAAAAATGGTGAAAATGTAAGTTTTATGTTGTGTATATTTTAACACAATATTTTTTAAATATTTTATTTATTTATTTGACAGAGAAAGATCACAAGTAGGCAGAGAGGCAGGCAGAGAGAGAGAGAGAGAGAAGCAGACTCCCTGCTGAGCAAAGAGTCCGATGTGGGGCTCGATCCCAGGACCTGAGATCATGACCTGAGCCGAAGGCAGCGGCTTAACCCACTGAGCCACCCAGGTGCCCCATTAACACAATATTTTTAAGTGTCGAAAAAATGATACTACCTTTACATAGTGAAATAAAGCATAGAAATTAAGTTCATGAAAATAAACTTACCTAATAGGCTTAGCTTTTACAATTTCTTTTCTTTTAAACCTTTTTTTAAAATTCATTATTTATGCACCACACACCCAGTGGTCCATGCAATACGTGCCCTCCATAATATTCACCACCTGACTTGGCTCCCCCAACCTCCCACCCCCCACCCCTTTGAAACCCTCAGGTTGTTTTTCAGAGTCCGTAGTCTCTCATGGTTCATCTTCCCTTCCAATTTCCCTCAACTCCCTTCTCCTCTCCATCTCCCCATGTCCTCCATGTTATTTGTTATGCTCCACAAATAAGTGAAACCATATGATAATTGACTCTCTCTGCTTGACTTATTTCACTCAGCGTAATCTCTTCCAGTCCTGTCCACGTTGATTCAAAAGTTGGTATTCATCCTTTCTGATGGAGGCATAATACTCCATAATATATAATGACCACATCTTCCTTATCCATTCATCCGTTGAAGGGCATCTTGGTTCTTCCCACAGTTTGGCAACCGTGCCCATTGCTGCTATAAACACTGGGGTACAGATGGCCCTTCTTTTCACTACATCTGTATCTTTGGGGTAAATACCCAGTAGTGCAATTGCAGGGTCATAAGGAAGCTCTATTTTTAATTTCTTAAGGAATCTCCACACTGTTCTCCAAAGTGTCTGTACCAACTTGCATTCCCACCAACAGTGTAAGAGGGTTCCCCTTTCTCCACATCTTCTCCAGCACATGTTGTTTCCTGTCTTGCTAATTTTGGCCATTCTAACTGGTGTAAGGTGGTATCTCAATGTGCTTTTAATTTGAATCTCCCTGATGGCTAGTGATGATGAACATTTTTTCATGTCTCTGATAGCCATTTGTATGTCTTCATTGGAGAAGTGTCTGTTCATGTCTTCTGCCCATTTTTTGACATGATTATCTGTTTCATGTGTGTTGAGTTTGAGAAGTTCTTTATAGATCCTGGATATCAACCTTTTGTCTGTACTGTCATTTGCAAATATCTTCTCCCATTCCGTGGGTTGCCTCTTTGTTTTGTTGACTGTTTCCTTTGCTGTGCAGAAGCTTTTGATCTTGATGAAGTCCCAAAAGTTCATTTTTGCTTTTGTTTCCTTTGCCTTTGGAGACATATCTTGAAAGAAGTTGCTGTGGCTGATATCGAAGAGGTAACTGCCTATGTTCTTCTCTAGGATTCTGATGGATTCCTGTCTCACGTTGACGTCTTTTATCCATTTGAAGTTTATCTTTGTGTACGGTGTAAGATAATGGTCGAGTTTCATTCTTCTACATATAGCTGTCCAATTTTCCCAGCACCATTTATTGAAGAGACTGTTTTTTAAAACTTTTTGAGGGGCGCCTGAGTGGCTCAGTGGGTTGAGCCTCTGCCTTCAGCTCAGGTCATGATCTCAGGGTCCTGGGATTGAGCCCCGCATCGGGCTCTCTGCTCAGCGGGGAGCCTGCTCCCCCTGCCCCACCTGCCTCTTGGCCCACTTGTGATCTCCCTCTCTGTCAAACAAATAAAAAATATATATATTTTAAAACTTTTTGAACAGACACATCAGTTACCAAGATGTATGGGTAATAAATAAGCACATGAAGAGGCTCCAGGGGCGTCTGGGTGGCTCAGTGGGTTAAAGCCTCTGCCTTCGGCTCAGGTCATGATCCCAGGGTCCTGGGATCAAGCCCCGCATCAGGCTCTCTGCTCAGCAGAGAGCCTGCTTCCTCCATTCTCTCTGCCTGCCTCTCTGTCTACCTGTGATCTCTGTCTGTCAAATAAATGAATAAAAAATCATAAAAGAAAAAAAAAAGAAAAGAGGCTCCACATCATTAATCATTAAGAAAATATAACTTAAAACCAGAATAAGACACCATGACAAATCTAAATGGTTAAAACCAAAGACATTGACCATACCCAGTGTTGATGAGGATGTAGAGCGAATGGAACTCTCATACACTCCTGGTGAGAATGTGAAATGGTACAACCACTTTGGAAAACAGTTATCCTGTTACATGACCCAGCCATTGCATTCCTACAGATTTACCCAGGAGAAATGAAATCATATGTTCATACAAACAGGAAACAATACAAATGTCCATCAACAGATACATGGATGAACAAACTGTTTACATGTGTACAATGGAATACTACTTGACAACAAAAGAAAGAGGATGAACCATTGCTGTTACATGGAAGAATCTCAAAATAATTATGCTGGGCAAAAAAAAGCCAGGCCAAAAAAAAGTACATACTGTATGATTACATTTATATAAAATTCTAGAAAATGTTAACTACTATATGGTAACAGAGAGTCAATCAGTGGTTGCGTGCAAATCAGAGAGAGGTCAGGGAGGGCAGGAAGAAGAGATTACCAGGGGGCACAAGGGAAATTTGGGGGTTTATAGAAAAATCCCCCCTTTTTTATTGTGGTCATTCTTTCATGGATGCTTACATATGTCAAAACTTATCAGGTTCTACACTCATGTATGTACAGCTTATTACATGCCAATTGCATGTTAGTAAAGTTGTTAAAGCCAAAATTAAAACAAACTTAATGCACAGAAAAAATGCAATAAGGAAGGGGCAGGGAAACCATAAGATTCTCCCAGGGCACAAGGTGGGGCTGTGTGTGCAAGGGGTGGCGGTCGGGTGAGGCCACAGAAGAAACTACCAGAGGACATATAAGTGTTGTCAGGCAGAATGCAGGTTAGGAGAGGGTCTTTCCTAAGGAGGAGGAAATGTGTGGGAAGACCCACAGGCCTGGAAGAGC
Source organism: Martes martes (assembly GCF_963455335.1). Lineage (NCBI taxonomy): Eukaryota > Metazoa > Chordata > Mammalia > Carnivora > Mustelidae > Martes > Martes martes. The sequence continues at coordinate 60,631,215 of NC_137889.1, read as the reverse complement.
CTGAGGCTGGAACTTGGTATGGCTGGAACTCAGCGCAGAGGGTCAATAGTGAGACAGGAGGACCCAAGAGAGAAGGCAGGGACCAACTACGAATGAGGATTTTCTCCTACAGGCAAGCAGGGGCCTGTCACATATGCCGTTTATTTCATTTCATTTTTAAAGATGTTATTTATTTATTTAGAGTCAGCAGGGGGAGGGTCTGAGAGGGAGGGAGAGAGTGAGAGAAAGAATCGCAAGCTGACTCTGTGCTGAGCACAGAGCTAGACATGGGGCTCGATCCCATGACCCTGAGATCATGACCTGAGCCAAAATCAGGAGTCTGAAGTTTAAACCACTGCACCACCCAGGCGCCCCACATGTGCAGTTTAGAAAGATGCTCTGAGTGCAACTTGAGAAGTGGGCTGGAGGGGGAGTAGAGCACAGGTGGGAATCTGGGAGTTGGTGAGGACATTTAACTGGAGTGGGGAGTGGCCCAAGACAAGAAGGGTTGGGATGTGCGGCTCCCCTACCTCACCTTTTCAGCACCCAGGAAAGTTAGGACATTTCATCTGGCTTTACAGAAAAGGAAAGGGACTGGGAACAGTTAAGTAACTTCCTTATGGTTACAGAGCTTGTGAGCAGGACATCTGGGGTTTCTGGTCCAATGGATTCTTAATCCAAAGTCCATTATGTTCGCAGGCTTTGGTCTAATTTAAATAAAATGCATCTAGGATGACTCCCCTCTCCTGCTGCCTGATTTTCTCACTCTCACTCTGTTTTTTTCCCACAGGACCATGAACTAGGAGACATAACATCATCTGGGCATTCAGGAAAGGAAGGCTTCTTGGAGGAAGAGACACCTCATCAGAGCCTTGAAGAATTCTGAGGAGGAGGAAGAGCTAGTAAAGGAACAAGGTGGGGGCATGGGGTAGGAGCAGAAGGAAAAGATGTTCTGAAGTGGAAAGATGAGCATGTATGACTGGCTGGGAGCAAACTATCACGTGGAGTGCTCGAAGAACTGAGCCTCGGAGTGGCTGAAGATGGTGTGAGGTGCAGAGAAGCACATGATTCGACATGGATTTTTTGCTCTCTGTGGAGCAGCTTACAGAGTGGAATGCATGGGAGAGAGGCCAGTAGAGTGAACCCTGTTGATCTGGTGAGATCGTGCCCACCAGGCTTCTCTCTGCATTACAGTGGTTACCATGGAAACATTAGATCATAGACCAAGAAGCGTCTAGTTAGCACCTCTTATAAAAGATGATGACAAGGATGAGATGGGAAAGTGATTTACTGACTTTCCTTTTGGCAGCAGGCTAAAATAGATAACATAAAATTTACCATTCTAGCCATTTGAAGTGTATGGTCGTGTGGCAGGAGATACATTCATAAAATTGTGCAGCCAACACAGACACCCATCTCCAGAAATTTCTCAGCATTCTCATAAACTGAAACTCTGTACCCTAGTATTACAGTAACTCCCATTTCTCCCTTCCATCCCCAGACCTGGTAACTACTATTCTACTTTCTGTCTCTATGAATTTCACGACTCTATATATCATCCAATATTTGTCTTTTTATGTCTGGCTTATTTCACTTAGCATGATGTCTTCAAGGTTCATCCATGTTGTGGCATGTGACAGCATTTCCTTCCTTTGTAAAGCCGAATAATATTCCATTGTACTTGTAGACCACATTTTGTTTATCCAGTCATCTGTTGATGGACACTTGGGTTCTTTCCACCTTTTGGCTATTGTAAATAATGCTGCTATAAAAATGGGTATATTGGAAACCACCTCTGTAGACACGGATTATTGGTATTTAGTGAAGAAGACAGACTTCTGGCTGACGAATTTCAAGTAAAAGGGGAGGAAAATAGGGAGAAAGAAGTGTTTTCCCTAAAAGTCAACTCTAAGTACTCTTTGTGCCTGAATAATTTATAAGCTTATTCTGGGCAGTGCTCCTCTTTGTTGTTGTCCTGAGTGTGGTCTGTCAAGACTGCAAGTGGGTCCAACTTGAGTTAGCATGACAGACAGATCAGATTACCTTTCTCTTCAAGGGACAGATATGCCTGGGGAATTCTTCAGGCTTCTTGGGAGACTGCCAAAAGGTTAGCTGGATTGTTCCACCATCTACAAGAATATAGGCTCCATGATGGCAAGATCTTGTCTATTCTGTCTGTTTTATTAACTAGTGAATCTCCAGCACCTGGCATTCAAAATTTGTCAAATGAACGAATGTGTCTTCCAATGATCGGACCCTATGTGCGCTCCTAGGAAAAGTCTTATCTCAGGAAAAGTAGAGGCCACTCAACTAGAAGTAGCTTCAGGACTTTACCCAGGCTCTCATGCCGTCTGATGTGTCATGAGGCTTGTCCCTTGTACTTCCTGCTTTCTTGTTGCTTAGCTGATGGAAAAGACACCTGCTTGGACTGACCTTATCAGGTGTCATGAGCATTGAGGGGCTCATATAAATAAAAGTGCTGTACAAATGAATCCCATGACTATGTCTAGCCCTGGTCTCTCTTTGGGACACCAGTTTTGCATCGACAACTAAACCTGTCACCTGCAGGCACATTTCATATCTCGGCACCTCCCCACAAGCAGCACCCTGTCCCAACTTCCCATTTTTCCTCCCTGTAGTGCTATTTTCTCAGTCTTTTTGCTTGCAACTCAAGTCCCATTTAGCTCCTCTCTCTGGTGTCTCTCTGGTGTCTGCTCTCCTGTCTTGAGTCTGGCTACTTCTTTTTCTTTGGTGGCCCTGTTTTCCTCTGCTGCCACACTTTGACAGGAGTCCCTCCCTCTAGTCTAACTGCTGCCAAATCCTTCACCGTCTTCGGCCTCTTGGCTTTTCTTCGGCCTCTTGGCTTTTCTGCTGCCGGAGAGAACCTCCAACTAACGGCTCTGGTTCATCATGCCTCCACTCAGAAATGACCAGTGATGCTTAGATACACAAGGATGCCTACTATGAAAAACAGAAAGTAACAAATGCTGGTGAGGATGTGGAGAAATCAGAAACCTCATGCCCTGTGGGTGGAAAAGTACAATGGCACAGCCATTGAGTACATTGAGTACAGTGCATTGAGGTGGTTCCTCAAAAAACTAAAGATAGAACTACTGTATGATGCAGCAATCCTGCTTCCAGGTATACACCCCCAAAGAATTAAAAGCAGGGACTCAAAGAGATATGTGCACACCTATGTTCATGGCAGCATTATTCATGATAGCCAAGAGAGGGAAATAACACAACTGTTTATCAACAGACAAATACATAAACAAAATGTGGTCTATACCTATAATGGAATATTATTCAGCCTTAAAAGTGAAGGAAATCCTGTCACATGACACAATGTGGATGAATCTTAAAGTTAAGGGAAGTAAGCCAGTCGCAAAAAAAGCAAACTATATGATTCCACTTAAATGAGGTTACCTAGAGCCATACATTTATAGATGCAGAAGGTAGAATGGGGAAGTAACTGGAGGTTGGGGCCGGTTAGGAAGGGAAGAGGATTTGTTGTCTACTAGGTACAGAGTTTCAAATTTGCAAGAGGAAAAACTTCTGGAGATGTGTTTCACAACATGGATACACTTAACACTGTTGAGCGGTACACTTAAAAACGGTTAGGATGGTCGACTTTATGTTACATGCTTTTCGCCACAGTGTTTAAAAATTCCAGATGGATTAAGGGCCTAAATGGATCTTCTGCATCTCGGCTTTGGAAGCCCCACCCACGTCTGGTCTCTGGCTTGCCTAACCTGGACATGTCCTGGACATCCGTCCTCTCGGTCTTGGCAAGCGCGGCTCTCTCTGGCCGGAGCCTTGATTTTCACTCCTTCCCACTGTTGAAACCCGATGCTTCAAAACCCAGCTAAAGTGCTCCACTGCGCTATTTCTGTGGTTCGATCACTGCATATAGAGCACTGGCTTGAAGGTGTTTGCGCGCCTCCCTTTGCTCCCGGCACTAGACTGAATTTCCGAGAGAGTGAAGATGACGTCCTTGCTCTGGCTCCCAGCTCGGTACGCTCCAACCAGCCCTAGGGCGCTGCTGGTTTGGGGAGACGCTTCTGACTCCCTTTCCCTGCGTGCCTGGGTCTTGTGTGCTGACCTCACCCCTTTCTGGTCCATGAGCTTGCAAAGGGCAGAGCCCGGATTGTATGCTTTGCGCTTTGCCAGGCGCCGGACCTGGAGGGGCCGCACAAAATGCTCGATGGTTATAAAAATGGGTGAGAGTCCACAGCCCCTGGCTTTGTTGCCTCCCGCCCTGACTGGAAGGCAGCTGAAAAGGAACTGACAGAGCTCTTCTTTCTCCTGCCCTCTCTGAATTGTAAACTCTGGGTCAGAGCCGGCCTGCCGCTTCAGCGTTTCTTTGTGCGGGACCCAGCGCAGCGGCCAAGACCGCAGAGGCAGGGGCCGGAGGCAGGCGCCTCGGACATGTCAGAGGCTTGTACTTGTTGCCTCTAGGGCTACCAGCCAAAGGCCTTTTCATTAGAGCAGACCTGTTGGCTCTTGGCTGGCCTGGCTTCCTGTCACCGATGGGCTCTGTTTAACATCTCAGCTGGACTTGGCCGAGCTGGAGAGCCCGGGTAAGCGGGCTGGTCCTCTGTGGCGGATTTGTACATCAGCCTCTTGTGTGCGTCTGTCTTCGGGCCTGGCAGCTTCCCTGTGCGTCTGCTTTCTCCTCGGAAGCTCATCGGCAAGGGGAGCTGGATCTGTCCATCTGTCCATCACCTAATAGAAACCAGATCTCCCCATATCCAGAGGAACACGCTGAGTAACGTCTGCGTTTCTTCTGGACTCGTTCAGATGATCGTTACTTGGTTCCCTGGAACGGAGACCAAGTGCTAAACGTAGCTGTTCAATGTGAGGTACGTTTCATAGCGTTGTAACGTTTTTTGTTTGTTTGTTTTGTTTTGTTTTTATGTATAGTCACTGATTTTACAAATCCTTCAGACAGCCCCTTGCCATTACTTCTTGTGTTGAGTGAGCTATGGGGAAACTGAGAGACAAGATGTTCCAGCTGGGAAGACAATTTTCTGTTTCTGGGCAACATCAGACGTCGCCCTTCAGACAGAGGGCAGAGGCTCCAGTGAGTCCGTGTGGACACAGCGTTTTGAAACGTCCCCAAGGTCCTCTTTGGCGAATATCAGATCTCCACATAAACATTTGTAATCTTCTGGTCTGTGGGCACTTCGACTTTGTTGCTGGTTCCTGATCCTCAGTTCCCACTTTGACCTGACACTTTTGTATGAATCATGCCTTTTTACTTTCTGACATTTGACATCTGGGGCCTTGCTCATGCTGGAGGGACTGCCCCTCCCAGACCTAGCCAATTCCTAGAGATCGTGAAGACCTGCCTGCAAATACGTCTTTCCTAAGCAGTCTGACCAATCCAAAGCCCACACCCCAACATCCGTTATCTGGCTCCCACACTCCATGCCCCTATCTGCTTTCTGTAACCACCGCAGGGCTGGGCACTGGACAACTAGGAACACCTCCTATGCCCCAGAGCCCACCCAAATGTCTCAGACTAGCCAATCCTAAACCTGTTTCCTTGCTTTGCCTTCCCAGCAAAAGCCACAGTAAAGGCTCCTGTCCCTGTATCCCCCTGGCTTCCTCTCCCTCCTGATGCTGGTGCTTCCCAGTGTGGCCCTGCACAGCGTGCCATGTCCCCTAGTTTTAGGGGTGTGTGAGAAATTCTTCTTCCTTCATGACAGTCACTGTACCTGATTAAAACAATCCCAGATACAGGACGCCTGGGTGGCTTAGTGGGTTAAGCCTCTGCCTTTGGTTCAGGTCATGATCTCAGGGTCATGGGATTGAGGCCCACATCAGGCTCTCTGCTGAGCAGGGAGCCCTGCTTCCCCCTCTCTCTCTGCCTGCCTCTCTGCCTACTTGTGATCTCTCTCTCTCTCTCTCTCTGTCAAATAAATAAATAAAATCTTAAAAAAAAAAATATCCCAGATACAATTTACAACGACTTACAGCTTCTCTTCGGCTCAAATCTTGGCAATTCCTGGTGACATTCAAAATGGAACTTGGCTCCTTGCTCTTGGCCTTGACTCTTTCATCAAGGACTAAGCTTGTCACCTGGCTCTTGCGACAAACCTGCTACTAACTTGCTTTCCTTTCTCTCTAGCCAGTGTCAACCCAGACACAACAAGCAGAGCTGAACTTGTGCTTGGAAGAGAAGTTTACCTTCACAGGGTAATTGGAGTTGCCTTAAAAAGTCTCCAACACCCCAAATCAGCTCACTCTGATGCTTTAAATTTTCCCATCACCAGATGATTCCCTTTGCCCTTAGCATCATCCTCTGCTTTCTCTTACTTTCCTTTTTGTTTTGAAATATGCTTTCTCAATTGTTTTTCCCTGTACAACAAAAGAATAGAAACTGGATCAAAATGATATATGGATCTATTTCTTCTCTTATCCCAAATCCAATGAAATGACAAAAAATAGGTCTTTATCAAGGAGGGCCTTCAGGTTCAAACACAATAGTTCCCCTCTACCTGTACCGGGAGTGTTTAGAAGAATGATGTATTTCTGGGGCGCCTGAGTGGCTCAGCTGGTTAAGCGTCTGCCTTCAGCTTGGGTCATGATCCCAGGGTCCTGGGAATGAGCCCCACATGGGCTCCCTGCTCAGTGGGGAGCCTGCTTCTCCTTCTCCCTTTGCTCCTCCCCTGCTCCTGATCACTCTTTCACCCTCTCTAGCTCTTTCTCAAATAACTAAATAAAATCTTAAAGAAGAGAGAGAGTTAATCTTTCTGATTAACACTAGATTTTGATGGAAAAAATCAATCTTAAATTAAAGAATATCAGTAAAAAAATAGAATCAACATGTAGAATCCCCAGATCCTTAGAAGAAAATACAACCTAATAAAAAACAGAAAAGAAATAAAATAAAGAATGAGAAAGCATGGCAAGTAAAAAACATAAAAGATAACCAGGAATAAATCCAAGTACATCAGTAATCACATCAAATGAAAGTGGGTTAGAAAATTCTATTAAAAGTCTCTCAGATTGAGCTAGAAAAAGAAAAACAACTTCAAATCCAGGAATACACACTTTTTAGGAGAACTTCTTAAAATGAAATGTCTTAGGACAGCTGAAAACAAAACATGAAAAAGATGGTTTAAGCAAATGTTAACAAAACATATCAGACCAAAATAGAATTCAAAGTGAAAATTATGAGAGAAGTGAAATTATGAGAGAAGTTATTTTTTATTTTTAGAAGTTATAATTCATCAAGGAATTAAAATAGTTATAAATCTTTATGCAACTAATAATGTAGCTTCAAAACATAGTAAGGGGCACCGGGTGGCTCAAAGTGTTAAGCCTCTGCCTTCAGCTCAGGTCATGGTCTCAGGGTCCTGGGATGGAGCCCCACATTGGGGCTCTCTGCTCAGCAGGGGAGCCTGCTTCCCCAACCCCCCACCCTCTTCCCGTCTCTCTGCCTACTTGTGATCTTTTTCTCTGTGTCAAATAAATAAATAAAGTCTTAAAAAAAAAAACCAACATAGTAAGCATAAACTGACAGAAGTATAAAGAGAAATGAATGAATTCATAATCATAGTGGGAGATTGAAAACATCTCTTTCAGATATTGACAAAGTAAGCAAAACTTAAGCAAGGATGCAGAGAATTTGCATAAATGAACACTTTACAAATAACTATATGTAGAATTTTATACACAACAAAGAGGAACTATATTATTTTTACATGTTTAACATACATGAATAAAAATTAACTACCAGGTCAGAAAGAAAATCTTAAAACCAAAAATGCAAGAGGGCCACAACAATGAAAATGATTGCAAAAGAAAGCAAAAAATGAAAACAGTCATATGTTAATTTAAGAAAGAATCAAAACCCATTGGTAGTGATTATTTCTGGGGAAGAGTTGGAGGTGGGTCTGGAAATTTTTACATACCCTCTCATGCATGAAGTATTTGCTTGAATTTTTTATTAAGTACATCAGTAATCTGAGTACATCAGTGTGCAAAGTATGTAAAGTAATCTGAAGCATCTAAAGTAACAAATATATAAAGTAACAAAGGAATAAGATACATAACAAGCAAAGTACCATTATTTTTCAAAACCCGTGGGTGAATACAAAGCAGTAGCCAGAGGGAGTGTATAGCCTCAAATGCACATATTAGAAAATAGTAAACATAGAACATAAAAGAACTAAGTTTCAACTGAAAAAAGACTTTTTTAAAGGCCCCCTCAAAACTAAAAGAAAGACTAATCCAAATAAAATTTCAAAGGTTGAAGAGAGAAGACTGTTATTTGCATTACTGCAATTATCTACTACAAACATCCTAGACAATCAGTTGAGACACGTAGTATTTTATTTATATATTTATATTTATGTATATATATGTAATATATATTATATATATTTATATTTATATATCTTATTTATTCCAACAAATAAGAATAAAACAATGTGATATTTTTGGCCCTTATTTGGATAAAATTTAGAATGTCCTGTGTGTGTAGGGATATGGGAAACCAGCAGCCACACACAGGATTAGTAGGGAGGTAAATCAGCCCATTTTTGAGGGCAATTCCACAGAATCTATCCACAGTTTATTTAATTTTTTAAATTTTTTAAAAAATTTACATTCAATTAATTAACATATAATGTATTATTTGTTTCAGGGGTATAGGTCTGTGATTCATCAGTCTTACATAATACCCAGTGCTCATTACAGCACAAACCCTCCCAATGTCCATCACCCAGTTATCTCATCCCTCCATCCCCCTCCCATCCAGCAACTATCAGTTTGTTTCCTATGATTAACAGTCTCTTATGGTTTGTCTCCTTCTCTGATTTTGTCTTGTTTCATTTTTTTCTTCTCTTCCCTATGATCCTCTGCCTTATTTCTTAAATTCCACATATGAGTGAAATCATATTATAACTGTCTTTCTCTGATTGACTTATCGTGCTTGACATAATACCCTCTAGTTCCATCTGTGTCACTGCAAATGACAAGATTTCATTTTTGATGGCTATGTAATATTCCATTGTGTGTGTGTGTGTGTGTGTGTGTGTGTGTGTGTGTGTGTGTATACCACATCTTTATCCATTCATCTATCAATCAATGGGCATCACAGCTCTTTCCATAGTTTGGCTATTGTGGACATTGCTGCTATAAACATTGGGGTGCAGGTGCCCCTTCAGATCACTACATTTGTATCTTTGGGGTAAATACCCGGAGGTGCAATTGCTTGGGCATAGGCTAAGTCTATTTTCAACTATCCACATTTTAAAGTCAGTTATCCTTTGACAAACAGTTGCACTTATGGATATCCTAGAATGATACTATCACCTGTTCCTGAAGAAATTTATCCAAGGAGTTTGCTGCAGCATTGTTTGAAGCTGGGAAATGTAAAAGTCATCTCCATGATTATCAACATAAAACAAAAATCATCATGTATTTATACTATGCAATATCACAGAATGAAAAAGGATGATATAAATGCACCTAAGAGGAAATCTCTGAGACATATCGTTAATTGAAAACACAAACTGAATTTAAAAAATAGCTGTTTTGTCAAATACAGCTGTTGGCAGACCCCAAAGCAATTGCCATACTGCCTCTTTGATGCCAACTCCCCTAGTGGTTGGAAGAGTGAAATGCTTGCTTTTCAGTCTTCTGTGGCTAGCACTGGCCACGTGACACATTTGGCAAATGAAATGCACACGGAATTCTGTTGGTAGGTTTCCGGGAAATTTTTGTTTTCCTGATCAAAAGGTCAGATACAGCAGCACCTGCCTCTTCTCCCAGTCTGAACACAGATGTGTAGCAGGTGGACTGATGGAAGGGGAGTGTCATCTTGCAGTGATGATGTCACAAACATTAGCAAAAGTTCCAGAGAATCATCGGGACACTAGTGCCGCCTAAGATCACAGAGCCACTGAGCTAACTCCTGGACTACTTGTGTCTGGAATTCTTGGATTGTGAATCAAAAAAATCCCTATTTGTTTAAGTTAGTTTTGGTTAAAATTTCTAGATGAAAACAGTCCTAATGGTTTATATACATCCAGAAAAGATACACAGAGAATATCCAGAAGGATTCTCACCAAATTGTTTATGATTATCACTCTGGAATGGAGTGTGGCTGACTTTTTCTTCTAAATAGTTTTATAGGGTTTCAAATATTTTTCTTTTTTTTTTTTAAGATTTGTATTTATTTATTTGAGAGAAAGAGAGAGAGAGAATGAGTGAGAGAGAGAGCATGAGAGGAGAGAGGTCAGCGGGAGAAACAGACTCCTTGGCGATCAAAGAGTCCAATGTGGGACTCCAACCCCGGACTCCAGAATCATGACCTGAGCAGAAGGTCATGAGCCACCCAGGCTCCCCTCAAATATTTTCAATAAGAATTATTTGTGTATGAATCAGGTAATTAACAGTTTTTAAGATACATAACAATAAAACATTTTGGGAGGTTGAGGGGCAGAGGAAGAGGGAGAGAGAGAATCCTAAGCAGGTTCCCCACCCAGCATGGAGCCCCATGTGAGGCTCCATCCCGCAACCTTGAAGTCAAGAGTCAGAGGTTTAACCGACTGAGCCATCCAGGTGTCCCAGCCATAAAAACTAATTGTGTTGAAATTTTGAGATTACAGCCAAATAGAAAAGAAGATGTCACAGCCTCAGCACACAGAGATAAACATTGTCTATATGCCCTCGTTTTGCACTAACTGATTTTATATTTTAGAAGTTTTAGGTTTACAGAAAAATTGAACAGAGAGCACAAAAAATTCCTATATGCTATTCCTGTCTCCCCCAGTTTCCCCTATTTTTAATGTCTTACATTAGTGTGGTGTATCCCTGACAATTAATGAGCCAGTATTGATATACTGTTATGAACTGAAGTCTGTAGTTTACATCAAGTTTCACTCTCTGGCTTGGACAAAGAATCCTATGGGTTTGGACAAATGTGTAGTGACGTGTGTCCACTGCTACAATACCATACCGGTGAGTTTCACTTCCCTAAATATTGCCTGTGCTTCACCAACTCATCCCTTTCCTCCTCCCCACCACCACCCAACCCCTGGCAGCCACCGATCTTTTCACTGTCTCCATAGTTTTGTCTTTTCTGGAATGTATAGTTGGAAACACACAGCATGTAGCCATTTCAGATAGGCTTCTTTCACTTAGTAATATGCACTTGAGGCTTCTCCAGTTTTCTCATGGTTTGCTAGCTCATTCTTTTTAGCATGGACTAATATTCCATTGTCTGAATGCACAGTTTACTTATCCCTCCCCCTCCCAGAGGACATCTTGGTAGTTTCCAAGTTTCCATAATTATGAGTATCAATATCTGTGTGCAGGTTTTCATGTGGACCTGAGTTTTAAACTCATTTGGGTATACATACCAAGAAGCATGATTGCTGGATGGTATGGTAAGGGTAGGTTTAATTTTGTGAGAAACTGCCCGGCTATCCTCCAAAGTGGCCACACCATTTTGTGTTCCTGCCAGCAATGGATGACAGTTACTGCGGCTCTGTCAACATTTGTGATTGTCAGATCTTTGGATGTTAGCCACTCTAATAGGTGTGCAGAGGTGTTTCCCTGTGGCTTTAATTTGCAGTCATTTCATGACATATCATGCTGTGTATCAGCTCAGATGCTTATTTGCCATCTGTCGCTCTCTCTTTGTAAAATCTCTAACCGGCTGACAGCTGGGGTTTCCGGTCCCTTGAAGTCAGATACGATTTATTAACCCCCTTATTCTAAGTTCTGTGAAAGGGCTAATCCCTCTCTTTGAGAAATCTAGACTAGATTAGACAAGGAAAGTCTGTTCAGAGTGGAGGAATTTCTAATGCTCAGCGTCCAGTCCTGGCCCTCCTCTGGCAGTCCCTGTCTCTGCGCATGTCACCATCCACCTGGGGAAAGCCAGAGCCCTCAGGGCCACCCTTCCCTCCTCTCCCTCATCCTCATATTCAAGTTACGGTCAATTGTAACTCCAGAAGATTTCTCAAATCCATTCATCTCCATTCCCACTACCACGACCAAAAACAATAACAACCTTTTCAGGCTATATTTTTTCCTTTCCTTTCCTTTTTTTTTAAGATTTTATTTATTTGACAGAGAGAGAGAGAGAACAAGAACACAACCAGGGGAGTGGCAAGAAGAGGGAGCAGGAGGCAGAGGGAGAAGCAGCCTTCCTGCTGAGCAAGGAACCTGATGTGGAACTTGAGTCCAGGACCCTGGGATCATGACCTGAGCCTAAGGCAGATGCTTAAATGACTGAACCACCCAGGCACCCGAGGCTTTATTTTTTCTCAGCAGAATTACTGCAAGTGGGACAATAGCTAGACTCAACATGCAAGTCTCTTCACATCACCCTCTTGCTTCTAGAATAGGTCAAAGCCCTAACATGGTCCTGCCCTACAATGACCACTCCCTACTCTACTCACATTGACCGATTTAGTCCCTCCTCTCCATGTCCTTCAGACCTCAGGCCCTTTGCATGTGTAGGTAGAATCCTTCCTTATTTCAATACCTGGGAACACCTGCTCAGTATTCATTACTCAACTTGAGCAATCATCACTTGGCAAGGAAGCCAACTCCCTGAGTGGAACAAGCCTCCATCTCACAGCTCAGGCTCCCTCTCCTGTGGAACTCCTGTCACAGCTATAATTTTTAAAGCTTGTGTGATCGGTGTAGTGTGCTTTTGCCATTAGTCAGTGAACTCCATGAAATGGGATTTTTCCTGCTTTGGTCACCATTTTGTCCCCAGTGCTTAATACACTGTCATACTCATAGCATTCACTCAACAAATATTTGCTAAATGAATGAAGGACTAAATAAATCACTTACGTCTAGAATTCTACAAGCAGGACGGAGCCTCCTGGCTGCCTCCTTCTAAGGCTGGTGTAATAATGCAGATAAAGCAGCACCCCGAACCATGAGTGATTAACACAGATACATCCTATTAAACTCTGCTATGGAGAATGGCTTTTGACTTTCTGTGGAAGGATCCAGTACAAGCAGATACTGTTTCTTTCTCCCAACACATAGCTACACTTGGGACCTAGCCTGCATTTTACATCACCCCCATTTCCTTAGAGCTTGAGGGAAGCACTCAGGACTTCAGATGCCAATATTCGGACATATTTGTAAGATCTGAATTTCAGCACCCTACTGTATGACCAGCAGGAGGGAAGTCCCCGGGTTCGGCTCTGTCTGCCTCCTCTTGCATATGGAGGATGTGGACATATGATGGGTACAGAGGGGCACCTCTATTTCTTCCAGGACAGGGCATGTGTTAGAAGAAAGTCTGGACCAGAACTTCCCACTGAGTCACCTGTCCTAAGATTTAGGAACAAATTCACTGAGGCAGGGCCAGTGTGGGGGCCAGCTGGGGGTGGAGGGTGCGGGCTTTGAAGAACCAAAGAAGACTTTGGGTGCCTGCTCATTTTTGTGCTCCTTGTCAGTGAATTCCTCCTGCGGAAGGGGAAGGTCTGACCAGAGGCACTATCTGTGGCCATAACTGAATAGAGTGCCGGGGGACACCTGACCGAGTGCAGGTAAATGAGATGATCTTCCTGGAACTGGGAGCTGGCATAAAGACTCTTCTAGTTCTCATCGGACAGACAAGTCAGAAGGCCTTGAGCAGTCAGGGCCACCATGACTGTTTTTTTCCACGTGCACACAGTGGCAGGGCAAGCAAAGAAGCAGAGAGAGACAGGTACCCTGCCGCACAATAAGACAAGGAACCGTTTGGTCCACGTTCCTGTCCCGGGCTGGGTTTCCCATCTCAGTATTCCACAAGATACCCCCGCATCCTTTAAGAGATTCTAATTTGCACTTGAGCACTTCCTTGGCAGATGCCTGTTTCTTATAAATAGAGACAGAGAAGGGTGGGGAGAGGGGCATGTTGAGAGACATTTCAAAGGCAGGAACTCCAGTCCTCCTGAGAGTGGATGTTAGCATGCAGGTAGAGCAGGAAGAGGACACGGACATTGGCTGGATGCTCATTTGTGCCCAGTCGTGTGCTGGGAACCTCCTGTGTATCAACTCTGTTTTGAATCTCAAGAAACTGGGGCACCTGGGTGACTCAGGTGGTTAAGCATCTCCCCTTGGCTCAGGTCATGATCCCAGGGTCCTGGGATCAAGCCCCACATCTAACCTGCTTCTCCCTCTCCCTCTGCTCCTCCCTCTGCTTATGCTCTCTAGGTCTCTCTGTCAAATAAATGAATAAAATCTTAAAAAAAAAAAAAAAGAACTTCAAGAAACTTAAGCAGCAGATCTTATCATCCTCCTGTGACAGGCAAGGAAACAGAGCCTCAGAGAGGTCATGCAATGTCCCAAGGTCACATAGCTAACTAGTAGGTGGCACAGAAACACATATGGAGCTGGCATCAGGATGGCAACTCCAGTGGCTTGCCTAAAAGACCGATGGGCTGAGCAGAAGTGGGTGGGGATGGCGGGGTGGCCATTGTCTCCCTGCCCAGGAAAGCGGCGGCATGTCTCTCCTATTCTGGGTACGCCTGACCCTCATCTGTCCATGCTGCACAATGCCTCAGACAATGCCCTGTGCAGAATTCCTTCTCTGCCCCTTGGCCCCATCCCTTCCCTCCTCTGACATGACAGGGTGCAATTAACACTCTAGCCTTCATAAGCAAGTGCCTGTTTGACCCGTCACTCAGCCCAGGGAAGGTCTGCAATCAGTGTCCTTGAGGGCTGACACAGTTCCCACCGGGGTATCAGGGAAGGGTGGTGGGAGGGGGGATGAGGAAAGTGTATGTTCTGGTTGGAGAACAAATAGCAGTCTTTTTGCTTTCCCCTGCTCGTGGCTTGTCTGTGGTTTCCTACCTCAGGCACTACATTCTCTCAGGAGCCAGAGCAGATCACGCTAGAAGTTGCCCTTCTGTATGCACAGCACAAGCCTGGTTTCCATGGGAACAACTCAGAAGGAGGATGCTAGCATTCTGGGCTCTTTGTGGCCTTGGATAAACAATGGATTGGATGCTTCTGAGAAGGTTCTGGGCTTCCTTCTCTAACACTGTTTACAGCCCCTCCCACTACACACGCAAAAGACAAGGGAATGAAAAATCAAGTTAATTCAGTCTTCAGCATGTAGGAACCACCCCCCCAAACCAGTGTTTATTTTTATAGACCAAGAATGTGTGGGTTTTTAAAACTCATACCTATCAAACCCATATAAAAGGACAAGGAATCCTAGGAGAGAATTTGAGCTAGGACAGTGGATATTTCTGCAGGGGACCGACACCATATTTGCGCACTCACTGCAGGATCTAGACATCTCTGTGGTGCTGCCCCTCAGAGAAGGACTCATTCATTCATTCATTCATTCATCCATTCCATCGTTACTTATGGAGCACCCAGCCAGCACCCAGTACTGTACAAGAAAGAACACGTAAGGAACTCATGGCTTAGTAAGGAAGACAAGTAGTGGGAAAATAGACATTGCAGGCGAATCCAGACCCAGGGCAGAAGGGATTCAAGCAGCTCCAGCCCCACATGTGATAACCTGACCATCAGGTGGTCTGCCCTTTGCTTCCTGCCCTGGTGACCCTTGAATACTTTGGCCCTGTAGTTGGGGGGGAAATGGTCTTTCTCTTTCTAGACCTCCTGGTAAGGGTTGGAATCCGCCATTAAGTCCCTGTGTTCCCAGTACCTTTTAGCTCTTTTCTCAAATGCTTTAGTATTGTGGGGAGAGACTCTGGGCTCTGAGTCAGGGATCTGGGTCAAATTTCGTCCCTGTTGTTTTCCAGCTGGGTGACCTGTGGATCTTGGTGTCCTCATCTGTAAAATGGGACTCTATCATAAAGATTTCCATGAGGTTAAATAAAACAGTTTCTGTAAAGTTGCTGGCACAGTGTTTGGCACATGAGAAGAGGTAAATAAGGACCAGTCCCTTCCTTTCTAGTTCTAAGATCAGCCCCCCAACCCCCACTTCCAACGTACTGCCAACTGTTGGCCCGGCCCTCCACCTGGAACAGTGGTTATCTGAGATCCAACATGAAGACCAGACAGCACTTTCCTTCCACGGGCCCCAGAGCAAAGTGGTACCCCCGAGCCCCTGGCAGGCCCCACAGGTGGACTGCTTCCTGCATTTTAGCCCTCATCCCCCATCCTGCCTCAGGTCCTCTCTGCTCTTTCTGTTGTAAGAAGATGAGCAAACACCAGGTCCCTGGGTGGGGTGGGGGGAATCTGACAAAATAAACCCTTGTGGAAAAGTCTGTTGAGAAGATAGAGCCACCCAGCAAAAGCTGATACTCTCCCACCTCAGGAATTTAATTGTGTTGGTAACGTATGTTTCTCTAATTCCCTAAATAATGCTACTGTTCTACTTCCCTTGGTATCGGTTCTCCATCTATTAATAAGGTCTTCAACTCCACATGGACAAAGTCATTAATTTTAAGAGAAACCAAAAGGAGCATTGAAGTCACTTCTGGTCCCAGGGAGGGTGTTGGGATCAGGACTGCCCCCGTCGGAGGAGGCAGCACAGGGAGCCTCCCTCGAGGTGTGGTTTGGTCTACATCTCCAGCCCCCAAACCGCTCCCCCACCAGCTGTCCTAGTGCCTGACATTTCACAATGAGATGACGTGCTCTGTTCCGCTTATTAAATGTCTCGGTTCCTGGCAAATGCAAGTAGAATGAAGTTGGCCTTGGGGGGGCCAGCGGGGCCAGCCTGGGGCCCCCCGGGGAACATGTGGCAGCTGAGACAACTTTGGCAACCATTCCCTTCCTAGGCTGCTGGCCAGCGGGGAGCCTGGGCCTTGCAGGGGAGGAACTGGGCAGACACCCTACAGCCTCAACTCCCTGTGGAAGGTCACTGCTTCCAGGGACAGAGGCTAGGGAAGGAGACCTGAACTCCCTGAGGTTGTTTATGAGTGTCTTCAGGCCAGGAAGTCTAGTGTGAGAAACAAGAGAGTCCACGAGGGAGCACTGAACCAGGGCAGAGGGGACACACTCACAGGTTAGCCAGGATCCCAAAGTCTAGGTGAGCGGGGGTGAGGGGGGGTGGGAGTGATGCTGAGCAAAGCATAAACAAAGGAGGATCTTGGGGTGCCTGGGTGGCTCAGTGGGTTAAAGCCTCTGCCTTTGGCTCAGGTCATGATCCTAGGGTCCTGGGATCGAGACCCCCATTGGGCTCTCTGCTCAGCAGGAAGCCTGCTTACTCCTCTCTCTCTGCCTGCTTATGATCTCTCTCTCTCTGTGTCAAATAAATAAATAAAATCTTAAAACAAACAAACAAAAAAACAAAGGAGGATCTCCTGGCTGTGTCACTGGTCTTAAGGAATTTAATTAAGCATGGAATGGTCAATAGGGCCATAATAAGGTACTGCCAACCAAGTGGCTTAAACAACAGATGTTTATTTTATTGTATTTTATCTCGTTTATTATTTTATTTTAATGTTATTATTTTATTTTGCTTTTATTTTATTATTTTAGTTTAGTTTAATTTTTAAATTTTATTTTATAATTATTTTATTTTATTTTATATTATTGTGTTTCAGGAGTAGAGTTTAGTGATTCATCAGATGCATGCAACACCCAGTGCTCATTCCATTATGTGCCCTCCTTACTGCCCATCGAGTTACCTCATCCCCCACCTACTCCCCCCCAACAACTCTCACTTTGTTTCTTACAGTTAAGACTCTCTCATGGTTTCCCTCCCTCTCTGTTTTCATCTTATTTTATTTTTCCTTCCCCTCCCCTATGCTCCTCTGTTTTGTTTCTTAAATTCCACATATAAATGACATCATGAAAGAATAGACGTTTGTTGTATCCCAGTTGGGGAGGGTGGAAATCCGAGACCAAGATGTCTGCGGGGTTGGTGCCTTCTGAGGGTCATCAGGAAGTCTGTTCCATGCCTCTCCCCTAGCTTCTGGTGGTTTCCCACAGTCGTGGATGCTTTTTGGTTTATACCTGCATCTTTCCAGTCTCAGCCTCTGTGTCTCCCCATATGTCTGCGCTTTCTCTTCTTATTAGGACACCAGGCATACTGGATTAAGGGCCCACCCTGCTCCGGTATGACCTCTTCCTAACTAATTCTATCTGCAATGATCCTATTTCCAAATAAGGTCACTTCCTGAGGTATTGGGGGCTAGCACTTCAGCATATGAGTCTTGGGGGTACTCGATGCGACCCTGACACCCACCTTTACTCTTCCTTGTTCACTGGGGCTTCTAATAGAAGCAAGCACGTCCCCATCAGTCAGAAGGAAACCTAGGTGAGGACGCAGGCTCTGTGAGTTGGGGACGCCAGGAGTTGAGGGAATCGTACTGCGTATCTCAGACCATTCACACGTGTCCTTTTTCAAAGAAGCTCAGAGGGATTGGCTTTGAACATTGGAGTTATTAGACCTCCTTATAATTAATATCGGCCTTGTAAATGATTAATATTGTTACACTTTAGGGGCACTGGGCTGGCTCAGTTGGTAGAACATGGGACTCTTGATCTCCGGGTTGTGACTTTGAGTTTACTTAATAAAAAATACAAATAAAAATAAATTCTGTTGCACTTTAGCGCTTCTCTGTGGGACTCGTTTCATCCCAGTGTCTCTTCAGATGTCAAATTTCCTGCTGCCTCATGAGAAAAAGTCACTTCCTGTAATCCAGTGTCCCCTCATGCCTGAATCATAAAGGCTCTTAATGACCAGCGACAGAAACCATCTCTGGATAATTTAGGAAGAAAAAGCCTGAGTGGAGGCATTTCTTCCGCTGCCTCTGAAACTGCACCCACACACTTGTTCTCCAGATTCTGAGGTGTCCCTGAGCCCAAAATGGGAAACACAATTAAGGCTGCGGAGAGATACAACCAGATAGAGTTTCCAGGGGCAGTGGAGGAAACGCCTAGTGTCGGGGATGGAGAGGCCACGTAGGGTGCCTGGGCCCAGTGGAGGGCGGGTTGGGGCCTTGGTGTTCTCAGGGGCTTGGGTTCCCTGACCCATGGAGGCCGCCAGTTCTCCAAAGCTTCAGTCTAGGTTTGACACTCTCTCGGGATCCCTGACAGAGCCTGGCCCCAGGCTGAGCACAGGGGAAAAGCCATGGGAAGATTTTCTGATCCATCTGAGGTGGCTTCCCACTACTTCCCCATCACCATTGTTTCCAGCCCCTCCCCAGGCCTGCCCCTCAGCACTGCCTTTCGAAGGTTCCATTAGAGCCGCCATACCTTAAGCCCTTGGGCTCACTTTCAGGAGGAATTTCTGACAGATGAGTGCTTTCTTCCCCAGCCCCCTCTCCAATCATTCATTGTTCTTGTTGCAAATGAAGGAGAAAGGCAGGCAGGGCCTCGGCAAAGCTTCTGGGCCCCACTCTTGACACCTCCCTCACAGAAAAGCATTTGACAACCGGTTCCCATGGCAACAGGCTTTCTTTGAAATAATTTCTTGTTCAGTGTGCCAGACCCCCGCCTTTCTCTTCTTGAGAGTAATGGCCAGCATGGAAAATGAGATCTGCTGAGACAAGGAGAGAGCGTCTGGACACACGGAGCCAGCAGGCTGGGCGGGTGGGGTGCATCTCAACGTGTCTCTTTGGGGGCGGGGGGTGGCACGCTGGTGGTCACCAAGGGGTTAAAAGATGAGGTCTGAAAAAAGCTGACGGTGGCATCAACAGGCGCTATTTAGAGCAACGGAGTATCTGCAGAGCTCTCTAATTTTGGAAAAGGGCCATGTTCACGCATTCTGAGCCTCTCTCCTGCCCTGGAAGTGGCTGGCTTCCCTTTTTTTGTTTCTTTGTCAGTCATGGCACGTGGGCAGTGCTTTCCCCTCAGAGGAAAGCTGCCCTTGGCCCCTGGTCCTCATCCTTGTCCCCCCTGTGCTAAGCGGTGAGAGACTCAGACTTGACTTCTGTTCCCGGTGGAGGTGCCCTACACCCCCAATCTTATGTTGGAGCGCCAACTCCCAGGACCTCAGAATGGGACTTGGGAAAATAGGGCCTTCAAGGAAGTTACTATGAGGCTATTGGGGGGAGGGCCGTACCGATCCAGTCTGAGTGGTGTCCTTATAAGAATGGGAAATTGGAACACACAGAAGAGACACCAGCGGTGTGCAAGCACAGAGCAAAGGCCCTATGAGGACCTGATGAGAAGACGGTCATCAGCAAGCCAGAGAGCGAGGCCTCAGGAGAAACCCAGCCTGCCTGCGTCTCGTTGTGGGCCTTCCAGCCTCCGGAGCTGGGAGAAATACACGCCTGTTTGGGACGCCCGGTCTCTGGTACTTTGTTGTGGCTGCCTGAGCAAACTAATGACTTCCCTCTGGACTGCCGAAGCTCCACTTGTCAGACTCAGAAACATCAGCCTCAAATCATTCTGCTGTGCAGCTCCGTTCGGAGAGCGTGGGGTCCTCAGGGGGCACCCGCAGGCTGGCTGCCCTCACATGATATGCTTGTGTCTTGACGTGTCTGAAGGTCTTTTCTCTCACTGGATACAGCAACCTGGGAAGTTGCTGATGGAGGCCCAGCCATCCACAGTTCCCAGCAAAAGGAGGCCAAGGTTGGTCTGAGTGATTCAGCTTAGGGAGGGCTGGCCCACATAAGTGGTTCTGTCCTTGCTTCTTCTACACTCCCACCTTTACCATATATGTAATGTATGTGAGATCCCATAACAGAATTCCTTGAGGTCGGGATGCTCTCTTCTTTCGCTTGGTATCCCGGCCACGGGGACTGTACTTAGCATGAAGGCATGGAGTAAGTATTTCTGAATACATTAATGAATCTTTTTTTTTTTAAAGATTTTATTTTATTTATTTAACAGAGAGAGAGAGATAGAATCACAAGTAGGCAAGAGAGGCAGGCAGAGAGAGAGGGAGAAGCAGGCTCCCCGCTGAGCAGAGAGCCCGATGTGGGGCTCGATCCCAGGACCCTGAGATCATGACCTGAGCTGAAGGCAGAGGCTTAACCCACTGAGCCACCCAGGTGCTCCACATTAATGAATCTCATTCTGGCCCAGAGAAAGAAAATTGAGGGCCTTCTGTTTCTAATGTTTTGGGGTTTTTTGTTGTTTTGTTTTGTTTGAAGAGAAGACAAAGGCTTAGGGAACTGAAGTGGCTTGTCTGAGGCACTGAGAGGCAGAACCAGCACTAAAACCAAGGTCTCCCGGATCTCAGCTCAGGAATAGTTCTGCTCTCTCATTCCGTAAACTTAACACAGGGCTCCCTGTGTGTGAAGCCGCTTCAGGAGAATAAGGACAACACCTATATTTTCAGTCAGATGCAACGTCTCAGGGACAGCAACCAAGTATGAATGTATGTGTTATGTCTCAGAGGACCTGCTTTGACTGTGTACTTACTAGGAGTCACCTGTTTCATCTTTCCATTCCCTTCACTCAGACTCTTCATGGCTACCAATGTCCATGGTTCCAAGCAAAGACAGTGCACATAGTAAGCACTCAATACAATTTAAAAAAATGAATTAGTGGATAAATGAAAGAAATAATTCTTAATTTTTCCCCCTGGCATTCCCAGTTCTCCATGCTCTGGTCCCCAATTTCCAGTCTTCACAGATACAGTCTTTTGCTCTACGTGGCTTAGTTTCCTCTCTGGTCCCAGAAAAATGCATCCATTGTAAGGTTGCTCTGCTTTTCCCCCCAAACTCAGATCACCCTTCTTTTTGTTACTTGTCCATCCTGAAGTTGCCTACATCTTCAAGCTTGACTGAAGCCTCCCCCTGCTCCCTCTTTTGGCTAGGTGCACAAATAAAAGCAGAGGGATTTGGAGGCTGGAAGGCATGAGTGGAGGAAAAGGAACCTACAGAGCACTGTAAAATAGGGCTGTGAGTTAGGAAGAAAGCCTGGAGAGACAAAGACAGAGGTATTGCCTTTGCCTTTGCCACTCAGGGAAACCATGACCTTGGGCAAGTCACAAACTCTGCCGTTGAAATTTCTTCTTTTATACAGGTGAGATTTTAGACTGGACAATCTCTAAGACATCCTGGCCTTAATATTTTGACTGAGCATCAACCCAAATAGATCGTCTTCATAGAGCCTTCCAGTCTCTCTTTCTTCCTCCCCAAGGCCTACTCTTCAGAGACCTTGACCCTCAATCACTCCTCTTCTCCATCTTCAGCTTCCTCTTTAGTGGTTCTTTCCTACCAGTATTTAATGCACTGGATGTTTTTTATATATTTCAAGGAAGAAGGTGGACTTATACTTTTGTTCATGATGTAACACCTAGTATGACACCAGACTTGCCTTCCTGTTGTAAACATCCATAAACAGGATAAATATTATGAAAAAAAAAAATGTGTTCAGACATTAGACTGTAGGCAGTGTAGAATTGTGATTCCTGATAGATAGGAGACAAATGAGATGAGCCCAAGGATTGCCCTGGCTTTCTTCCCAAAGACACTTTCTTGATGTTGGTGCAAGGAAGAGGGACTCAAGCAGAGACTGTGGTCGCATTGAGTTGAAGGAGAGCCAACGTATTGGAATTGTCAGGCAGAGTATTGGAGAGAAGTGAGCTGTGTAGAGAAAAGAGCTCCATATATAAGCATGGTGTCCCCTTGAATCTTTGGCTAAATACTTAATTATGCCTCTATAAAAAACACTCCACATCACCAGACAAAGAAAAGTGCAGTTTCTAAAACCAAACATTCCCAGAGCTCACACAGGGCTTGGAGTTGTTTGAGTTATGCTAATTGAAAGAGTGAAGCCTCTGAGTACCGGGACCATTCACGAGACTCCAGAAGGATCATGGCTGAATTAGCCCTAGTTGGCTCCTTTTTTTTTTTTTTTTATAAGATTTTATTTATGTATTTGACAGAGATCACAAGTAGGCAGAGAGGCAGGCAGAGAGAGAGAGAGAGGAGGAAGCAGGCTCCCCACTGAGCAGAGAGCCTGATGTGGGGCTTGATCTCAGGACCCCAGGATCATGACCTGAGCCGAAAGCAGAGGCTTAACCACTGAGCCACCCAGGCACCCCAAGTTGACTCCTTTTAATAAAGTTTAAAAACAAGCTTCAAAAGGTTGAAGCTCGTTCACAGAGAATTTATCTATCTGCAGAACTAACTTCGACACCTTTAAGGGAAGAGAACAAAATCTAGGCACTCAACAACCAAACATTCACAATGACCAGTGTATTGTCAGGGTTAATTAGTCAGAGTTCAACCAGAGAAGCAGAATGAGTAGGACACTATCATCTCTCTATTATCTATTTACCTATCTACCTATCTATCTATCTGCCTACCTACCTACCTATCATCACTCTATGTAGTTGACCCTTGAACAATATGGGTTTGAAATGCATGGGTCCACTTATACACAGATTTTTTAAAAAATAAATACAGGGGGCGCCTGGGTGGCTCAGTGGGTTAAAGCCTCTGCCTTTGGCTCGGGTCATGATCTCGGGGTCCTGGGATCGAGCCCCACATTGGGCTCTCTGCTCAGCAGGGAGCTTGCTTCCCCCCTTCTCTCTGCCTGCCTCTCTGCCTACTTGTGATCTCTCTCTCTGTCAAGTAAGTAAATAAAATCTTTAAAAAATAAATAAATAAATAAATAAATAAATATAGTATACTATTATAACTGTATTTTCTCTTACGATGTTTTTAATAATGCTTTCTTTTCTTTAGTTTACTTTATTGTAAGAATATAGTGTATAACATATATATAAAATAAGTGTTAATCAACTGTTTATGTTATTGGTAAGACTTCCAGTCAACAATTGGCTATTAGTAGTTAAATTTGGGGGGAGTAAAAGTTTTATGCAGACTTTTGACTGCACAGGCAGTTGGTATCCCTACCTCCTGCATCGTTCAAGCATCAGTGTGTAAGAAATATGTATGTGTGCCTTTCAGCTGGAACCTCCATCTTCCAGTAATTTGCCAAAATGACCAACACAAAAGGAAAGAGGAGAGACACCACTGTAAGTTCTCTAAGCCTTTTAGGAAACATGGAGTCATTCCTGTGGCCACATACTTGTGAATCTACAAGAAAGGTGATATTGTAGATATTAAGGGAATGGGCACTGTTAAAAAAGGAATACCCCACAAATGTTACTAGGGCAAAACTACAATCTTACCCAGCATGCTGTTGGCATTGTTGGAAACAGACAAGGGCAAGATTCTTGTCAAGAGAATTAATATGCATATTGAGCATACTAAGTACTCAAAGAGCCAAAACAACTTCCTGAAGTGTGTGAAGGAAAATTATCAGAAAAAGAAGGAAGCCAAAGAGAAAGATATTTAGGCTCAACTGAAGCACCAGCCAGGTCCACCCAGAGAAGCACACTTTGTGAGAACTTGAGAGAGGAGCCTGAGCTGCTGGAACCCATTCCGCGTGAATTCATAGCATGGAAAGTGCAAAAATAAACAAGCAAACAAACAAAAACCTCTCAAGACTGTAAAAAACAAAAAGGGTGTGTGTGTGTGTGTATGTGTGTGTGTGTGTGTGTGTGTGTGTGTATTTATTAGAAGAGGGCTTACATAATTATGGGAACTGGCTAAGAGAGCCTGAAGTCCATACTGCAGACAGTCAGGAAGGAGAGACCACAGCAGACTGGAAGGGAGGAGAGAAAGAACAAAGAAGAGTAATTTCAGACCCAACTGTTTGGGTCTCTGAACTCTGGGAGGTGTGAGTGCTCTTTTAAAGGCTTCCAAATGATAAAGTCAGGCCCACTTGTAATAATGTCCTTTTTATTAAATTAAAGACAACTGAATATGGACTTGAATTACATCTGTAAAATTCCTTCAAAACACCAGCTAGATTTGTGTTTGATTGAATAATTTGGAAAAGGTATGTGTGGCTACAAAACTACTGTTGCTTTCCTTCTATACTCCAACTTCCATGAGACAATATGCCTTGTACCCTATCCTAACTGGGTACAATTTTCACCAGAAACACAACTCTGCAGGGTGTAGCTCAGCCTAGCCAACTAGACATATTAAAAAGCCATCTCATTCAGCATCCATTAAGAAACACTGGACATTCAATGAAGCAGGAAAATGGGACCCATAACCAGGAAAAAAATACAAACTGACCTATATATGACAGAAATTATGGAATTAATAGAAAAAAATTTTAAAAAATCTATAATAAACATACTTAAGTATTTAAAGGAGGCTGACTCAGTTGGTAGATCATGTGATTCTTGATCTCAGGGTCATGAGTTCAAGCCCCACGTTGTGTGTAGAGATTACTTTAAAATATAAATAAATAACTAAGACAACATTATTTAAAAAAAGAACTTAAAGGGAAAACTTTAGATAATGAGATAAAAAGAAGTCATAAAAGGAAACAAATGGACATCTAGAGCTGAAAATAAAATATCTAACATGAAAAATTTACCAATTATTTTTTACTTTTACCATAAAAGAAAAAAATTAATAAACTTGTAGACGTAATAATAACAACTCTCAAAGTTGAAGCACAGGGAGAAAAAAAAGGCTGAACAAAAGGAACAGATTCTCAATGACTGTGAGGACAATATAAAGTGGTCTAACATATGTGAAAGTGGAGTTCCAAAAAGAGAGTGGAATCAGCAAATAGTTTGAAAAAAATAGTTAAAAATTTTCCAAATGTGATAAAAAAATATGAACCGCACTATTCAAGAAGCTCAATGAACACTAAGCAGAATAAATACCACATCAAAGCACATTATAATCTTAATTGATGAAAACCAGTAAGAAAGAGAAAATCTTAAAGAAACTGGAGAAAAAAAATTCATTATATACAGGAGAACAAAATGAGATCTACCATGGTATTTTTGTCAAGAGCAGTGTAAACCAGAAGATAAAGGAAAGGCTTTTTTATCGTGCTACAATAAAAAAAAAAAAATTACCAACCTTGAATTCTATATCTACTAAAAGTATTCCTTAAAAGTATAGACAAAATAAAGACATTTTCATATAAACAAGCTAAGATAATTCATTGCCGGTAAACTAGCACTAAAGAAACTGTTGTGTCCTCAGACTGAAAGAAAATGATATTAGATGGAAACTCAACTGAGCACAAAAAAATGAATAGTGCTAAAAATGTTAAATCTAAAAGACATTTGTTCTAGTTTTTAAATCTGTTTAAAAGAAAATTGAACCCAGAAGACTTGTTTTCAACGAAGCTGGATGAATGAAGATTGGATTCACACTTTTTTTTTGGTCTGAAACAACCAGAAAAAAAAATATGAAAAAACAGTTCATAGGATATTGACTATCAGGTATCAAAGGCCAGTGATCCCTGAGAATGAGGAAACAAATGAAGTGACCCCTGTAATTGCCCCAACTTGCTGCCTGAAGAGAATTTCAACTGTAGTGCAGGGAAAAGGAACCAGGTAGAACTTGGTGGGTTCCCTGGGTTAAATACATGGAGGTGGGAGCACAAAGACAATTCATATAATTCATAAGCCAGAGTATTGGAAATAAGAGAGCTTTTACACAGTAAGAATTTCAGAGATTTGAAGAAAGTCCCCCTAAGGATCCAGCTAATTACTGATTAGCTTATGTGTGTGAAGAAACTACCTAATGCAGAGAAAAGAATCACTTCAAAGGACTGATGAGAACAGTCCTCCTGGTACTCATATCAGGTCCAGGAATACTGCTTGTTCCCACAAGCCAGAGTAGAAAGTTTCTTAATTTATGGGGCATTAGGTAGAGTACTTCTAAAGGTTTTGCCTCAGTATTGGGTAAAATTAGACTTTGATTAAATTCTATTCTTCTGGTGTTGCCTAACTCTTTAAAAGTAAAAATCAAAAGGATAAAGCTGTTACCAAGTAACTTGCCCATATCCCAGAACAAAGCTCAAGAACATTTGTAAGAATAAAAAATTATCCAGCAGGCAAAATTCACAACATCTGGCAAAAATCACCATGCATGGCGTACACAGAACTAGAAGTGTATGACTCACAATGAGAAGAAAATAAATTGAAACTGACCCAAATGACTCATCAGATAGAATTAGAAAAGATCATTAAAACAATTATTAGGATTATATTCCATATGTTTAAGAAGCTAGAAGAAAATTTAAGCACAATAAGTGGAGATATGCAAGATATTAAGAAAAGACCCAAAATAAATTTCTAGAGATAGAAAAGTAGAAATAAACTGAAATAAAAAATACACTGAAAAAGATCAGTAAAAGATTAGCTATTGCAGAAGAAAAGATTAATGAACAGAAGACACAGCAATAGAAATAAAGCAAAAGGAAACCAAAGAGCAAAAGACTAAAAAAAAAAAAAAAAAAAAAGATAGAGCCACAGGGAGTTGGAGAGTTGGGTCACATTTTTTTTTTCTTTTTACATGCTTATCATCTGGATATCTTCTTTGGTAAGTGTCTATTAAGGTCTTTGGTCCATAAAGGTCTCTAATTTTCAGGGTTCATATGATTAGATAAGGCCCACAGATAATCTCTCTCTTAAGGTCAATTGTGTCATATAGCATAATGTAATTGCAGGACTGAGATCTCATTATATTCACAGGTTCCAGGGCATGGGAGTAAATGAAGACTACCCAAATAACAACAAACAAAAGCTACTTACTTAGCCCTTGCAGAGTGGTCAGACACCATCATTTGCATTTAGCAGACTCTCAAAGTCAGGCTGGGGAACCGGCAGACTTTATAGTGGAAAAGGAGAAGGCTTAGAGTATGCTCTGATTGGAGACTTTAGGTATAGGAAACCTGGACTGGGCTAAATAGAAGCAAGACATCCTGTGTGGTTTCTTAAGGGAACATATTTGTCTTTGTCTTAACTGTTTTTAAGTTTGAAGTGGGAACTAATTAGGGAAGCTGGCAGTTATTGACCAAGTGCTGACTGCTTGGGGCTAGTTGCTGCAGAAGTTTTGGGTCATATTCTATTTTTATACATGCCCTGGTAGTTGTATAATCAGATTTTCAAAGGATTAGGAGGAACATCTTTGGGAAGCCATTTTAGAAATTCTACCTACAAGTATCTATGAAAAACCTCACTACCATCAAACTTAATGGTAAAAATGCTTTTCTCTTACGATCAGGAACAAGACAAGAATGTTCTCACCACTTTTATTCAATATGGTACTGTAGGTTCTAGCCAGTGCCATAAGGCAAGAAAAAGAAATAAAATATACTCAGATTGGAAAGAAAGAAGTTAAACAGTCTTCTTTAACAGAAAGAAGTTAAACAGTTAACAACTCTTCTTTAACAGAAAGAGTTAAACAATTCTTTGTCTTAAAAGACAGAGAAGTCTTTAAAGACTTGTCTTAAAAGACAAGAAGTCTTAAAGACTTCTTTAACAGAAAGAAGTTAAACAGTTAAAAACCCCCATGAAATCTTTATGAAAGTGACTATGGGGTGCCTGGGTAGTTTAGTTGGTTAAGCATCTGCCTTCAGCTTGGGTCATGGTCTCTGGGTCCTGGGATTGAGCCCCAAGGAAGCCTGCTTCTCCCTCTCCCCCAACACTCCCCCTCTGCTCATGCTCTCTCTCTCAAATAAATAAATAAACCTTTTTTAAAAAAGTACTGAAACTGACAAGTGAGTTTAACAAGGTTGCAGGACACAGATTAAGAGACAATATGACTTACAATAACATTAAAAATGAAATGATTATATTTGACAAAATATGTGTAAGATGTCAATACTCAAAACTACAAACGTTTGCTATAAAAAAGTAAATATGACCTAATAAATGAGATATACCAATTGGTAGATCGGAAGGTTAACTACAGTCATGATGCAATTATCCCCACATTGATCTATAGATTAAAGACAATCCAAACAAAATTACAGAAGGCTTTTTGGCTAGAGATTGAAAAGTTGATTCTAAAATTCACATGGAAATGCAAAGGATCTTGAATAGCTAAAACAACATTGAAAAAGAACAAAATTGGAGAACTTATACTACTTGATATCAAGACATTATATTGCTACAGTAAACATGACAGTGGGTATTGGTGCCAAGATAGACAAACAGATCAATAGGAAACAATAAAGTACAAAAACAAGCACCTCCATATATGGCCAACTGATTTTTGACAAGATTTAAAGGCAATTTAGTAGAAATGATAGTCTTTTCAACAAATGGTGCCGGAACAATTGGATATCCATATGCAAAAGAGATAAAAAAAGAAGCAAAAACTGGAAGAACTAAATGAGAGAAATAGAAAAATCTACAATTATAATGGGATATTGTAATACTCCTCTCAGTAATTCATAAAGCATGTAGACAGTTGAGTAGGAAAATTAAAAAACTGCCAACCTTTTCAACCAACTTGATTTAATTAAAACTGTAAAAATTAATAAAAAGAAAACTCATTTAGAATGGCATCAGGAAGCTAACAGGGGGAGCTGTCATGTCCAGCCCTTGTTGTTAATTGTAAATCCAAAAGGAAGAGACAGAACTTGCAAGTCAATAGTACTATTATCCTAGCAGGAGGAAGAAAGATTTCTTCCTACCCTGGTAACAGTCTAGCCAATGAGAGACAGTCACAGCTCAGTCAATGAAAAGTGATGATATTTTGAACTCCCAGTTTATTCCAATGGACTTTTAGTTTATGACAGTCTCTCCCAACTCCACCTTTTCTCTGTAAAAAAGCATTTCTTTCCTTTGTTCTCTGGGACTTGCCCATGGTTTAGCAGTAGCTTGCTTGTTCTGGATTGAAATTCTCAGCTATTCACAAATAAACCTATTTTTGTTGGTAAAATAACTGGCAATTTTATTTTGAAGGTTAACAGAACATATAACCTTCAATACTAGTGTCCACATTATTTCTATGGGCACATTGAACACCCATCACAAAAGACTGCATGTTAGATCATAAGCTGAGTCTCAATACCTTCGAAATCACAGAATGCATTCCATTGCCACAAGAGAATTCGATGAGAAATCAGTAATGGGAAGATGATTGAAAAACCCTAAATATTGGAAACTGGACAACATATTATTAAGTAGTTCATAAATCAAAGAAGAAATCACAAGAGAAAGTAGGAAATATTTTGAAATGATTACTAATAAAGACATATAAAAAGTTGTGAAATGCAGGCAAACAGTTTATAAAGGGAAATTTATAGCTTTCAATGCTTATATTCCACCTTAAGAAGCTAGAAAAAAGATATTAAGTACAAAGTAAGGAGATAGAAAATAATTAAGGTAAAAGCAGAAATCTATGAAATAGAAAGTGAGCAAATAGAGAAATCAGTAAAACCAAAAGTTGTGTTGTTAAAATATTCAGTAACACTGACAAATTTCTAGTTAGGGTGATCAAGGGAAAAAGAGTAGATGCAAAATACTAATATCAGGAATGAAAGTGGGGAGAGGGAGGAGGGAATACTAGGGCTCTTACAGTCTTGGGAAAGATACAAAGGGTGTATTATGAACAATACATTTATTGTGACAATAAAATTTTTTGACAATAAATTTGATCACTTAGATGAAATGCATGAATTTCTTCAAATTGCCAGAACTGACTCAATGAAAAATAGAAAATTGGAATGGCTTGAATTTGTAGTAAAACCTTTCCCTAGGGACTCTTGGCTGGTTCAGTTGGTACAGCATGTGGCTCTTAATCTCAGGGTTGTGAGTTTGAGTCCCAGGTTGGGTGTGGAGCCTACTTAAAGGTAATAAAATAATTAAAACATTTCCCTAAATCAATCTCCAGGTCCTTTTGGCTTCACTGGTACATTCTAGCAAACTGAAGCAGAATTTAGGTTTGAGGTGAGTGGAAGGCTTAAGCACATAGCATTTTATAGGTTGTATAGATCTTGAGATTACCAAATACTTACTGGACATGCCGTGGGATATGAAATTAGAATATCTAGTTTCTCATCTGCTTCTGTTACTTCATAGTTATACAACCTTGGAAATTATGTTAAATGTTTCAGAAAACATCTATGTCACAGGTTATTGGGGAGAACCAAAATATATAGTTTTATACTATAAAGTACTCACATACATGACAATATTAATATTTAAAAAATAACAAGCTGTCTTTTCACAGGCTTTACCATAATCAATTTTTTAGCATAATTAATTTTTTATGATGATGGTGGTTGTTTTTTGGGGGAACTTATGATGATCTTGTCTGGGCTTGTCCAATACAGGGGAAAGAAATAGGATTTCTGCACGGTCAACTTTAGGTATTCAGGTTGGCTTGGGTAATTAACACAAAATACACAGGAGGATATCTGGCCTAAACACCCTAGAAAATTATATCAAGCCAGAGGCAGGTTTTTTTCTTTCAAGTTTTCTAAGACAAGGGGCCATGTAATCATATCCGTGGCCAGTATTTCAGTTTCAAAGAGTCCTTTTGTGATTCTGCTTCACACTGTGATTGGATATTTGTAGCCAAGGAATTCACTCTGTATCTGAAGTTTTTGGCACGAGGATGCATTCCAGTTCACCAACCTGGAAAGTCTTTTAACCCCCTTCCCCATTTCTTTTTTTTTTTTTTTTTTGCAGAGACTTTATCACTTAGGCACAATTGATTAATCCTTGGTGATTGGTGATTGATTCAACCTCCTATACCCTCTCCCCTGACTGGAAATCAGAGGGCGGGACCAACCCTCTATCCATGGTTGGTTCAAAATCGCATCATTAACATAAACTCAGTGGTTGAAAGGAGCTTGTCAGTGAATAGTAAGACACCCATTTCACCTCTGTGGCTCTGAAGTCACTTAAGGAACAGAGGACACTGAGACCAAATAGAACAAATGATGCTCCCATTGTTCTTATCACTTAGGAAATTCCAAGGGTTTGGGGAGCTGTAAGCAAGAAACTGTGTCTGGAGGACCAAAATATATATATATTATCAATCACAAAGGAGTACTAACTTAGTTTTAGACCCATGAATCACCCTGCAATTTGAAACAGTAATTGGCAATTCTGGGTTGTTGGATATTTTTCCTAAGATGGCAGCACATCTAGCTCCAGACTTTTACAATTGTCTTAGGCTCATGTAGAAGCTTTCTATTTAGAACCTTTAAAATGTCCACTAGCTACTATTTGGAATAGTGGGGGTTCCTAAGTTCAACAAATGTCATCAGAGGCTTGCCATCCCTTGCATGGGATTTTACCAGGGAATGCAATGTGATCGTTAATTAGCAGAACTCCATGTTCCTTAGGTCCCTTATTCTGCAACCTGGTTTCGGCTGTCTTTCTTATGTTCACCTACAATATAAAGTTTACTTTTGTAGAAGGAAATCCTGCCATGTGTGAGCCAGGAGGACATTATGCTAAGTGAAATAAGCCAGACATAGAAAGACAAATAGTGCATTATCCCATTTACACGAGGAATCAAAAAAAGTAGAACTCATAGAGGCAGAGAGTAGAATGGCCGTTACTAGGGCCTGGAAGGTGAGAGAAACGGGAAAATGCTGGTCAAAGGGTATAAACTTTCACTTATACAGGATGCATAAGTTCTGGAGATCTAATGTACAACATGATGACTACAATTAATAATACCATGCTGTGTACCTAAAATTTGCAGAGAATAGATTTTCAGTGTTCTCACCACATGCATGCGTGCATGTGTGCACACGGTAACCATGTGAGGTGATGAATGTGTTTAGTTTGATTGTGGGGATCATTTCACAATTCATAAGGACATCAAAACATCACATTGTACTCCTTAAATACACACAATTTTTACTTGTCAATTATACCTTAAATAAAGCTGGAAAAAAAGAAAGTTTACTTTTGTGACAATTGCTTGTTATTTCAAGAAAGCTGTGGTAGGAGCTGAATTAATTGGGAAAGCTGTTGTACCAAGAAGACAGGGAAGGCCTTCAGCAGAACTGCCTTTAGGCTGTGCCAAGCAGGGGCAGGTCTGGGACAGGATGGGTTGGAGGTGAGCCTTCCCTGCCTTCTCTGGGGACTTTCTGCCTCAGCTCCTAGCCTCAGCACCACCCACAGTCTGGGTATCGCCTCCCTTTGCTTAACCTTTCCCTGCACGGGTGGGTGGGGGTGGGGTAGATTGGGAAAAAGCCTCAGCTGCTGCTTTAAGCACCCCACACAATTAATGGGCAGCTCCAGCTGGTGTCCTGAAAGACAGATTGAAATCCTACACCTTTTTTTCTTATGATCGAATTGATTTTGGCATCCGCTTCCAGAGTTACTCTAGTTTTTAAGAAAATGTTCATCTGGGATATCAAGGACCACTCGGGCACAGCAGAAGGTTGTGTAATGCAGGTCAGGACCAGGGACAAATCCAGAGCCTGCTACCGTGGGGAGGCTAGTTTCTAGGAAGCCCATCTCTGGACACCATCTTGCACCCCAGGAGACTTTCAAATGAGTAGAAGTCTTCCCTGAGTTAACTCGAGGAGCTCCTGGCCCACCCTGAAAGAAAGGAGTTCAGAGAGATGTCTGCTCTGATCATAAGTCTTTAGACCATTCAAAGGTTATGCTGATGGTCAACAAAAAATGAACTCTGAGTGTACTTGACAAGACTGTCTCAGATCCTCTTACTTCACTTCTGTGTTTCATTTCAGGCTCCACTCCTTGAAACTCTAGCTTCCAACCATCTTTGCTTTCCCAGTCTTGACTTGGAGGACTCCCTTAGATATGGCTTACATTCATTACCTTTCTCTTCCTACTTTTTCTTGCTAAAGATAACATCTGGCCAGGTACGATCCTAAATAGACTCTTCCCACATCGGGTTGCTTTGCCAATCCTCTGTCTAGGCTTGCCAGGACTGACCTACAGTGAGTGGTGGGGCACAGGGAGTCAGTTTATGCCAGGAAATGCATTTGCAAGTGGGGAGGTAATGATGATGAACTAAAAGAAGCCCCTTCAGCACTCTCCAATCTTTCCTGAGGTGGGAGACTGAGCAGTTTCCACTCAAGAGACATGAGGGCAGCAGGCTACCAGGAGGACCTGAGTTCAATGAAGGAATACGGTGCCAGGGAATTTTGCAAGGACTCTGACAATATAGGCTAGTTTGTCTAGGACATCATGAGTATCAGGAAGGCATGTTGGATGACCTTGAAGATCAGCACTGCAAGGAAACACAGTGCAGCATGGACAGGAGAGTAAAGATGAGACTGATGATCAGAATCTAGCATTTGGGATGGAGGGCGGATGACAATGGGATGTGAGGCTTGGCAGTACTGGTTGGTGCAGTGGAGATGTCACATGACCCTAAGGCCTGAAAAAGTTGATGGCCATGGTGAAAAGTTGTCTTCAGCAGTGGGCTAAGTAATCTTGGAGGTCTCAATGGCCAAGGGTCAGGACTGGAGACATTGTAAGTATAAAGTGCAGCCAATTTTTTATGAGGTTTTTTGCTCAAGTGATTGGGAGACAGTGTTGGGCATCCCTAAGGACACTCATCTTGTAATATGCTGCTTCGCACTGTGTATAGCCCAGGGATGAATCCTCCCTCATTTCACTGCAGAAAAGTGGAAAAGAAAAAAATTTCGAGAAGGCCTATGGCAAGAGAAATTTTCCTCCTACACATCTGCAAGGTAAAAAGAAAATGATTTCATCCAAAAGATGCAATGTTTTACCTCTAGGTCATTTCCCTCTTGGCAGAATAGATATGGAGGATTATCTGTACAGAACTTGACCAAGAAAGTGAGTTTGAGGTCTCTGAGGGAACAGGCCTCCATCTGTTGTTTCTATGGAATTTAAAAGGGAAATCGATGATGGGTGGACTGCACCCTCTTTCATCCCTAGAGACAAAGCTCAAGTACCCTTATTCCAGCACTTGGCTCTCAGGTTTTCCTATCTAGAAGAGTTCAAGTTCTTTTGGCTTTGGTTTGATTTTCTAACCTTACCTATCAATTTTTTTTGTGTGTGTGTGTGATGAAACTCCTTTTTCAAGCAACAGCTAACAACAGAATCACAATACATGAAACAAAAAACCTCAGAATTTTATTAGCATATATTTATTTTATAACTTCATGTTTACAACATTTTACTTTGTATACTGTCAATAGCTGAAAACAATGAGGCCATTTTCATGAATACAAAAAACCTGAAATCAGGATGTATTTGGTTGAACAGTATTGAAAAATTGTAACTTAGAAATGATCACAAATGGTACCTTTTAAAAAAAGTGCTTCTCTTACAATCTCAGGATATTCTTCCATTAAAATTATCCACCATCAGAAAGAATAATTTATTGTTTCCAAGTCAAATCACTACAACAATCAACAGCTGTTGGCATACTTATCACAAAGATAACAGACAGCAAGCACTCAAATGTACCAGGGGAGCTAATATGGTTTCCAAAGCAATGTGGTCACAACTTAACTGACAGATTATATATTTACTTGTTACCGCAGCACTGTTAAAACAATAAAGACAGCATGCATTAAACATACAATAAGTATCATGAAAATCAGGAGTCTTAAGCCTTATTGAAGGCTTTCTATGTTCCAGACATCATGCTAAGTGATTCAAAGGCATTACATCATCAGAGCCTAACAACAACCCTATTCTATTATGTTCCCATTTTCTTGATAAGGAAACTGATTTTTAGAGAAGTCTGTTGTACATAAAAAGCTACCATGATGCTATCTATCAACTAGCATTTAACTGAATGGTGCTCATTTATGCTCTCCAAGCACACATTACATCACAGGGCATGCATGGATATGATTTAAACACCTGTGAAATGCCATAACTTCTTTAATCTTTAAACAATTGAGAGAAGTCCAGATATGTGCTCAGATATCACAAGAGAATGTTACTTCCAAGGTCTGCCCAAGGTCCCTCTGGAAACATCAGGGAGCCTGTGGGTGAATGCCAGTGTGAGGACATTTGTATATCAACACAGCTTGAATCTACCTATTTTTCAGTAGAGATGTGAAGACTTCAAAATACATTTTAAAGATGGGACTCCTGAAAAATCTCTGCAGAACTATAGAGCACAACTTGGAAATCACAATGGTAGTGGCCAGAGGATTACCAAGAGACAGAAAGTTCCAGACTTCTATCTCAGCTCTGTCACTTGTTATTATTTTGATCCTGAGGAGACCACTTAACTCATCTGAGCTTCATCTTCTCTTTCAAAAAAGGCAAAATGGTAGTGTACTGGGATTGCTGTGTACAATAAATACAATAGATACATGTGAAACACCTGGGACATAACAGACCCTCAATAAATATGAGCTCCTTTCCTCTCCTCCATCCCCTTTGTTGCCAATAAAAATCTTCTCTTACCAGAACGGTCAGCTCACTAAATCCAATCCTCCCTCTCTAGCATGCCTCCCCATAATGTCCACTCTTTCTCAAAGGTGTCTGGCACACTGTAGATCTCTTGCAAGCAGAGATTAGGCTGAGTCATCTGTGCCTTGGGGGCCTAACACAGTGCCTGGAACTGTCCATCTGCCATCTAGCGGAGAAGTGGAGGAGTGCATCCCAAGTAAAGAAAAGAAACATCATAGGGGAGGTGGTTGTATTCATTTGGCAATGTTGCGTCTACTGGTGTGGTGACTTATTTACACATGGTTATTTAGCTTCTCCCACACCGCCACCGAGGCCACATCCTCAAGGAAGTGGTAAGCTCCCTGAGAGCACCATCCATGCTCTTAGATTTAGGATCCTGACCTCCTTGACCAGCGCCTCACACTGCTAGGCACTCAGAGAGAAAGTGCTGATTTGAGAAGGGAAATCACCTGGCAAGTCCAAGAGCTTCTATTTTTAAATAAATTACAAAAGATATTTTTTCCCTCACATCATTTCTCCTTTTTTATGGTAGGGGTAAACTTTGGTCTGTTTGGGAGACCTCAAGTGCCTCAGAGTCCTTCAGGCTTCCTAGCTCATATTTGGAACTGAATCCGGTGTTTCTTCTCATCATCCATGCAGGGTCCAAAAAACTCTCGGATAATTTTTTTCTGAGAGGGAAGCATTAAGACCTGGCTCCAAGCCTCGATTTCAGTTGCATACATTTAACGACAAAAAGAGCGACGTGGTCTCAGCCGGATAAAGCGAATGTCCCTAGGCGCGCTGGCCGTGGGTCCTGCGCTGAGCTGAGTTTTAGTCGTCTGCCTCGTGATGCCAGCGGCCATAGCCATCCCCTGCGTCGGGCTCTTCAGCATTCTCGTTTTCAAAAGAGGCCTCTTCTTCCTCTTCCTCCCGGATTACCTTCATTAGCTCAAGAAAGCTGGGAGGCGGGCCCTGATCCTTCAGCTCCCTCAGCCTGCACCAAAGGACCTCACTGAGGTTGGCTCCCGCCATCACCTGCTCCAGGCGGACCTGGTCTGCGATATTCCTGGGGATGGCTCTTTTCTCCACCGCTCGCCGGAGCAGGGTTTCTAACCGCAACACATAGGCTGAGACCTTCTCCCCCTCCTCCTGATAGGTCTTCAGGTACTTCACCTGGGAGGTCCTGCGGCTCTCCAGGCTTCCGAACACTTGCTTAAACGCCTCCAAACACTCTTCCACGCTGATGGCCGCGTTGTCTGCCTGCACTATGTGCATGAGGTCCAGTGCAGGGCCGCGCAGGCTTTCCATCAACCACCTTTTCTTTTCTGCCTCCGCTACCGGCCACTCTTTGACGATCTCAGTGGCTTGTTCCAACCAGATTTCAAAGGGCTCTTCCTCGGGAGCAGGCACGGCACTCCCTGAGAACACTCTCAGTTTCCGGTATCTCATGGGCAGCAGAGGCTGCGGGGCATGTGCCATCGCCTGTCCCAACCAATGCGCCAATAACTCTGGCGATACGCAGGGCGCGGTGGCCGGAGACACTGCCTCATGCCCGAGGGCTCGGAACATCCCCGAGACTGTCTGTCCCTCTTTTTCCAGAAATAGGTTCAGTCTTTCAAGAAATTCCGTGTCCTGGGTACGGGTCTTGAAGACTACTTTCCAGATCCCCCCCTTTCCCTGAACCTCAGTGGGGATCACTGAGACGTCAGTATCTTCCATAAGCTCCAGTAAGACAGCATTGGCATTCTCCTGCTTCCTGAATATTTTGCCAAGCAGTCTATACCTGCCCAGAGACTTCAAAGTCTCCTGGAGGACCTCCTGAATCTCAGCCTCATTACAGTCCACTGGTATCCCCATAACCATCAGTGACTTCTGTTCATCCACGCTCATGATCCTGCACCAGTCCTCTAACAGGGCCAGTGCCATGGTCCCGGTATTCGCTCACTCTAACTCTACGGCTACCAATTCCTTTGTGGTGCAGATACGCGCCGCAGTAGGACTCAGAATATCCTGGGTGAGCTCCTGAACTTCTACTTCCCCCGTGAATGGGTCCTAGGCCAACCTCCCAGCAGTCCCCAAGTCTTGGGGACCAATAACCCTTACTCGTGCCGTGGCAAGAACTCAGCACTGCCAGTTCCGTCTCTAGACCTAAGCCAAGATGGCAGATTGGGTATCTCGGTAATGCCAGTGCCACTCCCTGTGGCTCTGCAGTCCAGGGGCTGCTGTGGCTCTCTCCCGGATGCTAGCAGCCACGTGGTGGTGTTGACCCTTCTCCAACGGCCCCAGCCACCTGCAAGAGCTGCTCTCACTAGCCACTGGGAAAGGCCTCCACTCTGGCACCCAGTGATCCCGAAGAGAAGTGTCCCAGCAAGGTGGCTTGGACTCCTAGTGAAACAATGGTCAGTTTTACCACACGGCCCTCTCCTCCCTGGGGAGCACTGTGCTTTAGTTCAGGATGCAAGTGGGGGTAGACCAGGGTTCTGTATCATTTTGGATTTGCATCTGCCCCACTCTGTCAGACCTCTTCTTTGCTTAGAGTGACTTTTTTTTTTCCCTCTTGGGGGACCCTCCTGCAATCTGGCTTCCCCATCATTTGCTCATCAGGCATGCCAGTTAATGTCTGAGCCACGGTTGAACACAGGACTCGAGATTTTCCCCCATGTGAAGAATGAAATTAGATACGGCTAGATACCTGTGTATGTGTTCCAGCTGTTCATGAGGGTCACGAGCTTATTTAGTAGCTTCTAGAAAAGGAAGGTGTCACCCATCTCCACACAATGGTGTGTCTGGGTCCTTCTTAGCTCCAGCCAAGCCAAGCTGCCCTGTTACACATAAATAACAATAATATATATTTATGGCTTGATGATATCCAGTGATGACTGTTGATGAACTTATTTTAAAAATGACAATCCTTTACAATATAATTAAGTCTACTAAACAATATGGAGTGGCCCCATTTCTTTGACTAAAAAATCCAATTAATCACTCAAACAGTTAAAACCAACTTAATATAGGTATAATAATTTCCCTTATATACCATACCATACTATACTATAGGCATAATGATTTAGTATAGGTTAACCATTTTTTTTAAAGATTTAATTTATTTATTTAAGAGAGAGAAAGAACAAGTGAGAAAGAGAGAACAAGCAGGAGCAGAGGGAGAGGGAGAAGCAGAACCCCCACTGAGCAAGGAGCCCAATGCGGGGCTCCATCTAAGAACCCTGGGATCACAATCTGAGCCAAAGGCTGAGGCTTAAGCAACTGAGCCACCCAGGTGTCCCTAGACTTAACAATTAAAAAAAAAAAATCTCAGAAACAAATATGTTAAACTTGGAATTATGAATTCTCTTTTGTTATGTGTGGGCAAATGCACAACTAGGTGTTTCTTTTGCTATGAATGTTAAAAATGCTTCATAACCTTTAAGTGTGAATGGGTCATTGGAGGAAAAAGAAAAACAGGAAACACATGTGTGGAGAGTGGTGGAGACCAGGGGATATAGGAAGGGAAGAGTTCCTACCATCTCCCACTTACTGCCATGTGCTGTGTGTTACGGGGCTATGAATATCCTACTGTAGGCCTGAAACATCCCCATCAGTCCAAATGGGGTCCGTATGCCAAGATGTCAGCCCACAGCTATGGTGGCAGCTTCTCCCGCCGCAGGCACATTTTCTGAGTCCTTCTGGAAGGTGCTGAAGGCAGGGCATGTGCCAGAGGGCCAGGAGGGCAAAATGCTGGATCTGACCCCCAGCCAGCAGCCCCAAGGATCTGAGCTTCTCTGTGCCATACTTTCCCTTCTAAGATATGAGGGGTAACCTTCCTCTCATAATATTTAGAGGAAATAGGAACTGTATAAAGGTATCGACTGCCTGGGAAGAACCATCTCCAAGGTCTACACAATAAAGGCCACGTTGAGGTTAGGCTACCTTTGGCCAGCGGCTTTTTCCAAAGGTGATCTCTACCTGCAATGGAAATATTTGGACATTAAAACAAAAGTAAAAATCTTGTTATTTTCTCATGTAAAGATGGGATACATTGGAAAAGGAATCAGATATTCACCTGTAATTGTTGGATCGTTTAGGTAGATAGTGACCTTGGCCAAAGTGCCTCACTCTCTCTAACTCTGTTTCCTGCTCTGGAAATGGGTGATGATAAAAGCACTCCTCTCATGGGCTTGCTCTGGGTAGGAAATGATGTAATTTCTGTGGAAGCACTTTATTCAAATCCGAAGCACATCGGGTGCAAAGTCCAAATGCCTGCCTCTGGTTCTCTCGGCCCCTCCACACAAATATTCTTCCCCTCTCGCAGTCTCCTGTTCTCAGCCGGGTCCTCCTTCCCATCTGTAATGGTGGGCTAGTCTTCAAACTGTGACTGGTTGTCCTCCAAATTTAACTCCATTCCCCAAACTGTCCCTCACGATGGGGGGTGGGGTGGGGAGGTATCTGAACTTATCCTTCCAGGGGCAAGGGTTGACAATGGGAATGGATCTTTGGTGGCACTACACTGAGCGACGGTCTTGCGGTATACAGCTTCTCCTAACCCAAACCCACCCTGGTTACTGAGCATGCCCAGATCTCCCTCTCCAGCAGCCAAAGGATGGGCATCTTTCCTGCAGGATTTTGCCACTATGGAAAGAGGGGAGGGGCTGTAATCGACCAGAGGCAGGGATTAATACATGCAAAAGACGTGGGGACAGGAAAAAGCAATGAAACCGCGTTACCGGCACAAATCAAAATGCCCCGTATCTGCCCACCAACCCAGTAGCTGTGGCTGGTTTAGCTGCACGTACACACCAAGTCCACACATCTTTCCCCTGCGGGGCCTCACACAATTCAAGGCACCATCACAGACTACACCCTATCTCCTACCCCACCACTGGACTCGCACGCACGCACTTTACATCCCCAGGCACTTGGCGTCTGGCAACCTGGGAAACCCCGCGGCTCTGGCGCAGTGCGCCACGCGGGCGGGGGATCGAGGCGGGGCACTCTGGGCGCCGAGAGCTGGGGACTTGGGGAGTGGGCTTCAATCTGCGTCTTACCCTCTTTTTTGACAAGGAAGGAGGGGCGGAAGATACCAAATCAAGACAATCTCCTGGGCCCTTCTTGATGCAGTGGCGCAGTTACTGTACTTGACGCCTTTGGGCAATAGAACAGGTCTCATCCCACTCTTACTACAACTTGCCGTTCTGTGCCAGAATTTGCAGACTGCACTTTTTGCTACACTCCCACGGCGTGCAGACCTCTGTCTTTACACACACACACACACACACACACACACACACACACACACCGCCCACCGCGTTTGCTACGCCCTTCTGCATTTCTCCCCGCCAGGCTAGGCGCCCCCCACCACTGTGGTGCGGTGAGTGAGAACCTTTTCATTTCAATCTCTGCGTAGCCCACCAAGGCCCGCGGGTAACCAGGTTTCGTATCCCGTGCATCGTAAGGCCCCCACCTCTCCTTACGGTCTGCGCCATCCCTTCCCCATCGTCAGTGCTGCCCCTTCCTCCCTCCCCGGGTGTCCAGGCGTCAGTCGGTTCGTCCCCTTTTCCCCATCCATCAGCTTACACCCTGGGTAAAGGGGAGGAAGCCCTCTCTCTGGTGGACCCTTGCCCCTGTCCCACCTCTGCAATGCGGTAGGGGGAGAGACTGCTGGGCCAGGCAGGTGGGGGAGAGGGGCGCAGAGGCCAGGGGCTGCGCCCTCGGGTCTTCGCCCCTGCGTACCCTGCCCCATACTTACCCTGGCGCGGAAAGCGGTCAGCAGGCCCTGCGCTCCGCATCCATTAGCGGGTGGTCTGGCCGCTTCACTTCCGGAGCGCGGGGCTCTCGGAGGCCCGGTCCTCCCCTCCCTCCCCTGCGCTCCGCTCCCCTCCCCTGCGCCGCGCCCCGCCCCCGCCCCGCCCGCGCCTCCCTCCTCCCGCTGCTGCCTGGAACTGGCCGCCTCTCTGCTCCCGCTGCCGCAGCAGCGGCCCTCCCAGACCCAACTTTGCTGCTCGCGGGAGCTGGCGCGGCGGCGGGGGGCGTGGGCAGGGAGGGGAGAAAGCGGGGTCAGAGGGAGGGACCGGGAGGGGTGGGTCGCTCGCTCGCCAGCCCTCCTTCCTTTCTGTACACCTTGCGGTAGGCAGAGAGCGGCAGCCTCGCGGCAGCCAGGGGGTTTGTGCACAGAGAGACCGATTTAGGGACCGGCAGACGGACGGACGGAGAGGACCCTCCCCGAGCTCCCGCGCCATGGCTGAGAGGAAGCAATCCGGGAAGCCGGCAGAGGACGAAGAAGTCCCTGCCTTTTTTAAAAACCTGGGCTCAGGCAGCCCCAAGCCCCGGCAGAAATTCTGTGGCATGTTCTGTCCGGTGGAAGGGTCCTCCGAGAACAAGACCATCGACTTCGACTCGTTGTCTGTGGGCCGGGGCTCGGGGCAGGTGGTGGCTCAGCAGCGGGACGTCGCCCACTTGGGCCCGGACCCGCAGCCGGCGTACTCCCGGCAGGGCCGGCGCGCCGGCGGGGAGCCATCTGTTGAATCGAGCCGGAAGGTGGAGATCCGGCGGGCCTCGGGCAAGGAAGCCTTGCAGAACATCTACGACCAGGTTGGTATGGGGGCGGGGAGGGGGTGTTTGAGACGCTGTACCAGACGTGGGGTCTCTCCTCCCTAGGCTCCCTTCCAGCTCGGTGGAGAACCGAGGATCCCAACGTGCCCACCGTCCTGCCTCACTTGAATATTGCATCCTCAAATCTGTACATGCACCCCGCCCTACTTGCCCCTTCTACGTACAGGGTGCAGAGAGGCTCGGGCGCGGCGGTGGGCGGCTGTGCGCCCACAAAGGCTGCCCGCTCCTCCCTGGGCCTGGTAGGTGGGGGGTGGGAGTAAAGGCTGAACCGATCCCGATGCCCGGTTGGGGGTCGTATGGTGGTGTGGGGGAGGGTTGAACCGATTCCATTCTTCTTAAATCCTTCCGGGCGGCTTCCGATTGCAGTTGTGGCTGGGTGCCCCACCCTTTTTTGATGCATCTCGGAGCGTGCAGTGAAGGGTTCGCGTGCAGGCCCGAAGGCTCCGCGGGGTTCGGGAGGGGCGGGGGCTTCGACAGCCGCTCCCCGCCGCGCCCTGCGCCCTCTCCCACGATACCCCCTGAGGCGCCCTCGGCGCTCGCGTCCGGAGCTCCGAGGCCAGGACCATGGTCAGCGCCTCCGCGGACCGCCTGGGAGGATCTCCTCGCCCTACTCCTGTTCGCCGCGTGAAACGAGGGAGGCTGTGGAGTCACCCAAGGAACCCGAGACGCTCCGAATAGCCCATGTGGAGAACAAAGTTCCGCTAAGTCTCTCAGCGAGGGCTTCCCAGAGTGCTCCCCCCCGCCGCTATTTGGGAGGTGCTTTGGGAATGGAGACTTAGTGGATTATGTTCAAAGGGGGAAAAGAAAAGAAAAGGGGAAAATCCCTTTCATTTTGAATAGATGGTCAAAGATGGACTAGACCCCCTGTACAGTGTTAATGGAGAAACAAAGAAGACCAATTTGCGAACCTTGAATTTAGAAAATATCTGTTATCTCTGGCTATGGTGAACAGTGTGCATTTTAAGTGCGGTAGTCTTCTCACACATTTTTTTCTTTATCAGGGTGACCTTCATACTTGTGCATTTTCCCCCACATCCTTAATTTCTCCACCAATAGATTACACTGTGAAATGTTTTAACACTTGTTTGCTGTTTCTCTACCATGCCTACTGGTAAAGAGGAGAAATCAATCAATGATTGATTATTGAATACCCATTGTGCGCCTTGCCTTGTGGGGCAGGGAGAAGGTTAGCTATAAAAAGTTCAAGGTGAT
This sequence comes from Martes martes, assembly GCF_963455335.1. NCBI lineage: Eukaryota > Metazoa > Chordata > Mammalia > Carnivora > Mustelidae > Martes > Martes martes. The sequence goes on along the minus strand of NC_137889.1, from coordinate 60,587,402 downwards.
TAATTCTGAAGGGGCTTTCAGAGTAGTTGGGAGTGGTCTATACATATTCCCTGATTCCACCAGCATTTATTTAGTATTCAGGCTGTGTGCTTACAGTGAACGCATGGAGGACAATTAAAGAGTTGGTTATAATGGCCGGAACAGGTACTGTTTCCTGACATGGCATAGTTTTGCAGCTTTTGCCTTTTATTGCACAAATTCTAGGAAAGATAAACCACTTACTGTCATTTTCAAAAGGTGGGACAATTAATTAGTTGATTCCTCCTCTCCCGGCTCTGTCCTCTGATTTATTCCATATAGGGGGTACCTGATACCCATATTTCACTATGAGTCAGCCCAAAGAACTTAATCCAGAAAACTCACCTGAATTCAAGTGATCAGACAATTGAAGCAAAAGTTTTTAAAAATGTAACTAATATTGAGATGTGAGGAAGTGTGAAATACTTTCCCACATGAACACATTGGATGAGGGCCAAACCATGATCATATAGCATCATGGTTGTGCGAGTATCCTCATCTTTAACAAGTTGTGCTGGTAATCCTAATTTCTAAAAGGGAACGGAAAAATTCTTTGAGACAAGGGAGGGGTTATTTTTTAAATGGCAGATCAGGGGGCAGAGTTTGAGAATGGCCACCCTTACAATAATGGCAGCAAATTAAAACTCAGGTTTCAAAGGAAGAGTTTCATTAGGTTGAATAATACATCTTTTTCCCTGTCCATCTGGAAGCTTAGATGTTTGATCATCAGCTTATTGTATGAACACTCCCTGATTTTAGTAGACATTTGAAATTGTAAACCTAAGGTGTATGGAGGGGAAGATTTGAAGAGGAAATACACAACCAGAACCCCAGCTACTTTTAGCCTCTGCAAATTCACATTTGCTTTAGTTGACCAATTATTAGCAACAGAGGATGATTCTGCTTGGTTTTTCTGCAGCCTTCCATGAATTTTCATTCAATCTTGCCTTATCACATAAGGGCTATTCCTGGGGGATTGGTTTCATTCATGACTAAGAGCACTTACTGGGATCAGTACTTACAGAGGTTGAATATTTCATGTCTGTACAAGAGAGAAAAGGCATTTGGTGTGTGTGTGTGTGTAACATAGTGATTTTCAAAGGCACAGTTGGGCCCACCATTTTGATTGACTTGAGTAGTCATCACTTAATTTTCTGCTAATGAGAAACATGACTGCCAATCTCTCAGCGCGTTCCTTTCTGAAGCCTTGGGACAGAGACAGGAGGAGAACTAGAGTGAGTGGGCCCTGGGGTCCCTGATTTGCACCTCTCTCCTCCCCTGAATCTGTATTTATAGGTATTGTTAATGTATATAGGTTGGTCAGAAGTGGCTTTGTCCACCTGTTATGGGGGGGGGTCTGCTGTTCTCTAGCAAGGCTTTGGGAAAGGAGGGAACAGGCTTCCTCAACTCATATACCATGCGGCTTGTGGGACACTGGTGTCTACATTTGCATTTACAGGTGTTTAGCAGGTAATCATCAGAAAAAATGGGTGTGGCTCCAGCTGGGATGTTGGGTTTTGGTGAAGGGAAAAGCCAGTGTAGTGAATATGACTGAGGAAAGCTGCCTCTTTACTCTTTTCCTTTGTGTCCTTGGCAAGTTCCTCTTTGAGCTGCAGTGAGGTTAGACTGGTTTCCATCTGTGAAGGACTCTGAGCTTCTTGGAAGAGAGCAGAAAGGCTGCACTATTGGCCCAATTCCCCCTTTCTGGTGCCCAGAGGTCCCTCAGCCTCCTCCCTTCCTCTTAAGAATTCCCTTTATTCTACCTCAGACACAGTTTAACCAGGGATGCTGGATCATGAGCCTCTCTTCCAAAGTTGCTCTTTGGAAAGAGCAGGCTTTTCTTCCCACAGCAAACCTATGTGACTGGGGAGTGATTCTCCATTTCTGCAGGGCGGGTGCCAGTGAGTAAACTATATAGGAGTTCCACTGAACTTGACAAAATTCCCAGATCTGTAAAATGCTTTTTGATATTCCCTGCCATTGTGTCTCCCCTCATCCCCTCTCCAAGCTGATAACTCACAGCCCCTGGTGCCCAGTGACCATGCTGCCTTCTTGCTATTCAAGGCCACTCTTACCCATCCTGATGCTGATGCCCATTCTAGGTCTTTCTTCCTCCAAAACAACGAGTACTGAAATCACTCTTATCTTTGCCCTCATTTCCCGTTCAAAAATTCCTTCCTTGTGTTTATCTTAGCTAGAAAGACATCCCAGTGATTGAAGGCTTCTATCTGTTATGTGAATGACTGATATGTAGGTTGCCCCCAGAGATGCGTGTTTGATAGTAGGCTAGCATGTTCAACAAAATGAACATCTAGTTAGCCAGATATGTGGTAGAGCTTTGGCTGGAAGCCATGAACAAGGGCATTCATTTGATACTGTAGTGGCTGCATTGTTTCAAAAGAGGAGACATAAATATGAACATTTGTATGTTCAGGATTCCAAAAAGCCCAAGACCCATCAGGGAACAAAGGGAAGAGAAAGAAATGGTGATAATCCATAACTAAAAAAATAATTGTGATGAAATACACATAACATACAGTTTATATTGATCATTTTTAAATATACAATTCAGTAGTGTAAATACACTCCTATTGTTGTGTAATCAGCCTCCAGAAACTTTCCTTTTCAAAACTGAACTCTGTGCCATTAAACACTAACTCCGATATCCCCTCCCCGCAGGTCCTCGTATCAACCATTTTACTTTCTGTCTCTATGAACTTGAGTACTCTAGATACCTCCTATAAGTGGAATTGTACAGCATTTATCTTCCTGTGACTGGCTTACATCACTTAGCATAATGTCCTTAAGGTTAAACCATGTTCTAGCATGTGATAAGATTTCTTTCTTTTTTAAAGGTTGAATAATATAATTTGTTAAATTTTAATAAGTCATTAGTGATTGAAAATTTGTGGCACAATTAATAGTTTTGCAACCAATTATTGTGGGAGGAAGTAAGAAGGGTTACACTGGGAATGAAATAGACTTCTCCAGCCAGAGACCTGAATAGAAGAAAACTCTCACCAGCTAAACAGCCTCTATCATCTGTCTCCCTTGTGGCTCAAAGGTGGAGAAGAAAATTGCTGTCATTGTAGGTCCAATGGCAACATCTGGTTGAATGCCCCATAGTTCATAAACTCATGGGCCATGGGAATCGGGAATGGGCTGGGCATTTTCCTACCCTTAGTAAAGATAGGCTAGTTTTTCTTTTTTCTTTTCCTTTTTGTTACATAAATTAACCCATTTATTATAGGCTAGCAATGTTTCAAATGGTGGAGCTTCTCCTGGTCTTTCAACTTCTTCAATCCTCTGATGGCAGTGTTTACTGTGAGGGCAGAAGTGGTGTTGCGGGTCCAGGGGCCACCAGCAACGGTTTCCATGCAGGAGCCACAGAACCAGATCCCCACAGCTCCTCTTTTTGTCTTGGTTTCGCCACAGAAGGAGCAAGTGTATTTGGCTTGCTGGCTTATTTCACTCTTCTTTGCCATTTTCCTGAGGGAGGCACCATAACGGGTTCTGTATTTACCTATGATTCCAACCTTCTTGGTGCGTCGAGCCATGTTGCTGCCAACTAGATCTGAGCCCAGAGAGTGATAGGCCAGTTTTTCCTGTGGGTCCTTTGGTGCCAGTGCCCCTTTCTCCTTTCTTGGGAGAGTCAGAATTGACCATGGGGTTGAACGTACACTGCCATTGGATGGTAGAGCTTGAACGAGACCTAATGATTATTTAATCACCTCATTCTAGCAGTGGAGAAGGTGATGCCCAGAAAAATTATGCTTCATCCCACAAAATTCTCGTGATGGTTTCAGGGTGAGTTTGGAGGACTCTGGCTGCCCAGTCCCACTGCAGTCCTATACCAGTAAAATCGTGTTATTTTGGTAGCATTATATAATTCTAGAATGTACGTTTACATTCTAGATACTATATTTTAGAATGTGTAGAATATATTATTTTGAAACTTGCCTCAACACCTTCTGATATAGGCATTTTCCCTTTTTATAAATAACACTGAGATTTAGTGATATTTACTGACCACTCCCAAGGTCTTGCTCTGTAGTAAATGTATGACCTAGGATTTGAACCTGACTCAGTGCCATACTTCTTTTTTTTTTTTAAGGTTTTATTTATTTATTTGAGATAAGGAGAGAGAGGGTGTGGGGAGGAGGGGCAAATGGAGAAGGACAAGCAGACTCCATGCTGAGTGTGAGCCTGACATGGGGCTTGATCCCACAACCCTGAGATCATGACATAAGCTAAAATCAAGAGTTGGATGCTCAACCGACTGTGCCACCCAGGTGCCCGTCAGGGCCATACTTCTTGCCCTATACCATTCTGTGGCTCCATTCCACTGCCAGAGATAGTTACTGAGCTTAAAGGTACAATTTAGTTTTGCAGGCAAAATATTCTGTCTCCCATCAAACTTCGTATGTTCTCTGGGGTAGGCTCTGTGCTAAATGCTTTATGTGTGCTATCTTATTAATCCTAAGGTAATTCTATTGAGTAGGTGCTACTGTTACCCTTATTTTGCAAAAGAAATATCTGAAGGTAAAAGAAACTTGCAAAACAACTTGCTAACCAGAAGTAGGATTTGAACCCAGGTCCATGTGACTAAATAGTCTTTGAATCATTATGATGTACTGAATTGCTTTCTTTATTAATTATCCTTTTCTCATTTTATTTCCAAAGAATTAACTATTACAAAATAGTTCCCAGTGCCTACCTTTGTTTTCTGTTTTGTGGTGTACTCGTTGAAGCCATTTGTAAAAAGGACTGCTGATCTGTCTTTATGAATGTGCCCTAACCTGCTGATATTCTGTCCATCATTTTTTTTTTTTAACCCAAGAAATGTCTTCAGATATCACTGGGACAGAGGCCCAATCTGACAGTGTGAATGTCATGCCTTTCTAAGATGAGAGCAATGTGATGACAATGTGATTTTTCCACTGGATGTAAATCATGAACTAAAAGCAAATAACGAGGGAGCCATCAATAAAAGCATTGGCAGATGGGCTGATGGACACTTGAATTTGGTTGGCTGCAGCCTGGGGAAAAGGCTGGTAGCATAGGCCAAGAGCTGCATGCAAATAGTGCCTTGAAGGGGAAGCATCTGGTCTTGAAGGTGGTGGCTTGGGGTGTGTTTCTTTTTTTTTTTTTTTTAAATAAAATTTTTTTTTTAAGATTTTTTATTTATTTATTTGACAGGGAGAGATCACAAGTAGGCAGAGAGGCAGGCAGAGACAGTAAGAAGGAAGCAGGCTCCCTGCCGAGCAGAGAGCCCGATGCGGGACTCGATCCCAGGACGCTGAGATCACGACCCGAGCCGAAGGCAGCGGCCTAAACCACTGAGCCACCCAGGCGCCCCTTGGGGTGTGTTTCTGAGACATGTATAGACTGCTTGCCCGGTCTCTGATTTCGAGGCAGCTCTCCAGTGGAAAGAACTCCGAAGTAGGAGTCAGGAAACCCAGCCCATAGTCCTGGCTCTTGTTCACTAGCTGAGCCATCTGCACAGTCACCTAACCTGCGCTGTCATCAGGCGGGGCCTTGACTTCCAAAACTCCTCTCATTTCCACTAAAGGCTCTAAAAGAAAGTGATGCTGTCCCCGGCTGTTCATTCGTTCATTTGTTCTTTCTTTCTTTCTTCCTTTCTTTTTTCTTTCAACATTGAGATAAGATTCATATAACATCAAATTCTCCTTTAAACCATTATCATTTACAATTCAGTGACTTCTAGGACATTCACAGTCTTGTGCAACCATTTAATTCCAGAACATTTCATGGCTCCAAAAAGAAACCCCATATGCGTTAAGCAGCTACTCCCCAATACCCTCTCACCCCAGCCTATGGCGACCACAAATCCATGTCTGTCTCCGTGGATTTGGCCTGTTCTGGACATTTTGCATACATGGCATCCTACAACATGTGGCCTTTTGTGTCTGGCTTCTTTCATTCCTTGTAACGGTCTCAAGGTGAACCCTCACAGTGGCGTGCGTCAGTCCTTCATTACTTTCCATCACTAAACAATATTCCATTGTTTGTATATATCACATTTCATTTATCCATTCACCAGTTTATGGACATTTGGGTTGTTTCCACTTTTTGGCTTTCATGAATAATACCACAATTACCATTCTTCTACAAGTTTTGGTTTAAATATATGTTTTCAGTTCTTTTAAGTATACACTTAGGCACGGAACTTCTAGATCATACGGTATTCTGTGTTCAGCTTTTTGGGGAGCTGCGAAACCGTTTCCCACAATTTTACTTCCATTTTACATTTCCACCAGCAATGTACAAGGGTTCCAATTTCTTTCTGCTCATCCTCCACAACACAGTGTTTCCCCCTTTTTATGGATTATAGCTGCCCCAGTGGTTGTGAAGTGGTATCTCATTGTGGTTTTGATCTGCATTTACCCAATGACCAGGAATCTGAGTATCTTTTCATGTGCTTGTTGTCCATTTGCATACCTTCTTTGGAAGAATGTCTATTCGAGTGCTTTGCCACTTTTAAAAAACAGAGTTGTTTGTCCTTTTGTTGTTGTATTGTATGAGTCGGTTTTTTGTTTGTTTGTTTGTTTTTAAGATTTTATTTTTAAGTAATCTCTACACCCAACGTGAGGCTTACATTCACAATCCCAAGGTCGTGGTCAACTGACTTAGCCAGCCAGGCACCCCTACGAGTTCTTTATATATTCTGAATATCAGATACGTGATTTGCAAATATTTTTTCCCATTTTTTTTTAAATTATTTATTTATTTTAGAGAGAGTGTGCGCAAACAGGGGGTGGGGCAGGTGGAGAGGAACAGAAAGAATCTTATCGCAGAATCCAAGAATCAAGATCAAAATCAAAGAATCAAAATTGCGGACTCCACACCGAGTGCACCACGGAGCCCCACAGGGGGCTTTACCTCAGGATCCTGAGATCATGACCTGAGTGGAAAAACCAAGAGCTGGGTGCTCAACTGACTGAGCCACTCAGGTGCCCCTATTTTCCTCCCAGTCTTTGGGCTGTTTTTTTTTATCTTCTTTATATGGGCCTTTTGATGCACAGAAGTTTTTAATTTTGGGGAAACCTGATTTATCTGTCTTTACTTTTGTTGCTTCCACTTTTGGTGTTATTATTATTCCCAGTTATTCTCAAAACTACTAGATCAACTGAAATCTAGCAAAGAAGCTCCAGGGCCTCATTTCTTGGAATGATAATTATGTAACTAAATTCCGTTGCTTTATGGGAGTTTTGAAATTCATTTAGAATAGTATTTCCAATAGGTCAGTATTCTTGAGTGTTTTTTTTTTTTTTAAGGATTTTATTTATTCATTTGACAGACAGAGATCACAAGTAGGCAGAGAAGCAGGCAGAGAGTGAGGAGGAAGCAGGCTCCCTGCTGAGCAGAGAACCAGATATGGGGCTCGATCCCAGGACCCTGGGATCATGACCTGAGCCGAAAGCAGAGGCTTTAACCCACTGAGCCACCCAGGCGCCCCAGTATTCTTGAGTGTTTTGTGTACTACCTAAGTCTGATCTATTTCATGATCCTGTTCATATAAAGAAATTTCTTTCCTTTGTGTGTGTTCACACATATATTTGGTATTTTATATAAATATATATACACACAAGTTTTAACTTCAATTATATATGTAATAAATATCAATCAATCAATCAATCTACCTACCTATCTCCCCAGTGATTTGGGAACCACAGGGATGGTTTTGAGGAGGGCGATGATGAAAAAGCTGAATTTAGGAAAAAACAAATTTGAGAAACGAATTGAATTTTATTTTGTTCTATTTTTTTCTTTAGAAATAGCATGACAGTACCATGTTTATTGTACATGGGATGAGCAATTTTTTTTAAAAGAAAGAAATCCTTGATAATCTGATTATCTAAAAATAAGCATTGGTAACATTTTGGTATAATATTTTTTCAGTCTTTATACTCCCACCAAAAATGAATGAGAAATACTGTTTTTCAGCATTTCTGATATCACAAGGTATTATCATTTTTATAGATATTTCCCAAATTTGTAGGTGACAAGTGGTATCTTGCTTTTTGCCAGTTTTCCTACTAAAGCATTCATATTTTAAACACTGATTTATAAAAATTCTATATTAGAATATATCCACTTCAATGTCAACTTGTTACACATTTTTTTGTTAGTTTGCATCTGATTTTTGTGGCCTTTGTATTTTGACATCCAAATTTAAAGTTTGAACTTAAATCAGTTTATCTTTTCTGATATGTTCCTGCCTTTCAAGATTATTATTTACTTATATTTTCTTCTAAAACCTTTTTGGATTCTGTGTTTATTTATATTTAAATTTATATTTATATAAAAATTAAATGCAATTAATTTTTCAATACCTTGAAATTAGGTGTAACCTAATTTTCCAAATAGCTAGCCTGTTGTCCTAATGACATTTAGTGAATAATTATATTGCTTGACTTATTTTTTATATACTCCACCTTTCCATATGTCTGGATATCAGTTTTAGCTTCTTGCTCTTTCATGGATCTGCCTTACTGATGTAGTGGTTCAAAACTGCTTTAGTTACTTTTGCTTTTAAATATTTTTATTTTTTTCTGTTTTGCCACCATCCAACTGAATTGTCCATGAAAGATATTTTCTTACAGAAACCTGATATGATTTTTACCAGAATTATGTGAAATTTATCTAGTGAACTGGAAGATACATATAATTTTTAAGATAACAAGTCTTTCTACCTAAGCTTAGAGTATGGGCTTCCCTTTTATCTTTTCAGGTATTCTCTTCTGTTGCTCTGAAATTTTTTTGTTGTATTATTGCCAGTGCTTTGTTGTTATTGTGAATATAATTGTCATTATATTGTGTAGTTTACATTCTGTGTGATGCTTGAGTTTTATATTAATTAATAGCAGAGTACATTATTCAACTTACTCTTGGCTCTAATATTTTCCAATTGATTCTCTTGGGACAGTTTTATTACCTAATATTACTTTTATGTCTTTTTTCCACTGTCTTTACTTATTATTTCTTTTCTGTGTCTGACTACGTTGATTAGAGCTTCTAGAACAATGTTGGATAATGGTGGAAGTATTAGGGCTCCCTGTTTGATATTTGACTTTAATGAGAAGGTCTCTATACTTCACTATTGTTTGAGAGAGATCTTTCTATCATGTTAAATAATCATTGAATTCCTACTTGAGCCTACTGGTAACATCCTTCAGCCAGCAACGCCTAGGAGCGCACTTGTGGTTGAATGAGATGGGTTTATTACTTGTAGTGAGGGAGAACACACACAACGTGGAGAACCATGGGGCATCTTTGTGAGGGGGTACTTGAGAGAGATTATTTGGGTTTCAGTGGGGTGATTTGGGGGAGGGCCCAAGGAAATGAGGGTTCCCCATGGGCTGGGGATGCAAAAAGGAAGGCAATTCTATGATTTGTTGTCTCAATATATCTTACCTGTACAAGGAGAGATTGATGAGACAGAGCCCGAGCTGTGATTGGGAAAGAAGCAGCAGGCACTTAGAGCAGTTAGGATAGGGGGATTTGGTATTTTGTGACTTGGACAATGTTTATATTTTATCAGACATGATTATAGAGGGGTTTCATTTTTGTCTTGATCCATCATGGTCACTGAGTGTTCCGATGTCAATAATACTCTGAAATTTATGTTCAACAGGACAACACCCAGGCCAGCTCTTGGCAAGTATTTTCTGTTTCTCAATATACTCAGAATTCCATCCCTTGGGAATCCAAGCCCCAGACCCCAAAGAACTTAAACTTCCAGAGTTTGGAAATCCTAGCTTCTTCCCTTCTCTGCCTTGAGAGTCTGGGACACGAAACGCAATCTCCCCCCTGCCTGTGAATCTGAGCCCCGCCCCCTTCCTGACCAAACTGGCCCCAGATCAGAGCAGATCTCTTTCCGACCCTCTGGGAACCTCCCTGAGGTCCAGCCCGTCTCAGGGGACTCCGGAGGAAATCTGCAGGTGTTTGCGAGTGGGTGAGGGGAGCCTGATATCTTCCTGTTTTGTACATAGATTTATTTTTCAGTTCCAAGGAAGATGAATACATTTTGTGAAAAAAATTTTTTTGATTTGATCTGATAGATCATCTAGTGTGTTTCCTATCTGTTTCTGTTTTAGCAATATTTTCCTGCCCTCGAATGGAGATGCCAAATAATTTCTTGAATGTTTCCTCCCCACCCCCCATGATATCTCCTATCCCTTGTTCTCTAATAGTTTTTGGTAAGCTTGCTATTTTTTTTTTTCTTTTACTTATGTTCTTACTTTCAATTAAAGTGAGATCCCATCAGAATCCATGCTTTTACCAGAGGGATGTGTGAACTGACTACATGCATCGTTGAATCTTTACTAGGCTTATAGTTTGGGGCTTGATTCGAGCACCAGCTGCCTGTCCCATTCCCATTTTCTGGAGCTGCGTTGGCAGACTTTGGCTTTCATACTCCAGTGAAATTTCAAAAATAAATTTGGGGAACAAGCTAAGGGTTGCCAAATTTTTATGTTGCCAAAATAGGGACACTAAAGAACGAAACCAAACCAAACAAAAACATCACTACGTGGCGTCATCCCCTAACGTGAAGAACAATTTAGCGCCAAAACCATTAAAAGGAAAATGACTCCAGGATTTAAAAGTATGCATAAATTGAGCTTTATGAAAAATTACATGTCTTGTCCTTATTTTCTTCACTTTGACCTAGTGTGTGAACACTTTGCCCCAGGCAGCCTGGCATCAGCTACCAAACCAGCATGGTGGAGGTGGTCTCTCTCTTGCTTCTCCTCGTCTGTCCTTTCCTGAGTAGTCTCTTTTCAGAAGTTGTTATCTCTGTTGGATAAAGGACCACCTCTCACAGGCTAGGATAGGCAATTGTTCTCAAATGCACCTGGGATTTGTTACAACCAGGGGCAGTGAGACGCACAGTATGGAAATGGCTGTCCTGAAGGAGGAGGTTTCTATCCTCATGGATCCCTAGAACGAGAGACAGAGCATGCACACAGAGCTCCAGGGGGAAGCACCTGGGTTGGTCAGGAGGCAGTGGGATGAGGGGAAGACAAGGCTAAGAGCCATTATTGTGGTTTGGAACATGCAAGGCAAGGAAAATAGACTTAGTTTGGATAATTTTAGGGACCCTGGGGCATAAGAGCTCTTCCTAGTTGTCTTATACTTGGCGCTGGGGTGAATAGGGAAGTTGGACAATGGCCTTGAGTTTAAGAGCTTCAAAAATGAGATAGATGACTGTATGGGCTCTTGATAGATTAGTTTGGATATGAAAGGTGCACCCCCGAGAGAGTTTGGGAATGTAGGAATTGTCTAGTCCTGCCAGGGGCAGTCTTTCAAGGGTCAGTAAAGCCCCGGATGTCCTCGCACCAGAAATATAGAGCATAAAAAGACATGATTGAATACAACACTAGCTGGCAATAGTAGACTTAAGAATATTACAAGATTCAGGACTTAGATGTCTCTCGGTCTTAGGTTTACAGAATTACTGGGAACTTTCATGCTTGTACATTCTTCATTAGTACTTATTTGGAATGTTTTATCTGAGATTTCTGTCCCAATGCCTTTTTAAGTCTGGAAATCCATAACTCAACTTTTAAAAATTGATGCGTGTTCAATGTTATAGTTACAGTCACTAACAGAAATGGAACCCAAACCTGCTCATTCCACTGCTGGTCCACTTTATTTCTTTATATAAATGAACTACGTTTCTTACAGGGCGTATGATCATGCCAAAGCTGGTAGTGAAGATAGCTAGGAGAAAAAAAATCAACTGCAAAAAATTCTCATCCACAGTTCTGTGCCCTAAATCTCCTCCAACTTCAAGGACAGAATTCGCAAAAGCAGGATTTCTGGGCAGGATCAGCTTGACCTTCAGATCATGAGTCCATCCAGTGGCCGTGAGCCCACTAATCACGGCGTTATCCCAGTTCCCTCAGCCTCACCACAGCACATCAGCAAAAGGGTATCTTTGTAATGCTCTTCTGGAAATAACCGTTAACTGGTCTGAGGTAGCCTAATGAAGGTGTGGACTCTAAAATCATCCTGCAAGATTCAGGAATTAAGCCCTGCGTGGAATTACCCAAGTTTGAAATCAGAGGAAGCAATGTGGGGATGGTCTACAAACTTCTCTAACCCAACAGGACCAAGGGCTGCTTTTAGAATTCTTTAATGTTTAGCATTATCACCACTTGGTTCTTTTTCCTTCCTTGTGGTCATTTAGTGAGGACAGAAGATGTACTTCTGTGAGAAAACCACTCCCGTGTTGTGCGTGGCACACTCAGTTCTTAAGGTTTCCTTGAATGTCGCTGGAGAACTTAGTGTGTAAAAGATTAGGGTGACTGTTCCACAGTAAAGGGAGCCTTTGCTTATACGAGATGGTGACTTCAAGCAAATCACCCATTTCTTTTAGACCTGCTTTCTCATTTGAAAAGCGGGCATCAAAAGAGTGACCGCACGGGTTAGTGTGAAGACTGGTGCTATCGCATGTGAAGTGCTTGGCCTGAGTGAGGAGATGGACACGTGTATGAATAATTAAAGTGCCATTTGGTGAGGTCCATAACAGAGGTACAGAAGCCCTGCTGTGGGGACACCAAGGTGGGAAGGGTTTCTTTTCTGTTAACTTACGGCGACAAACTGTAAGTGGACTTGGAAGCCTTTCCAGGACAAAGACAAATGCTCGGCGTCTTCTCTACACTCAGGTCTTACACACTCTCCATCCTCCTGTCAGTGGTTGACTTCACGGGATTCACTGGGAGGTCATAGGGGAAACAAGTTTTGAGAGAGGAACCCACGTATCTTCTTACCGCTAACTATATCGCCTTCTATCCCTGGCACTGTCCTGCCCTCCCACTGCTCCCAGCAGAAGAAAGGTCCTACTGTCTCTCCGACCATCTGCTCACCTACGACCTGAATGCATCACTTCTTACCTCCTGAAACTGTCCACCCCGTCACCTCTACTGCATCGTTTCTACCACATACAAACGTCCTTTAACACCGCCATTAAAAAACAGCAACAGCAAAACTCACAGAATCCTCTCGACTCCACAGTCTCCTGCAGAGCTATTATTTTTCTATTTCTTTTCTTAGCAAACTTTTCTGAAGTCTTGCCTGTATTTGCTGTCTCCATTTCTTCAGCTTCCTGTTTAGAAAATGAACTTTCTAGGGGTGCCTGGGTGGCTCAGTCTGTTGAACGTCCGACTCTTGAGTTTGGCTCAGGTCATGATCTCAGGGTCATGAGATCCAGCCTGGCATTAGGCTCCGCAATGAGCGTGGGGTCTGCTTGAGATTCTCTCTCCTTTTCCCTCTGCCCCTGCCCCTCCCCTAGCTCACATACTCTCTCTCCCTCTAAATAAAAAAATAAATAAAAACTTAAAAAGAAAATGAATTTTCTGTATATCACACAGAAATATATTATTAAGCACAGGGATATGGCTAAAGCCCACTTCGAGCATTTTCCCCATCCTGTCTCTCCTCTGACCAAGATTTATGTGTTGCCTTGTATCCTTCCAGCCCCGTTTCTACCTATGTACATGTGCATATGTCCTTGCAAAAATGTGTAGTCTTATTAGTGTGTTTGGTTTACCTAAATGATACCACCCCATATCAGCAATTTATCTCTTTTCTCTCTTTGTGATTCAGAGGTCTGTGTTACTATATAAAAATTATTTTAATTCACATAAATTTATATTCTTTTAGCTTCTGATTCTGTTAATAATTGCTAATATTTATTGTGTGCTGACCATGTCCCATGTTTTACATGTGATTACTTATTTAGCCCTTTCAATGGCACTGGGGAGTAGAATTTCTTGTTTCCATTTTTAAAAAAGATTTATTTATTTTGGGGGTGGGAAGCAGGGGGAGGGGCAGAGGGAGAGGGAGAGAGAGAATCTCAAGCAGGCTTCACACCAGCTCTAGCTGGTCATGGGGCTCCAACTCACCACCTGAGATCAGGACCTGAGCCAAAATTGAGAGTTGGCCACTTAACCAGCTGAACCACGTAGGCGCCCCTGCTGTCTCCACTCGAATGAGGAAACTGAGGCAGAAAAAGACAAAGTAACTTGCTTAATTAAGGTTATATGCTCAGTAAATGATGATGTTAGGGTATAAAATCCGGGGCTCCAGATTCTGTGTTATTAATCGTGCCATTGTTCTACAATACTAATACACCATGGCTGATTGAGCTGGGTTTCTGTTATTTACAGTTGTTATTAATACTAAACAATGCCTCAGGGAGCATCTTGTACATGCTTTCTAGCTTGTGCAGGGGTGTGCATTTCTCGATAGTAGATGCTGGAGAGGAAAGTTCTGGGTCACGAGGTGAGCACATTTACCATTATGGATATTGTCAAATCCCCTTTCAGAGGGCTTCTCCATTTCATATTCTCAGTCACCAGATAGGAACATACCATTTTTTTACCATTTTACCAAAATTTTAAAAATTTTGCAATCGTACAGGTTAAAAATGGTATCTCATAAATTTCACTTGCCTTTTTCTTTTTAAAAAAGATTTATTTATTTATTTTGCTGGAAGAGAGGGAGAGGGTGCAGAGGAAGGGACAGAGGGAGAGGGAGAGAGAGTCCCAAGCCGACTCCCCACTGAGTACGGAGCCCAACATGGGACTCGATCTCACTATCCTGAGATGACAACCTGAGCCTAAAACAAGCGTCAGCTGCTTAACCAACTGCGCCACCCAGGCGCCCCAGTTTCACTTGTGCTAGTGGGTGGAACATCTTTTCCTATGGTCGCTAGTTATTTACAGGGTTTCTTTTATGAGCTGCCTGTTTATAATCTTTACCTGTTTTTCTGTGGGAGTATTTGTCTTTTTCTTTTCTGTTTGTAAGAGTTTACCTATTTTGGATACCACAGCTCATACAGATCGCTTCCATATGGCCTCTGTCTCTACTAAAACTTGTTGAGGTCATAGGAGCCTTCGCACAGTGGCTTCGGTAGATCTTCTCTGTGTCCTACTCTAACTCAGTAGGCCGCGACCACGCCCGCTGTAGTGGAGTGGAGGGTCTCGGAGCTGGTGAAGGAAACATGACCGCTAGATGGCAGGAGCACGCAACAGTCTTATTTGGGTGGGTCCTTTGACAAGGTGCCCGGGAGAGAGGAAGTCGCTCAGAGCTAGAGACCTTCCAGGGGCAGAGGGGGAGCCACCATTCAGAAGGGGAAGAGGGCCAAGGAGCTCCTGGGGGAGAGGGACACACTAGGCGATGGGGTTGGGGTTTCCATGCCTAAGTGATGTTCCTCAGCAGCCCAGTGGGGTGTCTCTGGGTCGGAAGGCTTCAAAGGGCAGCAGCAGCTTGGGGGTTGTTTTCTTTATAGTTGTAAGGTTGGGTTAGCCCTATTGGGTGCAGTTTTGTGGAATCTGCAAAGCAAGCAGGCTCTAAATGGCTTTAAAAAATGCATTTACAGCAATTAAATGTGTAAAAATTTGAGTTTGGTGTTGGCGGACTTTGAGCCTGAAGTCCCAGTGTACTGTGAAGAAAAAACAACGGAGGGCCCAATATATAGGGGCCATCTGTAACCCATTTACTTAACACTCTTTTCAAAACTCTTCTGATTTACATGATGCTGCAGTCAGGTTTTCTTCCTAATCACCTCTCTCTTAGTCCAGTTTGCTGATTCACACCTTCAATCCATCCTCTAGATCAGCTATTCTCAAATTTTGTGGACTCAGGATGCCTTTAAATTTTGAAAAATTGAGGTTCCCCAAAGAGCCTTTGTTTTTGCAGGTCATATTTCTCTATATTTACTGTTTTAGAAATTAGGACTGAGGAGATAAAATACATTTATCTATTTACTTAAAAATAACAGTAATAAACCCATTTCAAGTTAACATAAATAACATCTTTTACATGAAAAGTGACTAAAGGACCTTCTTATATATTGATTTTGTTTTCGTCATCTTTAAGTGTAGACAGTATACTATATGTCTGGAAATTGAGTCTTCTAATCTTTTTTAAAGCCAACAATCTTTCCTTAGATATAATTAAATATAAATAAATTTTATTTTAGAATGAAATTTCCTAATAGCACCCAAGATAAAGCTTAAAAATTTATTAAAATCATTGTTATAAACCAAGGAAACAAATTATACTTAGTTCTAGTTATGTTTCCACATGGGCTCAAGGAAATTCTGGGATTTCAACATAACTGTTTGTTGAATGATAATGCGACTATAGAGATATAGTAGGTGTAACTGATGATAGCTGGCAGGAACAGAGTATAAGTCCCAAGAAAAGAACAAATCTCTGAAAACACACATATTTGTAACTTAAACCTACCACTTTAGAAAATTCTGGAAAACATAATGACGCATAAGAACATATTCTGGTAACTGTTGGAGCTATATTATCAGCCTTTGGAAAATCCTACTATATACTCATGAGAGAATGGAATTGAAGATAAATTACATCTTGGTATTATTATAATAGTAATAGTTCTGATCTTCCAGACGCCCCTGCAGGAACCCAGTGCTGGAGTGAGTGCCTTAGGACTCAGACTAGAGCCTAAATCCTCTATGTCTACCTAGATGATGTCCTCCAAACCCACAGCTTTAAAGACATGTGCTAATGACTTTAAATTTGTATCTCTAACTTAGACTTATCCACTTGCCTACTCAGCATTTTCATATATATCTAATAGACATCTAATATATATCTATATATCTAATAGACATCTCAAAATTAACATGTCCAAAATAGAACTTTTGCCTTCTCCTAAATATGCTTATCTACTGGTCATCTTCAATGCATTGCACCACCGACATGAATGTGCAAGTCAGAAATCACAGTACACATCCAATGTTTCCCTGTTCCTCACCCTTATATCCATCCCATCAGGAAGTTTGTAGTGTTTACCTTCATAACACAGTTAAAATCCACTGACTCCTCTCCACCCATCTCTACACTTACCACTTGGTTGCAGCTACCATCTTTTTTCACCTGGACCATAGTAACAGTCTCCTAATTATTACTGTTGATTAACTGTTGTGCTACTATAATCCAATTCTTCCACAGCAGCTACAGTGATTTTTTTAAAAATGCAAAGTAGATTGGGTCATTCTTTTACCTAAGCTCATTCTGGCTCTAGTGTTTGTTTCCCAAAGACTCTTCATGATTTGGCAATTGTCTTCCACTCCATTCACATCCAGATCACTCATCCCTTTATTTATTATACTCTATTTTCTCAGGATTCTTTTCTTTTCCTTGAACATGGCAATCTCTTTCTCATCTTTCAGTCTTTGTATCATCTCTTCCCTCTACTTGAATCATTCTTTCCTCAGTTCTTTGCATGAATAATTCTTGCTTATGCTTCAGGTCTCGATTTGAATATCACCTTTATAGCAAGATCTTCCTACAGCAAGCCCTACAGAAAGGCTCCCCTTTATCTAAGCAGTTCTGTCCAGTAGAAATATAATGGGCTGGGTAACTTCACACTTTCTAGTAGCCACATTGAAAAAGTAAAAAGAACTATGTGAAATTAATTTTAATATAATACACTTGACCCAAACATATCCCAAATATTGTAATTTCAATATGCAATTGTTATAAAATCACTAATGACTTCTTTTTAAAAAGATAACTAGGGTTTGCTTGCTTTATTTATTTATTTACTTATTTGAGAAGGTGAAAGGAAGGGCAGAGGGAGAGGGAGAGAATCCCTAGCAGGCTCCACACCCACTGTGGAGCCTGATGCAGGGCTCGATCTTATGACCTTGAGATCATGACCTGAGCTGAAACCAAGAGTTGGAAGCTTAACTGACTGAGCCACGCAGGCACCCCATTAATGACATCTTTTGTATTCTTTTGTTCATACTAAGTTTTTTTTAGCCTTGTTGAGATATAATTGGCATACATTGTGAAAATTTAAGGTGTACAACGTGATGACTTGTTATGCGTGTGTACTGCAAAATGATTATCACAGTAGGGTTAGTTAACATCTCCATTACCTCATATAATTACTGTTTTGGTGGGGGCAAGAACATTTAAGACTTCCTCTCTTAGCAACTTTCAAATATATACTACAGTACTGTTAAGTATGTCAGCTTATTCATCTTATAATAAGAAATTTGTCACCCCAGAGCCCTTGGCGACCACCGTTCTACTCTCTGTTTCTATGAGTTTGGCTTTTTTAGATTCCATATATGAGTGATATCATACAGTATTCATCTTCTCTGTCTGACTTACTTCACTTAACATCATTATGCCCTCAATGTACTTTTGTGTTATCACAAATGTCAAGACTTCCTTCTTTCTCTTGACTGAGTAATATACGTGTGTGCGTGCGTGTGTGTGTGTGTGTGTGTGTGTATCACATCTTCTTTATCCATTCATCCACAGATAGGTGCTTAGGTTGTTTTCATATCTTTGCCATTGCGAATGATGCTGCAAGAAACATAGGAGTATAGATATCTCTTCTAGTTAGTAATTTCATCTTCTTTGGATATGTACACAGAAGTAGAATTGCTACATCATATGATAGTTCTAATTTTAATTTTTTCAGGAACCTCCATACCATTTTGCATAGTGGCTGTGCTAATTTACTTTCCTACCAACAGTGTACGGGTGTTCCCTTTTTCCCACATCTTTGCCAGTAATGTTGTCTCTGGTCTTTTTGATAATGTCCATTCTTATAGGTGTGAGGTGATATTTTGTGGTTTTGATTTGCATTTTCCTGATGATTAGTGATGTTGAACACCTTTTCATGTACCCGTTGGCCATCTGTATAAATGTCTAGTCAGTTTCTCTGCCCACTTTTAAATCAGATTTTTTTGTTTTGTTTTTACTATTGAATTGTGTGAGTTCCTTATATATTAAAAATATTAACCTATTATCAGATAGGTGGCTTGCAAATATTTTCTTCCATTCTATAAGTTGCCTTTTCATTTTATTAATTGTTTCTTTTGCTGTGCAGAGAACATTTTAGTTTCAGGTAGTCCCAATTTTTTAGTTTTGCCTTGTTGCTTGTGCTATTGGTATCATATTCAAAATATTGCTAAGACCAATTCCAAGGAGATTTTTCCCGTTTTTTTTTTTTTAGGGATTTTATAGTTTCCAGTCTTATATTTAAATTTATAATCCATTTTGAGTTATTTTTGTGAGTACTGTAAGATAAGGGTTTAATTTTTTCCGTATCTGATTTTCCAGTTTTTCTAGCATCATTTATTGTAGAAATTATTCTTACCCCATTAAGTATTCTTGGTTTCCTTGTCAAATATGTTTTGGCTTCCTATGACCAAATATGAGATTGTTTCTGGGCTCTGGAATCTGTCCCACTGGTCTATGTGTCTTTGTTAGCCAGTACCATACTGCTTCGATTATTACAGCTTTGTAATATAGTGAGGAGTCAGGAAGTGTGATGCCTCAGCTTTGTTCTTTCTCAGGTTTGCTTTGGCTGTTTGCAGTCCTTTTGTTCATTACAAATTTTAGGGTTGTTTATTTCTATTTCTGTGAAAATGCGTCTGTAGATGATTTTGGGTAGTATGGACATTTTAACAATATTCATTCTTCTGATACAGGAACATAGGATTTATTTGTATCTCCTTCAATTTCTTTCAGCAGGGTCTCACAGGTTTGGGCACACAGATCTTTTTTCTCCATGGTTAAGGTGGCTCCTTGGCTATTATGAATGGGATTGCTTTATTTCTTTTTCAGATAATTCATTGCTGTTGTATAGAAACACAAGTGATTTCCGTCTGTTCACTTTGTATCCTGCAACTTTACTGTATTCCTTGATTAGTTCTAATAGATTTTTTTGTGGAGTCATTAGGATTTTCCATACAAAAGCTCATATATCTGCAAACAGAGACAATTTTGCTCTTTCTTTTCCAACTTAGATTTTTTTTAATTAACTTTTTTCTTGCCTGATTGGTCTGGGTAGGACTTCCAGTACTGGGAGGTATTGAATATGATGTTAGCTATGGCCTTGTCATATATGACCTTTCTTATGTTGAAGTACACCCTTCTTATTATGGTTTCTGTCATGAAAGGATATGAATTGTTTTGTAAAAAGATTTTTCTGCATTTATTGAGATGATCATATAATTTTTCATCCTTCATTGTATTAAGTGGTGCATTACACTGACTCATTTGCAGATGTTGCCTCAACACTTGCATCGCTTCTATAAATCCAACTTGAACATGGTGTGAGATCCTTTCAATGTGCTATTGAATTTGGTTTGCTTATATTTTGTTGATACTTTTGCATCTATTTTCATCAGGATTATTGACCTAGAATTTTCTTTTTCTTGTAATATCCTTAACTGGCTCTGGTATCAGGGTAATGGTGACCTTGTAAAATAAGTTTGGAAGTATTCTTTCTTCTTCAGTTTTTTGGACAGGTTTGAGAAGGATTGCTGTTAATTCTTTTTTAAATGTTTGACAGAATTCACCAGGAAAACCATCTGGTCCTGGGCCTTTCTTTGTTGCTGTTTTTTTGTTTTTGTTTTTGTTTTTAAGGCTTATTTATTTATTTGAGAGGGGGAGTGAGAGAATAGGGGGGAAGGGGCAGTGGGAGAAGGATGGAGAGAATCTCAAGCAGACTCCCCACTGCGTGTAGAGCCTGATGCAGGGCTCAATCTTACAACCCTGAGATCATGACCTGAGTCAAAATGAATAGTCAGATGCTCAACCAAAGGGGCCACCCAGGTGCTTCTGTTGGGAGAGTTTTGATTAGGTTCAATCTCTTTACTCATTGGTCTGTTCAGGTTTTCTATTTCTTCATGATTCAGTCTTGGTAGGTTCTATGTTTCTAGGAATTTATCCACTTCTTCTACGTTGTCCAGTTTATTGGAGTATAATTGTTCATAGTAGTCTCTTATTACCTTTCATATTTGTGTGGTGACAGTTGTCATGTTTCCTCTTTCAGTTATGATTTTATTTGTTTGGATCCTCTCTCACTTTTCCCGAGTTAGTGTAGCTGAAGTTTTGACTATTTTTCTATCTTTAAAAAAACTCATCTCTTAATTTTGTTTTGTTTTTTTCCATTTTTTTTTTCTGGTCTGCAATTAATTTATTTTCTCTCCGATCTTTGTTATTTCCTTACTTCTGCTAACTTTGGGCTTAGTTTGTTCTCCTTCTTTCTAGTTCCTTAAGGTATAAATGTAGGTTATTTGTGACCTTTATTATTATTTTTTAAAATGTAGGTGTTTGTTGCTATAAATTCTCCTCTTAGAACTGCTTTTGCTGTATCCCACAAGTTTTGGTATGTTGTATTTTCATTTTCATTTGTTTAAAGATATTTTTAAATTTCCATTTTAATTTCTTCTTTTTTAAAAAGGATTTTATATATTTATTTGGGAGAGAGTGAGTGCAAGATATTATTATTTTTAAGTATTCTCTATACCCAAAGTTGGGCTTGAACATACAACCCCAAGATCAAGAGTTGCATCCTCTACCAACTGAGCCATCCAGACACCCCACCTCCGGTCTTTACTCCCTGACTTTTGGAAGGAAGTGCTCTTTGTCAGCCCTACTAGGACTTCAGAGACTTCTCAGATCATCTATGGATATATCTGCTCCACACTTCTTGCTCCCTCTTGTGGCAGAATCCTTAAGCTTGTCTGCTTTCTCTCAACCATGCCGTGCAGGACTCAGATTCTGAGAGCCTCCCCTTTGCTTGCCCAAGGGTGGAGCTAAAGCTCAAGTTTGTGGTCCTCTCCTTGTCCCACAAATTTGGGTTAGCTATTCACATGTGTTCACGATTTGTCTGCCAAAGCTTTCTCTTGCCACTTTCGCCCCTGTGAAGGAGCATGCACAGGGAGCCAGCCACAGAGTAGGGTGTGTGCGGGTGAGGTGCTCACAGCACTGAGGGTACCTGTGAGCCAGCTGGAAGGGTCCACAAATGAGGCATCTCCAGTGGCTCCTGGGCTGACTTCCTGATTGTTGCAGTTTGTTGGGTCCATGGTCAAAGGAGCGAGACTGATACAAAGTGAAGGTCAAGCAAAGCTTTATTTCGCGCCAAGCATCGAGAATCAAACCGACCGGCCAGGGCCGTCTCTTGCAAAGAGGCGACCTCTCCCAGCCTCACAGACTAACTTTTATAGAGCAAAGGCCATGTGGTCGAGCCTGGCCACACACAGGTGACCAATTGAATTACAATTCACCCCATAGTAGCTACTTGAACTAGCCTATCACTCTGGTCAGAACTGGCGCCCAAAAGGCAGGGCCCACATTCTTGGGTGGTTAGGGAGGTGCTTTCCCGATTGGATGTCTCCACCTGGCTTGACTCATCCTTGTATTCTGGGCTCTGTTACCTCCTCCTGACCTGACATGTCCTGGTATATGGGCTCTGTTATCAGGGGCTGGTCAGTCATATTTTACTGGTTTCCCAGACTTGTTTCTAAGTAAGTTCCTCGGGGGGAAGGGTCAATCTAAGTTTACTGCATAAACAACAAAATGGCTCGCTCTGGCTAAGCAGGCCCTTACACAGTTAAATTACTTTATTGCCCTTTGATTGTCTTATATGCTGCTCTTCCAGCCTCTACATACCCCCCACTCATGCAGCTCAGGATTTAGTAATCTGGACAAGAAAGAAAGGGCCTGTTTGGCGCCTCCCACATAGCTGGGGAAACTGGGTGCTCATTCACGTGTTCTAACTTTTCTCTATGGGAGGAATCACAGTCAAGAAGGGCTCAAGGCAAAGAGCTGTGTGCCATCCTGGGGTAGGTGTGCTGCAGGTAATTCAAGCTGTCCCTCTTACCATGCCAATGCATCCAAACTCTTGGGTTTGTTTTTTTCTCCAACGGTATGCTGGAACTTCTCTGCTGGAATCCTGGACTTCCATAAGGGCTCCCTTATCTGTGAACGATTGTCTAAGACAATGTTCTCCAGGAGGTTCTTGGCCATGGCTGAGAGGGACTGGTGTTGTTTCATGGGCTACTTCAGAGTCCACTGCTGAGACTGAGGTCTGTGTGCCTCTTACCCAACACACAGGGTGTGAGGCTACTCCTGGAGACCTACACACATTGTGCTGGATCCCATAGCTCCCACAAAAGCACATCTGTCTGTTGGTTTTGAAGGGATACAAGTGAAGGGTGTCTTATTCATTCATTTCGTTGCTATCTCTCCATACCAAGTCTTTGAAGTCTAGTATGTATCTTATTTATACTTACAATATATCTCAGTTCAGACTAGTCACACTTTTTTTTTTCTTTTTCTTTTTTTCTCCTCCTTCCTTCCTTCCTTCCTTTCTTCAAGAGTGGAGTGGGGAGAAGCAGAAAGAGAGGGAGAGAAAGAACCTCAAGCAGGCTCCACACTCAGTGCCGAACCTGACTGACATGGGGCTCAATCTTATAACCCTGAGATCATGACCTGAGCTGAAATTAAGAGTCCAGTGCTTAACTGACTGAGCCACCAAGGCACCACCTGCTCTGGAATGGTTTAAATAACATTGGGTTTACCTATTTTTTAAAGTTCTGATGGAACTCTCTTAGAAGGTTCTCGACAGGGATGGCATGCTTAGATGTCTGTTGCAAAAAAATTGTTCTGGCACAAGGGTGAAGAACTTATTAGATGTGGGAGAGTCTGGAGGCAAAATAACCAAATGAGATTAAAAAGCAGGCTTCAGAGGAATAAGACCAATAGTAGACAGGTGTGGTATCATGGTACATAGAGCACTGATTAAGGAGTCATCCAGAGCTGGAGATGAGTCAGTTTTTTAATTTTGGGGCTCAGTGTAATTAATCTACTGGCTCTGAAATCATATATGAAAAATAGAAACAGTTTTTTAATTGCCTCAACTCCTATTCCATAGCATTGTTCAGATTAGCCCAGAAGATTGGTGGAAGTACAGTGCCTGGTATTATCAGATGCTTTATAAATGGTGATTGTGTCTTATTTAATATCATGAAAGTCAAGATAGGAAGGGAAGAGAAGGAAATTTCGGGAGGTGAAAGATGGTCAACAGTGCAAAGGCAGAATCAAATGAAATAGGATGAAACCTGAAAGGATACCACAGGTTGGTTGTTAGGCTCTGGATCTTTGAACAAGGAGTGGAGGGTGGTGGAAGGTGGGTGGCAGCTCCAATGTGCAGTGAGGTTGGGGAGATTGGGAGGTGAGGTGGTGGGAGCAGATGGAGGGATCTCACCTTGATGTCCTTAGGGAAGACAGGTAGTTTGCTAGGGAGGCAGGCATGGGCAGGCCCTTTGTGTTTTTGTAAGTTTATTTGCTTTGGTACAATGGGAAACCCTGATCAGTCTGGGTAGTGAGAGGAGGGCCCCAGTGAGAGGGCAGGACTGATAGAGAGTGAGGGTCTGGTTTCCTTACTAGGAAAGATGGATTGGCTTCAAGTGCAGGGGTGGATGTGGTTTCTGGAGGATGATCAGGGCTTTTTCTTGCAGTTGGAAAGAACTGTGTGACCAGGGCTGGGGGTAAAGGTGAAGGGAGAGCACTTGAGGACGTTTATGTCTGGTGGGCTTGATTTTTAGGTAAAAGAGGAGGGAGGGTGTCTTCAAAGGCATGTGAGGCCAGGGTGTACTTCAGGAGAGGAATGAGTTTTGATAAAGGCATTTTAAAATGAGATATACTTCACACACCCTAAGATTTCACCTCTTTAAAGTGCATGATTTGGGACGCCTGGGTGGCTCAGTCATTAGGTGTCTGCCTTCAGCTCAGTTCATGATCCCGGGGTCCTGGGATCGAGTCCCACATCGGGCTCCCTGCTTGGGGCGAGCATCGTTCTCCCTCTCCCTCTGCCTGCAGCTCCCCCTGCTGTGCCTTCTCTCTCTGTCAAATAAACAAATAAAATCTTAGAAATAATAAAATAAAATAAAGGGCCTGATTCAGTGATTTTAGTTTGTTCTTAAGTTGTGCAGCCAACACACAATCTACTTTCTAGGCATTTTCATTATCCCTAAAGGAAACCCTTAAGCAGTGATTCTCTATTCCCTCAACCCCCAGCTCCTGGAAACCACTAATTTGTTTAACATCTCCACTGATTTGCCTATTCTGGACATTTCATATGAATGGAATCATACAATAAGTAGCTTTTTGTGATTTGATTCTTTTCCTTGGTTTTATAAACTGTGTGTTTGTGTCCCCCAACAAATTTATATGTTGAATCCCTAACCCCCACTGGGCTTGTAGTAGGAGGTGAGGCCATTGAGAGGTAATTAGGTCATGAAGATGGAGGCCCCATGATGGGATTAGTGCCCTTATAATAAGAGAAAGAGAACTAGTCATCTTTCTCTCTTTCTCTTTTGCTCTCTCTCTCCCTCTCCACCATGTGAGGATATGTTGAGTAGATGGCTGTCTATAAACCAGGAAGAGGACTTTCATCAGAACTTGACCATGCTGGTAGCCTGATTTTGGAATTCCGATCTCCAGAATTGTGAGAAATAATGTTACTTAAGCCATCAAGTCTATGGCCTTCTATTATAGCAGCCCAAACAAATACAATCTGTGTAATGTTTTCAAGATTCATCCAGGTTATAAGATGTCTTAGGACTTTATCCTTTTTTTGGCTGAATGATATTTCATTTTATGGGTATCCCACTTTTTCTTTACCCATTCAGATATTTGCATTGTTGAGATGCCTGCGTGGCTCAGTCGGTTAAGCATCTGCCTTCCACTTAGGTCATGATCCCAGGGTCCTGGGATCGAGTCCCACATCGGGCTCCCTGCTCAACAGGGAGCCTTCTTTTCCCTCTGCTTGCCACTCCCCCTGCTTGTGCGCTCTCTCTCTCTCTCATTCTCTCTCTGGCAAATAAGTAAATAAAATCTTTTTAAAAAATTTAAAAAGGATAGTTGCATTGTTTCCACTTTTTGGCTATTATGAATAACGCTACTATGAATATCTATGTATAAGTTTTTGTGTGGGCATATGTTGTCACATTCCTAAGGTATGTGTTTAGGAGTGGAATTGCTGGTTGATACGGCAAGACTGTGTTTAACCATTTAAGAAACTGCCAAATTGTTTTCTACAGTATGGAAACTGTTCTGATGGTTCCAATCCCCACATCCTTACCAATACTTGTTACTGTCTTTTTGATTATGGCCATCCTAGTGAATGTGAAGTGGTATCTCATTGTGGTTTTGATTGCATTTGTTTGCATTTCCTTCATGAGTAATGATGTTGAGCATCTCTTCATGTGCTTGTTGGCTATTTGGATATCTTCTTTCAAGAAATGTCTAAGTCTTTTGCCATTTTAAAAATTGAGGGTTTTTTTTGTTGTTGTTGTAAGAGGTTTTTTTTTTTTTAAGAGATTTTATTTATTTATGAGAGATAGAGAGAGAACACAAGCAGAGGGAGGGACAGAGGGAGAGGGAGAGAAGCAGACTTCCTGCTGAGAGCAGAGCCTGTCATGGGACTCCATCCCAGGACCGCAAGATCATAACCTGAGCCAAAGTCAGATGCTTAACAGACTGAACCCCGCAGGCACCCCAGGAGTTCTTTATATATTCTGGAAACTAGCCCCTTATAAGATATATGATTTGCAAATATTTTCTCCTATTCTGTGGGTTGTCTTTTCACTTTCTTGATAACATCCTTTGGAGATGAAAATCTTAGAACTAATAATAATGACAGCAGCAACAACGCTGGTTATTAGCATTATATGATCCACAGCTCAGATCTGAAACCTTACCTGTGTCAGACACCATGCTAAGCCATTTACGTGGACTATCTTATTTAATCCTTACAAAGATCTATGAGGGAAAAGCATGAGCTTTGGCATCAGCTGCCTGGCTTCAAACTGGCAGTTGCTACTGCTTACCAACTGTGTGACCCTGATCAGTTTATCTACTCTTTTTATGCAAGGTTGCTGGTTTTCATAAATTTAAATATAGGACACCCAGGAGTGCCTGGGTGGCTCTGTCAGTGAAGTGTCTGCCTTCAGCCCCGGGGTCCTGAGGTTGAGCCCTACATCAGGCTGTCTGCTTGGTGGGGAGTCTGCTTCTCTTTCTGCCCCAACCCTCCGCCTCAAGGCTTGTGCTCTCTCTTTCACTCTCAAATAAATAAACAAAATCTTTATAAATAAGTAAATAAATATAGGGCACCCAGCTAAATTTGAATTTCAGATAAACACCAAATATTTTTTTTCATGAAATAATTTTTTACTTTGTTTAATATAAGTACGTTTCATGAAACATTTGGGACATAGTTATACCAAAAATATTATTCATTGTTTATCTGAAACACAAATTTGACTGGACATCCTGTATTTTATTTTTTTTTTTAAAGATTTTATTTATTTATTTAACACAGAGAGAGATCACAGGTAGGCAGAGAAGCAAGCAGAGAGAGAAAGGGAAGCAGGCCTCTCGCTGAGCAGAAAGCCCGATACGGGGCTCGATCCCAGGACCCTGAGATCATGACCTGAGCTGAAGGCAGAGGCTTAACCCACTGAGCCACCCAGGTGCCCCTGGACATCCTGTATTTTAATTAAATTTAACTGGGCACCTTAGAAGTCTGTGACTGTTTCCTTGCTTAAAGGAAGGGAAGAACACTGTCTAAGTCTCTAGGTGTATTTTTTTTTTAAGATTTTATTTATTTTTGAGAGAGAAAGAACTAGTGGGGGAAGGGCAGAGAAAGGCCAACTCCCCGCTGAGCAGGGAGCCCAATTCAGGGGCTCAATTCCAAGTCCCCAGTATCACGATCTGAACTGAAAGCAGATGCTTAACCGACTGAGCCACCCATGTGCCCTAAGCCTTTCGGTGTCTTAATCTGTTTGGGCTGATATAACAGATATAGACTGGGAACTTAAACAACAAGCATTTATCTCTCACAGTTCTGGAGGCCGGAAGTCTGAGATCAGGGTGTTAACTTGGGTGGGTTCTCATGAGACCCCTCCCCGCTCCAGGTTGTAGGCAACCAGCTTCTTTATGTATCCTCACATGGTAGAAAAGAGAGCGAGCCAGCTCTCTGGCCTTTTCTTATAAAGGCACCAGTCCCATTCATGAGGGCTCTACCTTCATGACCTAATCCTCTCCCAAAGACCCTACCTCCAGATACCATCACATTGGGGGTTAAGATTTCAAAATATGAATTTTGAGGGGACATAAATATTCAGTCCATAACATTAGGGTCGTTTAGGGAGATTAAATGTGTGATACATATACGGTTTTGAGAGCGTGAGTTGGCATATAGTAAAAACTAAACTATTACCTCTGATATTATAGGAACTTTTCCTGCTCTAGCCTGAAGCCTGAATTTATTTCATAGCATGTAGGTATGGCAGCTGTGATAGAAAACAACAACAAAAAGAGAAACATACTGTGTTTTAGGCCTGTTCATGCACAATTAAATACTGAGATTTGGATTTTTTTTCAGTGTAAGGGTCATGTAGAACAATATTATGAATTGGGATGTAAATGGGTTATTTACTTCGATGAGCTGGTCAAGATTAGATTGCCAACTCGTGGACATTGTCTTGAAATAAATGTGCCAGGACACAGTGTCAGCATGTTCCACTTCAACAAGAATGGGGACTTTATGTTAACACACAATGCTATTATCCTTGCACGCTACCATTACAAGCTCAGATAGCTTTCTTTCATCTAAACAGTAAGTTCTCTGTTGGTAACATGCTTCCAAAAGGTAAATTACTAGGTGTGTGAGACATGAATGGTGGATTCATGAAGGACAGTAAAGAAGAATCTGGAAATAAGTTCAAAAGAAGCAGAACAGAAATGAAAGAGAAACACTTGCATCTGATAAGAGAAATGGTAAAGACCCTGAGTGCAGATTTATCGACAGGCGATGAAGGAACAATGAGGAAGATGGGAAGTACAGCTTGATGTAGGCCACTGAGGGGACTCTGGTGATGCCTGGAGGAAGTGCCTATTAAACCTGAAGTCCCTTCATTGCTGACAGGCATGCAAAGGAAGGTTATGATAGGTGATAAGGATAGATTTATTTGATAGAGAATTTTAAAAATTGATTTTCTGATTAGTGGCATAAGTAGATTTGCTCACAGCTAAATTTATATTAACGGTCTGTATGGAGTGAAAGTCATTCTTACAGAAATGATTGGGCAACGGTTTCTTCACAGCTGCCTGAATATTTGGATGATTAGGTCAAAATCAAGTGTTCTGGGAGAAGCTGAGGGATGGCCTTGATTCTCCACTTGCTGATTTAGTGGAGCCTGATTTGGGCAGGTTGCCCCGGCTCTGCAGAATGAAGGCAAGAGCAGCAGCTGCAGGGTGATTCAGCATTGGGTCCCTAACTCCAGGCTTTTGCTAGTTTTTGTTACATCTGGGGCAGTCTTTATTTATGCAGTATTTAATAAAATCAACTTCTTTTAAGCTTATTTTTTAACTTTAATATTTTGAAGAAATTTAAAATTTAGAGAAATGGGGACGCCTGGGTGGCTCAGTTGGTTAAGCAGCTGCCTTCGGCTCAGGTCATGATCCCAGCGTCCTGGGATCGAGTCCCGCATCGGGCTCCTTGCTCAGCAGGGAGCCTGCTTCTCCCTTTGCCTCTGCCTGCCACTCTGCCTGCCTGTGCTCGTTCGCTCTCTCTCCCTCTCTCTCTCTCTGACAAATAAATAAATAAAATCTTTAAAATTTAGAGAAATGGTACAGAAATAGTATAGACTTTCTCTATAACTTTGACCAGTTTCTCTAAATTGTTGACATTTTACTACATCTGCCTTATTCTCTCTTTAAAGCTTTCTCTCTCTTTAAACATATATGCACACCTCTTAATGTGTTTTTTCTGAAGTATTTGAAAGTTATAGATACAATGCCCATCACTCATTAACACTTTAGTTTGTATTTCCTAAAAGACAAGGACACTCTCCTCCATAACCAAGTATAACCATCAAAAGTAGAAAATTAACATTGATACAGTACTATCATCTAATTTTCAGGTGCCATTACAATCTTGTCAATCAATGTCCCTTTTTGGGGTTTAACATCTAAATCAGGACTTTTTTTTTTTTTTTTTTTAAGAGAGAGAGAGAATGAGAGCAGGGAGGGGAGGGGCAGAGGGAGAGGGAGAATCTTTTAAGCAGACTCCATGCCGAGTGCAGAGCCCGATGAAGGGCTCAATCTCATGGCCCTGAGATCATGATCCCAGCCCAGCTGAAATCAAGAGTTGTATGCTTGACTGACTGAGCCACCCAGCCACCCCACAAGTCAGGATTTATACTTAGTTTTCATCTCTTTAATATTCTTCAATCTGTAACAGTTCATGAGATTACATAAAGGTGTGGGTACCAGGAGGAAAGGGCTACTAGGGGGCACCTTAGAGGTCTGACTACTGTAGAGAAAAACGCTTCTTATGTCAGTGTGTAGCATTTTATAATTGGCAGGACTTTTTCCTATTTAATCCTCATCATACCCTGTGAAATTGACACTTGTGAGTTTGGGGCTCAGCAAGGTGTTGCTGCCCACAGTGACACAGTAAATCTCTGACACAGGCAGGACAGGAACTAGTCTGGGTCTCGCTTCACTATGCAGTACTGTTCCAGCTGCCCTCTGCCTCCCCAGGACATCCTGTGATAGTCTACTATCTGCTCTCCTCTTGTCCAGTCTGAGTCTTCTGGAACCCATGCTCCACACTGCAGATATTTTCAAATCACATCTGCTCCTTTCTTCAGTGCCTCTCATTAGTTTGTAATCCTAGCTTCTCACTTCATTAGTGTGACTATCTAATTATCTATTTCCTTTTCTAATCTGCAAGTTTCTGGATAATATGGACCTTGTTTGTCTTTACATGCCCAGGGCCCAGCAGCATGCTTGATACCTTATTTGTTGAACAGGCTGGAGGAGGGAAGGTAATTGCATGATGCTTCATGAAAAGCAGAGGCCAGGGTAGACAGATAGCTCTCATTGATCCAAAGTCTTTGTTCTTGGGAGTTTGGGTTACTGTCTGATTGGATGTGGGCTTGCAGGAATCTGAGTGATCTGTCTTGAGCTCCAAGGTCAGATGTGCTCTCCTGCAGTTACTGAGTAGTACCAGAACCTGCTGACCATGCAGGACTGTTGAGTCCTAAGACCCTAGCTTCATGGCTGAGTTTGCCTGGAGGGGGGATCTTCTGAGGATTTCGTAAAGTCCAGGCCCTGGGAGCTGGTGATTTTTGCAGCAGTTGCCTGCTATATATGGTACAACAGAACCTCAAAAGACCATGGGATTTGTCCAGTTTTGAACAGTGGATATACAGTCTCTGGGGCAGATGAGTTGTGAAGACAGAATGTATACACAGACTTACCCTCTAAACTCCTGATGTTTCGCTAAAAGTCAAGGAAAGGGACTTATGGTCATGTTGTCTCAATTATTTTCCATTATAGTTATCTAAAAATCTTTCAGCTAGGGCTAACGGGTGGTTGAGATCAGCACACTTAGTTGCAACCCATTTGTAAGAGAGAAAATATTTTGTTTTATTTTAGTTGCACAGACACATATGTATGTTAGGTCATGATATAAAACGTATTTTTTTTTTTTAACTAAAGAATTGTGGTCAGATGTTTCCAAAACACTTGTCTAAAATTTTCTGCTAGATGAATGTATGGACCACAGCCCACTATGGAGACAAGTGGTCATGTGTTCTTAGGACTGGATAATGTAAAAGCAACGTAGATTTGATTTTGGCAAGTTTTCTCTGATTTCCTCCCCCAGCTGCCTTGCATTCCTACTTGGTCTGTTTTTCAAGACAATATCTTTATTTATTTTATTATAGAAGTAGTATATGCTCATTGTGAAAAAAATCAGACATTATAGAAAAGAATAAAGAGGTGATTCTTATCTAATTCCACCTCAAGGATAACCACCTGTTCAGTGGGCAAATGCTGCAGACAGATTGCCTGGTTTCAAATACTTCAGTGAGTTATTTGACCTTTCTGTGCCTCAGTTCCTTCATCTATAAAAAGGAAATGACAATAATATCAAACTGTCTCTGGGATTGGTGTCAAGAATAAATGAACTATTTATTTAAATATTTAAACAATCATTTACTTAATTACTTAACTAAATCATCATCATTATTAGTAATTATATAATAGCATAATTATATAATATAATAATACTTAATTACTGAGGAGAGTGTAAAATAATATTTGGCACACAGTGGCTGCTCAAGAAATATTAATAGTATTAACATTTTGGTATATATTCTTTTAGAATCTTTTCAAGGAATTTATACACATACGTTTATTTACATTTATTGTGTGTATATACACTGTGTATATTACACTAAAAATAAACAGGATCAGATGAGAGGGATTCTGGTTTGGGGCCTGACATATTTGAAGTTTGGAAGTCATGACTTCTGTTTTCACAATAAAAATAAAGCTGAACAAATGAAAAATCAACAACTCTCTTTAGATCCATCAGATAACCCAGGTTACAGGTCAAACTATTATAACCACAATTGGAGAGACAAACTAATACAGAGAATCATCTTACTGGGGCAGAGACCCTCCATAAGAACAAGCACGGATTTCTTTATCCAAGACATGGTGGCCGGCTTTCAACAAAAAATTACAGAGCATACTAAAAGACAACATAGTTTGAAGTCACAGAGCAAACATCATAACAAGACTCAGATATGACAGAGACTTTGGATTTATCAAACAGGGAATTTAAAACAACTATCATTAATATAACTAAAAGTTCTAATGGAAAAAGGAGAAAACATGCAAGAACAGATGGAAACTCTAAGAAAGAATCAAAGGGAAACCCTAGAAAACAGAAACACTGTAACAGTAATGAAGAATGCCTTCAATGAACTTATCAAGAGACTAGACACAGACAAAAAAGGATCAATGAGCTTGAAGAAACTTTAATAGACACTTCCCAAACTGAAATGCAGAGAGGAAAGAAAGAATGAAAATGACAGAACAGAATATACAAAAACTGTGGGGCCAGGGTAGCTGGTGGTTTAGTCGGTTAAGTGGCCGACTCTTGATTTTGGCTGAGGTCATTATTTCAGGGTTAAGAGATGGAACCCCACATTGGGCTCCATGCTCAGTGGGGAACCTGATCAAGATTTTCTCTCTCCCCTGGGGTTAATAATACATTATATGTTAATTTAAAAATTTAAAAATTAAAAAAAATATATTTTCTCTCTCCCTCTGCCCTTCCCTACTGTTCTCTCTCTCTCTCTCTGAAATAAATAAATGAATAAATCTTTAAAAAAAGCAAGAACTGTGGGAGAGTTATAAAAGCATAACATATATGTAGTGGGAATACCAGAAGGAGAAGAAATAAAGAAAGGAACAGAAGAAATACTTGAAGCAATAATAACTGAAATTTTCTCAAAATTAATGATGGACACCACAACAGAAACCTAGGAATCTCAGAGGACACCAAGCAGGATATATTTCAAAAATGTATCCCTAGACATATCATATTGAAAAATGCACAAAATTCAAAAGAAATAAAATCTTTTTTTTTTAAGATTTTATTTATTTATTTGACAGAGAGAGAGAAATCACAAGTAGACAGAGAGGCAGGCAAGGGGGAAGGGGAAGCAGACTCCCCACTGAGCAGAGAGCCTGATGCGGGGCGGCTCGATCCCAGGACCCTGAGATCATGACCTGAGCCGAAGGCAGGAGCTTAACCGCCTGAGCCACCCAGACGCCCCCAGAAACAAAATCTTGGAAGAAGCCAAAAAGGGGAGCGAAGAGCTTGAGCAGAGAAGAACAAGAAATACCTCAGATTTCTCTTCAGACCCATGCAAAGGAGAAGAGAATACAGTGAAGTATTTAAAGTGGTGAAGAAAACAACAACAGGAGCATCAGCTCTATCAACTTGGAATCTTGTATCCAATGAAATTAGCTTTCAAAAGACAAGGAGAAATAAATACCTTCTCAAGCAAAATCGAGGGAATTTGTTGTGTGTAGATTTGCCTTGTGAGAAGGAATTCTTCAGAGGAACTCTTCAGAGAGAAGGAAAATGATCCAGGTCAGAAACTCGGGTCTACATAAAGGAAGGAAGAGCACCAGAGATAGAATAAATAAAGATAAAATGAAATTACTTATTTTTCTTGTTCTTTGTGGACCTAACGGATAACTGTTCAAAATAATACCAACAACATACTTGTACTGATAGCTTATGAAGTGCAGTGAATAAAAGCAATGATAGAGGAGATGGGAGGGAAGATTTGGGAATCCTTTGTTATCAGGTACACGCACCACCAGGGAAGCAGTTTAGTGACATTTGAAAGCGAACTTGGGTTAGTTGTAAATGTGTATTGCAAACACTATGACCACCACTAAAAAGAAGTTTAAAAGAAGTAAAAAGGATATACTTAGAAAGGAGAGAAAATTAAAACCAGAGAAGGTGGGGCACCTGGGTGGCTCAGTGGGTTAAAGCCTCTGCCTTCCGCTCAGGTCATGATCCCAGAGTCCTGGGATCGAGCCCCGCATCGGGCTCTCTGCTCAGCAGGGAGCCTGCTTCTTCCCTCTCTCTCTGCCTGCCTCTCTGCCTACTTGTGGTCTCTGTCTGTCAAATAAATTAAAAAACAAACAAACAAACAAACAGAGAAGGGAGCAAAGAGTTGGAGGGGCAAAAATAAGAGTAAAGATGCAGAAAAAGCAGCACAACGAGGGAATTCTATAGAACTGCATGCATTTTTTAGAAAAGAAGAAAGATCTCAAGTCACTAATCTGAGCTTCCACCTTGGGAAACCAGAGAAAGAAGAGCAAATTACAATCCAAAGTAAGGGCTCTTAGGTGGCTCATTCAGTTAAGCATCTGCCTTCAGCTCAGGTCATGACTGAGCCTCATATCGGGCTCCCTGCTCAGTGGGGAGCCTGCTTGTCCCTCTCCCTCTGCCCACTCCTCTGTTTGTCCTCTCTTGCTCTCTCTCTCAAATAAATAAATAAATAAAATCTTAAAAAAAAATAAAAGAATCCAAAGTAAGCAGAAGAAAATAAGTACTAAAAATGGGAACAGATATCAATATAATTGAAACAGGAAATGACTAGAGAAAATCAATGAAACCAAGAACTGGTGTCTTGGGGGTGCCTGTGTGGCTCAGTTTTTGTGTCTGCCTTCAGCTCAGGTCATGACCCCTGGATCCTGGGATCGAGCCCCGCATCAGGCTCCCTGCACAGTGGGAAGCCTGCTTCTTCTCCCACTCCCCCTGCTTGTTCCCTCTCTCGCTGTCTCTCTCCCTCTGTCAAATGAATAAATAAAATCTTTTTTTAAAAAGTAGTTTTTTAAAGAATAAGTAAAATCGATAGATCTCTAAGCATACTGACTAAAGGCAAAAGAGAGAAGAAACAAATTACTAATATCAGAAATGAAAAAGGAATCATCATTACTGATTCCAGGGACTTGAAAAGGATAATAAAGGAGTATTATGAACAATTCTATATCCACAAATTTGGTAGTAGAGATTAAATGGACCTATCCCTTGATAGACACATATACCTAAATTCACAGAACAAGAAATATAAAATCTGAATAGACATATCTATTAAGGAACTGGAATCAATAATCAATAATCTTCTAAAACAGAAAATGCCAGTGAATTCTACCAAACAAGGAAGAAAATGTACTGGTTCTTCGCAATGGCTTCCAGAAAATAGAAGGTGGTACTACTTTTTAACCCATTCTGTGAGGCCAACATTACCCTAATACTAAAACCAGGCAAAAGGCATTATAAGAAAAAAAAAATCTATAAACCAATGTCTCTCATGAACATAGATGTAAAAATCCTCAATGAAATATTAACAAGTAAAATCCAACAAAACATAAAAAAAGTTCTATACCACAACCAAGTGGGATTTATTCCAGATATGCAAGTTTGGTTCAACATTCAAAAACCAATTAGTGTAACTCATCACATTCATGGGCTAAAGAAAAAAAATCATTTGATCATATCTATTGAGATATGCAGAAAAAGTCTTTGATAAAATCCAACATCCATTCATGATAAATATTCCCAGAAAATTAGGAATATTATAGCTAACATCATAGTTAATGATGAGAAACCAAACACTTTCCTGTTAACATTAGGAACAAGCCAAGGATTTATCTTCTCATTACTTCATTATCTTCTCATTACTTCTCATTCAATGTGGTATTGAAAGGCCTATCTAATGCAATAAGATAAGAACAGGAAATAAAAGGTATACAGATTGGAAAGGAAGAAATAAAATTATCTTTGTTTGCATAGGACATAATTGTTTAAGTCATAAATTCTGAAGAACCAAACCAAAAAAACCCTCCTGGAACAAGTAAGTGATATAACAAAGTTGTAGAATGTTAATATAAAAAAGTCAATTGCTTTACCACAGCAGCAATCAACAATTGGAGTTTATAATTACAGAATATTTTTATTAACATCATAGGTATAAATCCATTAAAACCTGTAAGAAACCTATAATTCTCTGATGAAAGAAATCATAGAAGGTCTAAATAGATAGAGAGATAACCCATGTTTGTGGATAAGAAGATTCAATGTTGTTAAGATGTCATTTATTCCTAACTTAATCGATACAATCAGTGCAATCCCAATCAGTTATTTCATTAATACTACCAAACTGATTTTAAAGTTTATACAGAAATGGGGCACCTGGATGGTTCAGTTGGTTCCGTGTCCTACTCTTGATTTCAGCTCAGGTCATGATCTCAGGGTTGTGAGATCAAACACTGCATCAGGCGTCGTGTTAAGCATGGAGCCTGCTTAGGATTCTCTCTCCTTTTTCCTCTGCCCCTCACTCCCACTCGTGCTCTCTCTCTCTCTCAAAAAAAAAAAAAGTTTATAGGAAAAGGCAAAAGATTTAGTGTTGCCAATACAATATTCAGAGAGAATAATAAAATTGAAGGACCAATACTACCTGATTTTAAGACTTAATATAAAGCGATAGCAGTCATGACAGTGTAGTAATGATGAGAGAATAGACAAATAGATTTCAGTGCTAAAAGTAAATGAGCTATCAGGCCATGAAGAAACATAGAAGAAACCTTCAATGTTTATTTCTCGTGGGAAAGAAACCGATCTGGAGAGTCTACATGCTATAGGATTCCAGTAAAATGACATTCTGTTGAAGGTGAAAATATGGAGATAGTAAAGAGAATGGTGGTTGCCGGGGGGAGGGGGGCAGGAGGAGGAAGGAAATGATAAATAGGCAGAACACATGGGATGCTTAGTGCAGTGGAATTATTCTGTAATACTATAGTGGTAGATGCATGTTATCTTACATCTGTCCAAACCTGTAGGATGTACAGCTCCAAGAGTGAACCCTACTGTGAGCTATGGACTTCAGTGAATAATAACACACCAATATTGGCCTCAGCAGCTGCAACAAATCTATCATCCTAATGCAAGATGTTAATATGTTAACAGTAAGGGAACTGTGTTTGTGGGAGGGAAAGGTGCTATATGAGAGCTTTCTGTACTTTCTGGTCATTTTTGTCTGTAAAGTTGCTCTAAAAAAAGTATTAATTTTAAAAATGGGATTATATTATATTAACTGTTTTGTAACTTACCTTTCCACTTAATATGTTGCAAACATTAAAATATTAATAATTGCATGGTCGGAGTTATGAATTTAAAAAACTCTCCCTTGTTTCTACTTTTTTACTACTTCTATTCTTTTTAAGGATTTTATTTATTTATTTGACGGAGAGAAACACAGTGAGAGAGGGAACACAAGCAGGGGAGTGGGAGAGGGAGAAGCAGACTTCCCGCGGAGCAGGGAGCCTGATGCAGGGCTTAATCCCAGTACTCTGGGATCATGACCTGAGCCGAAGGCAGATGCTTAATGACTGAACTACCCAGGAGTCCATTTTTTTTTTTCCTATTTCTAATAGTACTGTGAAAAACATCTGTAAACACACATATTTGACGGTCATTTCCTTAGGATACATTTCTAGAAAAGGAATCAGTTTGTATCAAGGGGCATGCACATTAAAATTTTTACTTGTATTTCCCTCCATAAAGATTGTGCCAGTATATTTTCCTGTGAGAGAAATGAAAGGGCTCATTTCTTCCTACTTTGGTCAAAACTGAATGTTCCCAATCTTTCCAGGGTTTATTTACTTGACACAAAATAGTAAATAATATGTACTAATTGAATATTATTTTTGAATAATGTAACATTAGACATATTTCCTTTGTTTTCCTTTTTGTTTCTTATGAATGTGTTTCATCTTTAAATATACTGGAATGTCCACCTTTCTCTTACTGATCTACTGTAAAGAGTTAAATAAGGATATTAGTTCTTTACCGTCATGGATTCCAAATGTTTATTCCATAGTTTGTCACCTGCCTTTTAATTTTATGTATGATATGGAGACATTTCTATGAATCTCTTCATTTATGGTTTTTAGCTCTGGTGTCAGACTTCACAAATTCCCCTCTACCTGCCGCTCATTCTTTTGTCCTCTGGCTCCTGTAACTCGAACAAGTTCTAGTAGGAGATCAGACACATGGAGGAGTGGCCTGGGACTGTGGTCCAGGATGGTTCAGTAATCACACCGAGCTGGATTGAAACATCCCATGGAAGACTTTATCCTCTTCTTGCCTCGCATCCCAGCTCCCCTACTGTTAGTCCAAAACAGATACTCTGTCAATAGTAGTCACAGAGTTGGCTCAGCTAAAGACCAAGTGTAACTATGCATCATGAGCAGACCCCACCATGCCTGATGGTCTTGGCAAGCAATCCTGACTGACCCTGGGCGTGTGTTTTAGCACTTTCACATAACCAGGTATGTTTCCATTCTCTAGGCCAGGCCACATTTGGATTAGTTACAAATGAACAATAAACAAATCTTGAGACACTTAAAGACAGTGCCCCATCAAAGGATTTGCTTTATTCACTACTTAGGATGTCATGTAGATTTTATTCCCAGTGACCACTGGTGAGATGAACTTCTTCCGACTGAAAGTCTGAGAAGTTGTGGACATCCATTTACTTGATCTTGAAGATGGACATTAGTGAGTATGTCCCTAGCTCACAACCAGGCTCTGTGGGGTGGACCCAGGGGGAACTGGTCAGGGAAAGCCCTGGGTGGCGGGGGGGCAGTCCCTGGAGCAGACACCCAATAATGTTGCTTGGAGCAGGTTCATGGCTGTTCTTTAATAGAAACATTAAAAGAGTGAGTAGCCATAACTTTGGGGTACAGGGAGATTTCCTACAGGAATTTGGTACCCATCACACCACAGCCCCTTGTCTTTTGGCCACTGCTTTTGAGTCTTCACAGGCAGATTTTTTTTTTTTCTAATTGCAGTGGAAACATCAAAGCAGAGCCCTCTTCTGTCCACCATCCTCCCTTTGTCCCGTGTGGTCTCATGGTGTCCTCTGGCATTAACGACTGTTCTAGTTCATTTAGGCTGTCATAAAAGGATCCCATAGCCTGGGTGGTTTATAAACAACAAATATTTCTTTCTCACAGTTCTGGAGGCTGGAAAATCCAAGGTCAAGGCACCGGCAGATTGGTGTCTAGTGGGATCTTGCTTCTTGGTTCATAGATAGCTCTTCTCCCTGTGTCCTCACGTGACGGAAGGGGAAGGGAGCCCTCTGGGGCCACAGTTATAAGCACATTCTTCCCATTCATGAGGGCTCTTCCCCCATGATGTAATCATCTCCCAAAGCCTCACCTCCTAACACCACCCCACTGGCGATTAGGAGTCAATATATAAATTTTGGGAGGTCACAGGCAATCAGTCTATAGCAGTTACCATCCATGACCTAATGAATCCTAACTAACTCACCTAAGCCCTGACTTCTCACATGAGCACTTTATTATTCCCATTTGGTGTCTGAGAGACATCTCAAATCACCATGCCTTAAATGGAAATCCCTTCCACTCCCATGGAAATGTTGACCAGCCTCATATTCACCCATCAGCTTCCTGCTCTCGTGGGCTTTCTTACATTGACCGGGAGTTCCACAATTCCCCTCCAGTCAGGCGTCAGATCTAGGATTCAAACCTGGTGGTTTTCTTGAACCTCCCTACATCCAATCCAGTCATGATTCCCATTGCCCGGAGCAACGAGAAGATACATTGACTCTGATCAGACAGCAGAGGCTTGATTCCTGTCCCTGCCACTTACTAGTTTTGGGTCCTGGAGAAAGCTCCTTAATCTCTCTGTTTTCCCCCTGCACCTCACAGGGTTTGTGTGAGGATTAAATGTGAGGATTATGAGGATTAACCCGAGTTAATACATATAAAGCTCTTAGAACAATGCCTGACATAGTAATTACTGAAAAAGTGGTAACTGTTGATACTACTTTATCCCCAAAGTAAATGACTTGCCCATCCACTTTCTCTCACTGTTACTGGCCCCCACCCTACTCTTGGTTTTAATCGGCTTCACCTTCCTGTAGACTGTGTCCCAGCAATCCTCCTACTGTACAAGCAGCCAGAACAATATATAGAAAGTACGAATTGGATTTTGTTGCTCCCTGATTAAAGCCCTCAAATGGTTTCCTTTTAAACACAGAAAGTCTAAATTTATTTCCATGACCTAGAAAGTCTTCTACATGTGGTCCCTCTCTATTGCTTCTAGTTCAGTCGCGCAAGGTGGATATTGCTGCATAACAAACTATAAACAAACAACAAACTATAAACATAACAAACAAATGCAGTGGCAAAAGTCAACAATAGTTTTATTATGCCCATGGATCCTGTGGGCTGGGAATTTGGACACAGTAGAGGAGGGATGTATTGTCTCTACTCCACAATATCTGGGGACCCATCTGGGGAAAACGGAATGACTTGGAGTGACTTGAACAACTGGGGATGGAATCATCTGGCACCTTGGCAGTGATGGCAGGAAAGCAGGGCTCAGCTGGAACTGTCCGTTGGGATTCCTACATCGACTTCATCACGACTTGTGCGTCTTTCCATCATGGCAGCCTCAGGGTAGTTGGGTCCCTAACATGGTGGCTCAGAATTCAGAACATGGTCTTTTATGACCTGTTACTTGGAAGGCAAATAGCGTCTCTTCTCACATATTCTTTTAGTCAAAGCAGTGGCAGTCCTACTCAGATTAAAGGGGAGGGCACTCGGACCCCACTGAAGGTAGGAGAATATTGAAAAATTATGGCAGTGTTTTTTATTTTTTATTTTTTTAACTTTTAAAAAAAATTTTTATATGGCAGTGTTTTCATACTGCCTTACTTATCATTGTCTCTCTCTTCTGCTCTCAGCTTTCCAGTCACACCAGATTCCTTTCTGTTCTAAAGACACACTGTCTAATCCTAAACTCAGTTTTCACACTTTTTTGTACTTTCTGATGTGAACTCTCTTCTCCCAGAGGATTGTATGATTGGCTCCTTCTCAGGGTTTGGACTAAGTATTCACTCTGAAGGGACAGGATGACTTTGAAACTTTGCTGCCAGTGATGAAGCCCTGATAGCTCCTTCCAGAGATAAAGGCCTAAACTCAGTTCCCAGTCAACATGTTCTGACTTCTTTCTGTGGGGTCAAAGTCTTGACTTCTGCTGCCTGATGCTAAGTCCAGAAATTTCCCTCCAGGAGCAAGGACCTGATTTTTGCTCTTGGGACTAAATCCCCACTTAAATATCAGCTTCCCAGAAAGACCTTCCTAGACCACCATATCTAAAGTGACTCCCTCTTGGGCCACAGGGGTGGCTCAGTTGGCTCAGCATTTGCCTTCAGCTCAGGTCATGATCCCAGGGTCCTGGGATCGAGCCCCCCCTCAGACTCCCTGCTCAGTGGGCAGTCTGCTTCTCCCTCTCTCCCATGCTTGTGCTCTCTCTCACTATTGCTCTCTCTCTCAAATAAATAAAATCTTTAAAAAAAATAAAGTGCCCCCATCTTTCTATGCTGTTTATCTCATTGGTAGAGCTTAGAGCAATCTGTAGTTACCTTGTGTGTGTTTCTTTGCCCATTTTTAGTATGTAACTTCTATGAGGGCAGGTTGTAAGTTGTTGTTGTTGTTGTTGTTTTTTCCCATTACCCGATCCCTTGGCATGTAGGAGGCACTTGATATATCCTTGTTGGATGAATGAATGAAGGTTGAATGATGAATGGTCACAGGAAGGTTGAATGATGAATGAAGGTTGAGAGGGGTCAGAAATGAAGCTTTAGAAGTCAGAAATGTTGAAGTGGTTAACCTTCTGCTTGATCATGGAATGCATCAGAGAAAGAAGCTCGGGAGATAATGTTAAAAACATCATCAATATTTACAATGGGGTGAGAATGAACATTGAAATACAAGGAACATAAAGGCATGAGGGGAGCCAGAAGAAAGGCACCGAGAAACACGGGAAGGGGCCTCGAAGAAAAACAGAGCTGATAATGTTAAGTATCATAGGGAGGCCAATTAAGATGAACACTGCAAAATGTTCCTTAAGTTTACCGAGGAGGGGGCTCTTTGCCAGAGCTCTTTCAGTGCAGTTAGGGGAAGAGCCAATTGACAGCAGCTAAGAAGCTAGTGGGAGCTGAAGTTGAGGAGGTGCAGACCATGACACTGACTGTGATGAGAGTAATGCCAGGGCAATGGGTGGTGAGAACACAGGGCCGAGGGGAATGGGAAGGCCTGGGGAGTGTTTCTAAGCTGAAGGGAACAAGTAACAGAAAAGATGAGGTTCAGGAGGAAGAGGGTTGGACAAAACATGGATTAAGAAAGAACCTTTGAACAGGCTTTCCTCTTCCAATGAGATTGTAGGCAAGGAGAGAAGATGAGCATACATGATTCTCTGCTAGGAATACTCACTGCATGTGTAGTTCTTTGTTCTGCATCTGCCTGGCCAGGCAGACGGTGAGGTCCATGAGTGCAGGAGAGAGTAAAGGTCATGACAGCTTCTGAGACACATCTGAGAGTGTGACCAAGGCAAGAGCTTTTCTGAGATGATCTGTCCTAATCTTTAAGGCTGTGTGAGTTTTCTCTGGCATCTCTCTATAGTACTGGTGCAGGAATAGTGAGTTTAGGGTTGCTCCAGGATCAGGACGTTGCAGGGTTAGAGGAATAATGCTGCTGAGAGTTGTTCATGTGATGGACCATGGAATTCAGCTGGGATGAAGAAGGTGACTCAGCCAGCCTTGACAATGTGTGTGGGGATGAGCCTTCACCAAGCCCTAGAAGCAATGGCTGAAGGTAAGGGCAGGCCAAGGTTGCTGGGGTCAAGAAGATGAGGGAATTGAGGGTGTGTGTGTGTGTGTGTGTGTGTTCCACAAATTTTGAATGCAAACAGCATTAGGATAGGAGTTGATAGAAGGAATACTGCTGCTATAACAAATAGACCCCGATATATGTAATGGCTCAAGCATGAGGAGTTTATGTCCATATCATAGAACAGTTCAAGGTGTGTGTGACTGAGCAGCAGGTGGAGACGGGCACAGCGTCCCTGCTCCATGCGGTTAATTAGAGACTCAGGCTGCTGATGGCTCTACTGCCCACATGTGGCTCCCAAGGTTTTCTAGGGAACACCACCTCAGTCAGCCAGAAGGAGAAAGGAGCTTGGAGGAGCACAGAGAGAGTTCTGTCTCTAGAAGAGACAACCATAGTTCTCCCCCAGCCATTCAGTTGGCTAGAACCCTGCCACATCTAGTTGCTAAGTAGGCTGGGACATGTGGTGCGCTTGTGGGTCCCAGAAGAGGAGAACGTGGATTTTGTGAACAGGTAGCAGCCTCTGCCACATTGCAGTTCCACAGAAAGGCTGATCCAATTACTTAGACCCTGGATAAATATGGAGAGGTGGCCTGGAAACAGAGATAACACCACACTGGAGGGTGGGGCTTCTACGGGGTAATGGGAGTGTGATGGTCTGGAAATGACTTTGTCCAGTGGACAGATGGAGTTTATATGAGTCAGATTTATCTGGTTTGAATGCTGGCTGTGTCACTTTCTGGCTTTCTGATTTGGGCCCAGTTATTCAATTTCATTATTTAACTTCTTCCAGCTTTAGTCTTTTCATCTGTAAAATGGGATGGATGCCCCTGACTTCACAGTATTCCGTGGATAATGTGTGTCATAATTTTTAGTGAATAGCAGCCGTTTCATAAGTCATTTTTCTTCTGCTGCTTATTTAAGGCTCTTCAAAGTCACAGACAGAACTCTTGTTCAAGAAGTTGGATGAGGTCTGTGGTTGGCTAGAGCAGACCTTACATCAAGGCTACCTGGAGCCAGGTAGGTAGACGTGTACTAGACGTGCATGAAGAGGGTCCAGGTAAATGCTGGATAGTAACTGCAACACAGCCTCAGTGTGAGGGGCCCAATGGAGTGTAGAGGTCACACAAGCAGAGCCCAGGACCCTTCTCCAGGGGCAGCTGCTACCCTCCTCCAGCCGCCTGGGAACAGATACTAGAGTTGCCTGGAGCTTCTGATTTCCGGAAGAAGGTGAAGGTGCGGCTTTTTCATGAGAGGTCTCCTCACTCTAAAATGTTGGCCAAATTAAAAATCCATTGAAAACACTGTATGGTGAAACAAAGTACGTCTCTGGGGTGATATGGCCCACGGGCTACCAGTTTGTGACTTACATAGTCTCCATCACTTAAAGCCTTCTCGATCTGCACTGCCGAACACAACAGCCATAACCACAAGGAGCTATTTACATTAAAATTAATTTAGTGAAATAAATTAAAAATTGAGGCCCTCCCCCATTATACTAATCGTGCTTTTTGAATGCTCCACAGCCATGGGTGGGGGTGGGGGGGTGGCTACTGTGTTGGACAGAGCAGATCTAGAACATCCCTCTCATGGAAGAAAGTTCTTTTATAAGACACAGCTCCCTGGATGGAAGAAGCATGAAAGATAGTATCATGTTACAGGTGGTTCCCTTTCTTAGACCTTTGTTATGTTTTATCTGCCTTGATGAATTCAGTATCATCACACAGCCAAGA
Organism: Martes martes; assembly: GCF_963455335.1. Taxonomy (NCBI): domain Eukaryota; kingdom Metazoa; phylum Chordata; class Mammalia; order Carnivora; family Mustelidae; genus Martes; species Martes martes. Next base: position 60,542,676 of record NC_137889.1, on the reverse strand, counting down.
TGGGGAGCAGAGGAAAGACTCACAGAGTTTCATGTTGTCTCACACACAAGTGTAAGACCCATCCCTGGGCTGTAACGTTGGTGAGTTATGGAGACTTGACTCTCTGGGATGGATGGAGAATCCACTCCAGCTTGGCTCTATCCACTGCACTCCGGACGTGCAAGATGAGATACACACCCTGTGTGAGGGGAAGGTGTGACATCCTAACACCTTACAGGCAGAACACTTGGTTCCTCCAGTGGGAAGGGATCGTGATCTGTGTGTCCTAGGTCCTTCTATGTTGGAATGGATATGCAAGGAAGGTGACTGTTGGGCAGAGATTGGGACTGATGCTTTAGTCAGGCAAGTACAGTCCATCGAGCAGGTCAGCTTTCTTGCACCCCATTTCAGGCAAAATGGGTAGCAGTGGCAGTGGTTGGTGGGGGTAAGGGGAATCTCCAAGGTGCAAAGGCTAGTGGTACATCAGTTAAGTAGAACCCTGGGATGGGGTCCAAGAGTAGGTCACTCTGAGAAGCACTAGCTGGTGGGTAGGCAACAGCCTTTCTGTGGGAGACCTGCCATTCTGTGGGAGGTCCACCATTTCTTGGGAGGTCCTCTATGCATATCAGATTTCTGTTCCTGGAATCCACCAGACTGGGGTCCAGGGCTGGACGTCCATCCTCAAGAGGGAGACTAGCAAGAGCCTGGCAGGACCCAGTCCATAGAGGTTGATGGCACCTAAGAGGGGCTGGGCCCCAACTCCAACTTCCAGGACCCCCCCTTCAAAGGGTCCCTGCAGGAGAAGGAGGGCAATAGTAACTGGAGAGAGTGGACCAAGAGCCCAGTGAGCTGCAAAATCCTGTGTCCCCTCTCAGAGAAAAATACCTAATATTCAACCCTGTCTTTGACAGCTTGCAACCCTCGTATCCCATTTGGACTTGTCTGGAAACTGAGGAATGTGGTCAAAAACATGATGGGGCATTCACAGGATTGGGGGCAGGTATGGACGTTTACAATGCCTTTGAGGCAAACATACACCTGACAGGGAAGGGAAAGGAGAAAAATGAAGAGACAAGGAATAGAAAAGAAGCTCTCCACATTCGACCAAAGGTCTTTTTTGTCCTCTTGTTTTCTGCAGGACATTTGAGGCAAAAGAATAATAACCACACAGAGAAAACTGATGCCTAGAGGGTGCTTTTAAGATGACGCAAAGGCTATCCTAGGAAGATGATGGGGAGGACGGGTTAGACCATGGTCATTGCTGTCATCCTGAGCACCAAATTAACTTTCACAAGCAAATGGGGGAAATTTCCAGATTGTCCCAGTAAGAACTGCTGCTGAGCATTAACTTCAGTGGGCTGAAATAGTGATGCGAGCAAGCTGCATTTTGGCCAACTGGCTGTGGCTATCCGTGGGCTGAGGGGCTGGCTTAAGCCAGGAATGGTTGCGTGTCCTGATACCACTTACTGTATTTTTTTATTATGATGCTGCCAGCTTACATTTTGCTGCATCCTTACAGTCAAAATTACAATAGCCTTGAAGTATTCTTTCCCACTTCTTCTCCACCATCTGACAGCAGGGGATGACTCTGGAAAGGATTGGTGTGGGGCTCAGGCTGTGCCTTAGCTCTGGCTTTGACCCTAAAGAGAGCTGAAAAGGAAAGTCTCAAACCTCAGGCTCTCCAGTGGTCACAAGTTTAGCATTCAGACTCCTGCAGCTCTGATGATAACCTTGGTGGTCCACCAGTTGATGGTTGCTTCTGGCACTTTCTAGGCAAAAATGGCCAAATGACTTGTTAAAGCCAAAAATTTTTAAAAAGCGGGGGAGGGGGGAGAGGAAAAATAGTGGGAGGGGGAAGAATAAAGGATAAGGAGCATTTGTCTCAATATTGGATTGAAAGAACATTCCAGGGCTGCCTGGGTGGTTCAGTTGGTTAAGTCACTGCCTTTGGCTCAGGTCATGAACCCGGAGTCACGTCGGGCTCCCAGCTAAATGGGGAGTCTGTTTCTCCCTCTGACTTTCCTCCCTCTCATGCTGTCTCTCTCTCTCTCTCTCTCAAATAAATAAATAAATACATAAAATTTTGAAAGAAAGAAAGAATGAACAAATGAACATTCCACAGGTTAAACTTGGTCATCCTGCCTTCACCTGTCTGAATGTTCCCCATACCAAGCAGGGACATTTGTCTTACTGGAGGATGCCAGTGTTGTAAAGATGGCCCTTTGTTTAAGGTCTCCGATCCCATTCCCATCAAGAAGAAGTGTCTATGGCTATGTCTGAAGATTCTAGAAGTTTCTGCAACATGGAGGGTCTCTCCCAGAGAGGGCGTAATCCATCTATAAGTACACAGTAGTGCTGACAGCAAGTTAGAGGTACATGGGCCCAAGGGGAAGTTCTGCAGTCTTCTCTGGCAAGAGACAATGGCTGTCATGAGTGTCCACTGGTGCTCCTGGAAACTTGGACTAAATGGATAGGGGCTAAGACAGAGCCTAGTGGTGAACTTTGTGCTTTGGAAGATCATTTTAGACTCAAGTGTCAGTGTAACTATATTTTATAACTGGGACTTTAGTTGAAGGAGCTTATTCATTTATTCATATGTTTATCCTTTATCCCTCCTTTCTTCCATCCATCTATCCACCCGTCCATCCTTCATCCACCCATCCATCCATCCGCTCACTCATCCATCCATCATCCATCCGTCCATCTGCTCACCCATCCATCCATCCATCCATCTGTCCATCTGCTCACCCATCCATCCATCCATCATCCAACCATCCATCCATCTATCTAGTCATCCATCCATCATCCATCTGCCCATCTGCCCATCCATCCATTCCTTCAGAATGTGTGTATGTGTCTACAAGGCCTTATGGTGCACACTGCAGAAAGAAAGTACCGTCATCTGCCATCCAGATGCTTCTTGTCTAAGAGGGGACAGTGTATAAAGAAATAACACAGGAAACTGCTTCAGGCACTCGGCTAAGGAGTCTTTATAGGGCCCAGTGGTGCACAACAGAAGGAGTGGTCAGCTCTAGCTGGGGTCTCAGGAGTGCTGCATAGAGGAGGTGATGGTGTGAGGGGTCAGAGAGGGGATGCAGCGATGGGAGACATGGAAGTATGAGTACAGACACATGCTACAAACAGCCTGACACATCCAGGGAAGGTGAAGAGCTTGATGTGGCTGGAGCATGGGATGTGGAACAGGGATGCCGACAGCACTCAAGAAGGCGCAAGAAGTAGGTGGAAGCCACAAATATGCAAAAAGTCTGGACACAGTGCTAAGGACCTTGGACTTTGTCACACAGGTATCGTGGAGCCGTGGAAGCATTTTAAATGGAAAAGTAACATGGTCAGATTTGCACTTTGGGGGAAGTCCTGATTCAGGACAGCGTAAGATCCAGAAGCAGCAGCGCCCTTAGGAAAGCGGCCACAGGAAAGATGGTGACACTGCCAACGAGACAGTGGCCCTTAGTCTCTCAGACCCCCAGGATCACTTTCTTCCTGTCTCAGCCAATCACCTTAAAGCGGTCATTTTACTAATTTAACATCATTCCTCAATCCCTGAGGAAGAGAGGGGAACTCCTGAGGCACTCGGCTTCCTCCCCTGGTTAGACGGCATGCCTACCTGAAGTCGGTGTGGCCCATACATGTGGGATCTGGTTTAAAGGCCCACATATGTGATGGAGAGTCTACTCCAGCTGGCGTAGCTTGCAGTCACCTACCTATCTGCTTATGTCCCTTCCGGTCCCGTTCTGCTTCTCGAAGGAGGCCGGGCATGCTCAGAACTGGGATGGTGCTCAGTCTTTGGTGGGTGATCTCGTGGGTGACATTGTGGGGGCCCAGGCCCGCGGCAGAGCACAGCTTCTCTGGGGCAGGGGAAGCACCGTGTATCCTCACCCCATGGCCTCGCCCTGCACAAGGCCTTGCAGCCCTCGGAGGGGCTGTGTGTGAGCTTGTGAGCTCACCTCCCGAGTACCCTTCAGTCCTCTTGGGCTGGTACACCGTGCGTAATAAACTCTAACTCGAGGGTAGGCAGGCGAGAGGGGAGTGAGGAAGCCCAACCTGATGAAGGGAAAATTCAGCAATTCTTTACAGTACCCAAATGGACTACTTCCAAGAATTCACAGACTAAGCTAATAAATCGCCCCCAACGAGGTCTCCAGGGACTCTTGTTTGAACGAGTTGGGCTAGAGGCACAGAAGGTTTTTGAGTAAGTGGGTAGTTCTCAGTATCTGAACACGGCTGGATTCTTCGAAGAGACCGAAGCTCCTGACATGTTATTTAGACTCTCTGGACATGCAGCTGACACGTGTTCTCCGTCCTCTGTGGAACTGACACAGCTTCTGAACCAAGGACGACCCAGATGGATGAGCATCTGCTTTACTTCCTAAGTGTGTTGGAGCCCGAGCCCGAAGCCTGGGCTTGGAAAAGGGAACCCACCTGCAGGTACCACGGGCGGACCTGTGGCTGGAGTCATGCCTGGTGAAGGTCAAGGCCCGGTGCACCTGAAGGCCAGGTCCCAGTGGGAGAGAAATCTGCCACAGGGAGCCACGAGGCTGGGTGACCCAATCCAGTGAGGTGAATTCTTGCCATCTGGCGTTTTAAACAAAGGAATGAATGAGGACTGGTGGGGGATTGGAGGGGGGCAGGTGCAAGTCAGGGAGGCAGAGGCGGAAGGGGAGGCCTGGGTTACCTAGGCTGGAGGGCTGGCAAGCTGGGGCAGGGCGGTGGGAGGCGATCTGCGCCAGGTCCTCAGAGAGGCTCCGCTCTTGGGCTGCTGTGGGAACTCCTGTTTATTGAGCTGTGAGCCCTTTGCTGGGTAGGGTGGAGAACAAGGTGGCTTAGGGAGGCTACAGTTGTTGTGAAGTAGAGACTAAACAACACAGATGGAAACAAATACACTATACACTTCCCACTGGGGTCCCCACTGTTGAGGGGCTGCCGAGATAGGGAAGGTAGCCAATATGTGGGGTGACTTTAGATAGGGAGTCAGGGCCCGTGTCCTGGAAGAGGGCATGGAGGGGTGAGAAGGACCATTCCTGCAGGGAAGGGGAGAGGAGAGGACAGTTGCAGCAGCTGGAAACTGGGGTGCTGGGGAGGTGGGGAGGGCAGGATGAGGCAGGAAAGAAGGCAGTCTGGATAGTTTGCATTTTCTTTAGGCAAGCTAAAAGGACTTGCCCTTTTAGCCCCCGGGTAGCTAGGTAAGGGTTCATTGCTCATTTACATGTTGGTGATCTCTATTATGTTTCCAATGAGAAGAGAGCTGGCCACTGACAGAAAGTGAAGCCCTCCTGGTGATGAAGAGAGAGAGGGAATTTTCGGACAAGGGGCAGGGCCAAAGGAGTGCAGCAAGTCCTTGGAGGTTCCCATGGTGGCAGCTGGGGGACTGGGAAAGGGGTAAAGAGACAGCAGGCCACCCATACTCACCTCTTTCACTTTCTGCTACGGAAGTACTTTATCATTTAAAGAACTAGTGCCTCGGGCTGTGGGGTCACCCAGATCTGGATTAGAATCCCGTGCACGCTCTTACACGCAGCTGGGCCTGGAATGAGAGGTTTCTTTGCATTTTATTCTCCTAGCTATACAACAGGAACGTGAAGACTTCCCTAGTAAGATTTTTGGGAAGGGTTAAATAAGGCGTATTTAAAGCACTCTGCTTTTCGGAGACTACAGCAGGTGCTCAGTAATGCTAGTTGCCTCCTGCAGACCCCATGAGTGTTTTACTAAAAGGCAATCAAGTGGGAGGATAGCGGGAATATTTACCACTCTTTCATAAGATGTTTCCATGGGGTACAGAGCAGAACCATGGGCCTACTTTGGGGAGTGGAGAAGTCCTGGGTGGGCCTCAGACCTGAGTGCTAGTCCATGTTCTCCCAGCTTCCTCTTCCGTTAAAAAGCAGGGTGTGGTCGGGTACTGGCTGGAGGTAAACCGGTTAAAAAACATCCCTGGGCCTTATCTCTGGAGACTCTAATCAGGAGGTCTGACCGGGTCGCAGGTGATTCCAATGCAGAGGCAAAATCACCCACGAAAACCCTGGGACTGGGCCCTTTCCTAGTTCTGAGTCGAGGACAGAGGGGACCCAAAACGCACTCTCCTCATTGACCACCAGAGGGCGGGCCTGAGGCACGAAGGCCAAAGCAAGGGGCTGTCTGTCTCCAGCCTCGGGCAGAAAAAACCTTATGGAAAATCTGTAGTCATACAGAGGATGATGTACAAGGTAGGTTACAAAGGAGTGGTAAAAGGAGACAGCCAAAGGCTACGAGATTCTGAAGTGCATGCTTTCCTCTGTGTCCCAGTGTCCAGCAGGACTGGGACAGATGAGCCTCTTGTCTTAACCCAGTAAGGTCTGGGTGGGGATGCTCTCAGAACTCCTGCTGAGCGGGCCAGTACTCTTTCCAGTGCTCGCAAAAGCGGCATCTGGCTCAGAGGGCCAGTCACTTCCACCCTCGTGGGTCAGCACTCGGCAACCCTGGGTAAAGGACACACCCGTTGGAAAGGCTTGGACCGGGCAGCCTGTGCCTGTCCCTCTGCGGACTGCCCCTTCAGGGTTCTGCACCCAGAGAAAACGACTGTTATGGCCAGATTCCATCTGCAGAGACGGTGTCACTTCCAGCTCAAGTGTCCTAGTCAGTGCCCTTAGTTTTTGGCAAGGAAGAATTCCGGTGCCTTCTCTTTACCACTGCATTAATTTTAACCTCCTCTGCAGTGTGCATTTGAGGTCGCAGCCCTCAGCAGCAGTCCTGCAGCGGAGAGGGGGTCTGGGGTACTTCTCTTCTTTGCCATGTCTAGGCTCTGTTCTTTTGGTCAAAATGTCTGTTTTGGGGTTTCCCTACTCTGGGACATCCTGAATGTTGCCCTTCCACAGAGGGAGGCCCGGCGGGGGCCGTTGAAGCAGAACCAGCTACTGCAGCGTCCCGAAGGGGGAAGCTGAAACCAAGAACAGTGGTGGGCCCGGTCTGAGGCTGGATGGCAGACTGCGCCGGCAGCTGAGGAACTGAAAACAGCCCAGTCACCCTGCAGCGTCCCCGGTCCTTCATCTCCTCACCCCCAGTTCCCGGCAATCTGTACAACTTGGACATCTTAAAAATCCTGACTGGATGTCATCCCTCTGGAGCCCTCCCCTCACCCCACTCCACTGTCAGGCCCTGGAAAGGGTGAGGCATGAGGAAGTGTTTTGAAAGAGTTCCTAGTCTTTGTGAGTGCCAGCTTTCAATGGAAAGTCCTGCTCGCCTCATCACGCCAGAGGTGAGGATGGCATGGTGTAGGTTGTAGACGTGACAAAGGGTTCCCTGCAGGCACGTAGAAAGAGTAATGGAAGGGCGGAGATGAACAGCCTAAGAACTAGTGCTCAGGGGAAAAATGACTCGAGGCTCCTTGTAGGATTCTAGAGTTCTGAACGGGATGCCCTCTCCCTGGATTTTATCAGGCGTGGTGGTACGTGGTGGCAGCTTTGTTTAGGGGCTGCTTAGCTGAAAATTCAGGCAGCTATGGCCACACAAGGAATAATGAGCTGCATTATAGCAAGGCTCTCTCGAAGTTTCTGGGACTTGGAGGAGAGAAGGAAGACCCAGCAAGGCGACAGTGCTAAGGGAAAGGCTGAGCTGGGGATTTTCCTGACATGAAAATTCACCATGGCAGTGACATGGAAGAAACATGGCAATTCTCTGGGAATAGCACCAAAGCATTTCATTTTATACCAAACGCTGAGGGCCCCTGCCACAGGTCAGGGAGGAGGATACTGGTCACCACAAGAAAAAATGCCAGGCTCTTGGCTTTCAGGAGTCCTGCTCTGACAGAAGAAGAGGACAAATAATTGTAATACGGAAGGATGCATGTTCCAGTAGCGGTGGAGAGAGGAGGTTGTGCTTAACACTTTAGGAGGCAGCAGGGAGGCAGAGGGCACTGAGGAGGTGAGCTTTAAGCTCACTTTTAGAGGAAGGGTTGAGGGACAAGGGAGGGAGGTGAAGGGAATCACATAGGCCAGGGCACGGATTTACAAAGGCACACAGCCTCGAGGTGCAGCATGTGTGCTGGTCTCTGTCAAAATGCACCACCTGAGCATGGGGATCGAGGCACAGGTGTCAAAGGACGGGAGGCGAGGTTGCAGAGGAGGCTGTGGTCAGAGACTGATGCAGAACCTGGGTACAATGCTCTCTTTTCATGTTTGATATGCACTTAATTTTCAATTTTTAAGAGATTTTATTTATTTATTTGAGAGAGCGAGAGATCACGAGCATGGGGGAAAGGTTAGAGGGAGAGGCAAACTCCTGCTGAGCAGGGACCCTGATGCGGAGCTCGATCCCAGGACCCTGGGATCCTGACCTGAGCTGAAGGCCAATGCTTAACCCACTGAGCCACCCAGGTTCCCTGATATGCATTTAATTTTTTAGAAGTTTGGAAAAATTATGCCCGAGAATAGACTAAAATATTTGGTTCAGGGATAAGGATTTGTAACTATACAGGAATTTTCATGGAGTGTTTGTCTAAAGACAATGTGAAAAAACAGTGTATATTAACAAGTCTATCAGTGCAGAGTGGGTGGAAAATTCTTCCCCACCCCACCCCCTTTACTTTTCTGCATTGCATTGAGCGGTAAGTATGGTAGGAAATGCAGATTGCAGACAGTTCCCTGGCCAATTAAAACTATTTGGTATCCTCTTTGTGCCAAATACTCTTAAGCTCTAGTCAGAACAGACAAATCAATTTAAACCTTAAATCTTTGGATGTGTATGAGTGGAAATGTCAGTTGTCATGGACTAAGAACCTCATACGGATGGCTACAGAAATAAGGTTGATACAAAGAAGACTGACATAAAAGCTTTTATTACAGGGGCATCTGGGTGGCTCAGTCGATTGAGCTTCTGGCTCTTGGTTTCAGCTCAGGTCATGGTCTGGGAGTTGTGGGACAGATCCTTTTGTGGGGCTCTCCATTCGGCAGGGAGTCTGGTTGGGATTCTTTCTCTCCCTACCCCACCCCTCCCCCTGCTCTCCCTCGCTCAAATAAATAACCTTTTTTTTTTTTTAAAGCTTTTATTACAAAGCAAACTATTCATTGGCAAGTTAGTAGGTAACAAGATACAGTTAAATCTGTTAAGATCAAACAGTTCAGGAGCAGGAAAATTTAACAAGAATCTTAAACAATTTAATTAGAAGTCATTCTGTTTTAAATTAATTTGAATCTCATTATGTGCTTGCTTTCCTAGTGGTATTTTACTCATGATTTAATTGAACACTTGCCCCCGGCCCTTCTGGAACCTACAGTTGGCTTTCACTGGTAGGAGGGCATGTTTTAGCTTTCTCAGACTTGTGACTTTAACCCTTACAGCTTGACACCAATACCTGCTGGCATCAAGTCACGTTGTTCTTAGCACATTGCATAGTTGCGGGGGGGGGGGGTGTCTACTTTGTTTTCAAGATGCACAGCTCATTGGAACTTGAATGAATTAGCCAGCTATGAAGCTTGCTGTGGCTCTTTTCTGGGACTTCAGGATTTACCAGAATAGGAGTGAAAGAGTATAATCTTACATCTTCTGGACAGACAGGTGGCCAGATGCAGAAAGACACTGGAACGTGGGCCCACAGTGGCCCCAGGATTATTTTGTATTTATCTGGCTAATCTTTGCTGAGCAGGTATGAGCCAATTAAATAGATTCTATTTTTTCCCCCCCATGCATGCCTAATGGCCTAGATTATGGAAGGTTCTATCTATCGTTTGATCTCAGGCAGAGAAACCCAAAGCCATGGGCCTACCCAGATGTTGTAGTCATTGTACTTGCCTGGGCAACATCTCCAGAGACCCCTGGTAGACTGCTCGGGATCAAGTGGACGGGCTTATTTCTCCTACAAGGATTCTGCAGTTAGAGTGCCACTACACGATTTGGACCAGCAGAGCCGAGGGGTTCCAGGCCCGTTCAGCTGGTAGCGCCAAGAAGGGAGGCCTGGAATGCGTTCCGAATCCTAACTAGTGCCTCTGATTGGGAAGTGAAGAGTGGCCTGTGTTCTTAACTCTGATTTCGGGGGTTTTCTCCATGACTCAGTTTCCCCTTCTTTCATTCCTCTTGCTTCCCCACAGCTCATCTCCTCTTTCTGTCCCATTGTGATGTGGAGGCCCTGTCCACGGCACCGTACTCCAAGCTTCTCCTGGGCAGATCTGCAGGCACCACCTGAGCACCCCGCCTGGGCAGGCGTGATGGCTCAAGAGAGCAGGGACCTACACTGGGCCTCAACGGGCGGCCCGCGGGCACCACAGGGCTTTCAGGGCCCATCTGTTTCCCAGCTCCAGCAGCCGACCACCTCCTTCCCGTGGCCTCGCTCCCCTGCTCGCAGTACGAAGGGCTTAAGCCACCGCAGCCTGCAGCCGGGCGCCTTCCCTCAGGATAGCTCTCCTCCCGCAGCTTGCCCCTGGAACCCCAGGCAGCCCGGCCGCGCGCCCCACGCCCCCGCGCAGCCCGGCTCGCAGGCCCGCGTCCAGCCGCCCGTCTCTCTGGAGCTGGGCGGCGGACGGGCGTGGCCGGCGCGGCGCCGCTCTCCGCCCCGCTCCCCTTCCCTCCGCTCGCTGCCCTCTGAATTCCCCATCGACTCCCGGGCGGAGGCCGAGCGAGCCTTCGCGAAGGGCGAGGGCGGCGGGAGGAGGGCCCGGGCGCCCCTCCCGGGCGGCGCGGCGCCGGCCGGCGGTGCAGTCGCGCGCTCGCCGCCAGCAAAGCCATTGGCTCGGCGCAGTCACCCCACGCGGGGCTGCAACGGCGGCCTCCGCGGATTGGCGCGCGGGCGGGCATCCAGCGGGGCGCGCGCGAGCGGGTGCGTGCCGCACGGGCTGCGGCGAAGCCCGCCGTCGCCGGGCTGGGCTCCCCCGGCCCGTAATGACCACCCCTCCATTGTCCTTGAGCTGCCGATGCTGCATTTGGGGCGGCTGCCAGCCACAGTCCCTAGTGCTCTGGCCTAAAGAAAGGGCGCGAAAGGCGCGCTCCCCGCTCGGGCGCACGCATCGACCGCCGCCCTCGGCGGCACACTGCAGCATTTCGCGCTCTCGCGCCGCTCCCCTCCCCGCCTGCGCTCATTTGCATATCCCACGATTGAGGCCAATCAGAGCTCGTCTCTCTCGAAGCGGATGGCTTTTGCCTGAGAGGAAAGGGAGTGGCTGGCGGCGCATGCGCCGCGGTGGCCGACTTGAACCGAGGCTTTTATTGCTGTAGTTTATTTCCACCCCTTTCCCTCCTGTTCTCTCTCTCTCTTTCTTTTTTTTCCGCCCTAGCTGGGGCTGTGTTGGAGCAGAGGAAGAAAGAGAGAGAGGATTGCATTTATCCGTTACGCTCCTGAAATCTGCTATCAGCAAGACCAGCTAAGCAGTTGCATCTTTTTCAATCCTGCAAAAAAAAAAAAAAAAATACCATCTCTTTCCTGGCAATTTTTGCTTTACAGCTATCCTCTTGAAATTATTTTTTTCTCAGGAGAGAGATGTCTTATCAGGGGAAGAAAAATATTCCACGCATCACGGTGAGTTTGGTACTTGGGAAATCTGCCGTCGGCCAGCAACCTTTTGTGGCAAAGAACATCTGAGGAATTTTTTAGAAGGAGGGGGAGGAAGAGGAACACAACTTTTCTTTTTTCTTTTCTTTTTTTCCTGTTTCTAAAGAAGGTGATCGGAGTGGTGGGAGACGCAATCATAGAGAACTGTAAGCTACGTGATTTGTAAGGCATTAAAATAGGAGCGTAAGTGCATTAAAGGACGTCTTAGGTAGCGCGCCAGAGCCGCTGTATCCTTTTATTGTCAGCGCGAGATGCTGCAGTGCTGGCCTGCGGGGTGTAAGCAAATGGATGCCAGATTGCATATGCATGGTTGAAGCTCGGATATTGTTCTCCGGGCTGCGTGCTGCGAGGCTGGACTCCGGGAGCTGGATGGGGGAGATGGAGAAATGGATTCTCCCTGTGCCTCCCGCCCCCACCATAAAGGCTTTCTGGAGCCTTCCTCCGGCGTCTTAGAAAAACGAGCGGGGTTCAGCCCGGAGGCGTAATGACAGCGGAGGGATGCTGGAAAGGGCAGGGAGTACCGGGATGATGTGGAAACGGGAAGGAAAAACAGGGACGCGGTGATGAGCAGGGGAGGGTGGGGGGCCAGGCGTGGGCTTTTTGTTGATCAGGGGCTGGTTTTTGGTGTCCCTCTCGGCTTCCTCGCCCTCGTTGGGGCTGGAACCGAGACAGGGCTCTGAACTCGCTCTCTTGTGTCTTTCTGCCCCTTCTGCAGCCAAGGAGGCGCCTGTGTTGGCGCATACAAAGCGGGCTGGGAGGGTGGGCGTTGGGGACAGCGCAGAGCCGGGCTCGCGGAGGTAATGGCGCTGCGCGACGTGCGGAGCAGATGGCCCGGCCTGGCCTCGGCCAGACAATGATCGCAGCGGCCGGAGGTGTCGGTGCCGTTCTGGGGCCTGGGGTGGTTAGTTTGTAAGTCACGAGAAAGAAAGAAAAAAAAAAAAATCTAAACGATGAATTTGCGATGCTTCAGCGCTGAACCATCGGTCTTGCTTTCACCGCTCTCCTGCCCCCACCCTCTTCCCATCTTTCCTTGGAAAAAAATTTCACCAGTCCTGGTTCTCTACATTTCCGAATAAAATCCCGGGGAGGAGGAACGCGAGCGAAATTCATTGTTATATAATGATATGCAATTGGAATTGGGCAGTTGATTGCTGGGTAGAACCCAGGGCTGAGGCAGAGACCGAAAGAATCCTGGTAAACTCAAGATGTGTTTAGGGTTGGATTTGAGGGCGCGCTTTCGCTCTGGTTTCCTCCAAGCCACGGACACCCCGGCTTCCTCTGGATGCACAAGGGCACACCCATCCGCAGGAGAGAGACGTGGAAACAAATGCACAGGGGAGGGGGCGTGTGCTCGGGAGGACTTTATGGGATGAGCCAAGCTGTGCTACGGCGGGGCGGGGGGGGGGGGTAACTAGCTTTTTCTGGAAGGCGGAAGACCCAAGATCCGAAAGGGCTGGGCTCAGGGGCACTGACCCCACGTTATGTGTTCCCTGCTCCGGAGGAAGGAGTCTAGAGAGTGGGGGTGGGGAGCAGATTTGTTGCAAGCCTCAAATTTGTTGTCTTCGTGAATGAAAAAGAGTTTCATTTTGACAGTGTGGGGAGAAAAAAAATTTAAAAAGCAAACAATCAAGACCTTTTTTTTGTTTGTTTGTTTTTAAAGAGCGCCCCCTCTACCCTTAAAAATCTAGTTGCGTTATCTTGGGACCTATAGCATGGTTTCCCTCCCTCCATCATCATGGCCAGCATCTTATGTAAGAAGCCTTCTGGAAGGCACTAGAGTGGACGGGCTGTGATGTCTCTCTCTCTCTCTTTTTTTTTCTTAGCATGATGTTGGCTCGGGGATTCGCAGTGATGGCTGGGACAGGTACCGCAGTGACTAAGGGCGTTGGTAGTGAAGGGCAAGGCTTCTCCTTCTAGGTGAGATTTATCCTGTTAGAGCTGGAGACTGAGGGAAAGGAGGAAGATCATTATAGACAGAAAAGGCCACTGGAGCAGGTGACCTTGAGCAAGTGGCTTGACCTGTCAGCCTTCATCTGTTTACCTGTAATAGTAATAAGAATCTGGCCCCACCCACCTCACAGATGAGTTTTGAGGCTTTGGTGACTTTGGATACATGACAGCATTTTGTAAAGGTCTTTACATTTACCTTACACAAGTGCAGAAATTACTGTTGACTGTTTATTCCCATTTGAGTTTCCGAAGGCTATAGCAGATGAAGGACCCTACAGTGCACAAAATTAAAATGATCTTACTGTTTTACATTATGTTAGGGAAACAATAAATACTTTCTGTACCTGGCTGTGTGTGCATTTATGTGTAAAAGTATCTTTTTCCCCTAGGTGTCTGGAAGCTTATATCTATTTTTATTACTTATTTATTTATTTATTCATTTATTCATTCATTCCTCCCACCACCACCCATATTTTTTAAAGATTTGCTATAATTTTCTTTTTTTGGTGGGTGATAAACACAAGTAGCACTTAGTAAGAATATTGGGTTTGTAACTGAGTTTTAAGTTAACCATTATCAAAGTGATTGCCATCCTTTAAAGTGTTTTGTATATTAAAAGAGCATCTGTGGTTCAACTTGTAGCTCAGTCTGGAAGAATACAGGTGCATCTCCACTGAACACAGGCCATGATATCCCACTCCATCAACAGCATTTGGGATAGAGATGAGTCATAATGTAACATTTCTGTTGTGTTTCTGGCCCTCATGTGCTGCTGGTCATAGATACATATTCTGCACTAATTAAAATACAAGTGCATCAACGGTATAGATTTTGGAACTTGCCATTTCATCTACTTGATCACAGAACTCTACCTTTTTCTTAACAACTTGATAGTTAAAATGGTGTGTATTTGAATGGTGTTTCCCCCCCTCTGTAACGATCTCTGTGATTTACCTCAAAGATAAAAAGCAAATATAAAGAATGTATTGAAATGAAACTTTGCAATGGTTGAACCAAGTGTGTTTGTGTAGTGTATCCCATGACAACAGACTTGGTTAATTTTTCCCCGACACCAGCCTTGCCAAGAATTGACTTCCCTACATGTGGGTGTATTTTTTTTTTTTAAGTGACGTTTAGCCTAAAGCCATTTAAAAAATACTGTCTTCTTTATCTGAAATGTTTTCATTGCTCTTTAAAGGAGATTGTTGTGTCTTCTTTCATTTTCTCTCTTCTTTAAGTGGAAAGGGATAGTTTTTGTTTTGTTTTGTTTTTAAACCCAGGATAAGCTTTGAGCTTTTGCCAGTAGATTCTGACTCATCAAGTGATGAATAAGTTGTCCATCAGGTTCCCCTTTGTCACTGAACCTTTCCAAAATTGACTCATTTTGAGCATCTCTTTTGAATAGTGAAAAATGTGTCTTTAGCTCATTGTCTTAGTGCCAGTGTTTCTCATAGGTCAGGTATGAATTGTGACCTTACTACTTTCTTTGTTTCAGAGCGATCGTCTTCTGATCAAAGGAGGTAAAATTGTTAATGATGACCAGTCATTCTACGCAGACATATACATGGAAGATGGGTTGATCAAGTAAGTATAACTCATTATAGAGACGAATTTGTGTACCTTCCTCGTATTCCTAAGCATTACTTACAGTTCACGTACAGAGGATCAAACTTTGGAGACTTCAGAGACTGACTAACTTAGGGTCTGTTTAAGCTCATTTTGATTGGTGGTAAGTAGTGAACTTGAAAACTCACATTTAGGGAATTCAAAGCCACAATTAAATGCACACCCATTTCCTTATGTGTTATGTAATTTACTATTTTAACTGAGGTGACACAGTATCTCCTTGCTTGGTGTGTTATCTATTGAATATATTAAAGATTTTCCTAGACTGTAGATGTTTCGGTAGATTGCCCAATCTAAAACACAAATGGAGTGTTACAGCCTCTTCTACCAAGATAACACATCTGCTTTCTTAATTAAGAATCCAAGTTGCGGGGGGCCAATGGACACCAAATTAACAATTCACCAAGTAACAAAGTACTGCCTCATCCTGAGGGCGTGGTAGGTTTCATTCTGTAAGTGGCAACAAACACAAGTAAGACTGCCCTTGTGTTTATTGTGTATTGTGTCGCAGAAGAGAACCAACAGAGGGTTAAGAGAGCTGAGTATATACCAGTATCCTGCCCTCCCGATTGGGACAGCTCACAGGGCCCTGGAGAAGGAGCACATCTGTTTAAAGACAAACACTAGCAAATGACATCTTTTAAATAAGCAGCATTCATCAAGTGCTAGCAGCAAACCAGTCCAGAGGAGTGGAAAACTGGAGTGGATGTGTCTGTTGCCTGGAAACTCACACCCTGATTTATGAACCTAAAATAGGTTTTAACGTTTCCTCATTTAATGTTTTCTCCATGTGTGTTCATTTGTGACATTCTCCGTTCCAGGCTCTCAAATACCATGACTTTCATGTTCCATTTTCCCCCAATTAGAAGGCAGCATGATACTGGCCTAGAAGTGAGCAAGCCTGCGTGCTATTTTTAGTCAACACTAATTTGTTTTAGAACTTTATCCACTCCTCCTTGATTACTTTTTCCTTCGGGAAAAACAAACAAACAAACAAACCTGGTAGGAAGATGTAGCCCAGATGTTTTTTAAAAATTGGAAATGAATCCGTGTCCTCCAACATAATATCAGTTATTCTGTCCTTAGTATCTGGGTTGGTGAGTGCATGCTTCCAGATTTTTAAATAGCTGTAATCATCATGTTCACTTTTTTTGTTTTGTTTTTTCTTTTGCTTTATTCTCCTACTACCTTTCCACCTCTGCTTTCTCAGGGTTGAAAATAAGTGTTTGTAACCTGCAGCCAGGCCTGGAGAGAATTGCTATGCGATAATGAGTTCAACTATGTGTGCTACAGAGAAAGTGTTGTGGCCTTTTCTGTAGATATCTTGGGGTCTTATTATCCTTTGATCTTAGGGGTTTTCTGGCAACTAAACCTTTTTGATCAGGGCTTCTGGTGCTTTATTTAAATTTTGTTTTCTAATATGCTCTGCTTTGCCTCTTAGTTGGACTTTGGGAATGGGAAGCGCACATATGAAAATGAACAATAATCCAAAAAGTCTACAGAACCGAGGGGAGGATGGTTGCTGGCTTCATGAAATGTCTGTCAGATGCCATTGGATCTGGGGATGGTTCATTTACAGCTGTTAACATCCATCCTTTTTATTTAGGCAAATAGGGGAAAACCTGATTGTGCCAGGAGGGGTGAAGACCATCGAAGCCCATTCTAGGATGGTGATCCCTGGAGGGATTGATGTCCATACCCGCTTCCAGATGCCTGACCAAGGAATGACGTCAGCCGATGACTTCTTTCAAGGCACCAAGGCAGCCCTGGCTGGGGGAACCACCATGATCAGTAAGAGAGCTTACGAATAGTAATCTTAGAGCTTGGGAGCCATTATCATTTGAAAATGAGTCTTTGCTGTTTGATTCTTTCCTTCTAAAAGTTGCTGGACTGAGCAGTGGATTGGTTTCCTGTGGAAGGGGGTGGGGTCGGGTCAGCCATTTGTCTTGGTGTCCTTGTCCTCATTTTCATGTCCAACTCGTAGTTGTCCAGGTGAACTGGAGGTTATGGTTCTAGAGAATCCTGGTAGGATAGAAGGAATGACTTCTTGCTTTTCTGCTTGAACTTGTGTCTTCCTGAACCTGAAAATATGATTTGATTGTGGTCACTTTAAAGACGTAGCCTTTGGAGTAATTGTTAAAGCTATCTGTTTTGAGCCTTTGCTCCAAAGTATTTGATTTTGGTTTTTAAGGAGTTCCTGAGGGTGTATCTTCCTGGAATGAAGATGGGGTGCGGTAAATGAAATGTTGAAGTGGCAGCCTCCATTCTACTGCTGAGAAAATCAAACGGGGGAAATGGCCTGGCTTTGACAGAAATGGAATTGAACAGTCATGTTTGGAGAGGGACGCATAGATATTATTGTCATTTAGATATAAAAATTGCCAGCACCAACAGCCGGGGGTCCCTCATGCATTGCTCCGAAGAATTCATGCTTTTCCTTCATCTAAATCTAAAGTCTGTTTCCTGGAATCATAGCACGCATGTTAAGAGTTTGCTTGTAGCATGTCAATTTCCAGTGTGTCTCCTGATGTCCCTGTAACAGATCTTTATTTTTTGAGGAGGTGGGCATGCTACACGGTGGCCCGTCAGACACATAGGTAAAAAACAAGTTTCTCTGAGAGTGAAAGTAAATATACAGTCTCCCTTCAAAACTTATAGTTCAGTTTAGAAGAGGGTCAAAGTAGAAAGAACTTTGCTATTTTATGCTTTAGAGAAACCCATTTTACTGCTTATTTTTCAGAATGATGGTCGTTTCCTCTGTAACTTCATGGTCTAGTCTCTCACTTCCTCTTTTCTATCTTACCACTTAGGTGAACGTTACCCTGCCATCCCTCTCTAGTTTGAGTTCCCCTACATTTTAAATTGTGCATTCCTGGTCTTTCTCAGTTCTCGTCCCAGTCTCCAGAGTGCCTGAAGGATGACGGACCGTTCTCTCCTGGTTCAGCTCTCTAATGACAGAGCCTGCAGATTTAAGTCTTATACTTCTTTTTTTGCTGCATACATCACCTTCTAACCTAATGGGGGCCAGTCTCAAGAGGTAAGGGGATCCCCTGTACACACCTCAGGATCCTGACCTCCTGCAGAAGGCTGCCATTTTGTCAGTGGCGTCTGTTAGGCCTCACCTGGTGCCAGTAGGCATAGCTGCCTGTCCTCGGGCTGGCTGCAGAGCCACACTCGAGCTTTGAGAAGCACAGACTGCTTGGGGGTCAGCCTCCAGAGCCATATCAAGGTTATAATCTGCCTCCATTTGGAGTTCATCTGAGGCCCCTGTAGGCCCTCACGTTGGTCACAGAGTGTTAAGAAGCCACAAGTAGTATTTCTTGAGTGAGTGGCCACTGACGGCTCTCACTGGAGGGATGGCTAGGCAGGAGCACTCCCTGGTGGAAATGCCCCCAACCTGGAGTCTGACATTCTGGGATCCGTCCAGCATTAAGTTGCTGTGTGACCACGGGCAAGTCACCTTCCTTGGCAGGGCTGCTCATCTACACAATGAAGGATTTGTGCCAGAGGACCTCGGATGTCCCTTTCTTTTTTTTTTTTTTTTAAAGATTTTATTTATTTATTTGACACAGACAGAGATTACAAGTAGGCAGAGAGGCAGGCAGAGAGAGAGAGAGGAGGAAGCAGGCTCCCTGCAAGCAGAGAGCCCGATGTGGGGCTCGATCCCAGGACCCTGATAACATGACCTGAGCCGAAGGCAGAGGCTTTAACCCACTGAGCCACCCAGGTGCCCCTCGGATGTCCCTTTCAGCTCCCACATTTGGTGATTCACTGAGCTCAGAGACAGTTGGCCTCTGATCAAAGACACTTTGCTCAGCAGATGTGTAAAACCCATGTTTTCTCTCAGCCTTACTTGAAAGACCCCATCATTCTGTTTCCTCCTCTCCTGCATCCCTGAATGTGCCTTTCGCTCCTTATACTCGACCCATTTTTGGTCCCCCTTTCTGCTTCTTGTCTCTTCTCTGCTTTTCCATCCTCCACCACCTTCACCACGAGCCAGGGCACATCCCTTCTTGCCAAGGCCCTGACTTTCTCTCTGACCTTCCTCCTCAGCAGCTCTGGGGTTCTTTTCCCTTCCTCCTGGGTGGGCTCCTTCTGAGCAGGAACAAGGGCCGGCTCCACCAGTCCTGCCCCTGGCCTGGGGGCTGAGAACAGTCAGCAGATGGCCTTATGGCAGGTCAGAATGAAGGGGGAGGTGAGGAGTTGGACCGTCTGCCCTACTCAGTTGGGCAGAACGTGATCATGTTTTAATGTAGGGTTTGTGGTGCATGCACTCAGGGCAAAGAGTAAGGGAATTTAATGAACAAACCCCAAAGAGTGAAAGTGGTCGTGGGGATGTAGTCAGAGTTGTCACACCCCAAACTCCACTGCTTTTATAGCCTGACAAAAATAGTAACTACCTTGCAAATAAGCAAGTGAGGTGAGTTACTGACCTCTATTGAATGCCCACCGGCCTGCCCTTCGCTTAGGAAGTGGGAATAATACAGGTGAGGAGGTCAGGGTTTTTTCTGCTTGCTGGTCATACATTCTGCAGTGGTTTCCAGTGAGTCCCCTGGCACGGGCACACTTTACGGAGACGGTTTGGACAAGAGGAAGAGCTAGCTGCTTCATGTGACTTTGTTTGGTACCTTCGACCTCCTCCTTCAATGAGATCGTAGCTTGATTTTCGGTGAGTCTGGAGGCCAAACGGAAGTGCTCAGGGCACTTGAAAAGATTGCAGTGAACACTTGCAGAAATAAGCCATCGAAGTAAATTGGTGCCCCCCGCCCACACCCATCTTGCTCCCATCTCTCTGCGTTGCCGTGTGCTTCTCAGGTCTGTCTGCATCCGCGCTGCCCAAGGTGGAAAATGTAGCTGAGCCGTCCAAGTTTAAAAATGGAGGTGACACGTCAGCAGCAGAAAATAATATTATTGCCATCAGACAGAGCCTCCCATTGAGAATGGCACAAGGAGATCTTTGTAAGGGGCGCTCCGTGCCGGCAACTTTGCCCTTTCCATCCAGCGATGGGTGGGCGGAGCCTCCGGGATGGGTGGGCGGAGCCTCCGGACGTGCCCTATGGGCCCCTTCCAGCCCAGGGGCGGGGGCGCGGGCGCGGAGGTTGGCTTTGCATCGTGGGGGGAGTGCTGCTCGCCTCCCCGGGAGCTTTATGATCATCAGAGGGAAGACCCCAGCATCTCCGGGAAGCAGATGGGAATGGTTACGTCCATTTTATAGACGGGAAACGTGAGGCCCTGGGTGGGGGGAAGGGCTTTCTTCACGGACACTTATCCTCTGCGTTGGTGTGGGTGGTGGGCGTGGAAAACACACCTGCAGCTCTGGCCTCCCCACTGCCTCTGGGATCCTGTCTCTGCAGCCTGCACGTGTCCTTACACCCTGGGCTCTTTGGCATGGTAGGGATAAGTGCCATCTCCCTCCGGTGAAGCCCTCAGTGGCTCCCTCCTGCCCAGGAACTCAGCTCTGGCAGCAGAGCCCTCCATGATGTGAACCTGTCCTGCTGCCCCGGTCTGGACGCACATTGTCACCTCAGCCAGGGATGCCCTTACCTTCTTTTCTTTGCCTCCAGGAAGCTTTGTTACCCCTGGAGGCCCAGCTGGCTATTACCTCTGTCCCAGAACCCCTGCTCAGCCCCCTTCACTGTAATCCACAGGGGCTCGGCAGACCTTGGGTTTTTATCCCATGGCCCTCAGGGCATCCATCCTGGGTGATAGTTTGGTCAAGGCTCCTGCCCCTTTCATTTCAGTCCTCCCCATGCACTCAGCAGTGTGTCCCTACCCCCCCAGGCGCTCCATGGACACTTCCTGTTGAATGAATGAATGAGTGAATGGAGACTCTAAGGCAACTTGGTTTCACACTTCATCTGAGCACACTGCCAGAGGACTGAGAATCCTGGGGTGGGGTTAGCGTGTCTGATGTCCATCGTGGCTGTTTCGATGAAAGCAGCTGTCTCCCGCAGTGACCCCCGTGTCTGCTGTCAGCCAGCGTGGCAGTTGGGGGAGGGAGGCAGGAGGCGAGCGCCCCGGTTGCTCCAGGCCTAACTAAGGTCGTGATCAGGGACTGCTCCCTCCTCTCCCTCTGTCTGGATCATTCTTGCAGGAGGAGGCGGGGGTGCACTGTCAGGCGGTTGTCCTGTGAGAGAGCTTGCTGTAGGCGCACAGGGTCTGAGCTGTTTGAGGAACAGCCCTGAGCACCGTGAGAGAGGCAGCAGCCGTTCCCCGACGTCCCTTGGGCAGGTCCGACCCTGTCCTTTCTGCAGAGTTTCGGCTGTGGAGGCGGGAGGCCTGACAGAAAGGCGAGGTGGCTTCCCAGGACTCCGCTGGCCAGGCTTTCCTCAGGAGACGTGGCTTGGGGTGTCACTGTGGTACATTTCCTGCTTGTCATTTCTTCATCTATGTGGCGTGTGGGTTTGCTCCCTGCTTCTGATGAGGACACATGTGTGAACACACACGCACTATAATATGAATTGTCTGTAATTGATACTTTGATTATTCCCTTTGCACCATTCATTTGACTCGGGTTGGAAAGTGTTTACAAAAAAGGCCGACCACATCAGACTAAAGTTTCAAAGTCCAGGACCAAAGTCACGGCCACAGAATCTGCCCGTGGCCTGGCGATTAGAAAGCCACGTTAGCCCATGGGCTGCCGGTGAAGGCTCCTCCTGTCTGCCGCTCACATCTCCGTGGGCCCACATGGGCGAGGTTGCTCTGTGAGCAGACCCCATGGGACTGGGCCTATGCAGGTGGCGCCATGTGAGTCCCAGCCAGGAATGGCAGGATTGGAAGAATGCGCCTACTCCCTGCAGCGTTTTGGGCTGATCACCTACTACGAGCTGCTGAGCAGGATGGAGGAAGGGAGGGAAAAGGTGAAGCATCCTGAGAGATGACACAGCCCTTCCTGAAGGGCTTTACTAAGTGCTGTTTTCATGAAGGAGGCCGTTGGATTGGGCTCGATCAGCCAGCCTCATCGACCTCGGGGTTTAGGGTAAGGCCCCTCCAGAAGCAGGGCTATTCCTCTTTGGGTCTGTAGGCCCTATGCCATGACATGTGGCAGCGATCCTCAGAGTTTGGGGTCTCAGTCTTCTGATGCTCCTGGAGCCCATTCTCTGACTTCCCTAGAGCAGGCTGCTCAGACTTCTGGGAGCTTCCTGTCAACCCTGTTGCCCGCAGTGACAGCTAGAGCCAGGAGTGGTAGCCGGGGAAGTGGAAATGTTGAGTTCTAGCAAGTACTTCCCAGTCTCTGGATGGTGAGGGATAGGCTCAGTGGTCAGTATCCTATGGCATCAGGGTTCCATGTGGCTAAGTTAGAGCCTGCATGACACATACGTGTCCGAGGACACCCTTGTTCTAGGTCCTGGCTCAGTAAGCCAGGCAGAGACTTCTTGAAGGCACGGATCATGCCCTGTCCATTCATATAGGGCACCTAGGCTGTGTGGACCTGCCTCTGCTGGCTGCCTGATCAAGGGCCCAATGGGTCTGGACCAAAATCTGGACCGCATTGCTCCTTCTACCTTCGTAGCTTAACATCGTTGTCCTGGGACCCCTCTTCTCATGTAAAATCCTAGCTGGGCAGCCCCCCCCTGCTCCTCACTACCTGGCAGATAAGGCTATTGAAGGCAGAGCTGCTCTGGCTGGAACGGTGGGCTGTGGGAGAGCCCAGGTCCTCGCCCCCTTTCTCACTGTGCTCCCCGTCTTGACAGCCCTTCTGCCTCTGGGGAATTCTAGGGTTTGGGGAAGCACAGTTCGGAAACCACCCCATTCCATATTGCCTTCCCCATTGCTTCCCTTCCGTACCCAGCCACGTGACTGCTCCCTGCACAGCGGAGTTGTAGAGTTGAAGAGGACGTTTAATAAGAAGGGACATACCCACTTAGTCATTGAAGAAAACTCCTAACCGCACTGGAAGTTCGCGGTGGTTTTTGTATCATCTCTCCGTCTGCTCAAGACAGGAACTGGGACAGAGCACCCATGTCCTTTTCCCTGCCTAGGTTTGCACTGCTTTGCTTGGCTTTTCCTAAAAGCCCATAATAGGTAAATACTCTGTCCTCATTTGCAAAATTAATGACACACAGTGTTTTAAGGGGACAGATGCCTGTCTTCGGGAGTGGCTGGCCTAGGTGTTTGCGTTTTCCTACCTACCATTCATAGTTCTGGCCTCAGATCACTCCATTTGGGCTGCTTGCCCCTTTTTCCTCTTGGAGAAGACCTCCCTATTTTTTTTTTTCTTGGAAAATGATTATTTCTTTGGGTTTGAGAGCTCTGCCTCTGACTTCCTGCTCTTGTTGGGTGAAGCCATTTACCCAAATTTCTTGATTTTAGGCCATCCTAACTGCCATGGTCATGATAAAGGGTAATTACAGTGAGTGGAAATTAGAGTTCTTTCTGGTCAACCCATTTGGGAGGCAGCTTTCTTTGAATGTGACTAAATGTTCCCCTAATGATAGAGAGGTTGTGGGGGGGCGGATTGGGGCTCTGGCTGAGGCTGCCTCTCCAGGGAAGGGAATTTTGAGGGGAGCCAGGTCAGTAGTTCCAAACCTCGATTGCACACTAGACTCCCCTGGGAAGTTTTCACAAACTTCAGAGACCAGAACCTCTGACTTAATTGTCCTAGGTGGCCTAGACATTAGTTTTTTAAAACTTCCAGCTAATGGCCAGGGTTAAAAGCTATGGATCTCGGGATCTTGTTCCAACAGTTGGTCTTCAGCTGAAACTGAGTATCTGTCAAGGTTTTCTATTTTATTTTATTTATTTTTGTAAGAGAGAGTGACTGTGAGTGTGGGGGAGAGGCAGAAAGAGAAGCAGGCTCCCCGGTGAGCAAGGAGCCCGATGTGGGACTGGATCCTAGGACCTTGGGATCATGACCTGAGCTGAAGGCATACACTTAACAGACTGAGCCACCCAGGTGCCCTCTGTCAAAGTTTTCTGAAAGATAGAGATGCCCTCTGCCCTCAGCTTCCTGCTATCTCCTGTCCCCTTTGCGAAGAGGGTGAGGATTGGACTGTCACGGGCCTGGGGTGTGTGGATTCTATAGCCAGGTGGCCTCTAGAAGCTTATCAAACAGGAAGGGCACCTGGGTGGCTCAGCCAGCCAAGCGTCTGTCTTCAGCTCAGGTTATGATCCCAGGGTCCTGGGATCGAGTCCCATATCAGGGTCCTTGCTCAGTGGGGAGCCTGCTTTTCCCTGGGCCTGCTACTCTCTTGCGCCTCCCCCCGCCCCCAACAAATAAAAAAAAAAATCTTAAAGAAATAGGATGGGGCTGAGCTAAGGTCACCAAAAGGGGCCTCCTCCTTCAGTTGCTGTCCTTGGTGTCCT
Organism: Martes martes; assembly: GCF_963455335.1. NCBI lineage: Eukaryota > Metazoa > Chordata > Mammalia > Carnivora > Mustelidae > Martes > Martes martes. The sequence continues at coordinate 60,518,288 of NC_137889.1, read as the reverse complement.
GGGAGGGTGTACTTGGCTAACGCCCTAATAGGGCACTGGTTAGCACTTAGAGGAAGTGGGGTGGGAGGTGGGTGCTGGGGGAGTGCTGAAGTCAGGCTGGAGCTGGGATGTGAACTGATGTCCCCAGCCCTGTGGGCCACCTGCTGTGCTGGTTTCCCTGAGAAAACCCTACTGTCTTTAGGTTGAATCAGTAGTGTTTATGACCTAATCTCCCTCTAATGATAGGTCAGAACTGGAATCCTTCCTTGTGGGGAGCCTGTGAGGGAAAAATCAAAAGAGCCTGGTAATAACATAGAATCATAGACTTTTAAGGCAACCATTCAGATTTTCTGTCCCCGCCTCTGTCTGCCAGCTGGGTGAAATTGACTGGACCGTGCTTCAGAGGGCGACATAGCAGGCAGGGGTGAGAGAGCTCCCCGGGGCCAAAAACCTCCATTTAGTCCTTTCTAGGACGCGCTGCATGAGTGGGATCATGTGATACCTTAGTTCTAGATGGCCATTCCCACGTCCGTAATGTGGGGACATATTGGTGGAGTTATGTGCAAAGTAAGTGAGGTTGTTTGTACCACAACTTGTAAGTGATTAGTGTGACACTTGGCACATGTGTGAATCGATTGATCAGTTTGTTTACCTATCTAATCTATTACGTGTCTGTCTAATATCTCTGTCTGTCTGTCTGTCTCTTGTGTATCTCCTCTCTCATCTCTGTGTGTGATTTATCGTCATCCGTTCTATCTAGTCAGTGCATCTAGATAAATCTGTATTATCCGTCAAATCCATCTGCATAATCTAATGTCTGCCTACCTATCGATGTGTCAGTGGGTGTGTTGATGAGCTGTTCGTATCTCCGGCTCCAAGGGTGCAGTCGCATGCGAGCTGATTCCAGATGGCTCACCTCTCTTTGCTGCCACTTGGTGAGTTCAAGGCTTGTGTTGTCTTCAAGCCCTTGTAATGGACATTGTGTTCTGATCCTAGCAGGAATAATGACACTCTCTCTCTCTCTCTCTGAAACCCTCTAAAATGGCTTCTCATACAGAAATTTAAAATTTTACTTTTCAATTCCTGCCTCCCCTCCAAATAATCACTGGAAAAATTGGGTCTCAAATTTCTTGACAACACACTCCGCCCCACAGATGCAAAGCGATGTCACCAGGAAACAGCTCATCGAGTCAATAACTCTTGCCAGATTTGAATTTTCAGCCAAACAGGAATTCAGACGAGGCCAACTTGATACTTGGTCGTGGCTGTGCTGTTGGATGCGTGGGCCCCTCTGTGTCTCGTGGAGACTCCCTGCAGGCTCAGCAAGGAGGTTTGCGTTCCTTTCCCTGCACAAATGCCTCTTTCCCCTCAGTTCACTGAGTGCACGAGCCCAGCCCGGGGTCACTCCTCTGGCAGCATCGGTGACAAATTCTTCCCCAGTGGGTGTTCTACTGAAGGAGGGCTTTAGTCATAGGGGGCCCAACACGCAGAGAGCGTGGTGAGAGAGTCCGGGCAGAATGCTGAGCTCTCTTCTCTGGGCAGGCACGGTGAGTCACCTGTATTTGACATCGAATAAAGGGACCGTATTAGACCCCTCAGAGATGACAGTGCTGGTCCCTGATCCATGATTGGCCAGTTTTGGCAGAGACAAACAGCTGCTTTTTCTTTGACATGCACATTTCCTGTTGCTTGCACCCAGCTGGGAGTCTTTATTATTTATTGTTTATTTATTTCTTGCCTGGATTCACTAGCTACAAAATCATGGGGGTCAAAGAGCAGACGGAACAAATCCATCGTGAAGGCAAGAAGGCAGTTTAGTTAGCAAACCACGACCTGAGGAGTTGACAGATATTTTGGGGATACTGAGCCCAAGGGAAGGGGGTTGCAGCATTGGTATTTGGGAGAAAATGTCATTTTTGCTTTAGAGTTTTACATGCAGACCCTCCTGAGCTCAAGCCCAGTATTGGTGGTGTGTTGTCAGTGCATTTTACAGCGCTGGGTGGGGGCTTCAGCCCTATGACTGGCACGTGCATTCTAGTGCTTGTCCAGATGAACGCATGTTTGGCAGCAAGAGGGGGTGGTCCTGATTGTCACCCCAGGACAACAGGGTCAACCAGGGTGGTTTCAGTTAAACCTGGATGACATCACTCTTCCTCCAAGGGGCTTGCATTGACTTCTCTTGTCCTCGGATGAACTGAGAAACTAAATGACCCAGCGGCTGCTCTCTGGACCCTGCCCCCCGCCTGCAGGAATTCCCAGGGTGGAGCGGCATGGCTGTCTTTTGCACTTGAGATGGTTAGAAGAATGTGAGGTAACTGAGAGGGAGCAGGTCATTGGTACTACAAGACATTGATGCCGGCCCAGCCCTATGCCTGCCATTTCTGCTTCTTCCATCAGCCCTGAAGATGGGTGGGCTTCTGCTCATGCCATAAATGAGGAAATGAATGGGAATCCCAGAGAAGCCAGGAGACTTGCATAAAGCCACAGAGCTTGCAAGTGTTAGGACTGGGATTCTAATCCAGGCTCTGGGCAGACAGCCCCTGCAGGTCACAGAATAAAGGGGTGCTGTTTGCTTTTTAACAGCTAAAAATCATACTCTGTGCCCAGCGTTGGGCCAGGTGCTTCACAGATGCTGTAGATGCAGCCTCCACCTAGAGTTTGCCATCAGGCGTTGGGCTAATATCCATCTCCTAGAAACCGAAAGATTTTGAGCATTATCTCTATTGCGCTTTGATCTAACTTTCATTTATTTACCTTTTTAAAATTTTTTTTATTTAGGGGACCCTGGGTGCCTCAGTCGTTAAGCGTTTGCCTTTGGCTCAGGTCATGATCCCGGGGTCCTGGGATGGAGTCCCACATCGGGCTCTCTGCTCACTGGGGAGTCTGCTTCTCCCTCTCCCACTCCCCCTGGTTGTGTTCCTGCTCTCATGGTCTCTCTCTTTCTCTCTTTCTGTCAAATAAATAAACAAATAAATAAACAAACAAATAAATAAAATCTTTAAAAAAATTCATTAATTTATTTGAGAGAGAGAGAGCGCGCACACGAGCAAGGGGAGAGGCAGAGGGAGAGGCAGAAGCAAGAGCGATGGAGAGGCGTGACTGATGCCATACGTTCATGAGCTGAACTTAACCGTGCTTCTGGGAGGCCCAGGAGCTCTCTTCTGTGCAGGGCCTGATGGTGCCGTGTCCTGTCACGCAAGCTGCTTCAAAGGTCTTCTTGCCTTTGCCTGAGCCTTGTCTTTCCTCATTTCTCTGACTCACTTTGGCATGACCCCCCGCAAGGTTCACCGGGCTCAGCTCCTTGCCCGTCTGATTGGGAAACACCTCAGGCAGATGGCATCGTTTGAGGAGGAGCAAGGACGGGGAGGAAAGCCCGGCCCTTGGGGGACTGCTGTTCTGCACATTGCATTTTCCTTTATGGAGAGGATCCAAGGAGAAGCATGCGGTGGAGTGGAAAGAATTTGAGGCCTGCACTTCTTGACAACTCGTCTTCACAGAGCTGGGGATCAGGAGCCCTTGATTCTGGAAGAGACTCTGCTCTGTATTCATTAGCTCAGGCGGTTGCCCCGTAATCCTGTCTTGGTTTTGTCCATCATCCGAAGGGCCTGGATTAGACTTTCTTGCCTGATAGGGTTGCAGGAAGGATTCAGGGGGATGATGCATTTGAGGTTACGTAGGAGGGGGGGTTAGTTAGCCCTAAAGCCTAGTTTTGCATTTTGACAGTAAAAACTTTTTATCGTGACGCCTGGACCCTGAAGTATTTGAAGGTATTTTGTTTTGTAGCGATTGACTTTAGCAATCCCGTCCACATTTTGTCATCTATACCCCTCACCTTCTTTCATCGAGATTTGATCAAAGAGATCAGCGGTTTTTTTTGTTTTTTTTTTTTTTGGACATTATGGTAGCACAGCTTCTCCATCACCCAGATTTCTTCTCTTGCTGGAAGCATTTTGCTCTGTTATTGGAGAGCCCCCTGGCCCCAGGAAACATAGTTTCCACCTTTCTTTGGAAAAGGAGGATTTGGTTTGCTGAATTTTATATCCTGCTTAGTGGGAAATTTAAGATACCTGATCATTCTCTCCCTTGTATTCTACAAAAAGGCCTATTTGTTTAGTTAGGAAAAAGGTGCTTTCATTTTATTTTATTCTTTAAAAGATTTTATGTATTTATTTGACAGAGAGAGAGGCAGTGAGAGAGGGAACACAAGCAGGGGGAGTAGGAGAGGGAGAAGCAGACTCCCCGATGAGCAGGGAGCCCGATGCGGGGCTCAATCCCGGGACCCTGGGATTGCGATCTGAGCCAAATGCAGACGCTTAATGATTGAGCCAACCAGGCGCCTGAAAAAGTTACTTTTTAATAGTGGCTGGCTGCAAGGACAGGTAAAATTTGAACACCAAAATCTTTGTTCCTGGGGGCTGGATGATGGTGCAACACCTGACTGGGAGCTCCAGGTGAGGCCCGTGTGTGGGACTTAGGGATTGTTTATTGCTTGTCTCTTCATTTTGCCGCAGGGAGACCAAAGCCCAGGAGATGGGTGACCTTGGGGATGGGACAGAGACGGCTGCTGAGCCCTGTCTCCCATGGGACATATTTCTCTCTGTATTAGCCTGTCTTATGTGCATTTTCAGTTACTACCAGCAGTGAGTGCTGGCAGAAGTTCCCACTCTCTCCTCACAAAGAGAAACTTTTCCACCGTGCGAAGCTCATCTCTACAAAAAACTTCCTTTCTAGAGACTAGCTGGAAAAGGTATCATTCCTCTTTGCGGTAAAACTGGGTTTTTCATTAAATGGCGAGGCCTCTTAGCCTTAGAAAGACGGACTGGAAAGCTGATAAAAAGGAAGTAGACGGAAAGTTTTTATTCAACGATATTCCTGCTGCCTTTGGCTGGGGTGAATAGGCATATGACTTTTATGTCTCAGTTCTGAGAGTCAGATGATCCCGAGACCGTGTTCTGCGCAACGTTTGTTTCTATGACATAAAGCCCCGATTTCTATTGTCTCCTTGCCAGTTAAAGGTGGCCTCTGGCGACCGTTAGGTTTTCCATCCATGGCTGTGCCAGAAAATGCCATTTTCCTGATTGTGTTCCCTCTTCACGGACAGGCTTGGCCCTTGCCTTTTCTCATTCTCTTTGTCCTGAAGGCAGTTTGCATAAAAACCTGCCTATCCGTTCTGCTTGTTCCGAGGAATTTCATCCAGAAGAGATGCTGAGTGACAAGGTCTCATTGGATCAGGCTTCCTTCCTTCCTTCTTGCCTTCATTATTCGTATGTTGGTTGGCACAAACTATATCAACTCTCTAAATGTGTGTGTGTGTGTGTGTGTAGTTTATGGGCCATAAAACTTAGTCTTTTCAAGTGTACAATTCAGTGGTTTTCAAGATATTCAGAGAATTGTGCAACCAACACTACCATCTGATGTCAGAACATTCTCGCCACCCCCCAAAGAAACTCCATACCAATTACCAGCTACCCCCCACCCACAGCTTATGCCAGACCCTCAGCCACTCTCTGTCTCTGTGGATTGGGATATTTCTTATAAATGGAATCACATAACATGTGGCCTTTTGCGTCTGGCTTCTTGTGTTTAGCAGAACATTTTCAAGGCTCATGCCTGTCATAGTGTGAATCAGCCCTTCATTCTTTTTTATGGCTGAGGAATAGTGTGTTGTAGAGATAGACTGTGTTTTGCTTATCCATCGACCGGTTGATGGCATTTGGGTTGTTTCTACTCTGCGGCTGTTGTGAATGATATAATGTTCATTGGTGGACGGAATTTGTGTCTGCACATATGTTTTCGTTTGTCTCGGGTATCTATCCAAGAGAGGGAGTGCTGGGGTTTATGCTAATTCTGTCTTTAACTTTCCAAGGACCTGCCAAACTTTGCCAGTGGCACCATTTTCCGTTCCCACCAGCAGCGTAGGAAGCCTCCAATTTCTCCATACCCTTGCCAACACTTGTTATTGTCTGTTGTTTTGATCACAGCCATCCGGGGAGTAGGGGGCCGGGAGGGGGGGAAGGGGGTATGTCATTGTGGTTTGACTCTCTGGCTTTATTTTGAGGCCAGTCTGCTCTTAGTCACACTTACTTTGATCCATGATGTGAGAACTTGGTTTTGAGTATGCTTTCCTAGCCCTGCATGCAGGCATCTGATGTGACAAGGACAGGGGTGCTCATCTCTGTAGGACAGAAGACCTGAAATCAGGCCTACCCCAGGAAGGCAGGGTTCACTGTCCTGGTTGGCTGCCATATCTGTCTCTGCCCCCTCTAGACTGGTTCTCGTCTCACCCCATGGCCCAGAGTGAGTCCCGTTTTTGCTGCCCTTTGTGACTGTCCTTCATTCTGCTTTATGGTGGGGTGGGCAGGTCATTGCCCTATGCCAGGGAGGGAACTTGGCAGAAGCTCTTTAACCTGCCAGGGAACTCCTGGCTGAGTACCGGAAATCTCCCAAGCCAATCTATCATTCCTGCCTCAGATGGGCACCTCCTGCCTGCCCCCCCTCCCCAACGCCATAGGCCAGATAATTACCTTCTGCACTGATAGTTACAGAGGTCTTTACACACAGCTGCTCTCTCCTGGTACCCTCCTTTCCACACTGTAAGATACACAGGGCGGGAAACATTCCCCCGCTTCCCAGGAGGAAATCGCAGAACAGAGAGGTTAAGTGACTTGCCCAAGGCCACCCAGCTAATACAAGGCCATATGCAGTCTCAGGTCCTGGTCATCTGGTGGCATGTTGCTGGGCCTCTGTCACCAGGTGAGGGGACATCAGGCACATGAACGTGGTTTCAGGACGTGCGCTGGATTTCAGGTGGCATCATCATTTGCTTTCTGGGTGTTTCTGGTGTAACGGTGATGAGCACCTGCCGCATCCGAGAACTGACGGTGTTGTGCTGGGCGGCTGAGGCTGCATTCATGTGGGCTGCTGGAGGGTGATAACGAGGATGTGGTCACTTCAACAAAGTTAATTAGCGCTGTGGTTTCCTCTAAGAAAACCCTGTTCATTCATCCGTTCAGCTGATGTTTGTTACGCCACATGGTAGGTACCCATCTAGGCATTAGAGCTGCAGGATGGTCCCTGTTCTCCAGAAATTTGCAGGCTACTGGGGAGACCAACTAATGAAAGCTTACCCTATAACACGGTAATCCCTACACTAAGGTTCAGGGGCAACTGAGAAGAAATCTTTAAAATCTGCCTGAGAGGGTCAGGGGAGACTTCTGCCAAGGCTTGAAGGTGGGTCAGGATTTCACCCTACAGTCCTCAGATTGTGGGGCGGACGGCAGGAGGAGGTGTCCAGCCAAATGAGAGGCTTGCATAAATGGATTGAGGCATGTGGTATCTGGTAAATAAGAGTCTGGGATGCTTTAGAATTTACAAGTCAATCAGTATTTTGGGGTATTAAAAAAAATAAAAAAGAAGAGTTTTTAGCCTAATAGGCATAGGAAGAGTCTAGAAGGAAGGGGAGTGGGGAGCGGAGGCTGGTGGGGAAGGGTACACTGTAGAGAGCATCCTGTTGGTTGTTGCCGCTCATAAAGGAGAGCCCCTGCCACCTGTTTGTGTTTTTTTTTCCCCTGCTCCTCTCCAGGTTCTGTTCCCTTCAATCCCTTCCTGTCACAGGCAATGTTGAGGGACCCCAGGTTCTAGAGAGTCGGTTCCTGGAGGGCAGAACCAGGGCATTGACAGGAAATCCCCTTTGTGCCAGGACAGCCTTAGGCGCAGGGCAGGTTCTGGGGCGGTGTGATTGTGATGGGGAGGCGGGTTCCGGATGTGCCCAGATGGTGTTTGAGTTCTGCCTTCACTGCACACCAGTTGGGCAAGTTCTCATTGCACGGAGCCACAGTTTGCTATTTCTTCCTTTCTTCCTTTTTAATTAATTTCTTTTGAAATGGCCCGCATGCATACGTAACTGAAAGTTTATTTGATCAGCATACAGCTCAGTGGCATTGCGTATGTTCCCGCTGTTGTGCAACTGTCACCACTGCCCATCTCCAGAACTTTTTTATCTGCCCAGCATGAAACTCTACACCCATTAAACGCTAACTCCCTGGTCCCCTTCTCCACAGCTCCTGACAACTGCTATGCTACTTTCTGTCTCTATGAATTTGACTATGAATTGTGGAATCGGATTTGTCATTTTTTGTGACTGGCTTCTTGCACTCAGCATAATGTCCTCGAGGTTCGTCCATCTTTTTTTTTTTTTTTAATTTAATAAATTTATTTATTTGTTAGAGAGTGAGCGAGCACAGGCAGACAGAGTGGTAGGCAGAGGCAGAGGGAGAAGCAGGGTCCCCGCCGAGCAAGGAGCCCGATGTAGGACTCGATCCCAGGACGCTGGGATCATGACCTGAGCCGAAGGCAGCCGCTTAACCAACTGAGCCACCCAGGCGTCCCGAGGTTCGTCCATCTTGGTGCGTGTGCCACCTTCCTTCTGAAGGTGGGGTGATACTCCATTGTATGGCTATGCCATATTTTTCAATCTACTCATCTGCCAACGGGCATCTGTTGGGTTGTTTCCACCTTTTGGCTATTGTGAGCAATCTTCTGTGAGCAGATAATCTGTTGCAGTCCTTTTAATCCTTTGGGATATATACTCAGAAGTGCAGGTGCTGAGTCATATGGCAATTCTTAGCCACATTTCTCTGATATGTAATATGAGGCTTCAAGGTTACTGTGCATCTTAAATTTGATAGATTACACAAACTGCTGAACATACGCTTGGCACGTAATAAATGTTAATCCCTTTTTTTCTGAAGGGCCCCTTCCAAACTCCTGAAAAATGTACCCTTTAAAACAAAAGGACTTTAAACTCTTTAATGAAAAATACCTCTTCAAAGACACCTGGCTGGCTTAGTTGATAGAGCATGTGGATCTTGATCCCGGGGTTGTGAGTTCAAGACCCACGTTGGGCATAGAGTTTACTTAAAAAATAAATAAATAAAAATAAATGTTCTTTGCTGTTCTCATGCATAAAAAACAAAAAAAAAAACCTCCTCAGGGTAGTGCCTGGTCCCTTCTAAGTGAAGAGAATGGAACATAATAATTTGATGCCTCTGGGTTTTTATTAGGATCTATGTTAAAGCACTGTCCTGCCCTCAGAGAATTGGGCTTTTAACAACTCCCACAAATGGTCTCTAGCTGTTGGGAATATTTATCTCCATTTCATCATTTTCCCGCCTCCTCCCTTCCTGTCTCTCTTAGTGCAGTTAGCGTATCTGACTGGAGTTGCCACCCTCCTGCATTTAAGCTCATGTTTCAAGTCTCCCTGCTACTTGGAGACCAGATGACTGAGATCCTCACTGTTGTATGAAGTGAGACAGGTGCTGAAGGAAATTCTGTAATCACATTTCTCTGAGAGCAGTTTGTTTTGGTTGAATAGGAGTTTTTTTGGCAATTTTGTGGAGTTAGGAGTTAGGGGTCAGGTGGCCAGATTTGGATAGTGAGGTGTCATTGCATCTTGGAAATTATGCCAGGGAGGAAGTGAAAGCCAGATGAGTACTCTGTCACATCTGAAGGCCAAGTGGACAGCTTCCCTCTGGATAGTCTCAGAAGGTTTCTCTCAGGAGGGGAAATGGGCCCAGCTGGGGAAAGGGGAGGTGAATGAATGCGTGAGAGAATGTATCTCCCTCCTCTGGAGAGAGTCAGAGGAAGTACAGAGCTGGGAAATCAGCTGCTGGCTGCCCCCTGGGCTCCGTGGCCACTGTGCTTTGGCACTCCTCTACAGGACCCAGGAAAAGTCTGACATCTGACTATCTCTATTCTAATCCTCTCCCTGTCAAGTCATATTTTTCTAGGAAATATTAGCATTGTCTTCATTTGGTCTGTTTTATTATCCAGTATCTTACTTGTTTCTCAGAAGCATGTGTTCTTTTTGTAAAGTGTGTAGGAGCTGCTCTCTTCTCTTTGCTTTGAACTTTAATTTTGCATCAGGTCTCTGGGCCATGATACTTGGGCAGGAGTCCTAATGCTGACCCAGTCATACTTCAGTGTCTGCCTCCCTGCTGAGTAAGAGACCAGATTGCCAATTATTATCTTTGTTACTTATATCATTTCTGGAAGTCCTAGCCAATGTAATAAGACAAGAAAAATAAGCAGGAAAAATATTAGAAAGGAAAACTAAAATGATTGTTATTTGTTAGATGGTCTTAAATATTCAAAAGAATTGACTAAAGAAAATACTGGATTTAAGAAGAAAGTTTATAAAGATGACCAGTTTAAAAATATGTTTTCAAAATTAACAGCTTTCTCTTATGCCAGAAATAACCAATTGAAAAATATAATTTAAAAATCCTATTCACAATAGCTATGCAAAATAGAAAATAACTGGAAATTTTAAGAAAACATTCTTATATTAAGAGAGAGGAATTAATAAAAAAATACTATGTTAATGAATAGGAAGACCTAATACTATAAAGAAGCAAGTTCTTTAGGGATTAATCTATAAATTCAGTGTGATTCCAAACAAAACCTCAAGAGTTATTTTTGTTTTTTGACTCTTGACTGAAGGATTCTAAGGTTCAGGTGAAAGAATCATCAGACAGTAAAAGCCAAGAAAATATTTTAAAAGAAAATAATAAAATGGGTAGGAAGCCATGTATAATGGGATATTTAAAAAACCATAAAAAATGTCATAATTAAAGTGATATGGCATTAGCTCCAGAAGAGACGTCTATATTGATGAGATGAAGTAGAAAATGCATAAGTGGAACTGTGTCTAAGTGTTTAGTGTTTGAAATAAAGAACATTTCAAGCTCATGGTGAAATGATGGCGCATTATGCTGGCATAGTTATCCATTTGAAAAACAAAGAAAGATAAATTCCTTACCTTATATCCTATATCCAAATACCTTTTAGATGGGTTAAGTTAAATTTAAACAAAGTCAAAAGAGAACAAGAAGAGAATACAGATGAAGTGTCCCATAATTTAGATATTTCATCAGAGGTAGAATCAGAAAAGACAGACACTTGACAACATAGAAATGAAAGACATCGGGGTGCCTGGATGGCTCAGTCGCTGGGCGTGTGCCTTCAGCTCAGGTCATGGTCTCAGGGTCCTGGGATCAAGTTGCGCATTGGGCTCCCTGCTCAGCCGGAAGACTGCTTCTCCCTCTCCCACTCCCTCTGCTTGTGTTCCCTCTCTTGTTGTGTCTCTCTCTGTCAAATAAATAAATAAAATCTTAAAAAAAAAAAAGAAATGAAAGACATTGTCAGAGTAAAATAAATAAAAGGAGGAATACCAGAAGTAGGAAATTAGATTTGCAAAATATGATAAGCGATTGATGCATTTAAAATACAAAATCTTACCACTTCAATAAAAAGATGAACACTAAGAAAAACTAAAGGATATAAACGTGGTGTTCACAAAAGAAGAAATAATTCTACCATTAAACTTATGAAAAAATACTCAACTGAATGAGTAATACAAAATACAAATTAAAATAACAATGAGCTAAATTTTCGTCTTCTAAATGTTCAAATACTGAAAAGAATTGTAATTCCTTGTTAATGTGAAATGGGCACTCTGAAATTGTTGCTAGGTGCTCACATTGGTATGGCCTTTTGAAGGGCAGTAAGATAAGTATCTAACAAGAGCCTTGACAATGTATAAGCAGAAGGTATTCATACCGTTTGACTCCGAATTACCGATGTGCAACATTTCCCTCTAAGGATGTTCATTGTGACATTGATGATGAGAAAAAATTAAAAACAAGCTAAATGAGCAAAATAGGTGATTGGTTAAGTAAATGATGGCCATCTGTAGGAAAAGGTAGTATGTAGTCATTAAAAACCATCGTGGAAAATACATATTAATATGAACATGTTCATAGTGTATTGATAGAAGAAAGCAGACCATGACCAATATGTCCAATTTCATACAATTTTTTTAAAAAGAACTTTAGTGAAATATAATTTACATATTATAAAATTAAGATACCAGTTCTGTAAAGAATATATAAGTGGGTGTGTAAGTGGGTAGGAAAAGAGATTAGGTAGAGTACATCAGTGTGTATTTTCTTTGGATGATGGACTAACAGAGAATTTGGGGTTTTTCCTAAATTCTCTTGTTTTCCAGGTTTTTGACATTTAAATACTTTTTCACTTAAAGGAATTTTATAAAAAGAGAATTCCTTGGAACTCTCCTTTGCATCTGCATATTATCTCTTACCCCTGACGTTCCTGGGAAGGAAGAGAACATAATGTGAGGAAGTGTTTGAATTTTATGTACAGTGGCAGTGGCTAGTGTTTGTGAACTTTCAACTACCCACAGAGTTGTGAGGTTTAATGAAAGGCTCCCTGCGGGTGCCTGGGTGGCTCAGTCGCTTGAGCATCTGACTCTTGATTTGGGCTCAAGCTGTGATCTCAGGGTCGTGAGATCCAGCCCTGTGTCCGGCTTCACTCTGATTGTGGAGTTTGCTTGGGATTCTCTCTCCCTCTCCCTCTGTCCCTCCCCCACCACCCCGCTCGTGTGCATACATGCATACATGCTCTCTTTCTCTCTCTCTCTGTCTCTTCTTCTTTTTAAAAAAAAAAAAAAAGACTCCCTGAACAACTAGTTCCCTTATCAGGCTTAAACATCATTGTCCAGATACATTGGCTGTTATTCAGAGTCTTATTAATCAACTATGGTAAAAAGACCCATTGAACGGTTAGCCCTCAGCCTGAGATGGAGAGCACATGATGGTACAATGACCATGGTTCAGGCTCCAGAGATGTTATGCTATGTTTTTGAATTCGGTCCAGGTTCCTTGGAGGAAAACACCCGTCAATTATGTTGGCTCTAGATAGGGCCCAGTCAACATATGACATCACCAACTCTTCCTTCCCTGCCCAACTTTCTTTGGAGGGGATGCAAGGAGGACAGTTGTGCAACATTGGAATAAACAGAATAGGTACCAGGCTCCTCATGCTTTTTGTTTCTGGGTTGAGCTCCAATCTAAGAGCTGATCTGTTCTTTTCCAGATACAGGGAGACTGTCACAGCAGCTGGTGGATTAACAGCTCGTTAGCTAATTAGAGTCCTGTATACATGTCGGTTCTTATTTGAACTAGGTGCTCTTGTCTTTTTTTATATTATTTGGTGTGTGTCCATGAATGATGTCCTGAAATACGGTGGGTGTGAACACTACATCTTTTATTTCAGACCCTATTTCTGCACAAAGATGACTGCAATCAGGGTTTGTCTGATTAGCTACTTAAAAAGGAATGTAAACACGGCCATGTTTCTTTAATTTGCTTCCTGTTTTTTCCTGTTGTTGACCTTGACCTTGGGTCTTTGGCTATAGCACTCGACACAGTACTACCCATTATTATGTATGTGAGTATTTGGGTTTCTGTTGGGCTCTAACTAGGAAGTCACAGGTCCTCAAATTTATAGTTGGATTCCCTTTCCAACGAGGGACCATCAGGAAGGAAAACGGAGACAAACCCACTCTGCACGTGAAAGCCTTGCAGTATGAGTTTTATTTTTTTTGTGATGTTCCACACAGCCCTGTAATCTCTTATTTTTGGCAAGCCAGCCCTGAATCTGTGGTCCGGTAGCCCCGGGCAACCAAAAGCTGAGACAAACAGAGGAAGTGTCATTACTCACATGTTTCCGAGGCCACCTCATCTGGGCCCGGTGCTGCCAGCTGCTGCCCCTCTCTCGAGCTGGAGTTCCTCGGCGCGGAGTCGGACCAGGCCCCACACGCAGACCCTGCAGGTTGTTGTGCCCTGACCCCCGAGGGTCCCTGTTGCTTCTTACTTTCCTGCACCCTTTCTGTAATTTGTTTGCAGTCTGGATTTTATTTTATGGCAGACTTTGTGGTGGAAACAGGGAAGTCTCCATTTCCTTAAAGCAGCCCAAAGGCCCCAGGAAGTAGAGGGAACTCACCTCCTTCCCCGCAGCCCCTGTCACGCTCACACAGGCATGCACACGCACGCGCGCACACACACACATGCGCACGGACATACTCTTGCATCATCCTGCTGGTGTCCAGGATGTTGTGTGTTGTAAACAGAGCCCATGGAAGCGGGTGTGCTCAGGAAATCTGCAGACCCTCGAACAGCCTTTGCTAGGAACTCTTAGGAAGCTCACCTCCAGCTAGGTCCTCTCGTACCCCAAGGGGACTGGGGAAAACCAGATCCTGGATCCCAGCCTGTGGTGCCCGTATCTCTGGAGGTATTTGAAAATATGAATCGTTTCAGTGTTTTAAAAGCTGGCTGGAGACTTAACTGAAGTGATGTCTCCAGGGTAGGCCCAGGTTTCTTTGCTTGTGATTGGAATTACAGGGACTCTGTTAACGGTTTGTGTTTTCTGTTCTGATTGGGTCGTTTTTCTTGCATTTGACTCATAATAAAATGGGATGAATTTATTCATTCGTAATACATTCCATTTGATAGGAAGATTGTTTCCATTGTAGTATCCAGGGTTTAGGAGGGGTTGAGGAGAGAGGTTCCCTGGGAGGTGAAAAGTCTATACTTAAATTGCTTAAAAGAGGGTCTCTGATTCTTCCTGCGCTAGCATTTACTGTGTTCGATTTCATAGCCAGTGCCTACTTGCTGCATCAACAGGACAGATTTGTTTTGCTTGTCTTGGTCTTACTCTGTTTTAAGCAAAAGACTTAAAGTTCCATGCCTTTCTTGTGGCCTGGGAGCCAGGCCTCCTCCTTTCAGTAAGACCTTTATCCTGTCCCTTCCCATATCCTATTACTCCTCTGGGGTTTCTACCTGAGCCTACCTGGCTGAGCCATTCCCCTGCCCCCTGGTCCACCAGCAGCACTGGCGAATACCCTGGCCTCCTAGATTCTCCGCCCCCAAGATGCCTTAGGCCCTGGGCCCTTTGTGTGATACCTCTCAGTAAAATGGAACATTTAGGGAAGGCTGACTTCGTGCCAGGAATTGGTTCAAGCGGCCTTTTATCCTCAAGACAATCCCATTTTGCTTTTAAGTTAACAAATGCTTATGTAAGACCTTTTGCGCAAGTAGTGTCCTAAGCCTTTTACAATTGCCATTTCATAACAACCTTGTGAGTGGGTGCCTTTAAAATGTCCATTTTACAGGCAAAGAAACTGAGGCCCAGAGAGGGAAAAGGTTGCCAGGGTTTTGCAGGTCATGGATGGATGATAGAACTGGGGTGCCGGCTCAGGCAGTCTTATTATGGAGTTCATGCTTTTAACCCCTATCCTGGGAAGGGTACTGTTGCTATTCTTACTTTGCAGATGGGGAAACTGAGGCACCTTTTTTTTTTTTTTTTTTAAAGTAGCTTGCCTAAGGTCCTGGAACCTAGTCGGTGGTGGGGCTGGGGATTCAACCCACTTCCTGTGGGGTTTTTTTTTCTTTCTTTCTTTACTTTTTTTTTTTTTTAAGATTTTATTTATTTGAGAGAGAGACCATGAGCAGGCAGAGGGAGAAGCCTCCCCGCTAAGCAGGGAGCCCGATGTGGGGCTGGATCCCAGGACCCTGTAATCCCGACCTGAGCCTAAGGCAGAGGCTTAACCGACTGAGCCACCCAGGCACCCCTGCCTGTGAGCTTTCATCACATCATGTTTCCAGCACATTCGGCATGGACACTTAGAGCATCAGAGACCATTCCCACACGACACTATTTCTCGGTTCTCTGGCATTTCCTTCACGAGCGAGAGCCCAGCTTTGCAGATGGTGGTGCTGAGGCCCAGAGGTCTGAGCAGGGCATTTGAGAGCCAGCACACTGCGGGGCCTGTGAAGCCCGGTAGGGAGGAGTCACTCCCCAGGACTTCATGATGCTCCGAGGAATTCCAGGCTCAAAATGCTAGCCTGAAGCCAACTTTGTGGTTCTTCCACCGGTGCGTGGATAGGCGATGCCATAAACCTGGCTTTTCTTCAGACTCCAAATGCCTGTCTAATTACAGGAAACAGAACCCTCTCCTGCTGTTAGCCAACGATTTCAACATCTCTTGGAGGAATGCTCCATGGATCTGAAGTTTGAAGCTTTGCACTCTAACGAATTTGGCTGGGATTTTCACCTTTGGCTCTCCTCGCCTTCTCCCCAGGCCACGATTTCATCATCGTGCTTTGGGGATGGCACTTCCTCTTGAGTCTGTCTTCCTGTGAACATACATGGAGCTGAGGCAGAGCTCAGCCTCCTTGGGCACCTGGGCCCTCTCCAGCTCACATATTGGATGCTTGGCAAGGCAGCCTTAGTGGGAGCCGTCTTTGGGCTCCTTCAACAAAGCTGGGGGAGGGATTGAGGGGCTACCAGAGCTAAGATGGTGGACATGGCCATTTAATCAGGTTCTTGTTAAATAGTCAGTAAGTCCTTTGTACAGCTGGTTGGTCTGGTCTCTCGTGTATTACTCCATTCCCGATTTGGTCTTGGAAGGTTGCCATATATCAAACAGAGAAGACGGCATAGCCCAGTGAAAAGAGCTTTGTTTCTTACCCCCTTAAATAGTAAGCAAATAAAACGAAAATACCAGCGTCGGCTGGGGTGACATCCTGACATCTTGCTGGTGGCAGCCTGAAGGGGTGACGCTTTTGGAATGCAGCATGGTCGTCTGTATTAAGAACCCTAGTTCATCCAAGCTCTAGGACCTTCTCCAGAGAAAAGCACTTAGAAGAGGGGAGAGGTATTTGCGTGAATGTGCTCCCGAGAACGTTATGTAACACAGGAAAACTGGAAGCAGTGTACAGGGTCAGCAGAGGGGGGCCGTTCAGAAAGTTATAGGACATTCCTCCCAAAACAGCTCTTAGAAAAAATGGAATTACGAAGACTGTAAGGCAACATGGTATTAAGGAAAAAGTAAGTGTGCTCTGTCGTTACTCCCATGTAAAATAGATGCAAAAGACAGATCTGGAAGACGATCGAGAGAAAGATGCGTGGCTACTATGAGGATGGTGGGATTATAGGTAGTATCTTCTTATATCTATATATATGTGTGTGTGTATATATATATGTATATGTATATATGTGTATATATGTATGTATATGGAAGGATTTATAAAGGCAAGGCAACAGCGTGTGGAGTTTGGCTTCAGACCTAGGGTTAATTCTGGTATTGCTTATCTCATGTATCTTTAGCGACTCTTAAAACTTCCCTGGGACTCCGATTTCCTCATCAGTAAAAAGACAGAACAGTTTCTAAGCATCCTGGATCTGAACCTCATTCTTGCCACCGATTCCTCTTCATGGAGAATCTGCCAGACTGGCCTCGGTCAGTAAGACAGACTCCTGAGCGCTCAGGAGCCTCATTGCACACCCGCAGTTGAAGGCCTTTGAACGTCCTTGATGGTTAAACAGTGCACCTACGATTTTTCTCACCGTTCTTGGTTTGGTGGGACCTTTCCTGTGGGCGATGCGCAGCCCAGGCACATCGTTTCTGAGTGAATCGAAAGCAGACTACCAAGTCCTACCCCAGAGGCTGATGTTGAAGTGAACCCTTCCTGGGGAAGTGGCTTGCTTCTCTCGCTCCCCAAGCCCCCTGGTCGACTCTGCCGGGCCCTTTCCTGGGAAGACGGCGCCCATGCCGCCTGCAGGTGGGCTCCCAGACTCTCCCGATCTCACCACGTCTGCTCTTGCCCAGTAAGGGAGAGGAATTCGGCCCGTGGTGTGGTTTGTCACTCTGAAAGGATTTACACGTTATAAATGACCCTTCATCGCCACACACAGCTTTCATTAGCCTGGCCTTTGATCTTGCGGGCATGTGCTCAATAGGCCCATGTGCAGCCTACGCCAAGCCTCAGAGAAAAGGGTCTTATGAGGTGTGGACATTTTGACAAGCTTTTTGTCTGACATCCCACATTGACTGTCACCGGCTCGCATTGGCCATTTCCTCCTCTGTCCACTCGGTGAAGGTCATTAGTTCACGTAAGTGAACCTGCAGTTGTTTTCGACGGTGGGAGACAGCCCAGGTTTGAAGAGTTGAGGTGAGTGGTATTCCTAGAAACGGCAAGAAGAGTGCCGTTCGTAAAGGCTGTAATGCAAGGGGGGGTTGGACTCCTGCTCTGTGAGTTTGTGTCTCCTTGACTGCAGGCAAGTCTCCCGGCCACGGTTCCTTTGTGACGCCAGCATCAGAAACATGTCTGCCTCGCTAGTGTAAGCATCCCAGTGGGTCAAAGGCCTGTGCTAGTACTTTGTGAATCACTGAAAAGCGGTACCCAAGTGAGGCTGATACTCTTGCCATCAGATAAATGCAAACAGTGGTATGGGTCCGTTGTCCCATTCCCGTCGAGAAATGCTTCTGGAGGGGTGGATATATTTCTCTATTGGGGGCAGCTCTGCTAATGCGGGTGTTCAGTTGTGAACATGGTGGAAAGCTCAGGTTGTCTTTCTAGGATCGTCTTTAGAATGAGAAATAACGCTGGGTTTGGAAGCTGGGCCTTCTCTGCCCTGCTCCCCACCTCTCCTTTCCCACCTTCAGCCTCCAGCTCTAGCTCCCAGACTCGCAGTCATCTTCCAGCAGCCTGGAAGGAATGGCACTCTCATTCTGCTGGGCGCAGGCCACAAGAAGGGAAATGGGTGGGCAGGAGGCGTGGACTGCGGGGGGGAAGCTCCTGGTGCCCACCCCCAGCTTCTAGATGGGCAGCTCCTTTCACGTGGCAGAAGCCAGCCCCAACAGGTGCTCTGGCCCGTAGGGCTCCCCTGCTTCCAGCTGCAGATCCCGGGATTTGCCCAGTCCCCGTATCCATCATCTGTCGAACGCTGAGCCTGAGACACACAGCAGAATGCAGGAAGCAGAGGAAGGAGGAGGAGGGAGATCAGGAGGGAGGAAAGAGAGGACATGGCCAGGGGCAAGGAGAACAGAAAAGAGACAAGAGCAAGAAATAAGGGGCCCCGTGTGGGCCAGCTAGAGGAAAGGGCCTGCGATTCTGCTGCTCAGCTCCCCGCCGCAGGACCTTTGGAATAAATGGCAGACGTGTAAATGGAATTTAATGAAGTCGGACAGGGCTCCCGGGGAGATCAGCATTGAAGACGGTGGGGACCAAAGAGGGGCCAGGGGACAGTTACTCCGAGAAGCAGAGGCAGACATGCAGAGTGCTGTCCAGAAGCTGGGGCAGGCGTGGGCGGCAGGGTGCTGCGGGCAGTCGTGCCAAGGCTGCGGAGGGCGGTGGTGGTCCCCAGGGGAGGCAAGAATTGAGAGCTCGTTCGAAGGGTGTCCGCGCAGTGGAGCCAAGGGTGCAGTGGGCCAAGGGTGAGTGACAAAGCGGGACATCCACAGCACTCCGCTCTTTGCAGAGCCTGGTGGGAAGGGCACGGTGGGGGGATGTGCGGGGGCCCGAGGACCGAGCAAAATCACCTCTTCCTTGGACTCCTGAATGTCTTTTTTTGCTGTTGTTGTTCCCAGACTAGATTTTCAACATTTGAGGGGTATGGTTTGTATCTTCTATCTCTTTGTTTTGCTCCGAAGCTGACTGTTCACCAGATCACGTCGGAGGTTGTTTGCTTGTTTTATAAATACATTTCACTGGATTGCGCTTCAGCTCTTACTCCCTCCAGATTTTGGCTTAATGATTCTAGCAGTGATCACTGGATGCTGAGCAGTTTCTCCTGGCTCAGCTTGCTTGGTAGGACGGTATTTGTTTAGCTTTTGCAGCAAGATTCCATTAAAGAAAGTTTGGCAAAGAGAGAAATAAGGGGATTACCCAGGTGCCTCCAAGGTCGAGCAGTTAGGAGCCCGAGTTAATATCCCTGGACTTGCTACGCTAATTATACAGTTTTCTGCTTATTGAATTAATTGAGCTATAGGCTGTAGTTATAAAATATAAAGGGATAAGGCTCCATTTCACTTCTCAATGACCCACCCCTCCCCCCTCTTTTAAGAGTAGAGGCTCTGGAGTCAGACTTCCTGGGCTCACATTCCACCTCAGCCAGTCAGCAGTGGTACCAGCTACGGCCACGTTACTGACCACTTTCCAGAGTTCTCCCAAGGGCCTTGCTTGGCCGTGGCACTGGGGGTATCAATGTTGCAGGTCTTTTCTACGCATCTCTGCATTTTAAGTAATACGAGGGGGTTACTTAGCCCGCCTGTGCTCAGCTTCTCCTCTCCAGCTGAAAAGTGGGGCCCACACTGGCTGCAGCCTTAGTGGGCCGAGGTCGGGATGAAATGAGATAATCCACGAAAGACGCATGAAATCGCAGCAGACATAGGAAGGGTTCCATAAGAATAATTGGTACCGTTCCTCCCGTTGCGAAGTGTGTGAATTACACTTCTGTTAAAGGTAGTCACTGCGGTGGGTCCCCTTGCCAGCATTCAGGAGGGCTGGGTGTAAAACCCAGCCCCAGGGAGTCTGTGTGGCAGATGGCCGGGAAAGCTGTGTGCTCTGAGAGCTTTCCCAGGGAGTGCTAGGGAGCCATGGACCGGAGTGTTCAATCACAGAGCCCCATAGCTGGGCCTCTTGGGGGAAGAGGTTCCTCTGTGCTCCGTTTCTAGAGTTGGCCAGGGACCTTTCTTGCCAGAGGCATATGTGACCTTTGGTCTCTCCTCTGCTTATCGAGCACCTTCTGTATGCCGAGCACCTTCTGTATGCCGGTCCTCCCACTTGATGCTCTGGGGGACCCAGGGAAGAGGGTGTGCTCATATCAGAATAGCACTTTGTTGTTAACTAATACTGCCTTAGCGAGCACTCGCAAAGGGGCTGTGAGATGTGCGTGGTCACTGGTTTGTAGAGGAGAAATCAGGCACAAACATTTGAGGTATTTCCAGATCTTCGGAATAATGCTTCTTGGCTTTGCTGGAGAAGCAGTATATTTACACAAGGCAAGTAGGTAGCCCCATAACCGTGTGCTTTGGCGGCACCCAAACTACCTCTTGGAGGGGTTTATATGTGGCAATTTTCCTTATAAAGGAGTGTAACTGTCTCCCTCCTGGTGTTTCTTTTTTTTTTTTTTTTTCTTCCTGGTGTTTCTTGAGCACAGCTCTGTAGCCGGCATCCTTCTAAGGAGTTCCCAGGCCAGCTCGTTTCCACCTCGCGGGAACCCTGGGGCTAGGTACGAGTGCTAGCTCCATTTCCTCCACTACCGCTCCTCCAGGAGCCCCTGATGTCCCAAGGACAGGTGCTTTTTCTTCCTTCCTGCTTTTTTCCAGAACAAAATCATGTTATTCTAACTGGCAGGCGAGGGGCTCCCGAAGGCTCTTATCTCTCCACGAAAAAAGCTATTCTCTGCTGAATAGGTCACCCAGCATTTTGCTGAGTAAGTAGGTGGCAGCTCGATGCCCCACAGATGAACCATCATCTCCCTGATGGTTTGCTTTTAATTCAACTCTGCTGATTCTATCTAGGACGGGAACAGGAGAGGCAGACGGCTAAGTGCAGGGACTAGAGAATGAGGCAGTGAGGATCCTGGAATGGGAGGCAGGAGATGGGCAATTCTGATAGATTCAGTGCCACGGGGAGTGCAAGGTGGTACATGTACTAAATGGAGCTTCTACAACTTCTGCCCTCCGTGCATCCATGTGTGAGGCTTCAGAGAGGCTGGGGCCAGTGGGGGACCCAGCAGTTCTGTCCGCCTCTTTCTCCCACTCCACCTGCTTCTCTCCAGGAAACTTTTGGGATGGAGTTCCTGCTCAGCCACTTCAATTCCTGAGCAGGGACCATGACGATGACTTTTTTGGCACCTCTGTGTCTTCAGTAATGCTGGGCCCCTTGAGAGCTGGTCATAGACACCACTGTTGGCCTTTTAAACACTTGGGGTCTTGGATTGTGTCAAGGAGGGGGTCCTGGTGGAGGACCTCCACTGGGTGGAGGGTCCAAGGATCTCTCACAACTGCCTGTGAAACAGTAGTTAAAGTTAAAGACATAGGGGGTGCCTGGGTGGCTCAGTGGGTTAAGCCTCTGCCTTCAGCCCAGGTCATGGTCTCAGGGTCCTGGGATTGAGTCCTACATCGGCCTCTCTGCTCAGTGGGGAGCCTGCGTCCCTACCCCCTCTCTCTGCCTACTTGTGATCTCTCTCTGTCAAATAAATAAAATCTTTAAAAAACAAACAAACAACAACAACAACAAAACATAGGGTCTTCTGAATCCTGCAAACTTCAGAGGAGTTCTCTCTGAATTTTCAGTGAGGAGCTTATATATTTTGCCTTCAGCACCTTGCCAATATCCTCTAAATATAAAAATAGGGTACTACAAGCACTCAGGGCAATAAAGAGGAATGGAGGGCTGATGCCTGCGCCAGCATGGATGGACCTCGAGAACGTGATGTCGAGCAAAAGAAACGACACACTGATGAGCG
Organism: Martes martes; assembly: GCF_963455335.1. Lineage (NCBI taxonomy): Eukaryota > Metazoa > Chordata > Mammalia > Carnivora > Mustelidae > Martes > Martes martes. Next base: position 60,496,133 of record NC_137889.1, on the reverse strand, counting down.
CATGCTCTGATTCCATTTACATGAATATCCAGCTGGGGCAAATCTACAGAGACAGAGGGTGAAGGAGTGGTTGCCTGGGGCTGGGAGCAGCAGGCTTAGGAGGGAATGGAGAAGGACGGCAGAGGGGTATGGGGTTTCTTTCTTGGGTGGTGTTCCACAATTAGATTGTGACGACGGTTGCACAACTCTCTGACTCGCCTAGAAACCGTTGACTCGTACAGTTTAAATGGGCGAATCGTGTAGTATGTGAATTACGTGTCCATTCAGCTGTTTAAAAAATTGGGGGACTTTTGGCAGTTTTAAGAGAAGTAATAACAGTCCTTTGGAAGTAGCTGGTGTCTTCTAGAGGCAGGACCCTGGTTGTGACTCGTCGGGTGAGGCCGCTGTCCCGGGGCACGTTCCTGGCTCCCTCCTAGACCAGACTCCCGGGCCTACCGCCGAAACCACAGCATGTTTCCAAGGGCTCATCCCAGGGGAATGAAAACTCGGTGTGTGCCAGACATTTTGCCAGGTGCTTTCACACAGGCGTCCTTTAACCTGCGGCAGCCCTCCCAGTGGGTCGTTTCAGGCCCATGTTTTACGCAGGAAGAAATGGAGTTCCCAAAGAGTGGACGCAGCCAGGCAGAGCCACAGCCAGACCTGGCTTGCTGACCCCAGGGCCATTCTCTTCCCTGCATGGCGGAGGGCTGGGTTGAGGAGCTTTCTCTCACCTCTTACGTGAGGGGGAAGGTCAGCCGCAAGGCAGGAGCCAGGCTCTTGCAGGGACAGATAGCTTAGGAAAATCACCAGAGGGAAGGCCTGTGAGTTCTGGACAAATCCCCTGCAGGCTCGTGTCTTCAGCGGGGAATCTCTGCTCCCTCCGGAAGCGAGGATGACATTCTGTCCCGTTCCCTGCAGCAGCTTTTCCCCGGAGAGAGCTCCTATGGGAAGAGAACTGTGGGAAAACACGAGGAAGCTTTTCGCGGCCACGTTACTTGAGTGCTGTTAGTTCTTAGCGGAGGCATGTGAATTTCCTTGGAGCCCTCAGCTTTGTCTATGTCCCGAGTTTGCACGAGTTTGTCACTCTGGGAGCTGTTTTTGGACACGGAGGGAAGCCATCGTATTACAGCCACAGGGAACCTGATGTGGTTTGTAAATGATGATGCTGGTGGGTCAGGGTAAAATGGGCAGGAGTGAATGCAGGTGGTAGGAGAAGGAAATGGGAAGAGATCCGCATTCAGTGATGTTCGGACTGGCTCAAGGCACACATATCCGCTCCAAGAGAGATAACTACAAATGGGAATTCTCAGCCCAGACCTACAGAATCTGAAACTCTAGGGGTGATGTCCAGGAACCTGTGTTTTCATAAGCTCTCAAGAGAATTCTTAAACACACTCAAGTTTGAGTAGCTTAGCACCAGACGACCTTACATATACTTGAGGTTGAACAGGAAAATCTGGCCGAGTTTCTGGAAGGGCACCTCCTTCTGTGCTCGGCCCTATCTCGCCGGGAGGAGTGCGAGCTAGAAGGGAGCATTCATTCATTCATCAGAAACGTTCATCGAGCACTTCCTCTATCTGGGCACTCAGTCCCTGCGTTAAAGGAGTTTACATCCTAGTGGGGGAGTCAGATAGCAAACCACGGTAGGGGGGACAGGGGCAGAAATGACTGCTGATGGGGATACGATCCTGGGATAGTGATGAGAGGCGAGGATGCCTGAGTAAGAGCCAGGGGACTGGGTTTCCAGAGCGAGAACTGCTGGTGCAAAGGCCCAGAGGTGGGAGGGGTCAGGCAGGTCAAGGAATGAAAACAGCTGGGGGCTGATGGTAGTGAGCAGGGCCCGGGGCAGAGAGTACCACGATGAGATGAGACCCAGTGCCCGGGACGAATGGAGGGGATTTGAATCTGGATTCTCAAGGTGGTAGACTGCTACCGAAAGACTCATCAGCAGAGTGACAGGATCTGGGGAAAGACTTAAGAAGATCCATCTGGCTGCTTATGCAGAGTGGTGTGGTGGGACGGGCAAATGACTAGAGAGATTCTGTGATGGCCACAAAGTCGTATTTTCTTCTCCTCCTCCTCCCCTTCTCTCCCCCCTAACTCCCCCTTTCTTCTTCCAGCATTGCGGGGGGGCAGGCACAGTTTAAGAAAATTGGAACTGTTTTGTCAGGGTTTCTATGTTAGCGTTGTACAGATGGAACCGACTCGCATTCCCAGTGCACGTCCTCATAGCTTTCATTAAATAATTCTGTATGTGATACAACACCAGCGGTGCATGGACCCATTTAATTACATATAGTCTTGCTTATTAAGAAAGAGGATTTCATCAAAAGAAGATTCAGCTTAGAGGCCCACATTTTTGAGAACTGTAAAACCAAGCTCAGTGGATTACCGTTCAGCAGCATCTGCAAGATTTGATCCGTTTCAGAAATTCGAGCTCACTAGCGTTGCCGGGCTGGCATTTTTTTTTTTTTTTTTTTTAGTGGAGAACTGCTTACCTGGGTATAGACAATCTAATATTTTATTTAGAAGAATGATTCATAGCTTTAGGTTTCTGGAGTCCTGGGTTTTATATTCTTTGTTGCGTAAGTTTGGTTTGACCTTGGGCCAGTCTTTTCCCTTCATATTGCAGTGTCTCGGTGTAGAAGATGGGGAGTAAATGTTCTCTCATCAGGGTAACCGGGTAAGAGCTCTCTGAGATTTGGAGATACAGTACCTCTGTGAAAGCCTTGTGGCAGAAGGGAGCAGGAACCGAAAGGTAGCCCCCGTGGTTGGAGAGCAGAATGCAAGGTGGAGATAATCCAGAGTGATGTTGCAGACATAGGCAAGGGCCAAGCTGGGCAGAATCTTGTGGCCCTTGGTGGGGACTCGATTCCTTATCTTAAGAGCAAGGGGAGACTGTTGGAGGATTTAAATAGGTGAATGACAGAAGATCAATAGATACGCTGTTTCATCCAGTCTTCCTAAGAGATGTGTGTGGCAGTTCATATCCCCATTTGAAACAGTCCAGAAACTTAGGGTGCTGGAGATTAAGCCGCTTATCCAGGAGCAGGTACTGGTAGATGTTGGAGCCAGAGATCAACTCGGGTCAGCTGGATTCCGAAGTCCCCTGTCCTCCATCTCAGCCTAACTCAATACCAATATAACAATAACCACCATTTTAAAAGATGCTTTGAGCTCTTAAGACGAGAGATCTCCCTTAAATTACAAAGTGGTATTATGCGGCAGAAATATGAGCGGCATAGAGAGATTGGATATGCCGGGAACATTTAAAAGCCCCAGTCTGCATGGCTGTGGTCCAGCATCTTCAAGTTCCTTGCCGTCTGGTGGGGACGTCTCACTGGCAGTTATCAACACACGAAAAGGGCTGGCAGCTCTGGCCGGCCATTTGATACTGCCATTGTCCATAAGGACTCATTGTCCGTGAAATGTGTCTGAGGTACGTGCTTTCAGGGCCTTTGAGCTAGGTGATCAGGTCTGGGCAGTGCCTGCGTGGTTTCACCAGGGTAATCATGCACACCATGCCAAGTTTCTGCTTTCTTCCTCTTGGGGAGTCCGCTGTTTTCAGGTGATTCTTAGAAGCTGGTTGTAGAGATCACCATCTCCATTTTGAACCCAAGGAGCCTTGTTCAAGGTTGCAATGGGAAAACAGCTGCCGATGCTGGCCCTTGAGACTTCTGTTGGTGACGACCGGTGTCTCTTCTTTTCTAGTTGACCATGTCGTGCCTGAGCCTGGGACAAGCCTGCTGGCAGCCTTCGACCAATGGAGGGAATGGGCTGACAGCAAGTCGTGCTGTGACTACTCTCTGCACGTGGATATCACTGAGTGGCATAAGGGCATCCAGGAGGAGATGGAGGCCCTGGTGAAGGACCATGGTAGGTTGTGCTGACCAGCGGGCTCTGGGGAGAGTCCCCCTTTGATGCCTGAGCCGGTGCAGCTCTGTGAAGGATTGCTCTGTGAATCTCGCTAGCAGATCCCTTCTGTGCCTCACCTCCTCATCTGCCAGGAGAGAGGGCTGGGATGCAGCTAGGGCCCACTGGAGGTGACCATACCCAGTGCAGTAGCAGAAGCTTTCATGGACATGAGAACTTGAGCCTCACCACGGCGACCGGTTCTTATGGAACAGCTGCTCACAGCTTACTGGCTTGAGGGAACTGCACCCAGCCAGGTTGCAGAGTTGAGGCCAAGGATTTTGGGCAATCAGGTTGGGGGGCCCAGGATGTTAAGTGAAGCTCTTTGTACAGACCAATAAGAACCAGGATAGATTTGAGGGTGAGGAGGCTCTGGGACAACCTGAAGAGTCTTTTTTTTTTTTTTTTTTTTAAGAAGATTTATTTATGTGTTTTAGAGGAAGTGAGAGTGGCAGGAGGAGGGGTAGAGGGCAAGAGAGAATGTCAAGCGGACTCCCCGCTGAGCGCAGAGCCCGATCCAGGCTTGATCTCATGACCCTGAGATCATGACCTGCACCAAGACCAAGACTTAGCCATGTAATCACCTGAGCCACCCAGGTCTCCAAGTTCTTTTTTATTCCATGGGACTATTTTAGGGAGTAGGATTCTGGAGGTTGGGCCCTGGAAGATTCTAGGGGAGGCTGGAGGAATGTGAACTACCTCAAGGTACCCCTGGGACCGTTTTGTCCACAGGAACCTTGGGAGTTAGGGTGTTATCGCCAAGTCCCATGATCTTCTGGGGTCCTCTTGAGCTTGGCTATAGGCTAGACTCCTGGGGTGACATGTTGACCTCACTGGATCTTAACTGTCAGGGATGCACCTGGTGCTCTCAGGTTCCAAGACATCTAAGCTCAGAAGTACCATGAGCTGTGAATAAAATAGCAGGAGGGAAATCTCCAGGCACGGGTATGGTAGGTATCCATAGACATGGCAGAAAACGCCTAGAATGAAAGTCTGGACTCCTATGACCTTAGGGAATTAACTTAAATTTTTTAAGTCTCAATTTAAAAAAAATCTCTCACACGAGAGCATTGGACTAGATATCCTAAGATTCTTTCTGGTACGAAGATTGCACCTAAAAGAAAATAGGTCACCCTTGACCTTTGTTATTTTTGAGAATACTGAGGCTCCAGGGGGTTTAACTTTCCATACTGAAAGGGAATTGACTTTGGATCAGCCAGGAGGGTTACCATAGCAACTGTTGCCTGGCAGGAGAGAAAGGCTGGGATGTCCCAAGCCATTGAACCTGGGGCAGCGTCCAGCACCCCAGGTGGCTTGAATTAAGCTCCAGGACTAGAAGTTGTCAGTGTTTATGTTTGTGATGGATGTGGGGCAGGGATGTCTGGTCTGGTGCCTCGGTGACCAGGACTCTGAAATGCCAGGGTGAGAATTGCGACATGGGCTTGTTGGACCTTTTCTTACTTAAAAGGTTTCTAAAAAATCAGCTTGGAGTAGTTTATTTACCAAAGACAAGGCATTTATTATAGATCTTCATCCCCCTGAATCTTCTCATTCGTATTCTTAAAGTCCTAACAGTTGAGGGCAGGTTTTATTTTTTAATTTTTTAAATTGTGGTAAAATATAGCATAACCCAAATTTTACCGTCTGAGTCACTTTTAAATGTACAGTCACTTTTAAATGTACAGTCCAGTGACATCAAGTATGTCTGCGTTGTGCAATCATTATACTATCCATCCCCAGAACTTTTAATCTTTCCAAACGGGAACTCCACACCTGTTAAACACAAACAAACCCCAACCCCGCCCCCTCCTCTAGCCCCTGGTAAAGCCCAATTCTCTGTCTCTGTAAGTTTGACATATTAATGGGTCCTGCATGTCTGTCCTTTAATGACCGGCATATTTTCCTTCGCACCATGTCCTCAAGGTTCATCCATGTGACAGGATTTCCGTCCTGTTGTATGGCTGTATGACATTTCGTGTATCCATTCATCTGTCAGTGGACACTTCTGCCCTTTGGCTGTTGTGAGTAACAGCGCTGTGTATCTGGATGGGTAGACAAAGCGGGGAACTTCCAGTTTCAATAAACTTAGAGAAGAACTGTCAGGATACTAAAAAGAACTTTTGCACCCCAGTCTTATTTTTTTTTGTTTTTTGTTTTTACCAATTCTTTGTTTTACCTCATGTGGTTTATCCTTCTTTCTCTGCTCTGTCTCTGTGTCTCTCTCCTGTCCTTCTCTCTTTGTTTCTCACTCTGTACACATATGCACTGTATCATCTTTCTTATTTGCTTCCAGATTATTTGGTTTATGCATTAAAGTCACATTTCCGCCTCTATTTTGTCTGTCCACTAGGGGTAAATTCCTTCCTCGTGTACATGGCTTTCAAGGATCGCTTCCAGCTAACTGATTCCCAGGTAAGGAAAGTTGGCTTTCTGCCGAAGCTCACGGGCATTTAGTACATTGGGGCCAATGCTGTTGTCTTGGAAGCTGCCTCCAGTGTACGTATGTCCCTTAGCTTCGTGGGAAATGACTAGTGGATGAGGGTCCTGGGGTAACTTTACCTTTAGGGAGGGTATGACCCCAGTGTCCTGCCCTCCGCCCCCCAGGACTGGTGTTCCACCAGGTTCTGGAGTAGGCCTTGGAGCTCCCTCTTTGGGACAGCATGGCCCAGAGGTGTCCTCCATGAGCCTCGCCTACTCCCCATCCTTTAGGTTATGCTGCCTCTTGATTCCTGAGTGGTCCTACTCTGCCACGGGGGGCCAGAAGCCTTGACCTTGGGGCTTGTCAAGAGAGCTGGCTTGAGTAGGAGCAGCCGTGGGTGCTGTTTCTGACTCCTGTGACTGGCAAGGGCGTGGCTGTGCTTGTAAACGGGGAGATGGAAACCCATGTCTCTGTTCTCCCCCCCAGATCTATGAAGTCCTGAGCGTGATCCGGGATATCGGTGCGATTGCCCAAGTCCATGCAGAGAACGGTGACATCATTGCAGAGGTACGGCGCTTTCCTCTTCGTGGTGTCTTCATGACCTACAGGGCGAGCAGTGGGCTCGGGAAAGGGAAGGCACTCTGTAGCCCAGCTGCAAGGAGGAAAGGCAGGGTGACCCGGGCCACTGTCCTAGGACCCGGGGCTGGCAGTCTCACTGGCAGCATGGATGTTGGTGACACACACCTTCCTCTGTTTTACAGGACACTCCGCCTGTTCCCTTTCCACAGAGGAGCCATTTCTCCCGGTGCTGCCTCTGGGGTGGGCGGATGGGCGGGATGGGTGACCCCACGCAGACATTTGACACTGTGGCCCAGGGCTGGGCACACATGGGGTTTCAGCATCCCAGGGGAAGAGCTGAACACTCTTGGGAGCTCAGGTAGGGCTGGGGACAGTGTAGTGAGCCCTTCTATTCCCGAGGTCCTGGGATGAGGGCTGAGCGGTCAGCAGGGTTGTTTTTTACATTTTGCCTGAGTAACTCTTTGGGTCAAAGATCTAGCCATCAGACCCATGTGCAGTCCAGCTCTCACTAATGGCCTGGCTTTCTTTCAACCTTGCAGGAACAGCAGAGGATCCTGGATCTGGGCATCACGGGCCCCGAGGGTCATGTGCTGAGCCGGCCTGAGGAGGTGAACATCTGTTGAATGGGACATGTGACTCAGTGTCCCCTGGGGACTGCCAGAGCCACACAGAACCCACTTCCCATTGAGAATGGGGCTTCTCAGGATCTGAATTTGGGCCCTCTGAGAAGTCACTGGTTGCATGTGTGGGTGTCTATGTAGGCCATGTGAGGTCCTCGCTTGAGCTGTGGAGGAGAGCCGTGGGGGTTGTTTAGCCTGGAGGCTCTCCTTTGTGTCTCTGAGCCGCCACGTCCTTTCTTGGGTAGACATGAGCAGCTTCTTATTAGCATGCAGCAGTGTGGGTTTCATGGTTCATAACGTGGGACCTCCAGAATTTCACCACCACCAGGACGTCGTCACGGGGATCTAAAAGCTCTTCTAAATTGCTAAAAGGCATAAGGAGAATTGTCAGTTTTTCCATGGTAGGTCTGGGCAGGATATCAGCAGAGAGGGGCAGACAATCTTCCAGACCCAGAGGGACCACTGAGAGCAGGAGCACGCAGGCTGAGAGTCACTGTCTTGGATGGTTAGGCTTGTGAGACAGAAGGGAGGTACTCACATCTTACATGCTGGGGAATGTGTTTTTCTAAACTTAGAATCTGTGACCATTTTGGAAATCGGCTCCTTGATGAAAGGCTCCGTGGAGGTCAGGCTTTTGTGGACCTGGTCAGTTCTCAACAAAGAGAATGCTGGGTGTCTCATGGAAACGAACAGACTCTTCTTACAAGAGAGAAATGACAGGCAGTGACAGTCCTCAAGGAGCTGGCTGTTGGCTTTAACAGTAGGATTTTTCCTTGTGGCAACAGGTGGAAGGAGATGCTTGATCAGAGGAGTATGAATGGGACCAGTGCCCACAAAGCACAGAGCTTGAGAACGGGCGGTTCCCTCTGGCCCTGGGAAGGGTTCGTTTCTGACCTGTGGTACTGGGGCCACCGGCTCCCCCTAAGAAGAAGATAGATTTGTAAGGGTTTGGAGACCAAAGGTGCTGTGCCATCAAGATTGTCCGGGTTGGGGTGAGAGGGCAGGCTATCCATAGCTTTTTTCCTTTGACTTTGGGGGAGAAGTGAGGCTGGAAAAGAAGAAAGAAAGTCAGAAAGAGGGCAAAGAAAGAGAAGGGGGAGGAGGCCCTTGGAATGTCCTGCATGCACACAGGATTTGTATTTCCTTGTCCGCCCTTCTTCCTGCACATGCGCACACACACAGACAGGAACAGACAGACACACACATAGAGACAGAGCCACAGACATACACACACACACACCAGGGCACCTTTGGCACCATCTGTGGCCCTCAGGACACCTTCCTCTTGTCAGCTGAAGGACAGAAACTGTGACATTTCCAGTACTGTCCAGTCCCACTCCAGGCCTTAGGGTGCCGTTCCTGTCACACCATCCAACCTTCCACGCACACTAGAAAGCCGACGGGCTGAGCCGGGGCCGGCACATGGGTGAGGGAGGTTGAAGGTGACTCTTGTGGCCCCTGTGTGTGCTGTCGCTGGGGCTGGTGGACAGGGACTTGGGGAGGAGCTGATCGGAGAGAGAGGGCGATAGTCCCCGTAGCTGATGTTCAGAGTACCCGAGGCTGGCTTTGTACACCAGCGTGTAACATGTACTCACATGTGTACACACGTATACATGCATACTGGGAATGCTCGCCCTTGCATGTTTGCACACATGCGCCTGTGTGCGTGTGTGCACACAAACACACACTCGGGAGCCCCAGCTCACCGTAAAGCCGGTGGGCCCCTGTAACCAGCAATGACACCTGGCTTAGAAAGTGTGCTCTCCCCTTTGTCCAGTTGTCCCAGTTGCAGGTAGGGGAGGAGGTGTTGCCCTCTGAGAAGAGCCAGTGCCGCTTACCTTGTTTCACGAGGCTACTTCTGAGAGCCAGACTCTTGTTGAACTTTTAAGAGCCTTCCTGGGGGCCTGCTTTCCTCTCTCCTTTTGTCTGTCCTAGTATCCCCAGATCCCTGCAGACTTAAACACAGGACGCAAGCCCGGGGTTTGTGAAACGGACAAAAGCTATTGGAGGAGAGTTGTTCTCGTTGCTCTTTTGACCACTAAAGTCAAACCCGTTCTTCCACGATCAGACACAGGAGGTTTACCTTGTAGCAGTTGTTGCGTGGAGAATTTTGGGGTCCCCAGCCGTGGATTATGAGGCCTCCTTTGGGGACTGGCAGGTCTGGAGTGCTCTAGTTTGAGGAGCTCTGGGCTTTTGGGGAGCGCCCTGTTGTCTCACGAAAAGGCTATAGTGGGTGCTTTCCGGGGTCCCGTGCTTCTTAGCTGATCAGAGGCTCCCTGTCGGCCCCAGCATTTGGTTCTTCCCCTGAGCAGGTGCACTCTTAAGGACAGTCCCATGAGCCAGCAGGCATGAGCTGCTGCCTTCTCCCACAGCTCCTGGTGATGACTTTTCTGTTCGTTGCCGGGCATCTGTCGTGTGTTAGACCCTCTGTGGACAAAAAAGAGAAGAGAGCAGGAGCTTGAGCTGGACAGGGCAGTGAGGGAGACCAGCCCGCTTGCCAGCGGCAGCCGTTGACCTCGTATGAACACGTCCTTCCTTCTTGGTGTCATCCCCTGTCGCCACATCGTGGTGGTTAACTTGGCTCGGTTCTCCCCAGGCCCAGCTGGGAAGATTGAAAGGAGACCCCACCGGGGACGCAGAAATCTGGAAACCGCCTGGCCGCCCGGTGGTGCCCCGTGTGCATAATGACCGGGCCCTGCTGGGACAGTAAGACGAATGAGATGGGGATTGAGGATGAGATGGGGAGGAAGAGACAGGTGGAGAGTAACTAGGGAGGGCAGACTGTGATGGGCTCTGGGCTGAAAGACTGGCATCAGGGAAGAAAGTGGGGGATGCAGGGATGAGGGTGACAGGGACAAAATATCATCCCAGAGAAGGGAACTTTCCAGCTGGGCCCTGTGGGAAGTGCGACTGGGGTATGCAGAGATGGAGGACTGGGCATGCGAGGGTGTGTGGTATACGGACAATATTGTGTATTCTGATTGTCTAGTGGGTACCGACACTGTTGTGTGTTCCTAGGTGAGTGGCTGTCCTCTCTGGATCTTGGGGTGCCTGACCTTAAAAATCAGCAAGGTCAATAACCCCTCCAACCCCTTGATAACTCTAATGAGACAAACACAATTTTTTTAAAAAAATTTGAGCTATAATACTACTTTCACAGTATTTCAAGTGGGTGTTATTTAAATCCGTTCACTGCGTGTAAGGGGCGTGCTTAGGTACGCACAGAAGGGTAAATGTGGATCCCTTCACGGTTCTGGGAGGAACCCAGAGACTTGGGGTTTAAGTGACCTCTTTCCATGAGGTAACCTTGTAGTCAGGCCTGTGCCTTCACCGGGAGGGGTCAGAGCTCACCTCACGGAGGATGAGCAAATCCACACAGGGCCCCGCATAGAACTGGCACTTTCGCTCCATTTACTTCCTAATTGGTCTGATTTCACATTCCAGTTCACCCAGGACAGTCCCAGCCCATGCCCATTGCTCCCATGCCGTTATTAATAGTGCCTCTGTTCACTTTCAGAAGTGTTGGTGTTGGGCCCATTAATTGGGTTAGTCATTGGCGCCCCTGGGAAGCCGTGAGGCTTCTAGAGAAGTCCTTTCCGCGCTTCACACTGTGTACTCTTGAAGTGACCTCAGAGATTCCGGCCGTCCCTCCTCTGTGCTGCCCCTGGCCAGAGGCACTTCTGTTGTAACTGGAGTCAGGGAGAGGGAGGGCGGGTGGCTCAGCTATTCCAGGAATTAAAAACATTTGGAGGTTTAATGAGCTTTTGCAAGAGCCATTTGGTTTGCCTTTGAATTTTGAGACCTCTCTCTTCACATAGCTGATGCCCGAAAGGGCCAACGTGAATGAAGTTGTCTTCGTTTATTAAATTAGATTACCAGTTAACGCCATTGTAGAACTTCAGCTCTTGGTCAAGCTCCTGTAGAAGCTTGGTCGGCTAAGATAATTCCGTTAGGAGCTCAGCTACCTCTTAGGAAAAGTAGCAGCTCGCTTTAACCGTTAACATACAATAAAGTAATTTATTTGCTTGGGGAACATTTTGGGGTGACCGCTGCATACCAGGCACTACACTGGGAACTCTTGGGGGTCAGGCACAGAAGATACAAAAAATCTGAGTTGAACCTAGCCCCTTGCTGTGAGGCGTTGAAGTCACAGCTTCTGCCAGGATTTAGGGAGGGGGTAAAAGGCTTTTTGAGATCCGTCATTCTACCATTGCACAGGCTCTGCACTTGTCCATTCTAACGCATATATTTGTAGGGTATACCTTGAGCTCAGTAGTCATACTTGGTCAGGTAGTCAGCAGTAATCACTTGGGGTCTCTGGGTTATTCGTTGAAGCATCAGGTTTAAAGAATCATGAATTGGAACAGCTCTCCCATCCCACACTGAGGGTCATACCAGCCTGTGCAGCCACAGACATGTTACCCGTACTGAAGACCATGGCTTGCCACAAATCTGCCTGCTCCCTTTCCAGAGCCCTGTGAGGGTCCTTGGGTCCCATTGTGGGTGTCGGATAGAGCACAAAAATCTCATCCCTGGATGGCTTGACTCAAGACCCTGCAGAATGCACTGACTTGGGGGCAATCCTATCCGTGCCTGGTGGTTTTCTCATAGGAGCAAGCATTAAAAATCGCCTAGAGCTTAAAACCCACATTCTGGGTCCCATCCCCAGAGTTACTGATCCACTGGTTCCGGGAAGGGCCGGAGAATCTGCATTTCTTATCAACTCCTGACTGGTGCTGATGGTATAGGTCTGCTGGGCACCCTTCCAGCCACTCACAAGGTCTCAGAAGGAATGGCCCCATCATTTCCACCCACCCGTTTTGAGTGACCCTGGGAAAGTCTTCTTCCCCTCCTGTGATGCTGCTCAGGGCAGAACATGGTGGTGGCAGCCTCTCATTCCTCTCGGCCTCCGTTGGTGGGTTGAGGGTGCAGCCTGGGCACAGCTCTCACATCCACGTGCTCCTCTGCAGGTCGAGGCTGAAGCCGTGAACCGCTCGATTACCATCGCCAACCAGACCAACTGCCCCCTGTACGTCACCAAGGTGATGAGCAAGAGTGCGGCCGAAGTCATCGCCCAGGCCCGGAAAAAGGGTGAGTGTTGCCTTACCGACTGTCTGACTCCGGGCAGGTTCGTGAGGGAGGCAGGCGGCTCCTTTTCCAGACCTGCGTGCCAAGTGGGCTGTGTTCATCACGTTCCAGCATTAACCTAATTACCACCGAGCAAGGCGGGGAGCTCCAGTTTCTCCGTCTGTTCCACGGCGGCCGCCTCGTCGCCGTCTATTTAAAGCCCTGCACAGAGAGTGGGTGGGTGGGGACATTTCCCTCCCGCCCCCGCTGCCATAGACAAGTTGGCCTTGACTCGATGCAGTCTCCATAAACTAGGCACGCAGATGGCGTCAGTCTCCATCTGCCCCAGAGTCCTTCTGGAGAGCATTCTATTGCAAAATGAGTCCCTGCGCTGTGGCTGGTAGTGATTTCTGCCTGGGTGAGTAAGACAGTGTTGTGAGGGCGTAGGGCAGGGCGTTTTGCCCCCGGGCCCTCCTCATGTCTAGTTCTCTGGGTGCTTGAGTCGCTCCCTGTAAATTGTATTGACCTATTCGGGGCTGAGGCTGGCACTCGGTCAGCACTAGGGAGCCCATCGAGAAGGTTCTTGGGAGCTAGTTGACTAAGTACAGCCTCCCCTGCTGCTCGCAAAGGTCGGTCCGTGGCGCCCCTTATACGTTAAGAATGCAGCAGACCTCTCCTGTCATCTGCCATGGACTGTGAGTTTTGAGCCCTCACACCACCCACGTGTCCTGGGCTTGGGAGTCCAGGTTCGCGGACAGCCCGATGGCGCCTGGTTTGTGAGGGTGCTCATCCTGGCCTCATCATTTCTCTCCTGATCTTTGTCTGGCTTTCTCCTGGTCTCTCTCTCTTTCTCTCTTTCTGTCCCTTTATCTCTGTGTTTTTCTTTCCCTGTCAAGAAGGGAGCGGTGTGACCTTTATGCTTCTGTTTCCAGTTTTCTGTGGGATGTGATCGCATGGAGAAGGACCGTAGAAGTCCTTCAACGGTGGGTGACTTGGTGCGAGTCCTAGAACAGATTGCTCAATGACCACTGAGTCAGCTTGTCCCCAGAGATGATGGCTTCCAGACGGACCCAGCAGTTCTGTGCCCGGGCTCCTTGGCGCTCTCCCCCGGGGCCTCTGCCCGGAGGCTTGGCCACGCAAGGTTGCTGTGTTCCTATCCTCCTGGACACCTGCCCTCTCCTGGCTGCTAGTAGGAATTGCCTTTTTGAAGTAAAGGGACAGTCACTGGAGTAAGGCATCTACTCAGAATCAGTGTGGAGTTGTTTTCTGGGAGATGGCCGTGGATGATCTCTGTCAGTGACCCTCGCCTGGGCCCTTTGTCTTTCCGGGCACATGTTTGCTTCAGCCTCAGCCCCCAGCGCTGATCACGGAACCGCTGCTTCCACGGAGCATGGGGACAGTTGGCACCGTGTCTGGAGAGACGAAGTGAGTGGGTAGCTTTAGTTATTTTAGGAACCATGCTGTACCCAGATGATGATGACAAGCAAAGAGTTGAGAGTCTCCTGGGGCATAGGGCGTAGGGCATTTTAACATAGTTTTAATATAATTTAACGTTCCATTTAACAGAACGAAAAACCTGAGAACCTGCTTTCTGATTCAGACTTTTCACGTGTCCAAATCGGAGGCAGAGGAGTCAGTCTCTCACGAGAACCTGGCCCTGGCGGGCGGCGCCAGCCCTGGTCTGGGGCGCAGAGTGCTGGCCTGTGAGGCAGCTCAGCAGGCAGCTCAGGGGCTTCTCCTTCTCGTGCCTCAGTTTCCTTATTTGAAAAGGAGAGATGGAGTGTGTTACTGGATAGTCCAACCCTGCTCTAACACTCTCACCTCAGTGCCTGATGAGTCCCTCTGTCATCTTTTGGACCTTGACCCTGTGTGTGTATTGGGCAGCGAGCACTAAGAAGGGACTACTTTGGTCTGTTTGTTCCAGAACCTTGCACCTGTGAGTCCCTCAGTGTGGTGCCTCCATCACGGTTCCCATGGTGGCTTTTGCATTCCCACCGACCCCCGTAGTCTGTGGAACCCTTTGCTTTCCTCGGGCCTGAGCTGCCAGAAAGAACGTTCTGGTGCATTTAGGTGCTCATGAGCAAGAAGGAGAGATCCTTGCTTGCTTGTGGGCTCGTAAGGCTCTTTCCATCTTGTTGGAACTTCATCATAACAATTTTGGGAGGCAGCCCAGGCAGGAATTTTTGTGCTTTGGTTTACTTTGCAGCTGAGCAAACCGAAGCTCAGAGCTGGTGAGTGGAGGATTGGGCTTGATTGTCAGGTGCCTGACTTCAGGCCTGAAGAGCCACACGAGTAGCTGAGTTACCTTCATGTTTTGAGATTATTTTTATATGAGCAGTGCTGGTATGTGTTGGGGTTTAGTTTCTTTCTTTCTTTCTTTTTTTTTTTTTAAGAAGATTTTATTTATTTGACACAGAGAGAGAGAGCATACAACCAGGGGGAGAAGCGGGCTCCCTGCAGAGCGGGGGGAGCCTAATGCAGACCCGAACCCAGGACCCTGGGATCATGACCTGAGCTGAAGGTAGATGCTTAACTGACTGAGCCACCCAGGTGTCCCCGTTGGGGTTTTGTTTCTTAACAAACCTGGTAGAAACTTGAGCTTGTCACCTAGTAGAGTTGTGTGTAATACAGAAGCAAAGATTCCCAAACAACCAAGAAGGAAATAGGATAAGGTTTTATTACACATTTGCGCTCTGGGATCAAATCCCAGCTCGCATGCGTGAGGATGTGATGCCGGGCAGCTCCCATACCATCACTAGATCTCGTTTTCTGCGAGGGCAGGGGCTAGCGATAGTGACTTATCTTGTACGGGAAGATGGCACCTAACAGAGGTGATAGACGTACAGACGTTTATAATAATTCCCCGCTGTCCTCACGGTCAAAGAGTAAAGGGTTGGTTGGAAGTATAGCAAGGATGCCTGCTGATCCAGGCTAGGGGTTTTCTGCTAAGGATTCTAGTTCAGGTGCACTCTTCCAGTCCCCAGTGGCAGGTGGTAAGGCACTGCCAATTTTCTGCTGCTCCTTGTCTTCATCTGTAAAATGGATAGATGAAATCTTCATTTATTCGGCAAACTTTTATTGTGTGATCCTGCAGACTTTTGCAGTGGAGGCGAGACATGGTCCCAGCCCTCAGCTCCTTCGCTCGTTGGGGTGGGACACTTGGATAGAAAGTCATAATGGGAAATGGTCACTTGCATGCCAGGTATGGTTAGAATACAGAGGAACGGGCCACTGTTTACAGACACACCCCACCTGTCTCAGGGAGATCAGGCTGCATAAGGGCACTCGACATTTCTCTACAGTGAGAGTGGTTGAAAGACCATGATTTTATGTCTTCTTAATGCCCATGTGCTTCTCCACCTAGAAGGCTGCTGGTCCTAAGTCTGAGACAGGAGATATATAGGCTAGTGAGGATGGGAGATGACCGTAAGTGAGAGGATATTCTATGTGCACTAGACCCAGCGTGACTACCTGCCATCCTCCCATCTCCCGGAGAGACGGCGTCACTTGGGCTGTTCCCTCTGTGCTGTGCCCATCAGCAGGGCTTCATATCATCCACCCCATTCTGTAGATAAGGAAATGAAGACACAGCCTGGAAAAAAATATTTGGGGCAGTTTTCACTCTTCAAAAGAACTTAGACATTGGTCAATTCGATAGGCTCATTTCGTGGAAGAGACGTTAAAATGCAGAAAGTAACTATCTTGCCCCAGGTCATCCAGCCCATGGTTCTGGACTCCTGGCCACCTTTTTCCACTGAGGGTCCAGGGTGGGGATTTCTCTAGAAATGGCTCCCTCAGACTCCGCTTTGTCCACGAATGGAATCTAGCGTGGCTGCTGGTGCCTTCTGTGTAGGAATGGTAGTGTGTCAGCTGTGCCTGATAACCTCATCTGACAGACGTCCTTCCCTTCCTCCTCCTCGTCCCACCCCTGTAACTCAGAGGCGGAAATGTTTAGAACATCTGGTGACTGCTGAGGCATGTTAAACCCTGGGAACCCAAGCTGGAACCAAAACTTCCTATGCCCTTTGGGTCAATCGGAATGACTCCGGCGTCATGAGAAACTTGTGTTCGTGGGGCCTGTGAGGACCACCCCAACTTGGGGATGAAGCCTTAGCATTAAGTTAATTCACAACTTAATGATCTTGACATATGGTTGGCTTGTGACCATCATAAAATCTCACCAAAATCTGGGTTAGGGCTCTTCAGAGAAACAGAGCTCATATATGTATAGGGAGAGGCAGGGAGGGCGGGGGGAGAGAGGGAAGGAAGGAGAGAGAGAATGAGGGGCAGGGGAAGAGAGGGAGAGAGAAGCAGACTGGTCTGAAGCAAGAGGCTCTCAGGGTTGTGGGTGCTGTGAGGTCTGAACCCAGGCAGGCCCGCAGACTCGGAAGATTCGAGGCTGCAGCCCGAGCCCGAGGCTGTCTAGAGGCGGACTTCCTTCCCAGTCAGGGCCTTTGCCGGGCTGGGAGTTCAGTGCCCTGTTGTCGTGTAGCTACTTGCAGAATGAGACTCTGGGGTTGGTTTCCAGCCATCTGAACTCTGAGACTGCTGGAGATAAGGCTCTCTTTCAGGGCAGATGTGGAAAGTTTTGTGTCATTTCTGTAGCACTCGGGCCGGGGGTTTGAGTCACTGGACTCATCTTTTTCTTTCCCCACTTTGCCCATGTCATTAGGAAGAGCCAACCAATCTTGTTAGACTCAGTTTGACAGAAATGTTCTACGGAATCAAATCCATGGTCAACCCAAACTTAGCCTCTTCTGAGAAGTATCTGATAGGGGAATCCAGTGGTGATATTTTGTGCATCTCTGTTGACCCAACACGCCATGGACCGGTAGTGCTGGTTATCCATGGAGAGCCCCTAGGCTGTTGAATTCTGGCTGTGGGCTCTCTGAGAGGAGAGGGAGAGTGGCTGTGTGTGTTTGTGTATGTGTCCCTGTCCCAGTTGATTTCTTACTGTGCTTTCGTGGCTGCGTTTTGAAATACACATACATGGTTTCCCATTGTTTGTACTCTGGATTTGTCCTCCTGCTTCTCGTTCATGGGAAATGACCTGTCAGAGCCGGGAGCTGTCAAACACTTCTAAACCCCAGCCTCGCATTTATTCTCCACGGATGCACTCAGGCCCCAGGCTCGTGGTGAATAAACACCACTGCCAGGGCCTTACAGTTACTGTCCATGCTAGAGGGCCTGCCAGAGGCTGGCTGGGGGTCACATCCTTCAGTTCAGACTTTGCCTGGAGAAGAAATAACTGCTGCAGAGGAAGAGTCAGCAGTGTGTTTGGAGGAGTGCGTGAAGGCAATTTCAGCTTATTTCATGGTTTATTATTTTTGGGAGTTCTCTCTGGCACGCACTTTAGTGGCGTCTGTGGCCTGACGGAGGTCCGAAAGCTCATTCATGGCTCCCTTCCAGATAGGGTTTATAAAATGGGAGAGGTGCCCTGGGAAGGGACTGGGCAGCCATTCGGACAGGGGGGTGGGGCCCCGTACTTGTGGTCCCACATCTCCCTGGAGGTGGAGGTCCCCTACAGGATGGCTTAACTCCTGCCCTGCCTTTGGGGGCTGAAGAAAAGAAATCAACCGAGAGCCAGCAAGGACCACTGAATCCCTTGGAATGTGAACAGGCCAGAGCAGACAAGAGCCACAAGATGCCTCCCTCCTTCTCTAGGATCCCCATCTTAGCTCGGCCCTGGGCCAGGTGTCCTGTTCATCCTCAGTCTCAGGAGGCAGGTTCTGGTGTGTGATGGCCTTGGAGCTCTGACCCCGTGCTGGGCTTCCCGGGGGGTTGCTGGCTGGGTTCACCCCTTTGTGGGGAACTGCGCATTCCTGTGCACAGAGAGGACAGGACTCGACTCCCCAGCCTGATTTGTATTTCACGGAAGGCCATGGTGGTTGAGGACACTCACAGTTGTGGGATCCAGGAGGTGTTACAGGAACCAGATGCTCCTTGTACGAAAGTTTCAGGGAGAGGATGAGCAAGAACAAGTTACCGGAAAATGTTTACGCTTGCCCATGGATTTTCAAAGAAGGTCTGACCACTCTTGTTCTCTGAGCGTTCCGCTCTCTAGAACCTATTCATGTCCACGGAACCAGGAAAGCTTTAGGGTGGGATCCTTTGGTTCCCTAATGACCGGCAGAGACCTCCCCTCTGTGCTCAGGCAGTAGTGGTACCTCCAGACCCGGCTGGGTCAGAAGGTCCCGCTGAATGTGCAAACCAAAAGCTGGGAGCCGGAGGTCCCGTGAGAGCCCAGGGCCCAGCGCTGGTCTGCTTGGCCATTTGCGTTTAAAAATGGTGCTGGCAGCAGCTAAAGCCTTCTCATTGTGCAGTGTTCTTCCACTTCGGGGTGAGCTGGAGCCGTTTGTGCAGCTGCCCAGCTGGCTCCTCAGGACCAAATCCTGCCTGGGAGGCTTTGAGTGGATCAGGAACTCAGGAGCCTTTCGGATGATTCTGAGCTTTGGCCCTCTTCTGCCTGGGGGCTTCCTGCTGTGTGAAGCTTTCCTCAGGGTTCTGTAGCCCGCTGGCCCTCCAGCCTGGGATTGTTACTGATTTCCTCAGGCGAGCTGCGCTCCCCCAGCTGGAGAGCTGCTCCTCTGTAAAATTCCTGAGGATCGAGCAGCAGGGAGGGTGTTACGGTGTATTATCAAGAGAAAAGTCCTTGGAAGAGGCTGGGGAGAGGAAAGGAGGTGCATTCCTGACTGGGAAGTGTTTGGCCTTGAGGGCCTTGTGTTTGGAGAAGCGGGAACCCTGTGGGGGTTGCTGTGGGGGTGAGTCATCCATGTATACAAAGGGAGGAGGTGAGGAGAGATGCATTCCTGGTGGTAGTTAAGGCTGGCTGAGGTCAAATTCCAGCACTGATGCCCTCGATTATGTCCTTTCATCAGTGTGAAACACATTTATTGAGTGCTTACTGTGTGTAGGTAAACTCGTTTTCTTAGGAATTGTCCCATCAGGTGGAGAACCAGAAAATTCAAAATTGGGTGATGATTGGATTATTGGAGGTGAGGACCTGGGTGAGTTGTGGACGGTGCTGAGGAATGGGTGAACTTTGATACGAAGCTGGATGAGGAAGGGCATTAGATGCTTCCTTGGAAAGTTTGTTTCAATTCTTGAAGGCAGGAGGGCTGCTTAAGAGGAGTTTATGCAAGAGAATGGCATGGGAAGATTGCTCTGAAAGTGTCACAGGGAATGAGCAGAGGGGTGTGGAAGAACTTGGAGAAAGCAAAAGCAAATATGAGCTGTGATTGGGAGGCTGCGTCAGAATGAGCCCGGGAGCAAGGAAGAAGGCCTGATGGAAGGGAAGGAATGTGGGGTGACCAGGGAAGGATGTATTTAAGGTGTCGAAGCCCTGGCATTCAGTGGCTTTGGGACTCCCGATTTTCTGGCTTGCACTGGAACAGAGAGGAGGACGCGATTTGACGTTCTCAGATGATGTATTAAGTTAGGCCAAGCTTCTGGAAACACTAACATTTCAGCAGTGTAACTGTGCAGGGTCCCACATTTCTCAGTCTTGCCGAGTCGGCGGTGCCTCTGCTGGCTGTTGGGGACAGTGGCCCTCATGTAGGGATTCAGGGATTCACTTTGTCTCTTGGACCCACCCGCAGGGCTGTAGATAGGTTCCCAAGTGTTTCAGCCCACTGGTCTCAGGTCTAACTTCCTCTCTCAGCCCCAGAGCCAGACTGGGGTAGTGCAAAGGAGGGCAGTGGGGCAGTGTTGGGAGAGCCGGGAAGTGTTTTGTGAGCTGCAAGGTTCAGCTTGAGGTGGAGGGATGGTCCCATGGATGGCCCCAATGAGAAGGTCTGGATGGCATTTGGGAATGGGTGCTTGGTTGAGCAGGAGGTTGTTAGTAGACATGGGAAGCAGCAGTGTTAGAGGTAGAAGAGTGGGGCCCAAAGGAGGAGTCTTGGAGAGCACACTTTGGGTGGTGACTTCAGCTGGTGGGGCTCTCTGGCCATCAGCGTCCTTACTTGCAAGAGGGCACTGGTGTCTCCTTGGAGGGGATGGCAAGAGCCCGCAGACCGCAGCCAGGCCAGCAGTGATTCCCACCTGGGGGGTTTCCTTCCCGCGCTGTATCGTGAGCACTCAGCCTTGTCTTTCTGTTTGTCAGGAACCGTGGTGTATGGTGAGCCCATCACTGCCAGCTTGGGGACTGATGGCTCCCACTACTGGAGCAAGAACTGGGCCAAGGCCGCTGCTTTTGTCACCTCCCCGCCCCTGAGCCCTGACCCGACCACTCCGGACTTTCTGAACTCCTTGCTGTCCTGGTGAGTCCTGGTGACCCGGTCATACTCCCCATTCCCAGCCTCTCCCCAGACTGGCTGACCCATCAGGGTACAGCCTGGTGGACAGAAGCAGACTCGCACACAGAGAGACCTTTGTTCTCAAAATTGAGATTGCAGAGCGGGAACGGGGCATTATCGCACTGACGTTGTTCTGCGGGGAAAATTCAGATAAAACCTGTGCCATCTTGAAAGTCAACCAGCGAGGATGAAGTATCAGAAGGCTTCCAGTGTGGCGCTGCATCACCCAAAGATTAGATACCTCACGGAAGGGATTTAGATACACAGCAGTGTTACAATGAAGCTTCAGGACCGGGTTGCTTCCTCCTCAATGTCCTGTCTCCTGAGGGGGGAGGATAGGCTAGTTCAGAAACTTCCGGTGGTTTGGCAAATGAAAAAAAATCTGTCCAAGGGTGACTGGACGTCAAAGATTAGTTAAAAGCCGGCTGTGTGTTTTCCTTCCAGCGGAGATCTGCAGGTCACTGGCAGTGCCCACTGTACATTCAACACTGCCCAGAAGGCTGTAGGGAAGGACAACTTCACCCTGATCCCTGAAGGCACCAATGGCACCGAGGAGCGGATGTCTGTCATCTGGGATAAGGCTGTGGTAAGGAGCAGGGGCCTCGCTTGTGAACTGGTATCCGCTTGCCCCTGCCTCCTCGTCTCACGGTTGTGGGTCTCACGGAGGCCTTGAAATGGCAGTGGAGAGAATTCTAGAAGCTGGTACTTGTGTGACAGTATTTTTCCAGTTTGGAAATCCCAGACAGCTCCTTAGAGGTCATTTCCTCCTAAACATTACATATGTATTTATTATCGTTGTCCTCTGGGTCAGTGGAGACTGGGAAAAAAAAAAACAAAACCAACCCAGAGACTTTTTAAAATAAGGACTTTTTTGATCACTCAGGCAAACACTTTTTTAGCAACCTGGTGGTGACCGGTCTCAGGCAATCTTCCACTCTGGGAAATGGGCTCCGTTTCCTTAAAACTGTCTCTTCGGGCTCTCTGGAGTTAACCTTTCTGCCTGCTGCAGGCTTCTGGCAGGCTTGTTTTGAATGTCCACCAACCTTTCCGGGGTCCTTTGGGCTCTGATTTGCAGTGTTTTAAAACGTAGTAACACAACAGGTTTTTCTGGTTCTTAACGATTTCTTTAGATTATGGAAACAATATGTCCTTATTCCAAAAAGAGTAGGGAAGGGAGTCAAAATCCCTCATCACACATCTTTCAGATAACTGCAATGAACATTTTTGACAAATGTCCTTCTGGTTTTTGCCGGTGCAAGAGCACACGTGTGTGTGTATGCTATGTGTGTGTGTGAGTGGGTAGGTAACACTGGCATCATCTATATATATATATTTTGTGGCCTGTTTCATAAAAAAATATTTTGTGGCCTGTTTTATGAAAACAAGGTATCATGAAAATACCACCACTTCCTTAAATGTACTTGAAGAACTTGGCCTTTGGTAGCAGCAGATTCCATCTTAATGCTGGTCTGTAATTCATTGGTCATTCTTTGAATGTTCATATTGTTTTCTTTTTTTTAGAAAAAGAAATTTTTTTTTTAACTGGGACGAACATCTTGTATACACATCCTTGGACAGATTTTTAATGATGCTTGTAGGAGAAATTTCTAGAAGTGGTATTCGTGGATCAGAGGGTTTGTATATTTTTGAGGCTGTTTATGCCGACTTCTGCCGCTAGGCCCAAATTGGTATTATCACCAGCAAAACAGAAGTCTTACTGACACGGGTGGCGCATTTGTTTTACACTTAATTCTTCAGTGACTGATTGCAGCGAATTTCTTTTTCGTGTCCTTAATTCGACATTTGTCTTTCTCTCTCTCGATACTTGCTCATTTTCTTTGCTCATTTTTCTACGAGCTTCAGAGCGGGCTCCTTAACTCAGAAACAGGCAGTCATTTCCTCAGAGTCTATCTGAAGGGAAGAGGAAGACAAGCGGTAGAGACGAGGAGCTGCAGGGAAGGCTGTGAGGAGACCGGGGCTGGCCCCTACGGAATGCCACGGACAGCCAGACACCGGCCTAGGACCTCTGACTGGGCCAGACTGGAAGCCGAGGGCTGCACCGTGGTTGTGAAAAGACCAGTTTTTCCAGCCAAGCAGTGTTTCCTGAAGAGCCCGTGCTTCAATTTTTTTTTTCCTTAACTTTTTACTTATAGATTCAGAGGAAGTTAACAAAGACAAGACAGAGGGGTCCTGTGTACCCTTTATCCGGTCTCACCGATGCATGATTATGGCACCATACCCAAGCCCACAGAGTGACAGTGTTGCAATGTTCGCATGTGGTTCTGTGTCATTTTGCCATACGTAGGGTCATGTAACCACCTCCACAGTCAGGACCCAGATTTCGTCCATCGCCACAAAGACCCCCCTCTTTTGCTGCCCTGTGCTAGTCGCACTGACACCCAGCCCCTGGAGGAATCCCCACCTCGTCCCTTGTCTGTCCTCCATCTCCATAACTTCGTTATTTTGAGAGTGGGCTAGAAATAAAGCCTTGTGGTATGTGGCCTTTTGAGATTGGTTCTTTGACTCTGCACAATGCCCTTAACATCCATCCAAATTGTGTGGATCTAATGCGTGTTCCTGCTTTTGCTAAGGAGTGTTCCACCCTTCAGCTTTTTAACTTGCTTTTGGGGTGTACGTGTGTGTCATACTCTTCAGGTTACTGGGAAGATGGACGAGAACCAGTTTGTGGCCGTGACCAGCACCAATGCAGCCAAAGTCTTCAACCTTTACCCTCGGAAAGGCCGCATTGCTGTGGGATCTGATGCTGACCTGGTCATCTGGGACCCCGACAGTGTCAAAACCATCTCTGCCAAGACCCACAACAGCGTAAGTCCTGTTAACTGCATGGACCCAATCCCGAACGAATTAGAGTCCCAGAAAGAGACTGAGGCAGGGCGAGTCCCCAGAAAGAGCTTGCTGTGATAGGAATAAACTTTTTCCCAGGGTATATTATAACTTGTAATTTGCCGAGGGGGAAAAAAAAAAAAGCTGTCTTCTTATCTTTGGTCAGGACAGTAAGACTGTTCCTCTTCTCAGCATTTTGGAGTTCTTTATAGGTAGAGCTCTCTGTCTGTAGACCTTCAGAGCCTCCAAAGTCATGCCAAGATGTCAGAAGCTTCTAGAAGTCAGGCACTGCCCCATTTTAATGGTGGAGGGCAGCACCTTTCATGGCAGTGCCTGCCACAGTGGACCCACAGCAAATATTCAGATGCCCATTGGGCACTTCTCTTCTTTTAAGCCACTGCTTTCTCATGTCAGTGTTCTAGACAAAACCTCTCAATGACAGATGGCTCTTGTGGTCTTAAAGGAATGAACTTTGAGTTGACTTTTTCCCTCCATCCCGTTGGCTGGCTTAGCTTCCCAGCATAGTGTTACAGCTACACCTACGTGTAACTTAGATCACAACCTTGTGGGGATCTAGAACGGCCTTGGCGGGCAGAGCTCCTAGGGTCCTGCCCAGTGAACATGCCTGTTCATATGCATTAACAACGCTGTCCCATTCACTCTTCATGGGGCCTTCTCAGTAAAGAGATGGCACCATGACCACAGTTGCTTAGTGGGAAGATAGGAAAAGGAAGCTTTGAGAGCTTATGTGACCAGTCTGATGTTACATGGCTATTTTGTGGTAGAACCGGAACTAGAACCCCCAATTGTCCAGGGTTCTTCCCTAGCAGACCACACATGCAGCCTCTTGGGCAGGCTTAGACGGAGACAATGCTTCCCCTCCCTGGCAGTCCCTTCTGCAGAGGGGATGGGTGAACGGGGCTCATTATTTAAGCTGTGGATGACTTAGCTAAGGGGTGTGCGTGTGGAGCCCTTACCGTGGCAGGAGAGAGGCTGTGAGGAAGAGAGGATTTGAGGAGACAGAGTCTGCTATTCACGTGTCGCTCCCAAACTTTCCCAGAGTGATAGCACTGCCCTGCCTCTACTTCCAGGCAGCCCCGTGTAAGAGAAGTGCCTCTGATCTGTCCTCACCTGAATGGTTTGGAGAGTCCACACTAAACACATTTGTGCAGCATTAATCATCCGGGAAAATACAAATGAGAGGGTTTCCCAGCGTAATACGGTGTTTCATACTACTGGGCTAATTAGCTTTAATTTGGAGCATTTAGCTAACTATTACTGAGCCCGTTGCTAGAAGCGTCTGCCTGGGCTTTTCAGGCATCCAGCCAGATGAGTCATTTTAGGGAGCCCCAGGGTTGGATGTAGGTTAAAAGTGTCTATACCTGGTGAGCAACGCAGCCTCACTGCCTTGCAGTTTGGCGGAGGGGAGGGTCGGTTCTGTATTCCCTGAGCTGTGATCCAATCATTGGGCTTGTTAGTTTGTTAGTTTTAAGTGATGTAGATTCATGGGGCTGGTTCTTCCCATCTTTTACAAAATGGGGGATGGCTCAAAACCCTTTTAGTCATTTGTGATCTGTCGTTTATAGGCAATTAAATCAGCATGGCTCTGTCATTAAAGAGCTCGCAGTCCTATTGTGAAAGGACAATAGAAAAAAAACCAGACCATGGATGACTAGACATTTCCTAAATGCCTGGTCTGTGCCAAGTACCGTGCTGGATGCTTCTGTTCCTTTTATTTCCTTGAATCTTGGCATCAGTCCTGCGGGGTGGGCTTTATCCCAGGGAAATGAGGAGCCGTGAGGGACTTGTCCAAAGTCACACAGCCGGGGTATGGCAGACCTGGGATATGAACCCAGGGCGGATGGCCCCACATCCAGGGTGGTCGCCAGTCCTCCATTAGGGCGCAAGAAGAGCTTGTTGGAGTGTAGACACAGGTGTGGAGTAAAAGATGGGGCTTGATGGCCTCAGGGTGACACACACCCTGTCCAAGGTCGGAGATGACAGGAATCTGACAGTGTGATCTACCCGCGTATGTTGCTTTCGTGTTGTCATATTCATGTAAGCCTCGGGGGAGAGGCAGATGGCGAACCTGTAGTTTTGAGGCAGGATTCAAGTGATCTACTCAGAATTCCACACACAACTCCTGGATTTCACCAAATCCGAGATGCCTTGATATGAAGCTATCTATTCCCTGAGTTTGCATACCACCATGAAAGAAGACGCACCACTTTGAGTCTACTATGAGACTCCTTTAGGGCTCGCCTGTGCTTCACATAGGACAACTGAGAGGCGACTCTGCCCTGGAGAAAGGGGGGCAGAGAATCCTGTGTGCCTCGAAACATCGGCATTGGGTGCCGAGCAGGCAGAATATGTCCTGAGAGGCTGAGCTGCAAGCCGGTCCTCCCGCACATTGGTGGTGTGAATTCCTGCTGCCACAGCAGTCCACAGAAATGTCAGGCTGAGCAATTGATGTGAAATGGCCTCAGCATGGTCACCCCCTGGGCTGGTGGGAAAAGCCAAGCTAGAGCCCGCCCGCAGAGCTCATTCCGTTGCTGTGAGACACGCACTGATTCCAGGCATGAGTGTCTTCAAATGGATGACAGACAGTCCAGACTTGAGGACACACAGTCTGGTCCCAGAGTGCATTATGGAGCCACCCCTCCCCTCCTTCCTGCAGGTGTGTCTCTGCCTCACTCCTCAGGTAACTTCCACAGGATTCTTTGGGGTCTCGAGCAGTGCCGACGGCCTTTCCCTGCTGTCTTTAACCAACAGCACGGCATTCCGACGCTGAATGTGAGCTGTGAAGCCAGCCCAGGGCTCCCCATCCTCCTGAGCCACTGTGCCAGGCAGAAATGTTCTGAACTGCACTGTCCCATTACAGCTCTCTCTTCACAGGCTGACCCCTGAATGCTGATAACCTGTCTGACTTTCCCCAGAAAGCCATGCTGCTTTCTCTGGTGAGAGCTTCCCTGTGAATTCTCCAGCCACCGTCATTCATGCCTGGGAACAGGGCAGGCAGGAAGAAGTGCAGGACATTGTGGAACCTGGGGAAGGAGCACAGGGTGAATCGAAGCTGGGGGATGGGACCGGGGCCTCCTCTTTTCTGTTGCCTTCTTCTGCAACAGCAGACTCACATGCATGCAAAGATCCCGCCTGTCTTCCAAGAGGAAGCCCGGATATGTCACCCTGCAAAGCCTGAAGCTAGAAGGATAGCTTCATGGTTCCAGAAGTCAACTAGACGTCAACATTTCATTGAAGGAATTGGCTCGAGTTCCCACAGGCTTTTCACTCAGGGACTGCCGTTGAACCTTGTTGCTAACAGATTGAGAACCAGGAAAGCCAATGGGAAAACCTGCTCATGGGTGGCCCCATTTCAAAATTTAGAACTTGGTCAGAGAAGATCTTCAGATTTTAGCCCAATGGGTGCTTTAGTCAGTAAGGACAAAGCTGCCGCTCGTACAAGGAATCCCTTCCTTTGTATTTGTGTAGCATTTACAAACCCTCGTGCTTTTCCACACAGTTTTTCTGATCAGCTGTTTTCCCCCCAGAGTTTTGAGAGGCAGGGAAAGATAATTCTAGACAGGAAAGTGAAGACAGATTAAGTGCCTGCTGGGGTGGGCATTTGGGACAGGGCCTTTCTTTTGTTTGTGAGGTCTTGCGCAGGGTGTATGCTAACGTTTTCGTGCTCTCTCTTCCTAGTCTCTCGAGTACAACATCTTCGAGGGCATGGAGTGCCGTGGCTCTCCGCTGGTGGTCATCAGCCAGGGGAAGATCGTCCTGGAGGATGGCACCCTGCATGTCACCGAAGGCTCTGGGCGTTATATCCCCCGGAAGCCCTTCCCTGATTTTGTTTACAAGCGTATCAAGGCGAGGAGCAGAGTGAGTAGCTTTGATCTTACAAACTGTTTTTATTATGGGTTACGTTCAATTCTGTACATGCCGACTAAGCACTTTGAGTTAGAATATTGAGAGGAGGAGGTGGAGGAGTATGGAGGAGAGATGGCTCATGAATAAGGGATACATGATCTTTTTATTTCTGGAGCTCAGAATATCAGTAGATGAGTCAGGTATGTCCATAGCCAGCCAGAATGAAGTAAGACTGGTGTGTGTGGGATGTATAGTGGTTCAGAGGAGGTAGCCACTGCCGTGGGATCCTAGGGAAAAGTGTCATGGGGAGAGGGCATTTTGAGTTGGGTTTTGAGGATGAGGTAGGAGTTTGAGAAGTCAAAGAAGGGAGACAAGGAAATTAGAATGTCATGAGCAGGGAAGATGTACAGTGTATTCAGGGCGTGGTAAGGCACTGGTACTTGAGGACTGTGAGGCAGAGAACGGACAGAGCTGTGAGGGAATTACAGAGAGAGTGAGATTGAAAAGAAGTTTGAGCGCCTGATCTTGAACATGAGCTCAAATCTTTTCACATCATGTTTGGAGTTTCGAACTTGGTTATAAGTTAAAGTGCCTCCGGGGGGACAATGGTAAGAGACATTAGTCAGTTTTTGTAGAGTAACCAACTACCCATGGTCCACCTTGGGGGAACTTCAGCCTGGAGTGGTGGGGGCTGGCTCCTCGCTGACATCTGTCCCCACTGTATGTGTCCATAAGGGGAGCCCTCCATCCCCGCATCTCACAGGCCTGTCCTAACTGCCGTTCCTTCCCCCTTCAGAGAGTTGCCTGGGAGATGTCCTCTGTGAACGTGGCCTGAGTCAAGGGGCTCTTGTGTTTTGCAGCTGGCAGAGCTGAGAGGGGTTCCTCGTGGCCTGTATGACGGACCTGTGTGTGAGGTGTCTGTGACACCCAAGACTGTCACTCCGGCCTCCTCGGCTAAGACATCTCCTGCCAAGCAGCAGGCCCCACCTGTCCGGAACCTGCACCAGTCTGGATTCAGTTTGTCTGGTACGGTTATGGTTTGGTTGGGCCCAGTTCCACGGGACCTTTCTCGCTGAACCAGCAAGGCTCATTTCGTTTTGTTTTGTTCCTCCAAAGATTTTATTTATTTATTTGACAGAGAGAGAGAGCCATAGAGCACAAGTGGAGTGAATGGCAGAGGGGGAGGTAGAAGTAGGCTTCCCACTGAGCAGGGAGCCCAATGTGGATCTCGATCTCAGGACCCTGGGATCATGACCTGAGCTGAGGGCAGATGCTTAACCGACTGAGCCATCCAGGTGCCCCAAGGTGTGCTTTCGTTAAAGGGGGGAACTGGGAAGGAATGATGTTCATGAGAAATACTAATATCCCCAGAAATGTAATTCCTACGAAATGACCAGTTGGGTCATTTCAGAATCTTGACATGAGTTTACATCACATACAACGTCATGATGTGCATACTCTGTATATATAGAACTTGATGTAGTAAGAGGACATTTCTCCAAAGTCTCGTGTCCATCCTAAAAGAGGGTGTTGTGGTATTTCAGAACTCTCTTTGCCCCCATGTATGCAGCACATCGTGGTAGCTCAGCCTGTGGGGTCTGGAGCTTGAATAGCTTGACTGTAGCCAGACACAGCTATGCCTCAGTCCCCTCATCTATGGAATGGGTATAAGAGTAGTGGCTACCTCGTGGGGCTGTCAGAAGGTTTAAACAAATGACCATCCATGTAAAGTGCTCACAGCAGAGCCATTTGATAGTTGTTATTTGTATGATGTCAGCAAAGGTGAGCCGTCCAGATTGTCAGGCTTCCTTACTTGAAACTTGTGCTCCTCCATTTGGTCTATGGCTAAAAGCCTTCTTTTCAAGCTCCCTGAGCCACAGATAAGTATCCCACTCTATGGGATGTTAAAGAAACAGTTAATCTGATAGGTTTTTTTCCCTTGTCAAATATGCGGGGTTTCAGAAAGTTACCATGTATAATTCCATCTGTGGGTTACCAATTTTCAAAAATTTTATTATTTCGGTTTTTTATTTTTTTAGAGGGAGGAGGGACAGAGGGAGAGGGAGAAAGAGAATCTTTTTTTTTTTTTTTAAGATTTTATTTATTTATTTGACAGAGATCACAAGTAGGTAGAGAGGCAGGCAGAGAGACAGGAAGGGAAGCAGGCTCCCCGCTGAGCAGAGAGCCTGATGCAGGGCTCCATCTCAAGACCCCAGGATCATGACTTGAGCCAAAGGCAGAGACTTGAACCCACTGAGCCACCCAGGTGCCCCGAGAAAGAGAATCTTAACAGGCGCCAGCCACATCCAGTGTAGAGCCCATGGGGCTTGATCTCAGGACCCTATGATCATGACCTGAGCCGAAACCAAGAGTCAGACACTTAACCAACTGAGCCACCTACGAATTTTCAAAAAATTTTGAGAAGAACAAGCGCTAGTTTTGTCAGAGAGTGAAATGGGCATCGTCATGTCTGTGTTCTTTTATCTGATTGGGCCATTCCAATCTAGGGACGCATCCGCACTCTTACTCCTGGTTACACAGCAGAGATACAGAGTTGGGGGAACAGAATGCTGGAGAGAAGGCTGTAGAAGCCTTCAGAAAAGCCACACAGTCTGACTATCGAGGACACAGGCAGGCTGCAGTCTCAGTCAGTCTCCAGCTGAAACATGGTGTTATTTTATATACAGTTTTACTCTTTCAAGGGAGGGACCCAGCCAGCTTTTGCAAGGACTGCTTTCCAGGGTCGGTGATTTCTTTGGCTACCTTAGGCAGGTCCCTTTTTTGCAGTTTAAACTTGCAGTGAGGTTTTGGGAGAGGAATAGAGACGGCCTGGCCCTTTTTCTCCTGGGCTGTGCTGTTCTGGTTTAGAGGGGGAACTGCTGTAACTGCCGCCACTTCACGCGACCCTTTTTGACCCCCATCCCTGTCTCCTCTCCAGGTGCTCAGATCGATGACAACATTCCCCGCCGCACCACCCAGCGCATTGTGGCTCCCCCTGGTGGCCGTGCCAACATCACCAGCCTGGGCTAGAGGCCCGGCCCACAGCCTACTTGGGGATGGGGGATGGGACACCTGAGGACATTCTGAGACTTCCTTCCTTTTTTTTTTTTAAGAGCCTGTGATAGTTACTGTGGGGCAGCCAGTTCACGGGGCTCCCTCTTGGGCCCTGCACTCCGTCCCTCACCCGGAGTCACTGATTTTGCTCACCCCTTCCCTATACATCTAAGGAATATCACACCCAAGCCTACCCACCAACCCCATACACGGAACTGCATCCAACACTCAGACATGCGAAACAAAGCAAATCACAACGAGGGCGTTTTTCATCTCTAACCTCTGTTGTACTTGTTACCATCTTCTTTTTCATGGGGGGAGGGGGGCGGGGTGGGGGGAAGATAAAGTGAATTGCCCAGAGCTGCCTTTTTCTTTTTAAATTTTGAAACGTTTTCTTCATGGGTTTGGGGAAAGGGTGGGTGGGGGAGGGGGGAGAGTAAGTTTTTGTTTATTTGTTTTTTTTTTTCTTTTTACATACTAAATTGGGACGCCTAATTCAATATTAATACAAGGGGTTTGAACTGGACATCCTAATGATGCAATTATGTAACCATCGAGCTGCTTCAGGGTGGTTGGCAGACTAGTGTCCCTCCTGAGAGGCTCCGAAATGTCCGCATTGCATTCCATCGTCTTCTGCGTCAACTGTTGATAAAGGCAGGTTTTCTTTTGGCCTAGATTTTGCTGCAGATTACATTTCTCGAGAATTCTCTTCTCCTTTCTTAACATCTTTTCTGCTCTCTCTCTCTCTCTCTCGCGCTAGCTTTTTCATTCATGACTGTTTTCACGTCTGTCCCTTTCTTTGTGTTTCCTTCAGCCCTTGTCTCCAAGACCCACATTTTTTACCCGTTCCCCCGTGTCTTCTCAGATGACCAGGTCTCCTGTCTTAGCGTGGTCGTAAGAACCTGCCTAGAAGGGTTTGAGCTTTGTCACTGCAGCCATAGTAATATGCTTTCCTAGTCCACACACGACTGGTGCTACCCACCCACCCCCACCAGGATATGCGTTTGAGTTCGGGATGCTTCCGGGTGCAGTGGAAGGGCTGAGCTACCCACACTCACCTGTGGGCTCAGCATAGAAACTCGAACAGTACTGAGATGTTGCAGAAACCTGAGGCTATAGGACATAAGTTTTTTCCTCCGTGCAATGCTAACTAGCTAAAGAAAAATGCGGTCAAATCTGTACATTGAGCCCCATGACCCAAGTGAACCAGTCATCCTGGAGCCGGCCACCAGCTCAGTGTTGAGCTGGTGCAGGTCTGACCCTGAGGCCTGCTCTTTCCCGGCTAAAAGTATCTTTTGGGATTCCAGAGCACTCTGGGGCTTCTCATTTCGGGGCAAAAAGTATTTTCTTGTTCAATTGTTTTGGGAGATGTCATGCAGTACTTCTACACGAGATACATTCCAAGACCCCCAGTGGATACCTGAAATCGCAAATAGTACTAAACTCTATATGTATTTTTTTTCCCCATATGTACTTGTGATATACTTTAATTTATAAATTAGGCACTGTAGGAGGTTAACAACAACAATAATAAAATAGAATAATTGTAACAATATACTGTAATAAAAGTGATGTGGATGTGGTCTCTCTTTCTCAAAATACCTTATTCCATACTCACCCTTCTTGGGATGACGTCAGCTGGTAAGATGGCTATGTGATGGGATGAAGTGACGTGAATGACGTAGGCACTGTGAGCGGCAGCTCCTGCTGACCTCCTGATGGTACGTCAGAGGGGGGAGCACCTGCTTCTGGACATTGGTTGACCGCCAAGAACGGAAGCCTCGAAAAGCAAGACCACAGATGAACGGGCCCTACCGTATAAGGTGGCCTTCTAAACTCAGAAAATCCTTGGGAAATTCGACTTAGAGTCCATTTTACTTTGTGAGGGGGAACAGCTATTGAAGGAGCGATAGGTCCCGTCAGAGCTGTTGTGGGGAGAAGATCTTACAAATCAAGCATGTGGCCCCCAAAGAGACCGCAGGTGACCTTGTGTCCACATCCCCGCCCTCGTATCCATGACACTTCCCGCTAGCTGCCTTCGTGTCGGGCCTTGTCTTTGCCGATTCGTGTTGCATTTCCTTCCAAATGCGTTTACAGGTTCTCTTAAGCAATGTTAACGTTTGCAGGCTTTTACTGAACCAAATCTGCTTTCGTAAAGCATAACACGGAGAAGTAGGTCACTTACATCACACTCGTCTCTCCACACGTTTTGCCTTTGGGGTTATGGTTGGGGTTTATTTTTGGTTGTTGTTGTTGTTTGTTATTTTAACAGTAAATTGCACTTTTAAAGAATAATTGGTTAACTTAATATATTTGCTTTTTTTTTTTCTCACCTGCACTTAGAGGAAATTTGAACAAGTTGGAAAAAAATTTTTTTTTGTTTCAATTCTAAGAAACACTTGCAGCTCTTTTAGTATTCACTGAGTCTTCCTGTTTTTTCCTGTAGCAGGTCATGGTGGTTTTGGTTATTTTGATTGTTTTTTTAAAACAATTTAAAACCTGAAGATTTCTGCAGGCTGTGTAAGCATGTTTACCTGTTGGCTTGCTTTGTGTGTCTGTTAAATGAATGTCATATGTAAATGCTAAAATAAATGGACAGTGTCTCCGAACTGAGTAAACAGTGACTTGATGCTCTAAAAACATTGTAGGATTTAATCATAGATGGTTTCTAACCCTTGGAATTGTGATTGTGACCCATGAGTGGAGGAACTTTCAGTGCTAAAGCTGACGATGTGTGTAGCCAGGAGAGTATCTTCTTCTTTTTTTTTTTTTTTTGTAACCACTGTCTTAATGGCAAAATAATTATGGTAAAAAAAAAAAGGTCTCGTGTTTATTATTCCTTAAGAACTCTGTGTTATATTACCATGGAACGCCTAATAAAGCAAAATGTGGTTGTTTCAGGGGTGTGTCTGTGTTGAGATGTTCAAGGAGGCGGTTGCTGGTCCTGGCCCGCCTGTAGCCTTCCTTCCCGAAGCATTCACGGGTATCTTTGGCCTGGCTTTGCTGACGGTCCCAGTTGAAGAGTTTTCACTGCATGTTGGAAACTTGCAGGCAGCTCTGAGCTTGTGTCCGGGCCACTGAGGTCGAAGGTCAAACGGAACGCTAAACGGCAGAGCTGAGTGTCAGACAGTCATAGGCTATCCCAGCGAGGGCGTGAGATCTTTCCAGAATCAAGCTGCAAACCCAAGTTTGGAAGTGGGAGTCTAGGGGGCACCATGTAGGGTTGGTGTGGTGACTCCTGTGCTCTCTGTGTCCATAGAGCTGGTTCATCCCGGAAAATCTTCAAGCTACAAGGGGGTGTACAAGATAAAGAGACCGGGGTTGACTTGCATCCAAGGCCCAGTCAGTAGCTTGCAGGAAAGCAGGACATAGAGTTCCTCCACGCCCAGAGCAGGTGCCAGGAATGCAGAATGGGGAGGGTGGGGGTGGACCAACCCCAGCCGGCTGGCCGCTGGGTTCCCACAGTCCCTTGTTAACTGATGCTGGTATATTGGGTCTGAAGACACTGAATGAAGGAGGTGTGTGCTTGGGGCTCCCCAGGCCCCTCCTGCGGTTGAGGAAATCTTTCTCTCTTTCCTTTCTTTTTGTTTTCTATCCAGCCCTGTCCAAATAGGATATGAGGTGGTTTACAAAAATATACACACCATACCAAACTATAAACCAGAGTGTTTGAGTGAAGGGAAAATAAGGAAAAATAAGACCTGAGTGGAGTTCGTACCACACACCTGCCCTGAGGTTGTAAACTTGGGAGGGAGCTCTGAGTGTTCTAACAGCAAATCCAAAAAAGGGAGATGCAGCTGGAAGACCACAGAAGCTTTAGAGTGACCAGAATATACATTAGTCCTTCAGAAGGGAAACAGATTACCTGCCCTCCGCTCTACGGGCAAGTCCTGGTGGCCCCCTGTAACCAGTGCTGCATGTCGGTCTGGCTACTGCCTTCACTGTATGAGTGACATCACCGTTACTCAGGAAAATCAAATCTGTCCAGAAGACAGGGGCAGAAAGGCTCACCCTAACCATTATAGGACCCGTGACAAGAAGGGAAAACCCAGGCCACAGCCCATGCTCCTGTTCCCATCCTGGCTTCATCCTACACCAAAAAGTCCCCTTGCTCATGCCCACAGACAGCTCAGCCCCTAGCAAAGAGTCACCCCAAGGTTGTCATCCCTGGCTGTGAGGTCTGCCCTCCGGAGAGGCCCACGTAGATGCTGGGAGGAGGCATGGGTCCGTCAGTGGAGAATGGCAGGGTAGCCAGGAGCAGGTGCTCTAAAGAGAAGGTCCCATGGGATCCACATGGCTAGACGATGGAGCTGGGCAGAGAACTCTCTGGCAGTGTGATTTAATGCAAAGATAGATTTTATTTTATTTTATAATTGTTTTAAAGATTTATTTATTTTAGAAAGAGCGAGAGAGCGAGCACAAGGGGCCAAGAGAAAGAGGGAGAAAGAAGCACACACCGCACTAAGCGTGGAGCCTGATGAGGGCCCGATCTCACCACCCTGAGATCACGACCTGAGCCAAAATCAGAAGTCAGAAGCTTAACCCCCTGAGCTACCCAGGCACCCGTCCAAAGACAGATTTTAAAGCATCTAGGAAAAGCAAAGTAATGCAGACCCTGCAGGAAGGGTTTCC
This sequence comes from Martes martes, assembly GCF_963455335.1. NCBI lineage: Eukaryota > Metazoa > Chordata > Mammalia > Carnivora > Mustelidae > Martes > Martes martes. The sequence goes on along the minus strand of NC_137889.1, from coordinate 60,460,866 downwards.
GTCCCGTGTTGGTAATACCCTCCAATAAGTTTCTGTAGCCCACGTATTTTGTAAGAAAAGGCAGATTTACTCTTTTCTCATCAACTGAGGTGGGGATAGGTTTGGATGGGGCCACTGACCAGGTACACATCTTTCGGGAAGCTCCATGGGCCTTTTTTACTCTTCCTGCAAGATAGAGATGATGTCAACCTAACTCGGGTTTAGGACCAAATCGGAAAGGACAAGCCTTACATCAGATGGGGTGCAGAGCCAAGGATTGTGAAAGACCAATGGGAAGCTGCTGGAAACAGTGTCCTCAGGGTCTGTCCTAAAATAGAACCAGATTAGCAGATGATCGGTGACGGCAGAGGTCTTTAGTAGAGAGCTGAGCCTGTTACCGTGACACATCAGAGAGGCTGTCGATTGTCAAACAGAACAATCTGTTGGCTGAAGTCCCCCACTGGACGGTAGCTAACATCACGTGCCAGGCTCTGCTCTAAAGGCATTTCACATGTCCGTGCACTTAGGCTTTGCAGCAACCCAGGAGAGGGCCCCTGGGTACTGGGGACGAGTCAAAAGTACAGAGAGTTAAACAGTTTGCTCAGAGCTGGGCCTTGAACCCGTCCCGTCTGGGGCCAGGGCTCACGTTCTTCATGAGTATTATTTAGTGTTTCTTAGGATTAAATTCCTGCTTAGAAACACATGGGAAAGAGAAGGTGGAAAGTGGCAGAGAGTAAGCCTGTGCGGCCAGTTAGATCCGTGGAGGGAAATCGTGGACAGGCGAGAGCATGGCGAAAGAGAGCGCAACAATCTCATGCAGCTGACACAGATTTGGAGACCTGTGGGCTCTAAGAGAAATAAGAGGCCTACAAAATAGATGGGGCTAGGAGAAAAATGGGTTAGAAGGAGAACAATAATAACTTGAGTATGGTTGAGTTTTATAGAGAAGATTTGGAGAAATTGTATTAATTTGGTGAAAAATTACAAATCGTGTATAGACACAAATGTATATACATAATTAATTTTTATAAGGACCTGGAAAGAAAAAAAGGAATGTCTATTTTTTGGGGTATATTTTATTTATTTATTTATTTATTTGAGATAAAGAGAGAGAGCTGGCAGAAGCAGGGGGAGTGGCAGAGGGAGCGGGAGAAGCAGGCTCCCCACTGAGCAGGGAGCCCAATGCGGAACTCGATCCCAGGACTCTGGGATCCTGAGGTGAACTGAACGCAGATACTGCACCGATTGAGCCATCCAGGAGCCTCAAAAGTAATGTCTGTTGAAAATACTTTGAGGGGCACCTGGGTGGCTCAGTCAGTTAATCATTCAACTCTTGGTCTCAACTCAGGTCTTGAGCTCAGGGTCATGAGTTTGGGGGAAAAAAAATAAATGAAAAGAAAATACTTTGAAAAGGAGCAAAGGGACCTAGATACATAAGTGCATTGCTGTTTTTGAAGACTGGATGTCAAGGGGGGGCAGTCAGGACAGGAACAGCAGATGCCGCCCGTAGCAATGAAGAATGTGGCCTCTACTCAGGGCTTGGGGTCTTGAAGGACGGACATAACGTGAGAGACTCTTGGAAGGAACTCTGGGAGGATTGAAGACCAAACATGATAGCACATAAAGTATTATCGTTCAAATAATGTATTATATTGAGGTTATGTATGTGATTAGCTTTGGCAGCTAAGCTTTGTCTGTGCTGTAGTTACACGATCATTCCTCATCCTAATAAACTTCATCCCTCTCTGGAAACCTGCTGCGTGGGTCGGGCATGGGGTAGAGGTCAGAGAAATGTGGCCCATACACTTCCAGTGATGACCTCGCTGGGACCAAGTGCTTCCAGCTTTATCTTACAACTGTGGGGACACCAGGGACCTCTGATGGAACCCAAGTGTAGATGCCTCAGGGAAGCAGTGGGGAGGAGGGAACTTATTGTGTGCTGTTCCCAGCTCTTAAGGATTGATCTCTCTTCAGAGAGGACTAGGTGAGGCTGGGCTTCTGAGGCTGTCCATTTCTGGTGGTTATTCCACTTGACTTTTCCTATCACTCCAAACGGCCGCCGTTCTTTATCCCTCAGCAGCTCAAAAGTCCTCTGAGTACGCAATAAGCCTATGACAAATCTGCTTCTCCATGGTGTTGTGCTCCCTCTGCTGGAGACAATCATTTTTATCTTTTCTTACTTAAGTATTAGGTGAGAAAGCACAGCATGTAATCAAGGACTGCCTTGTTTCTCAAGAGAACGAAGAACGAAAAACGAAGCTGTCTGCTGGGATGGACTGTAGGTAACTTCCCTAGATGTAGGGAGATGGGCCCCCAGGTTTATCTTCCACTCTGACCAGCGTTTCCACTCACTCACTCTGACTATACCCATGTTTTGATATCATACACCTTCAGTCTGTTGACTTGGTTGTCCTCCGGCTGTTAGTCTCCCCCTAGCAATCCACCAGGACCCCATGGCAGGCACTTGAACTCTCTTAATAGTTCCCTCAATTTCTTTGAACCCATGTCCTGAAACTGTACCTGTTGAACGAACCCAACTCTGGATTCCTGACCGCAGCAGCCCAGCCAGCCAGCACGCTGCCAGAGCAGCCCCTGCACCACTCTGTCTTGACCCAGAGCATCAACCCCAGAGGACAAGGACAACCGCTTCGGGGTGAAGGATCTCCTGACAATTGCTTGGTTGCTCCCCGGCATCCATGCCATGTGCTAAATCACGAGGAATGAGAATTCATGACCCACCCCTAGCTGCCCGGCCTCCCTCTAGGACACTACTAGATTCTGAGAGGCCCAAGCACTACTGTGCAGCAGGGAACATCTAGCCTTCCGTTCTGTTCTCACCTGTACCCCACGTGTTGTTCTGGGCATCTGTCATTTCTGCGCTTCCTCCTCTTGACCAAACCTCCCACTCTCAAACTCTACATACGTGCTTGAAGACCAACAAACTCACTCATCTAATTCAATAAACTCCCATCTTCACTGAACATTCCCTTCTACAGCTCTGATTTTAAAAAGAAATCCTGGGGGGAGCATCTGGGTGGCTCGGTAGGTTAAGCGTCTGCTTCAGCTCAGGTCATGATCTCAGGGTCCTGGGATCGAGCCCCGCATCGGGCTCTTTGCTCAGCAGGGAGCCTGCTCCCCCCCACCCCCCACTTCTGCCTGTCTCTTTGCCTACTTGTGATCTTTCTCTCTGTCAAATAAATAAATAAAACCTTTAAAAAAAATCCTGGTTCCTGGACAAAATTTCATCCCTAGTCTTCTCAAGAGGAAGTTCCTCTGTATCTCACTCTCTGCATTCTCCAAGATGGTAGGGGGCTGCCGTCCTGCTCAAGCCTCTATACTTCCTCCATCCTCTGCCATTTGGCTCTGGTGCTCTCACACCCTGCTCACTGCTGTAATCTACTGATTCAGAGACACTTCTCATTTATGGAAGACTTTGACATCAAACCATGGTGTAGCTTTGCCCTCTACACAACTCCTGTCATCAGTAAGAGTTTCTTCAACTCCACGGAGATGGCGCATCCAATATGCGAGATCGTCAACTGTATGATCCATTCTACACTCTACCTTAGCTACCCACTCCCTGGGCCATTTCGTTTCTCCAAATACTTTGCTGAAATTGCTGCTGTACACATTTCCTCCTTAACCAATCCTCTGGTCCTTTCGCTTGCTGTTCAAGTATTTCCAAGGTTCCTGCTCTTTGTCAGCACCAAGTCTCCCTGCCCCTCATTCCATCTGGCTTCTCCATCCACCAGCTTCCTCCTGTCTTCCTTCTGTATCCTACTTGGATTTCATGGTACATCATTTCATTCTTCTCTTGTCACCCTCCTAATTCCTTGACCCTTTGTCCTTTTCCATGGTGTCCTCTTTGTCAAACCACAACCCTAGATGAACCCAACCATCCTCCTCTGTAACTTGAACCACAGAATTCTGCTAGAGAAAATTACACAAGGCAGATTGCTATCATGAGAAAATCCTGGTCACTGACTCCAACTGAACACTGACCTGTGAACACTGGCCTGTGAACATTTCCCACGAGTCTTTTTTTTTTTTTTTTTTTAATTTATAGACTGGTGGCCTACTTTCCAGATCTTAAATCTCTGTCCTCCTTTTTTGTAAGTCCCCCTCAGGAGGTGTCTTTTTTCCCCATTTCACAAGGAAGGTGTAAACTATCAAGCAGAAACGTCTTTGACATCTCTTCACTAGATGAATAAAACTATTGTAGCTATCCCCATTCACCCTGTCTTCCTTTCCAGTCCCACATTTTGTCTAAGTCAGGCCCTCTACTTGGGTCAGCTGCACCCACCTTCTCAGAAAATTTTATCTATATTTTCAATCTCTCTCTCTCCTGGTTAATTTTTTTTTTTTTAAAGATTTAGTTTATTTATTTGACAGAGATCGCAAGTAGGTAGAGAGGCAGGCAGAGAGAGAGGTGGGGGAAGCAGGTTCCCCGCTGAGCAGAGAGCCCGATGTGGGGCTCGATCCCAGGACCCTGGGATCATGATCTGAGCTGAAGGCAGAGGCTTAACCCACTGAGCCACCCAGGTGCCCCTCTCCTGGTTAATTTTATCAACACCGAAGCATGCTCCAATATCTTTAATAAATCCCTCCCCTAAGTCTACATGTCCATTCTGATATCACTCTATTCTTCCTCCCCTCTTCAGAGCCAACTTTCTTTTTTCTTTCTTTTTTTTTTTTTAAGATTTTATTTATTTATTTGACAAACAGAGATCACAAGTGGGCAGAGAGGCAGACAGAGAGAGAGGGAGAAGCAGGCTCCCTGTGGAGCAGAGAGCCCGATGCGGGGCTCGATCCCAGGACCCTGAGATCATGACCTCAGCTGAAGGCAGAGGCTTTAACCTAACACTGAGCCAGCCAGGTGCCCCCAGAGCCAACTTTCTTGGATGAGATATCTAGGTTCACTGGATCCATTTTTTCACATCCCATTTACTCCTTAACCTATTCAAATCCTGACTGGACTGCAAAATGACCTACCTCCTTGTTACTAAATTCGGGGGAGATTTTCCATCTTTATCTTATCTTATCTCTTGGGAGCACTTGGTGCAATTGACTTCACCTTTCTTTCTTTGATGCTCGCTGATGTCACTTGCCTTACTTTCTTTCTATCTTTCCAGCCATTATTTGGTATTCTTTGCTTGCCATTTCTTCGTCACTGGACTTGGTATTTAGAAGCTTTCAAGTCTCTGCCACAACGGCTCTTTTAGTTCATTTCACTCTACATTCTCTCCCTAGACAATCTCTTCTTCCACAATTCCCTTTCTATCTACCTAACGCCATAGTGTTAGAAGGTAGGGAAGGAAGATTGCAGAGGAACTGTGGGGGAGAGATTCCTGGGAGCAAGCCAGAAAAACTGGCACTCATGGGAAGGTTCCTGATAAAGCAATAAAGAAACATTCCCACCAGGTATATTTACAATTAGCTGAGTCAGCAGGACTGAGTTATTTCTTATGACTGACAGCTCTCCCAAGACATTTTGTGTCAAGGTTATACATATTTCTTTTAGTTTTTATTTGAGAGGAAGGAAGAGAGAGAGAGAACAAGCAGAGGGAGCCGCAGGCAGAGGGAGATGCAGGCTTCCTGCTGAGCAAGGAGCCTGTTGTGGGGCTTGATCCTAGGACCCTGGGATCATGACCTGAGCTGAAGGCAGACACTTAACTGACTGAGCCATCCAGGCATCCTGGGTTATATATATTTCTGAGTTCTACTTCAGTGCACTTGCTCCAAACACCATCCTTCTCTATTTTTTTATTTGCCTCCCTATCTAATGACAATACCACTGATAAGAATAACATCAATGATCCTAGCCCTAAATATAATTTAGTGAGTGGAGGAAACATCATTAGCTTCTTTTTACAGATGATGAAATTCAGGCTAAGGGAAGCTCAATAATGAGGCCAGACTCCTATTCCTGGAAATGGCAAAATTTGAAACCTGTGAGTCTCATCCTGGGCTCTTTTGCTGAGTCCCCAGAGGCCGACAGACTGGTGGGTAAGCACTCGGGCTCTGCAGCCAGGCCGTGTGGGTGTGAATCCCAGCTTAGCCATCTCCCCAGTGAGTGCGTGGGTGAGGCATAGAAAGTCTGTGCCCCTGTCCCCCTTTGTAGGGTGGAGATAAGAATAGGACACACCTCATAAGGCAGGGGTGAGGCTTGAATATGCTGGCATGTAAAAGCCCCGTTATGCCCACTAAGTGGTCAACGGGTCTTAGTTCTTGCTACGCTCCCTGCACTGTCAGCTCTCCCTTCTTTGGCCTCTTACGTTATCCATACTCAGTACTCCTCAGTACTTGATACTCAGTACTCCCCAGTACTCCTCCATACTTGAACTCAGTACTCCTCAGTAGATCCTTCTCAGTTTTACATATAAACATTTAGCATGGTTTCTTGCACAAGCAGATACTGAATAAAGGTCACTTGAACTGTACTGTGAAGCAGCCAGCATACTTAGGAACCTAGACTCTGGAGCCTGATTAATCTGGGTTCAAACCCCAGACCTGCCGCTTACTAGCTGTGTGCTCTCGAGTGAGTGACTTAAGCACTCTGCTCCCCAGCTTCCTCATTCAAAAATTAAGGGATACTCAGTATTTCCCACCTTAGAAGTTCACAGTGACAACTAGAGAAGTTATTATATGTGAAGGGCTTAGAACAATACCAGATTCATCAAAAGCACTATGTAAAGCACTTGCTATTACTGTCATTTTCTTTCTAATGTGCCTGTCTTACCTCTCAAAGTAGATTGTGGGCTTTTTAGAACCATCGGCCTTCAAATCTCCGTGGCTAACGCAGCCGCTGTTCATCTGCATCCCCATTCATGCACATTTCAGCATGGCCGTCCCACGCATGCCAGAAGCGTTGGCTTTCCTGTGTGTCTTTCTTCTAAGGGACCCTGGCCCCTGACTTCATGGGGACCCTGGATCCTTTAGTTTTCTGGAATCACCATCCTTAGCACATGGTCTACCAGAAGAGGGAACGGGAGGAGATTTGGGTAAGGCCTGGACACATGCGAGGCATTTTGCTTGCAGTTCATTGGCCAAAACTCATCTTATGACCCACCTACATGCAAGGAGTTTGGGAAATATAGGCACTTCCTGTGTGTCCCGGGGGACAGTGTCATAGTTTGCTTAACGCAGAGTCTGATCGCTGCCGCACCAGGCATGAGATGGTTCCCCAAAGGAAAAGCAGGCTGATAGGAGCAGAGGAGGAGTGGAACATGCTATTGATGTTACTACCTTCAGATTATTTAAAGATGATTTGCAAGGCCCAAGTGCCTCTCCACAATGTGATACTCATCGCTTTCATTTAAAGAAAAATGGGAAAGTGATTCCACAGCGTTGCAGTTCTCTGTGCCGGAATGGATGGATCCCAGCAGCATCTCAGAGCTCTCTTGGTTATGGCCTCAGCTCTTGATGTACTTGTCCTCAGTGATGCACCCATAAAGTCCCCTCACTGGGGGCTCGCTGGGCAGAGAGAAGAGGGCAGTATGGTGTGTCTTACGCTGGCCTCCTGTGCAGTTTGTGGAGAGGTGGGCTTCTAGCAGGCCCAGGTGCCTGGGGGCATGCCTAGTACAACAGCAGAGGGATCAAATGAGGTTTCGTTCTAGAGAGGAAGGCAGACTTGTAAACAAACAACTCAAATTAGTGTTGTAACGGAACTATAAGCCACAAGATACACAAGCGCGAGATTGTACTAATTGAGGGAATGGGAAAGATTTCACAAAGAATTAATGAGTCTTGAGCAATGAAAATGGAACAAAGACAAACAGAACTGGGACCTCCCAGGCCCATCGTATATACACCTCAGGCCCACTTCATCTCCAAGGATACTAATCTGACGCTTGAACTTGAACATTTTATGAAACCGGGTTAGGACCGAGGTGACCAGATGTCCTGTTTCTCTGGTCCTTCTGTATTCCCCAAGAAATATTTGTCAGTTCTTAGTAACTCATTTGCAAACCTGACACTTATAATTTTCATAAAGGATTACTCCATTGGAATTATTAATGTCCTTCCTGCTTCTCATTCCCGCTTCTTCATCTTCTCCACACCCCACCCGGCAACTCAGCCTCCACTCCTTCCAGAATGGCCTTCTGTCCTTCTGGACCTTGTTTAGAAGACCGGTCCTTCACCTGATTGCCTTTATTTTTTTATTTTTTATTTTTTTTTAAAGATTTTATTTATTTATTTGTCAGAGAGAGAGAGAGAGAGAGAGAGAGCGAGAGCGAGCACTGGCAGACGGAGGCAGAGGGAGAAGCAGGCTTCCCGCCGAGCAAGGAGCCCGATGTGGGACTCGATCCCAGGACGCTGGGATCATGACCTGAGCCGAAGGCAGCTGCTTAACCAACTGAGCCACCCAGGCGTCCCCACCTGATTGCCTTTAAATGCTTACCTCCACTTTCATATAGGGTACTGGCTGCCCTCACCATGCCCTTTTCCTCCTGGCTGACAAGCTTAAGACAGGATGGTCTCATTTGACAAAGTATTTGTGGAGGGATTTGGAAAGAAGCCCATGAAGAACTCAGCTCCAGCAAGTTGCACAGTTTGCCCATTAGATGGCAGCAGTGTACCAGCTCTGCAAGAGCAAGCTTCGGCATGCTTGAAACGGAGAACCCAATGCAACACCTGCCAGGGCACAGTCCGTTCCTGAACAAGCACCCACCCACTATATACAGAGATGCGCTGTGTTCTATGAAGAGACCAGTGGATGACTCTGAGTTTGGAGAGTTATGAGTTAATACAAAGTGGTGTGGAGGATTAACAAGAGTCACTAAAAAAGCTGATTCCTGGGGGCCACAGTCTCAAGTCCTCTATTAATAAGGTGGTTTTTCTGTTGGGGGTGGCTTGTTTTCAGCAGTGTTGTCAGCTAGCCTGCCAGACCCTGTAGCAGTTGGGCTCTTCATTTCCTCTCGTAGCCTCTTGTAGGTGTTTCACGTTGATGTCCTACAGTCAGTCTCTCTCTCTCTCTCTCTCCTCTGTCTCTGTCGATATAGACAAAGTTACCAGTGACTGGTCCAATTGGTTATCATACTTCATTTCATTCCTTCCTGTTCCTATTTCCTGCTCCCATGCCCAGATTTGGCTTCAATATTATGCCTAACAGACAGGAATATGATCTACACACCGTCCCTTAGGAAACCCTAAAAAGCACGGTCTTACCACTCTAAAGTCATGTGTTGGAGAGATGTTCTCTTTACATTGTATTTTAAGCAAGTCAAGGCATTATAACTGGGATAGGCAATAAGCTGCATATATATGATGCAAATTCATCTATCTATGCTAACTAAGGCTTAACACTCTAAATGAATGGAACATAGAACAAGTAAGCATTTTAAAATAACTATTTAAAAGCAAAAGTAAGGCATGGTAAGTGTACAAAAAGTATCTAAAAAGCATAAAGCACAAAGAAGGCAATACATTTTGCTATGTACATTCATGTATTCCACCCCCCCAACCCCCAGGAAAAAACCTGGTGTCAATCTGTAAATACTGTACAGAAATATTTTTTAATAATGCCATTTTTAAAAATATGTAATTACTTATTTGTCAGAGAGAGAGCACAAGCAGGGGGAGGGCAGAGGGAGAGTCCCTAGTAATGCCATTTTTCTTTTCAGGAGTATTTTTTTTTAAGATTTTATTTATTTATTTGACAGAAGGAAACACAGCAAGAGAAGAACAAGCGGGGGCAGAGGGAGAGGGAGAAGCAGGCTTTGAGTTGAGCAGAGAGCCGGATGCCAGGATTGAACTCAGGACCGGGGGATCATGACCTGAGCAAAAGGCAGACACTTAATACTGAACCACCCAGGTGCCCCCCCTAGGAACGTCATTTTTCTTTTTAAAAGATTTTATTTATTTATTTGACAGAGAGAGATCACAAGTAAGCAGAGAGATAGGCAGAGAGAGAGGGGGAATCAGGCTCCCTCTTGAGCAGGAAGCCCGATGCGGGACTCAATCCCAGGATCCCGAGGTCATGATCTGAGCCGAAGGCAGCAGCTTAATCCACTGAGCCACCCAGGCGCCCTAGTAAGGTCATTTTTAACGGCCAGTTAACAGTCCATTCTAACAAAGTGTAATGTACTTGACCAATACCCTGTTCTTATTGTTGGTTTTCATTTTTTTTCTGTTATAACTCATTCTTTAATGAATACACTTGCAGATAGATTTGTGTTCGTTCACGATTTTAGCCTTAGTACAAATTGCTAGGAACCAATTCTTTAGTCAAAAATTTTAAGACTGTGATATGCATTGTCAAAATGACCATCAGAGGGGCGCCTGGGTGGCTCAGTGGGTTAAAGCCTCTGCCTTCAGCTCAGGTCATGATCCCAGGGTCCTGGGATCGAGCCCCATATTGGGCTTTCTGCTCAGCGGGGAGCCTGCTTCCCCCCCTCTCTCTCTGCCTGCCTCTCTGCCTACTTGGGATCTCTGTCTGTCAAATAAATAAATAAAATCTTTAAAAAAAAAATGACCATCAGAAAATATTGACCTGAGCGCCCTCACATCCTCACTAACACCGAATATACTAACTGTAAAAATAGCAAGAGAATTCCATTTTTGTGCTATTTATAGTTCTTTTATTACTGTTTCTTATATTTATTTTTATTGATTTCACTTTCTTATACTTATATTTATTATTTATATTTGTGTTTATTCTTCATGAATTGCATATTCATGTCATTTGTCCATTTAAAATGTACAGTGCTTATTGTTTCCATTGATCTGTGTAGCCTTTGTATACAGATATTTACCCTTTCTCTGTAATGTATTTAATGTATTTGCAAATATTTCTCTAATTCATCCTTTGCTTTTTAAAAAAAGATTTATTTATTTGTTTGTTTATTTTAGAGAGAGAGAGAGAGAGTGTGTGTGTGTGTGTGTGTGTGAGTTGGGGGAGAGCGGCAGAGGGAGAGAGAGAACTCTGTTGATTGAGGAGCCTGATGTGAGGCTCAATCCCAGGACCCGGAGATCATGACGTGAGCTGAAACCAACAGTCGGCCGATTAGCTGTCTGAGACACCCAGGCGCCTCGTTCATCATCTGCTTTTTTTTTTATTTTTATTTTTATTTATTCTTAAATTTTTTCTTCAGTGTTCCAGAATTATGCACCACACCCAGTGCTCCATGTAATACGTGCCCTCCATAATACCCACCACCAGGCTCACCCAACCTCCCATTCCCTCCCCTCCAAAACCCTCAGATTGTTTTTCAGAATCCACAGTCTCTCATGGTTTGTCTCCCCCTCCGATTTCCCCCCAACTCCCTTCTCCTCTCCATCTCCTCATGTCCTCCGTGTTATTCCTTATGCTCCACAAGTAAGTGAAACCATATGATAATTGACTCTCTCTGCTTGACTTATTTCACTCAGCATAATCTCTTCCAGTCCCGTCTATGTTGATATAAAAGTTGGGTATTCATCCTTCCTGATGGAGGCCTAATACTCCTAGTGTATATGGACCACATCTTCCTTATCCATTCGTCCATTGAAGGGGATCTTGGTTCTTTCCACAGTTTGGCGACTGTGACCATTGCTGCTATGAACATTGGGGTACAGATGGCCCTTCTTTTCACTACATCTGTATCTTTGGGGTAAATACCCAGTAGTGCAATTGCAGGGTCCTAGGGAAGCTCTATTTTTAATTTCTTAAGGAATCTCCACACTGTTTTCCAAAGCAGCTGCACCAACTTGCATTTGCACCAACAGTGTAAGAGGGTACCCCCTTCTCCACATCTTCTCCAACACATGTTGTTTACTGTCTTGTTGATTTTGGCCATTCTAACTGGTGTAAGGTGGTATCTCAATGTGGTTTTGATTTGAATCTCCCTGATGGCTAGTGATAGTGAACATTTTTTCATGTGTCTGTTAGCCATTTGTATGTCTTCATTGGAGAAGTGTCTGTTCATGTCTTCTGCCCATTTTTTGACATGATTTGCTTTTTAGAAATATTTTATAAGTCTGCTAGTTCTTTAACAGCTTCATTGAGGTATAAGTCAAATATACTAAACTATACATATTTAAAGTGAACAATCTGGTGTTTGGACACCTGTGCACTTGTATGACACCATCACCAGAATAAAGATAACGAGCAGATGCCCCTGTATTTCATTGTGCCCGTGTAATTCATGTACCACCCCCCCACCATTCCTATCCCCAGGCAGCCGTTGATCTGCTTTCTGTCCCTAGCAACTAATTTGCATTTTCTAGAATTTCATATAACTGGAATCCTATAGTATGTATGATTCATTTTTGCCTGGCTTCTTTCTCTTAGTATAATTATTTTTATATTCATGCATGTTGTTGCATCTATCAGTAGTTCATTCCTTTCCATGGCTGAACAGTGTTACCTTGCATAGAAGTTGTTTATCCATTCACTTGTTGACAGTCATTTGGATCATTTCCACTTTTTTGCTACTACAGTAAAGGCTGCTATGAGCTTTCAGGTACAGTCTTTGTATGGACATCTGCTTTTGTATGTAAAAACCTAGGAATGGTTTTTAGATCATATGGCATGTTTCATTTTTTTTAAAAAATTGCCAAACAATTTTTCAAAGAGTCTGTGCCACTTTACATTTCCACCAGCGGGTATGAGGGGCCCAGTTGGTGCTTCCCTTAACCAACGTGTGATGTGATCAGTCTTTTTAATATTTAAATTGTATTTCCCCTATGATGCATAATGTCAAACATCTTTTCATATACTTATTTATCATCTGTATATCTTCTTTGGCATTGAATATTATCAATTTTTGAGGATTTAAAAATATTCTGGGTTCATGTTTCTATCAGATGTATATCTTGCAAATATTTTCTTCAGTCTGTGGGATTGTCTTTTCATTCTCCATTGAAATGCTTTCATACTTCTATTAAAAAGCAGATGTTCATATATGTGTGGGCCTATTTCTGGACTTCTTATTCTGTGCCATTGACATATTTGTGTATCTTGACACCAGTATTGACACCAGTATTGTCTTGATAATAAGTCTTAGAATCAGTTAGTGTTAGTTCTCAAAATTTGTTCTCCTTTCTCAAATTTGGTTTTTTAATTTTTTACTTAAAATTTTTTCTATTTTATCAACATATAATGTATTATTTGCCCCAGGGATACAGGTCTGTGAATCATCAGGCTTACACATTTCACAGCACTCACCATAGCACATACCCTCCCCAATATCCATCACCTAGCCACCCCATCCCTCCCTCCACTCTCCCCTCCAGCAACCCTCAGTTTGTTTCCTGAGATTAAGAGTCTCATGGTTTGTCTCCCTTCCCGGTACTACCTTGTTTCATTTTCAAATTTGTTTTGGCTATTCTAGGTCCTCTAAGTTTCCATATGAATTTTAGAATGAGTTTGTCAATTTTTACAGAAAAAGCCTGATTGGGATTGTGTAGTAGATGAATTTGGGAGAGAATGGAAATTTTTACAACATTTTTACAACAAATTTTTACAACATTTTTACAACATTTTCTAACCCATAAATATAGTATATCTTTCCATTTTTTAAGGCTTTTATAAAATTACTTTCAGCATGTAAACTTTTATTTTAAATCTATTTTTACTTTTAATAATTTTGGAGTTACAGAAAAATTTTGAAGATAGTACAGAGATTTCCATGCCCCCCCATACCCAGTCTCTCCTATCTTTAACATCTTATGTAAGTATGGTACATTTGTCACATTTAATGAACAAATATTGATACATTATTAATAACTAAAATCTATATTTTATTCAAATTTCCTTAGTTTTTACCTAATGTGCCTTTTATGATATGGGGTCCTCTCTAGCGAGACAAGTTTTCTTGTCTCCTTGGGATCCTCTTGTCTGTGACAGTTTCTCAGACTTTCCTTGTTTTTGATGGTCTTGATAGTTTTGAAGAGTGTTAGTTAGGTACTTTGAAGAACGTCCCTCAGTAGGCAACTGTCTGGTGTTTTTCTCACAATTAGATGGGGGTTATTGGTTTGGGGAGGATGACTACAGAGGTAAACTGTCATTGTCATTACATGTATCTCATCATATTACATTTTAGGTGTATACTATTAACATGATTTATCAGTGTTGATGTGAATCTTGATCACTTGGCTGAGACAGAGTTTTTCAGGTTTTTATTCTGCGAAGTTGCTATTTTTTCTTTTCTTACAAATTATTCTCTTTGGAAAGAGGTCACCATGCACATCTTGCACTAAGGAGTGGGGAGTTTGTGCCCCTTATTTGAGGGTACAGTATATAGATTTTTAATGTATAGATATTTCATTTTTTAAAAAGTTTTTAAAAGATTTTATTTATTTATTAAACAGAGAGAGAGAGAGAGAGAGAGAGAGAGAGCAAGAGTGCACAAGCATGAGGAGCAGCAGGAGAGGGAAAAGCAGGATCATGACCTCAGCCACAGACACATGCTTAACTGACTGAGCCACCAAGACACCCCAGATCTTTCATTTTTGTCAGATTTTTCCTATTTTGTAGTTTTGATGCTATTTGAAGTGGGATTGTTTTATAAATTTTGATTTGTTGATAGTGTTTAGATATATAGTTGCTCTTTGTATATGGATCTTGCAATCTTGCTAATCTTGCTTATTTGTTTCACTACCTTTTTGTAGCTCCCACTGAATTTTCTATTGAGACAATTAGGTTTTCTGCAAATAAAAACGATTTTACTTCTTCCTTTTTAATCTTGGTGCCTTTATTTCTTTTTCATGCCTTATTACATTGGCTAGAACCTCTAGTCTAATGGTAAATAGAAGCAGAAAGAACAGAAATCTTTATCATGTTCCTCATCTTATGGGGAAGACATTTAGTCTTTTAAAGTATGATGTCATTGCTAAGATTTTTAAAAATATTCTTTTTAAAAAAAGATTTTATTTATTCATTTGACAGAGAGAGACACAGCGAGAGAGGGAACACAGGCAGGGGAGTGGGAAAGGAAGAAGCAAGCAGACTTCATGCTGAGCAGGGAGACTGATGCGGGTCTCAATCCCAGGACCCTGGGATCATGACCTGAGCTGCAGACAGATGCCTAACTACTGAGCCACCCAGGCACCCCCTTATAGATATTCTTTATAAGGTTGAGGAAATTCCTTTCTATTCCTTGTTTCCTGAGCATTATATTTTTAAGTCACTATTAATAAAATCCTTTATTTTTAAATTGTATTTATTTGTTTATTTATTTTAAGAGAGGGAGAGAGAAGTGGGGAAGAGCAGAGAAAAAGTGAGAGACAGAATCTTAAGCAGCCTCCATGCCCAGTGTGGGGCTCAATCTCACAACCCTGAGATCATGACCTGAGCCAAAATCAGGGGTTGGACACCCAGGCAACCCTTGAGAATTTTTAAAAAATAAGAATAGATGTTGGATTTTTTTCCAAGTGCTTTTTCTTTATTTATCGAGATGACCTTATACTTTTTATTTTAAAATTTATTAGTATGATGGGTTACCTAGGTTGATTTTCAAATGTTGAACAAACCTTGCATTCTTGGCATTAGGGCAAACTGCCCTAATGTATTATCCTTCTGTTACATTGTTTGATTCAGTTTGCTAAACTTTTATTTAGAACATTTATATCTGTGTTCATGAGAAAAGTGATCTGAGTTTTCTTTACTTGTAATGTCTTTGATTTAGTACACATGTAATGTTGATTTTATATAATAAATTTTGAAGTATTTTCTCCTCAATCTCTAAAAGAGCTTGTGTAGAATTGATATTCTTTCTTTCTAAACTGTTTGCTAGAATTTGCTATCAAAGCTATCTTGTCTTGGAATTATCTTTGTGGTAAGGTTTTTAGATTACAAATTCAATTTCTTCAATAGGTAGAAAGCTATTCATGTTATCTCTTTTTGCATATGCTTTGGAAATTTGTGTCTTTTAGGGAACTAATCCATTTCACCTGAGTTGTTGAATTTATGTTAATAAATATTATGTTAATACTATTTCTTTATGTCTTTGCTATCTGTAGAACTTTTACAGTTGTCACTACCTCATCCTGATATTAGTAATTTGTGCTTCTCTCTTTTTTGCCTGATCACAACGGTTAGAAGCTATCAATTTTATTGATCTTCTCAAAGAACCAGCTTTTGGTTTCATTGATTTTTCTTTATTGTGTTACTATTTTCTATTTAAGTGATAATGCACTCTGATCTATATAATTTCCTTTGTTCTATTTACTTTGAGTTTAATTTGTCTTCTTTTTCTACTTTCCTAAAGTATATCTGAAACATTTCTTCTTTTCTAATATAGGCATTTGGTGCTATAAATTTTATCTTGGTTAGTGTTTTACTTTCTTTTATATATCAATTATTGAGAAATATGGTATTTAGTTTCTAAATATTTAGAGCTTGTGCGAGATCTTTCTGTTACTGATTTCTATTTTATTTTCATCATAATTAAAGAGCACATTTTGTATGACTTAAATAACTTTACATTTATTGAGAATTGTTTTATGGACCTAAATGTGGTCAACTTTGAAAAATATGCCAAGTGCACTTGAGAAGAATGAACTTTCTTCTGTTAGTTGATGGAATATTCTAAAAGTGCCAGTAGGTCAAATTGGATGATAGAATCATTCAAATCTTGTAAAGTTCATAATGATTTTCTGTCTACTTCTTATATCAGTCCATACCAATATGGTATAGCTAAGAATACTTTATTCTGAAGTTTCAGAACAATGTTAAAGTGGAGTCAGCAGCATTCCTTTTTGTCCTCCACATTACTGGGGAGACTATCAATATAACATTTTCCAAAGTAAGTTTTGGCAAAATAGTAGTCTGGTGACATATGCTGTGGAAACAAAATCCTATACGGTCAAATGGATATGAAACATATGGACAGTTAATATATATACAAACACATAAACATCTGTTTAATTTGGTTAATTAATCATTTCTCAAATTTATTTGTTCAAAGCATAGTTTATATACTTACTAATAAAATCCATTAGAACTAAAATTATTTGGGACATATTTTGAGATATACCAAGTAAATATGGCTTTGTCTGTTGTGTTAATATAGATATTCTCTATTGTGTTAAGAAAATATTTTTAAAATCCTGTTCTGGCATTTTTTTTTTTTTTTTTTTAGAAATACAGACACCAAATTTTATCAAATCCTATTGGGATAATTATACTTAAAAATATATTAAAGTGATACATTAATTTATACATATTATTTTTTAACATAAAGATGATATCAGTTTGTTAGAACTTTATTTGGATCAATATTTATTATTAAGAATGACCTAATTTTTCTGCATATGTCAGTTTTTTCAGATTTTGGTTTTAAGGCTATGGTATCTTAAATTAATTTGGATTGTTTCCATTTGTTTCTGTGCTGCAAAGTAGTTTACAGAGCACAAGAATTGTCTATTGTTTGAAAGTTTGGAAAGACTTACCCATAAAACTGTCTGAGCCTGAAGCCATAACTAGATTATAAATGGGAACAATTAAGGGAATGTGGTTTGTATTGTATGTAAAGACTGGGGGAGAGTTCATTGCTTGGCATAGTGAAGAGGTCTGCTTAGAGTAATAGAGCCTCTTGACACTAAATATAATTAAAACTTCGACTCCCTCTATGTTCTCTGACTTAGAGTTTGTTTTTATCAGGTTGATACCTGCAGGATTATCAGCTAAGGCTTTCTGTACTTTGACCAGGATAGAAGCCTCTGGCTTAATCTTGACCAACAGCAGAAGAAGCTGTGGTGGTGAGACCCCTGTTAGCACTGGATAACCTGCTCCTGCTCCCAAGTGAGCTAACCTGAGGGAGGGGGCTGGGAACAGAGCATCCCACCTGAGCAAGGGCTCACTGCCCTGAAGATAGAAAGCTCAACACGGGGCCACAGTGCCTACAATCCTGATCGTAAGCGCCCCGTTCTCCATGTCAGGGTATGCGCGTGGTCATCAGCCAACACCAGTTCTCTTCTTCATGGGCAAATCACTTCCTCTTGCCTGTTTCTCAGGATCTGCTCTGTTTATTTGATAACCAAAACATGAGCCTGTAGTCTTTGGAGTATGATTAGCTCCTGGCATCAGAATCAGGGTTGTGACTTAAACTCTTAGTCACCATTTCTATTTCTTTTCTCTTCTTTTTGCTTTTGAATGTTTTTACCATATTTAAGTGTACACCTCAGTGGCGTTAAGTACATTCACACTGTTGCACAACCACCACCCTCATCCACGTCCAGAATTTTCCCTATTCCCAAACTGAAACTCTGTACCCATGAAGCAACAACTCCCCACTATCCTTTCCCGAACTCTTCTATTTTATGTTTTTATTAATCCCAGTACAGTGGGCACCTTGTGTAAGTCAAATTGTTGGGTCCCCAATGTTGGGTCCCCCAATAATGGGTCTGTGATTAAAGGAGCGAAACTGATACAAAGCGAAAGTCAAGCAAAGCTTTATTTCGCACCAAGCATTGAGAATCAAACCGACCGTTCAGGGCCGCACCTCTTACAGAGAGGGTGACCTCTCTCTGTTTCACAGACTAGCTTTTAAGGGCAAAGGCCATGTGGTTGGGCCTGGCCATGCACAGGTGGCCAATGAGATTGTAACACACAGAGAAAGCTGCACAGTCATGTTAGGTCACACATAAGTGACCAATTGAATTACAATTTACCCTAGTAGACATTTGAACCAGCCTATCACCTTGGTCAGAATTGGTGCCCAGAAGGTGCCCAAAGGGCGGGGCCCATACTCCTTGGTAAGTAGGGAGACAATATGAACTCCCCTCCACTGATTGGATGTCTCCACCTGGCCTGACCCATCCTTGTATTTGGGCTTTGTTACCTGGGACTGGTTTCCAGGACTTGTTTTTAAGTAAGTCCCCTGGGGGAAGGGGGGCAGGGACAGTTCAAGTTTTAAACAACAAAATTATTGTTTAGCCAGATGGAAGCACTCTGGCTAAATAGGTCCTTACAGAATCCTATAGTATTTGTCCTATTGTGATTGCATAATGTCTTTAAGGTTCATTGTAGCATGTGTTAGATAGAGTTTCCTCGCTTTTTAAGGTTCAGTGTTTGTCCGTTGTGTGTATTTGAACAGAGAAGCAGAGTCTGACAGTCGTAGAGCTGTGCCACAATAATGAGGCACAAGAGGAAAGGTTTAGTGCATTCCTGCTCCGTGTGCTCCCAGAGTTTGTCTTTCCGAAGGTTTGGCTTCTTAATTCTTCTTAATTCTTATTGATTCAGTGTTTCCCAATACAATTCTTTTCCACCCCCTTTAAGGAGCCAACAAAAATCTGCTGTTTGTAACAGAAGAGCCTTGACGGCTATGGCCCAGGATCCGATACTGAGACTGATCATCTTGGAAACCATTGTTTCTTTGTGGCTGGGAGTATCAGTCCAGATTCATAGAGATGATTCACACCTGAAGTGGTTCTGTAAATTGAATCCATGGCTCAATAAACAAGGGCTTTAAATAAGCATGAGAGAGTATGCTGCCATAAGAAATTACTCATGAAAAAAACTCTTCAGATGTGAAGTCCTATTTACCCTATGATTTGTGAACACTAAAAATACAGAAATGACATAAAAACACTCAGCTCTTACCCTTTAAGATCTTTTAAAGCATTCTCTCTCTTTTACAGAATTCTGAGTA
The DNA here is from genome assembly GCF_963455335.1 of Martes martes. Classification (NCBI taxonomy): domain Eukaryota; kingdom Metazoa; phylum Chordata; class Mammalia; order Carnivora; family Mustelidae; genus Martes; species Martes martes. The sequence continues at coordinate 60,441,313 of NC_137889.1, read as the reverse complement.
TCAGAAAAATTGACCAAAAGGATTTCAAAAAGATGTAAGTAGAGAAGAAAGGCTCAGGAGAGAAAAGAAGCCAACAGAAGACACTAGAGTATGTTGGGTGTGTTGGGTTTATTGACTAGGCTGAACTCCATGGGGTCCAAATAGGAAATGACTTGTATCTCCTCCAGCACTGCCTTCGGACCAGCTCTGTGACGTGCTTCCTCCTCTTTGACAGTGTCTCCTGCAGAACCTGTGGCATCAAATTGCTTTCAGGAATAAAAACAAGTCCCATCTGACATTTGCAACTTAGGACCAGCCCCAAACACCCCATCTTGCTTTTTTACCCTTCGTCCCAATTCCAGGCAGATCTGTGGCTGGGGACCAGAGTAGTTTTCTGGGGCTTCCATAACAAAGTCCCACACACTGCGTAGCTTAACAACAGAAATTTGTTTTCTCAAATTTCTGGAGGCTATGGGGCTCGAGATCAAGGCGTCAAGTTTCCTCTCAGGTCACTCTCCTTGGCTTGCAGATGGCCGTCCTTTCCCTGGGTCCTCACATGGTCTTCTGTCTGTACATGTCCGTCTTAATCTCCTTTAGAACAGCACCAGTCATATTGGATTAGGGCCCACTAATCACTTTACTTTTTAACTTAATGAACTCTTTAAAGGCCCTGTCTCCAAATATAGTCATGTTCTGAGGTGCTGGGGGTTGGAACTTCAACATATGAATTCTGGGGGGACACAATTCATAACAAGATAAGTCCCAAATAGGACCCATGGTGGCGAAGGAGCATAATCACATTTTTCTTCCTTCCCCATTTCCTTATGTCTCTGTTGTTTTCAAGATCACAGGGGTGGGGATGGGGGTGGGGATGGGGAAGGAAGGTTTGAGGAAAAGAATTTTAAAAAGTATTTTTAAAGTTAATTGCTATAGCTTGCTCTTGGCTAACCCTGGATGGCAGTAGTGGCATGCTTTGTCTGTGGCAGGCATTTCAGTTCTGGCTCTTTGATGGGGCTCAGGTACGGCTTGTTCAGAGACTGTGAGCTGGGGCACAGGATTGAGCTATGGAGAGAACTCGGTTTCCTGTTAAAGGCTGTACACGTGGTATTCAATCTTACATTTGCCATAAATTAAGTCTCTTTCTTTATTCTAAAGGTCCGTGCATAGGAGGCACATTAGGATGTCCAGTACCTTTACCCAAATGTACTAAGAAAGAAAACTGCTAATTGAAGTAGGCTTTGCCAGACACACAGCCATCAGGCCAATGTTCCCATGAGTCCAGACCAGCCTCCTTAAGTTGTACCTTCCACTCAGAAGAACACTTCATGCAATAACACTCAGGCCTGTGACTGGTGATCACTTCCCTACCTCCTAAGTGCCAGACAGCCTAGTGTTTTCTACCAGCAACCGTATCTCCCTTTGCCTTGTCTACACCCTGGCCTTTGAATCTCTCTAACCTGAATGTACCACATCCCACCAGACTTCAGATGTGAAAGAGGTCACTTTAAAATTAGCAAGACAGGAAACAACGTGTGTTGGAGAGGATGTGGAGAAAGGGGAACCCTCTTACACTGTTGGTGGGAATGCAAGTTGGTGCAGCCACTTTGGAGAACAGTGTGGAGATTCCTCAAGAAATTAAAAATAGAACTTCCCTATGACCCTGCAATTTCACTACTGGGTATTTACCCCAAAGATACAGATGTAGTGAAAAGAAGGGCCATCTGTACCCCAATGTTTATAGCAGCAATGGCCACGGTCGCCAAACTGCGGAAAGAACCAAGATGCCCTTCAACGGATGAATTTATAAGGAAGATGTGGTCCATATACACTATAGAGTATTATGCCTCCATCAGAAAGGACGAATACCCAACTTTTGTAGCAACATGGATGGGACTGGAAGAGATTATGCTGAGTGAAATAAGTCAAGCAGAGAGAGTCAATTATCATATGGTTTCACTTATTTGTGGAGCATAACAAATAATATGGAGGACAAGGGTAGATGGAGAGGAGAAGGGAGTTGAGGGAAATTGGAAGGGGAGGTGAACCATGAGAGACTATGGACTCTGAAAAACAACCTGAGGGTTTTGAAGGGGCAGGGGGTGGGAGGGTGGGGGAACCAGGTGGTGGGTATTAGGGAGGGCACGTATTGCATGGAGCACTGGGTGTGGTGAAAAAACAATGAATACTGTTACGCTGAAAAGAAATAAAACGTTTAAAAAAAATGCCACCCAGCTCTTGCCAACTTCCTATCTCCCACGTGCTGATATGAAATTTCAGCTTCTTCAGATTCCCCCCTAGTTATTTTAGGGAGTCCCCAGTGTTTCCCCATGTCTTTAGGAATTAGTCTGCCTCTCTGTCTCTGGCAGAGATCCAGGGCCACACTTGAGACCTGCCTATTTCTGGTGATGTCCCTGGCTGCCATCTACATGCTGCCTGGTGTCAAAGCTACCCGGTGGTTGGGGGGAGCATGGTAAAGATATGACTGGAGGAATGATCTTTTTCCCAGTTTCATCACACTTAGGGCAGTGGGCCCTCATCAATAGAAATGATTCTCTACCTTGGCTGCTCATTGGAATTGCCTGGGAAATTTTATAAATATTGATGCCTGGATCCCAGGATCAGCATTCAGAGCTTATTGGTGTAAGGTAAAGCCCAGCTCTTGGGGGTTTTAAAGGCTCCCCAGATTCTAACATGGTCAAGGTTGAGAACTACTGCCTGCTACTTAAAGTATGGTTTGCAGACCTACAGCATGGGTGGTCCCTAGAAGAGTGTAGGAATGCAGACTCTCAGGTCCCACCCTGACCCACTGAATCAGAATCTGTGTGTTAACAAACTCCCAGGATTTGTACACACGAGAAATTTTGAGAAGCACTGGCTTTAACCACATGCCAAATTATGAATGAGCTGACAGTGATCAGATGAGTTCTGTTGCAGTAGTACATGCATCCTCTGAATTTTAATGTGCTTATATGTGCCCTGTTGAGTGGAAAGTATTACGTGGGTCTCTCCCATCAGGAAGTGTGACTGCTCAGAGCTCAGAGGTATTCCTGAGGATTCTTTGGCTTCCCTGACCCTGCAAACTTCCAGACTTATAGGCTGAAATGTTTCCCCTCCCTTGATTCATATACTGAAGTCCTAACCCCTAGTACCTTAGAATATGACTGTTTTTGGAGAAAGGGTCTTTAAAGAAGTCATTAAGTTAAAATGAGGTCATTACTCATTCATGTAATATGATTGTGTCCTCGGAAAATGAGAGAGAGAGACACACACGGATGTACACACTGAAGAAAGACCGTGTGAGAACACGGTGAGAAGGTGGCCACCTACAAGCCAAGGAGGGAGGCCCAGGCAGGAACCAAACCTGCTGACACCTTGATCCTAGACTTCCAGGCTCCAGGGCTGTGAGAAAACAAATGTCTTTTGTTTCATTTACATGGTCCATGGTACTATGTGATGGCAGCCTGAGCAACATAAAACAGGGCTCTTCAGAGACAGGCAAACTCTGTCTGGTTGCAGAGCTGTCTTTTCATCTCCCTTCTGTATACCTTACAGCTAGGGCAAACAAGTTGTGTACTCTTCTCATGCTCCTAGGGATTGAAGCACTTGCATGCAATCCAACAAACTTGAACCCTACAGATTTGCTCCGGTGGTCACCTGGGCCTGACTGCTTTCTTTTCACAAGGACTTGCAGGAAAACAGCCACTGACTTTTCTGACTTTGCTCCAGGGTGGATCAGAATCAGCCCATGGGACTAGGTGGGAAAAGATTTAAAGATTTTATTTATTTATTTGACAGACAGAGATCACAAGCAGGCAGAGAGGCAGGCAGAGAGAGAGGAGGAAGCAGGCTCCCTGCTGGGCAGAGAACCCGATGCAGGGCTCGATCCCAGGACCCTGGGATCATGACCTGAGCTGAAGGCAGAGGATTTAACCCACTGAGCCACCCAGGTGCCCCTAGGTGGGAAAAGATTTAATGGCACGTGCTCTTTTGTGCCCACCTCTCCCCAGGATGTCCATTCACAAAAACATCCCTATTCCTCTAGCCAGTTGAGAAAAGTAAGAGCACAGCATGCATGTCAGATTCTGTCTGTTGGCATTCAGCTCCATGGCTGCCTTTCTGTGTTTGCCTCTATTTTACAGTGGGCCAGAAGTCTGAAAACTGAAACGGCTGTTTCCCAGGTATGGCCCATCAGCAGGAAACAGCGGTGGGAAAAAGGAGGCCTGAAATAGAAGTGTCTCCCTGGGTCTGGCCCTGGACACTGCAGCAGTAGCAGGTGATGGTGGGGTCCAACAGCATCGCTGCAGCCACAGCAGTGACAACAGTTCCAGAAACCACAATGGCCTCTAGTGTGGCTCCAGCTCAGGTAGCGGAGTCCTGACCTCTGGGTAATCCCCATCCTCATTCTGTTTTACTTCTCCAGTTCTGCCAACACATTTGTAACCGATTCGCAGCATGTCAACCCATTTTACTCTATGCAGAGTGGTTTCTGTTTTCCTGTCTCGATATTAACTGAGACAAAATGTAAATTAGCTGATGTAAATAGGTCCTGTTGAGAGTGCACAGAGTGGGGGTGGAGGGGCAGGGGTCGCTGGCTTCCCAAGCCAATCTCTGTTCTATTCACTCTGACCATTTTAGCCACTGTGGCTTTTTATGGCACAGGTGTGACCCTTGTCACCATCTGCCACTCAAGTTGGTTCTTTGTGTTTTGAATTTGGCCCCTAGTGATTGACCCTGACTCCACCCCTCAGCACCACGCTTTGCTCATTGAAAGCTTGGCTGCTACCTCTTTGATGCTAACTCTTGTTTCAGGCTTCTTGCGCCCAGACATGCAGCATATGGTGTTCCTGCTCTGATTCCACCAAGCCAAGCTCCATGCACAGTCTGCCCCATTCCCCTCCCTAGAAGCAGGCAAAGTTCATTTTAAAATTCCAGGTGTGTTAGCCTGGGTTCAACCAGAGAAGCAGTACCCGTAGGAAAAAGGATCAAAGTATGAAAGGGGTTGAGGATCAAGGAATTGTTATAGGAATGTGGCCCCACACAATTGGGGGAGCTGGTTAAGCAGTCTCTCTAAGTCTGTTTTCTCCATGTCTGATGCTGGAATTTCAAGTCCACAGGACAGGGATTCAGGAAGGGAATATGGATGTCAAGGGAAGGCTAGAAGCCAGAGCATGGACTGGAACCCCAGAGGATGGTCTGAAACCGTGTCAGTTCCTGTTGCCTCTGACCTTGCGGTGTGTCTGTTGAAGCTGAGTTGAGGAGATGGAGCTGGGAATACTGACAGGCAAACACACTTAAAGCTCCCAAGGTAGAGAATCAGAAGAGAACGGCATAGAAAGAGCTGTGATGATCTGCAGAGTGTCTGCCTTTAGAAGTCAGGTGAGTACTGATCAGTGTATGCACATGAGGAAATTCCCCAAGCCTAGGAAAACCACCTAAAAGATTTAGAAGGAGCAATAACTCAGCTTACATAAGATCAGAAGTAGTTCCTATTCCCACAAAGCAGGGAAAAAACCTTCATAATTCACAGGGAAACCAACAGAATACCCAGAAATGTTAGGTTTGCCTCACTATTGGGGCAGATTCAGCCCTAGACTAACACTGTTTGGTTCTACCTAACAAAACATAAATATAAGACATGAAAGGATCAAACAATTTCCAAGTAATTTAACTACATTCCAGAATAAAGCTCAAGAATATTTGTAGGCATTACAAAATATCTAGTACCAAACAAGGTAATACAATGTCTGGCATCTAGGAAAAAAAAAAACAAACAACAAACTGTCAGGCATGCAAAGAAGAAGGAAAATAGGACCCATTATGAGGAGAAAAATCAGTCAATAGAAACAGACACAAAAATGAAACAGGTGATAGAATTAGTAAACAAAGACATTAAAACAAGTATTATAGCCAATCTCCAGATGTCTGAGGAAGTAGAGGAAAGATGGGCTGTGTTAACTAGACATATGGAAGATTTTTAAAAAAGGACTCAAATCAAAGATCTAGAGATGAAATTTACAATGTCTGAGATGAAAAATGCACTGGATGGGATTTACAGAAGACTAGATATTTCAGAAGAAAACATCAGTATATTTGAAGACTTAACATTAGAAACTATCCAGAATGAAACCCAGAGCAAAATAAAGAGAAAAATAAACAACATCAATGAGCTGTGAGGCAATTTCAAACAGCCTAATATATGTGTAATTAGAGTTCTCAAAGAATAACGGGGGGGGGGCAGAAAAAAGTGCAAAGAAATAATAGCTGAAACATTTTCAAGTTTTATGAAAAGGATAATTGGACAGCAGAGAAGCTCAGCAAATTATAAGCACAACAACAACAAAAACTATATCACAGCACATCATAATTAAATTGCTTAAAGCTAAGGATAAAGCAAAAATCTTAAAAACACCAGAGAAATTTCACTTGTATTTATATTCTCCAAAGAGTTGAAAGCAGAAACTCAAACTGACACCCATACACCTTTGTTTATAGCAGTATTATTCACAGAAGCTAAAAGATGAAAACAACCTAAGTTGTTCAATAAATGAATGGATAGAAAATGTGATATATACATACCATGGAATATTATTCAACCATAAAAAGAAATGAAATTCTGATACATGCTACAGCATGGGTGAATTTTCAGGACATTAGTGAATAACAATGACTGAAATAAACCAGACACAAAACACAGCTATTATATGATTCCACTTATATGAGGTATTAAGAATAGGCAAATTCATAGATACAGAAAGCATAATAGAGGTTACTGGGGGTGTGAGAAAGTGGGATTGGAGAGTTATTGTTTAATAGGTACAGAGTTTCTATTTGAAATGATGAAAGAGTTCTGGAAGTGGATATTAGAGATGATTGTACAATATTGTGAATGTATTCTTAATGCCACTGAATTGTACAATTAAAAATGTTTAAAATGGTAAATTTTATGTCATATAAATTTTATAACAATAAAGACAGAGCACTTAGAGAAGGTGAAACTATAGAAACAGGGAAAAATATTGGTCATTGCCAGAGGTTCAGAGGCAGGGAGGGAGGGAGCGATGTATAGATGGAATATAGGAAATTTTTAGGGTGGGGAAACAATTCTTTATGGTACTGTAATGGTGGGTACATGATATTATGCATTTATGAAAACTGATAGAATGGTGAAATGCAAAGAGTAAACCCTATTGTAAACTAATGACTTTAGTTAATAATGCATCAATATCAGTTCATTAATTAGAATAAATGTGCCATACTAATGCAAGGTGTCAGTAATAGAGGAAGCTGCATGGGGAGAGGAGGGAAGGTATAAAGGAACTCTCTATATTTTCCTTTCAGTTTTTATTTTAAGCCCACACTGCTTTAAAAAGTAAAGTCTACTGGGGTGCCTGGGTGTCTCAGTTGGTTAAGAGGCTCCCTCTTGGTTTTGGTTCAGGTCATGATCTCAGGGTGCTGGGATAGAGTCCTGTGTTGGGCTCAGTGCTCAGCCAGGAGTCTACTTGAGGATTCTCTCTCTACCTCTAACCCTTTCCCTCCTCACACACTATCTCTTTCAAATAAGTAATTTTTAAAAAAATAAAGCCTATTAATAACAATAAAAAAATTAAAAAGAGCAGTCAGAGGAAGAAACATATATGAAGAAACAATTTTAGAATGACAGAGGACTTGTTCTAGGAAACTGCAACTGAGAGGATAGTGGCGGAAGGTACTACCAGAAAAAACTATCAATCTAGAATTCTTTACCAAGCTCAATGTTCTTCAAAAATGAAGATGAAATAAGAACTTTCTTAGAAATTAAAAAAAAAACTGTAAGAATTTATCACCAGCAGATTCACACTGCAAGAAATGTTAAGGGAAATCTTTTAGGCAGAAAGAAAATGATGGCAGATGGAAATCTAGATTATACAAAATAGGTGGAGAACAAAGGAAGTGGTAACCATGTGGATAAATATAAATGTATCTTGGTGCTGCCATGTCCTAAGTTTCAGGGGCAATCTGCAATGTTAATGTTAAATAGCTTCCTTGATGATTCAGTCTTTGTGAGTTTGCTAAGTCATTTATGTCTTTATGCCATGATACCATTTTGACAGATCATTTGCTTTTCTGATTCCAGATTTTTTTGCATTTGTCCCTTCTCCCATTATGTCAGCCATTTCCCCAGAATTGGTGCTTATATCCCATCTGTTGCTGCATATTAGAAACAGACAAAATAAAAGTATATTATTCAAATATTAACACAAGCAACAGTGAGCTGTGGGGCAATTCTTCTTTCACATTCCATGTCCCTTGATTAAAGTAGGTTACCAGGGATGCCTGGGTGGCTCAGTTGGTTAAACAGCTGCCTTCGGCCTGGGTCATGATCCCAGCGTCCTGGGATTGAGTCCCACATCGGGCTCCTTGCTCAGCAGGGAGTCAGCTTCTCCCTCTGCCTCTGCCTGCCATTCTATTTGCCTGTGCCCTCTCTCTCTCTCTCTTTGACAAATAAATAAACAAAATCTTAAAAAAAAATAAAGTAGGTTACCAGTGTGCCTTCACCTCAAATTTATTCTTGTCAACTGCTATAAATCTCCACTTGGGTCTGGAAGGGGTTGATGAGCTCATTTTTCATCATAATTCAAGTATGAGTCACTTATGTACTAAGAATATTCATATTTGTGAAGTACTGAGGTATTTGGATATTTTGGACTGAAATGTGATCATGCAGTTATTTTCAAGCAGTAGGAAGTTGTGTGGTGCCCTAGAAAGAAGCCCTTCTGGTTCTAGGCTGATTGGGGCTCAGGGGTTCTGGGTTCTAGTTCCAATTTTCTCCATATTAGCTGTCTGTCTTTGGTTAACTGACACCACTTATCTGGATCTCACTTTCTTCATCCATATTTTAATGATGGAGTTGGGTATTGGAGATTTAAACATTTTATTTTTTTTAGAAAACATTTTCTATTTATTCTGTAACAGTACAAAAAAAATCACATTTTTTTCCCATCTAGTTATAGAATAAAAATAAACTGAGTACTTTGAGGCATTTCATGGAGATGCTTGTCACCATCCATGTCCGATGCATCTGTTTCTTCCCCCAGCAATTTGTGACATTCCACCAGTGATCTGAGATTAGGGAGTGGGTATTGGGTGCAGTGGTCCAGATGGAAGATTCAGGTATGAATGAAGAATAAGATCAACAAAGAGGATCCTGTATCAAAGGAGGTAAAGAGCTGCCCAGAAAACAAAGGTTAAGTTACATGGGGGACACTACATGGGCCATCTGGCTGGTACCAGAGTGAAAGGAACAAGGTAAGGTTTATAGGAGCAAGGGAGTCACACATCACCATCATGGGACAGTAGCATGGCCTGGTTGGACTAGTCCCTTACAACAAGGACATGCTGAACTTGCAATGGGGAGCAGAAGATACCCACTGAAGGGCTGACACCAAGATTATATTAGTTTCAGAGTTAGAAATCTTGGTCATTTGGGGACTGATAAAATCAGGCTGATAAAAAAGTATTTCTGAATAAGGTAACTTAGAATCAGACACTTGACTTCTCAGCATCTTTTAAGATTAAGAATTGTATTTATTTAGTATTAGGTACTGTTCTAAGCACTTAGCATGTATTTACCCATTCAATTATCACAACATGATATGAAATACTTCATGGAATAGGAAACTGAAGCATAACGAGTTAAAATAATTTGTCTAAGTTTATATAGCTGGAAAGTGGGAGTCAAAGTCAGACTGTGTGTCTTCAGATCACACTCTAGCCACTATGCCACTTCAGTAAAATTAAATAAACTTACCAATTTTGGAAGACAAGATAACTTCAAATAGATTTAATACACTTTTATACAATTTTTCAGTTTTCCAGAGACCAAGGCAGCATTGTCTTTGTCCACCAGAGGGTGCTTCCCGCACAATCTCCAAATTCATGGCTCTCAGCCTCTCTCATGGTTCTAATAGGTTGGGTCCCTGCAACTATCTACTGATGACAGCGGCCAGACTCACTCAGTTGTCCATCTTTGACAATATTCAAGGGTGTTCAAAGCAAGGGGCAATCAAACCAGAGGAATTCTGTTCACTGTGGTGTTCTGTCTGTGGCTTTCCTCAAGGAGAGGAAACGGGGCAGAGAAGGACATGTAAATCTGACTCATGGTGACGATTCTTGTGTCCTGTGAGGGGGAATCTCAGAAGGATGGCCTAAATTGGCTATTCTGCAGACACACACCAAGCCAGGATATTGGGTCATGTGAGGCAGCCAGGAAGGGGTGTCCCTGTGGGAGGAAAATGTTAGGACATCTTTGGGGCTAAGCACCAGCACTAAGACCTCTCAGTTGCCAGTTAATGAAATCAACCCTTAAAATGCTTTGCAGGACTTCAGGTAAGGAAGAAGTTTCCTGTGATAAGACAAAAAGGGAGAGATTTGTTAGGGTTGCCCTCTTGTGTTGGAGATGGTTGAGGAAGCCACAGATTAACTATTTCGTTGGCTTTTTCTGCGTGTATGTGCGTGTTTGTGACTTTATGGTCGCTGGACAAGTGGTCTGATATTAGGGAAACACGAGAGTGGGAATTTTCAATATTCTAACCATAACACACACACACACACACACACACACACACACACACACAGAGGTTAGCCAGACAAGGACACCTTTTCTGATAATTTTTTATGACATTGACCATCATTTTATAGGATGGAGTGTATTTTATCTAGATAAAATGGATAATAGGGCATCTTAGAAAAACTTTGAAATCCTAGTGTATACTTTGAAAAACTCTTGGGGTTCCAAGGGAGCTGAAAATACATGTTCTCCCACCCTTTTTGATGCTTGAGTCATCTCTGTGGCAACAGCTCCAAAGGGTTTTCTAGCCTATTTTTTAATTTCATGGTGGCAGACATAACCTGCAAAGGTATTCTGTTCCAATTTGGGTAACTCTGTCCTTTAGAAAACAAAGTCACCTTCCCTTTCTATCCCCTACCTTCAAACTTTTAATAATTGGTGCTAGTATTTATCAAATATTGGGAGTTGGTTATTTTATTTAACCCCTGATGTATCTCTATAGATGTATTAGTTTACCAGGACCACCATAATAATATACCACAGACTGGGAAGGTTAAAAACAGAAATTTATTTCCTCACAGTTCTGGAGGCTGGAAGTCCAAGACTAAGACCTGGCTGGTTCAGTTTTGGCTTCTAGTAAGAGTTCTTTTCCTAGATTCTAGATGGCTGTCTTCTTGCCTTGTCTTCATAATGGCCTTTCCTCAGTGTGTGTGTTGGTGTGTGGGGAAGAGCTCCCTCTGCTGTCTCTCTCTCTTTTTTAAAGATTTTATTTATTTATTTGACAGACAGAGATCACAAGTAGGCAGAGAGGCAGGCAGAGGGAGAGAAGGAGGCTGGCTCCCTGATGAGCAGAGAGCCCTATGCCGGGCTCGATCCCAGGACCCTGGGATCATGACCTGAGCCAAAGGCAGAGGCTTTAACCCACTGAGCCACCCAGGCGCCCCTCTGCTGTCTCTTCTTATAAGGACACTGATTCTATGGGATCAGGGCCCCACATTTATGACCTCGTTTAACCTTAATTACTTTTTTAGTGGCCCCATTTCTAAACACCGCTGCATTGGAGATAATGGCTTCAACATACAAATTTGGGTGGTAGACACAAACATTCATTCCATAATGATAGAGTCTGTAACAATGGGGTAAACATAAAGATCCTCATTTTACAAAGAAGGAATCTCTAAGGAACTGATTAGCTTTCTCATGCAATGAGTGTTGTGACTGGGACTGAAACCAGATCTACCTGACTACAAAGCTGGTGCTCTTTCCACTTGTGCCATGTGGCCTCATGTCCCTTCTTCTCTTTCTTTTCTTTTTTAAAAATTTATTCATTTATTTTGGGGGGGAGGGGCAGATGGAGAGAGACAATCCTAAGCAGACTCCCACTGAGTGTGGAACCCAACACAGGGCTCAATCCCATGACCCTGAGATAATGACCTGAGCTGAAATCAAGACTCAGTCACTCAACGGACTGAGCTACTGAGGCATCCCTCATGTTTCTTACTCTTGAAATAGAAAGCCATTCCACCTTGGACTTGAGACAACCCTATGCCAATTCCTTGAAGTTCTTACTTTGTCCAGCCCGATTTTCCAGAGTAGGAGACTTGATAGGGGTTTGGGGCCATAGCTCTACCTAGTAAGAAAATATGCATTTTTCTGGAGTGGTGTCAAAGAAAGAGGGGTCGTGATTATGGCAATCAAGGACTCAGTGTGTTAGTTTGCCAGGGCCACCATAACAAACACTACAGGCTGGGAGGCTTAAACAGCAGATTTATTTTCTCACACTTCTGGAGAATAGATACTCAATATTGTGTGTCAGGGTTTCTTCTGTGGTCTCTCTCCTTGGTTTATGGATGGCTGTGTTCTCCCTACATCTTCACGTGGCCTTCCCTCTGTGTGGACTCTTCTTATAAGGACATCAGTCACATTGCATGAGGGCCCACCTTAATGGTCTTCATTTAACCTTAATTACCTCTTTAAAAGACAGAACTAAAAATAAATCACATTCTGAGACCCTGGGGGCTAGGACTTCAAAGAATGAATTTTGGGAGAGACACGATCCAGTCAATAACACTCAAGGTACTGTCCATTTGCCCTCAGGGTCCTGACCAACAGAGGACATTAGCACTTGGAGTGCTGCTCCCAGAAAGCTTCCCAGCAGATCCTCAGTCTCCCTTGCAGGATGCTTCCTGAAACACAGCTTGTTCCTCTTGGGTGTACCCCAGTTTACTGCGTATCTCACTCATTTCCAAATGTCAGGGAGAGTAAAAGAGAGCAGAACTTTTAATGTGATAAAATACTGTGCTCTTTTCCAACTCTGGGATTGCTTTCTGTTACCAGAAAACATTTTTTTCTCCATTAGATAGCATCTCCATGAGTATTCTATTTGCTTTTTCTCCTAGCACTTCCTTTCTATCCCCTCCCATCCCGGAATTACCAGTTAGTTACATAAATTGCTCTCCTTACCTATCATTACTCATAGGAGAAGATTGCCCTGGTACACAGGGTACACGCTGTCCTCTGAAAAGGGCACAGAGTTACGAAACCAAATTATACCGGGACTTCAGAAATATTTGGAGGAAGATACAGAAGCACCCATGGGCTCGCCACATGGAAACAACCATCTTCACCTTGCATATTGCTTGTGGTTTCTTAGTTATACGCTTATATGCTCTGGTCAATATCTGTAACGATCTAGGTGGGAACACAGAAGCTAAACTAGTTGTTTTAATGGAGAAAATTTAATATAGAGAATTGGCTAAACAGGAGTTGGAGAACTCACTAAGTACACAGGAGAAACTGAGGTAACACATAAACAGGCATTACAGGAAGCAACTCCCACACTTAGGAATGGGGCAAGGGAGGTAAAGGAGTGAGATGATTGGAAAACAGCCGCTTGGGCTGGGACCACCTTTCAGGTAAATGAGGATGCCGGGACCAGCACCCACTCTGATTGGAGGCAGGAAGCCTCAAGAGGAGTCGGTCATGTCATCCACCTCTGGATGATGTTTATTACTTCCTCAATTCAGTTAGACTCCTCCTGGAATATTCTGTAACTTAAATAATAAATTGATAATTAACAGCTGCCAATAATTTTTATATGAAATAAAAAGAGGAAAGTAAGAAAGAGGGAAGAATTAGTTGATGTATACTACACACACAACACAAGAAGGGGGAAATATGTGTAAGCTACTAGAGTGCTTGTTTTCTTTATTTGTTTATAGGTCATAGTTAATATTTAAAACTTCCTTTTCCCAAAGTTATGGGTAAGCAAAGGGGAAAGGCTAGAATGAACTCTGTAATACTGGGCTTAAGTTGGAGACATCAGTAGGAACTCAGGTTAATTTAATGTCTGTATACAGATGAATGGATCCAGAAACAATTGTAGATGTATGTATATACATGGGGTAGTCTGCATGCATATATCACCTAGCTTTGTCCACTGAGAAGGCCTAGAAGCAATGACACCCCAGCAGCAATGAGGATACCCAGTGCTCAGATCTTGATTTCTAAATTTTATTCTCTAATAAATGGAATGAGAGTTCTTCAGAGAAATGACAGATTTTCGATCTGGGGCAGGGAAAACACGGGATGAGCCTGGAGCATCTTGTGGTACCAGAAAGTAAGGAAATGCTAAAACAAAAACAACCCAAAAGATGGGGGTATGTCAAAAGGACATAGGAGGCAACTTGAGAGGACTTCCTATAGCCAAAATAGACCAATTTGAGCTGTAGAATATAAAGTAGTATTAGATTATAACCCAAAGTGTAAATGAGCCCGTACTAATATAAAAAAATGACTGAATAAATAAATGGAGAGAAAAGACAACTGTTCTTTATAGAAGACTTCCATATAATGTATGCAGGTGCTGTCCTCCTTTCAAGAGGAGAAGGTTAATTCTGCCCCACCCTGCTCCTTGAGTTTGGGCTAGATGTGGTGACTCACTGTTAATGTGTACAGTATGGAAAGGGATACATAACAGCTCAACTGGGTGACACCTGGCAAACAACCTTGACAAAGAGATGAAGGCTAGCACCCCCTCTGATGCCCTGTGAATGTCATGCACCCCCTGACACGATGTGACAAGAAGGGTGCTTCATCTCAGTGGCATTTCCCAATTCTATGACCCCAGTTTAATCATGAGGGAACTGTCAGACTGACTTAAATTGAGGGACATCCTTCAAAATGCTTGAGAAGTACTCCTCAAAATTGCCAAGGCCATGGAAAACAAGGAAGAGCCGAGAAACTGTCACAGGCCAGAGGATAATAAGGAGACATGACAACTGAATCTAGAATCATATTATGGATTGAGGAGAATAGAAAAAAAAAAAACATTTATGGAAAAACTGTTGAAACCGAAACTGAGTCTGAGGTTTAGTTACTAGTAATATACCAATGTTGGTTCCTTAGTTTTGCAAATGTACCACAATAATGGAAGATGATGGCCTTTGGAGAAACTGGGTAACAGGCATAGATATTCAGGCCCTCTCTGCACTTTTTATATTCTAATATAAAAATGTATAAAAGCTTTTATTGGCTATTTCATGTTCCCCTTTTCCTCAACTGTTTGGGGCTCTTTACCTGTTAGGGTGACCCAAATCTTTATTCCTAAAGGGTCTGAATCCTCCGTGGTCTTTTCTTTTTTTAGTTATTATAGTTTTTCATTAACTGTCATCACCGAGCAGGGTAGTACTAAGAAAATTTTGGAGAACACACTGGAAACACTGGGTTCCAGAAAGATCCCCTTTCCTTCTATTGTATAGAAGTAACCCAGCCACTGGGACTCAGCACCAATCACTCTAGCTAAGTCAGGAGTCTCCTTTTTTGCCATTGGTTCAGAGACATGAGGATTCCAACATGGCTGGCTGGCAGTCATCGTGGACTCTCTGTCTGTGCCTTGTGGATGCATCCTTACAGGAGAATGAATGCCTGACAGGCTAGCCAGTGACACTGGCTAGATGACCCTTGGTGGGGAGAGGCTCAAATTAGTAGGTTTATGCACGGCCCTTGTTATGGGCTGAATATTTGTGTCCCCCTGAAGATTCATATGTTGAAATTGAATCCCCAATATTATGACATTTGGAGGTTGAGACTTTAGAGGGCAATGATTAGGTCATGAGGGTGGATCCCTCATCAATGGAATGAATCTCCTTATAAAAAGATGCCAGAGAACTTCGTGAGGATACAGTTTGAGGGTCACCATCTGCACTTTGGAAAAGTGCCCTCACCAGGCATCAACTGCACTGACACTTTGATCTTGGTCTTCCAGCCTCCAGAACCGTGAGGAAGAACTACTTGTTGCTTAAGCCACTCACTCTGTGGTATTCTGCTGTAGCAGCCCGAGCTGATTAAGACAGCCCCTTCCCCCAAACCAGAGGCTCTTGCACATGCACAGATAGACAAAGAACTGGGTGTGTGGGAAACAGGCTGGATCACTCGCACCTATTTAGGAAGAGCCTCCACTGACATGATGCCCTGTAGCTAATATTTATACGGGACACATGTATCACCACACCCCATGCTAATTCTCAGAGATCCACCCACATACCCCTTTGTCACTAGACAGCCTAGTTACCAATCTTCCAATCCTGTTCTAAGTCCTAGACACCTGCCAAACCATTAGCAGCTCCCCATGAATCAGCATAGACTGTGCCTCTGGTTACCTCTGCAAAGAGAACAACAAATGTTTAGAATGGAATTCTTTCGGCCATCTTTCAGGAACACTCTTGATTGGGTTGTAGCAAGCAGCAGTCCATTTTGGCTTCATGGATTGTACCAAACCATATGAAACCAGGGCAGAGCCTCTCTCTACCTCCATCAGTGAGTCCTAAGCAATTCCCTATGAGCTTGTACAAGGGGACTGAACAGGAGCAGATGTCAGGGAAGTTTGAGACAGACACTCAGTGCAAGGTACCCATGCCTTCTGAACCTGCTTGAACCTGATTCACTGTACCATGTTCTACTTGGAAATCTGCACCTCTGATCTTGTGCATCCCCAATGTTATGACTAAGTTTATCAGATAACACCAGCGCATGATGGGATACTCAAGTCCCTTTGCCATATGATATCTCATGACTAGGTATTCAGTCCCTATGAAGTCCAATAAAAAGGCAAGAGCCATTTCTCAAGAGGAAAATAATTATCCATGGAACAGACCAAGGCTTTACTTCTAAACCTTAAGGTTCTGCACTAAGACACCCTTACTGAGGTTTGTCAGAGGCTTCATACCACATTGTTAGTTTCCACAGAAACTTCACGCATCATGGATATTCCATGCCACAAAGCTCAAATGACAGAACAACTTGTCCCGGAATCTGGGCCTGCTGCAGACTCCCCCTTGGCTGCTGGTCCCCACTTAAAACCAGAACTGTGGTGAGTCAGAATAGCACATTTAATGTGACATGTTCCCTTTAAAATAAAAAAATAAAATAATGCCAAGCATTATCATTTCTTTTTCAGTGGTAAGAGATGGAAGGTGTAACTGTTTCCACTTTGGAGAAGATATCCCAATATGCTTTCTTTAAACATCAGGGCTCATGTCTCCCTCCACCCTGATTTGTATGCATTTTCTTACTCAGGCGCCTAAGGTACCTGCTAATTCATATGCAACGCATTTAATAAGCATAATGTCATCAATATAGCAGACTGGTGTGATTGTCAAGACCATTAATATTTCTACCTTCTGGCAAAATTTGAAGGTGTACCGTTGGCTCTGCCAGTGAAAGTGGATTGATTCTGGTGATCCTTGGAAACTGAAGTAGAGAAACCAAGAATCTGCCGCATCAAGCACTGCATACAAGATGCAATGAGTTTTTCCAATTTGCCCTAGGAAAGATTTCACATCTGGAGCAGTAGCTGCAACAGAAGCAAGCACCTGCTTGCATTTACAATAACTGAAGCTCTCTGAGATCTCTCCACCTCCTGATGGGCCAAATGGATCTATAGAATGAGAAGAGTGGTACGTTTCACCCCTCCTTCTTCCTTCAAGTGTGGTGGTGGCACTGATTTCTGCAAACTCCTCGCAGGATGTAGTACAGCTTTGGGTTCACTATACTAGCAGAGAGGGGATGTTTTGCGGACTTCGTGTAGCCCTTCCTAACATGGTAGCTCTTACCCTGTGGGTCCAAGAGTCAACGTGGTGATCCTTTAAGTTGCTGAGTGTGCCTATTCTAATTATACATTTAGGAAATGAAGAAATAATAATAAGGATGGTCCTCAGACCTCCTGGGCCTACTGTGATCTAGACTTGAGCTAAAACTTCACTTGTCAGCTCATGATTACAACTCCTCACTTTGATTAGTGGATCCTAGAGATGTTTTAGGTTCTTAGGAATAAACTCTGATCTAGGGTTTTATAATCCCCACAAGGTCTGGGTATTCTCCTTTCCCTGTTTGCAGTCACCATTTATTAGGCTCACATGTCCTTTGGGGGAGAGCTTGGAGGAGTATAAACTTGTGACCATGTTGAAGGGTCTTTTCTTTTTTGTTTGTTCTTTTAAATAATTTTTAATTTTTAAATAAACATATAATGTATTATTAGCCCCAGGGGTACAGTTATTTTTTGTTTTTTTTTAATTCTTTTAATGAAATTTTTAATTTTTAATTAAAATATAATGTATTATTAGCCCCAGGATCACCAGGTTTACACACTTCACAGCACTCACAATAGCACATACTTTCCCCAATGTCCATAACCCAACCACCCTCTCCGTCCCCTCCTCCCCCCAGCAACCCTCAGTTTGTTTTGTAAGATTAAGAGTCTTTTATGGTTTGTCTCCCTCGTGATCCCATTTTGTTTCATTTATTCCTTTCCTACCCCTCAAACCCCCCACGTTGCCTCTCAACTTCCTCATATCAGGGAGATCATATGATAATTGTCTTTCTCTGATTGACTTATTTCATTAAGCATAATACCCTCTAGTTCCATCCACATCATCGCAAATGGCAAGATTTCATTTCTTTTGATGGCTGCATAGTATTCATATATATATATATATATATATATATATATATATATCTCACACCTTCTTTATCGATTCATCTGTTGATGGACATCTAGGTTCTTTCCATAGTTTGGCTATTGCGGACATTGCTGCTATAAACATTTGGGTGCACGTGCCCCTTCAGATCACTGTATTTGTATCTTTAGGGTGAATACCCAGTAGTGCAATCGCTCGGTCGTAGGGTAGCTCTATTTTCAACTTTTTGAGGAACCTCCATGCTGTTTTCCAGAGTGGTTGCTCCAGCTTGCATTCCCACCAGCAGTGTAGGAGGGTTCCCCTTTCTCCACATCCTCACCAGCATCTGTCATTTCCTGACTTGTTAATTTTAGCCATTCTGACTGGTTTGAGGTGGTATCTCATTGTGGTTTTGATTTGTATTTCCCTGATGCTGAGTGATGTGGAGCCCCTTTTCATGTGTCTGTTGGCCATGTGGATGTCTTCTTTGCAGAAATGTCTGTTCATGTCCTCTACCCATTTCTTGATTAGATTGTTTGTTCTTTGGGTGTTGAATTTGATAAGTTCTTTATAGATTTTGGATATTAGTCCTTTATCTGATGTGTCATTTGCAAATATCTTCTCCCTGAAGAGTCTTTTCTTAAGGTGACCCAGTCTCTCCTTCTGTCAAGGGTTTGTGAAATAGAATGTAGGAAGTAAAGTTTTTCCTTTGTTGTGACTCTAGTCACATTTCTGACCACCAGATCTGGAGTTTTCTTTTTATATAGACCAAGACACATGTTAGTAGACTATTACTCTCTCCATCCACTCTCTCCTAGAAACGTTGTGATCAAAGAACCACATTAGATCAAAGACCAATCAAAAGGTTCTGAATTACCACGGCACCACTGCTGCCCTCACTAATTGTGCCACCTTGTCTCTGACATCTAGGTGCTGCCATAGGCCTCTGCTGCTCTGAGATCTCATCATTCCCCTGAAACCAAGGAGCCCATCTCAGGAAAAGTCACTCTGGCATCCAAAAGACAGCTGCTAGTGAGGTTTGTGAAGGTATGGGCACTTTGCTCATGACTGCAGTTCTTGATATTTTAGAGGGGAGATGTTCATTGAGTCCTCTTGGGGAGCCTTGAAGGGGTGTGACTAGGTGTGCAAGTTGTGTTTGACAAATCTCTTCTAATGTTCCTATCTCTATAACCCTTTGGATTCCTTCCTCTATATTATGCCAGAAAAGTTCTAGAATCCCAAACGCAATGCATTAGGCTACTGCTGAGTTCAGGGTTCATTTGCCCAGCCAAGCAGACTGTGAGAACTATTTCCAGTTGTAGCAGCTGACACATAAACTCGGCATCTCAGATATTTCACCCCTATCAATACCATTGGCCCAGTCCTATGCTGTGCTCTATCCTCTTGGTGTAGCCTCCTTACAACCACCTTCCATATGTGTTACAAGTTCCCCGCTGGTCTCAACGAGCACAGTCTTGGACTTCATTTGGGGCATAAGCTATTTCTTCCAAAGTCAGCTTTTGTATTTGATCCTTTGGAGTGTCCTGAGGAAGAGTTTAACTTTTTATTTTTTTTTTCACTTAACAGCTGATCATCAGGTTTCCTCTTGTCTACTTAATTGTTTTTAATGGCTGTGTTCTATTCCTTTGTATTGTAATATAATTTTCCAACCTATTCTGCTAATATTGAGAGTTTAGGTTGTTTGCAAAAAATATTTTTAAAAATATTCTGAAATTGAATATATGATTATTTCATCATATACCCCAAGTCTTGTTTTGCTAAGAAAAAATTAAAATTAAGAGGAAATAATGAGGGAGAAATATTCTATTAAATAAAAGTAGGCAAACATCTGGGGAGTTTAGGTCACACTTAAGTTTCCTACCATGAGAAATGGGTCAAATCAGAAAACAATAGAAGATCTTAGACCAAAGATGTTGAAAGTTGAGATAGAAAAAATTCCAAGAAATTGTTCTATTATTCTGTATTACTTTTGTAATTCATGGGTTCATCATCAAAGTAATTCTCAGAAATATTCAATTAGAATGACAAGATTGAGTAGTGTCTGTTTTCCAGAAGAATGCAAATGATAACTTTTTAACCTCATGGCTTGTACAAGTCAGCATCAGACTGCAGTGCCTGGCTGCAGGCCCATACAGCTCAACACTATGCCCCTTTGCCCTTCTTAATGGTGAGGCCCTCCTAAGAAAGTCACTGATGTTCTTCAACTTCATTTACAACTTCCCACTTTTGAGTAAGAGCAGGAAGGCTCTCAGAAATGAAAGCTTTGGTGCTCACTGACCTTTTATGACTTGCATGACTCCTGAATATCTGTATTACCTTTAAGTCACACCATTTCCCATTTCTCCAATGCTTTATTACTGGACTTCTGCCTCTATTTCCCTTCTGAAACTAGAGTTTTGCTTCAAATTCCATATAGTTTAGGCCTTGATTCCCCGCTGATGTCTAGGGTCTCTTTTCTCCTGGGCCTTGGTCCAGCTCCTTGTGCACCCTTGATTTTTGACTGGGGCTCTCTTATTCATGGAATCTGTGTGCTGCAGCTGACTGTAATCATGACTCTGACTCTTCAAACTGGCTTATCTATTGTTGGTGCTTGCACAACCATGCTTGATTTCCCTTTGCTTTTGATTACTTGGTCGCCTTTATCAGTGTAATTAGACAATTTCACTCAACATAATTCCTGTTTGTAAGAGTACTTAATTTGTTTAGGAAAATAAACTAACAGGGGTGAGGATTTTAAATGGGATCCCCTAGATGATGTAACAAAATGAAAGATGGTGTCTAACTACTTCTGTAAGATGGTGGGTCCAATAAACTGGCAGACTCCAGTGATGGTTTTGGGAATGAATATTGGGTGCAGGAGCTGGGGCACAAAGAGTCTTTAATTTTTTAATTTGTTATTTATATTTTATAATTTTTTTAAAAAAATTTTTATTTCTTTTCAGCGTAACAGTATTCATTGTTTTTTCACCACACCCAGTGCTCCATGCAATCCGTGCCCTCCCTAATACCCACCACCTGGTTCTCCCAAACTCCCACCCCCCGCCCCTTCAAAACCCTCAGGTTGTTTTTCAGAGTCCATAGTCTCTCATGGTTCACCTCCCCTTCCAATTTCCCTCAACTCCCTTCTCCTCTCCATCTACCCTTGTCCTCCATATTATTTGTTAGGCTTCACAAATAAGTGAAACCATATGATACTTGACTCTCTCTGCTTGACTTATTTCACTCAGCATAATCTCTTCCAGTCCCATCCATGTTGCTACAAAAGTTGGGTATTCATCCTTTCTGATGGAGGCATAATACTCCATAGTGTATATGGACCACATCTTCCTTATCCATTCATCTGTTGAAGGGCATCTTGGTTCTTTCCACAGTTTGGCGACCATGGCCATTGCTGCTATAAACATTGGGGTACAGATGGCCCTTCTTTTCACTACATCTGTATCTTTGGGGTAAATACCCAGTAGTACAATTGCAGGGTCATAAAGAAGCTCTATTTTTAATTTTTTGAGGAATCTCCACACTGTTCTCCAAAGTGTCTGTACCAACTTGCATTCCCACCAACAGTGTAAGAGGGTTCCCCTTTCTCCACACCCTCTCCAACACATGTTGTTTCCTGTCTTGCTAATTTTGGCCATTCTAACCGGTGTAAGGTGGTATCTCAATGTGGTTTTAATTTGAATCTCCCTGATGGCTACTGATGATGAACATTTTTTCATGTGTCTGATAGCCATTTGTATGTCTTCATTGGAGAAGTGTCTGATTATACCTTCTGCCCATTTTTTAATATGATTGTCTGTTTTGTGTGTGTTAAGTTTGAGGAGTTCTCTATAGATCCTGGATATCAATCTTTTGTCTGTACTGTCATTTGCAAATATCTTCTCCCATTCCGTGGGTTGCCTCTTTGTTTTGCTGACTGTTTCCTTCGCTGTGCAGAAGCTTTTGATCTTGATGAAGTCCGAAGAGTTCATTTTCACTTTTGTTTCCATCGCCTTTGGAGACATATCTTGAAAGAAGTTGCTGTGGCTGTTATCAAAGAGGTTACTGCCTATGTTCTCCTCTAGGATTCTGATGGATTCCTGTCTCACGTTGAGGTCTTTTATCCATTTCGAGTTTATCTTTGTGTATGGTGTAAGAGAATGGTCGAGTTTCATTCTTCTACATATAGCTGTCCAGTTTTCCCAGCACCATTTATTGAAGAGACTGTCTTTTTTCCACTGGATATTTTTTCCTGTTTTGTCAAAGATTTTTTTTTTTTTTTTTTTTTTTTTTTTTTTTTTTTTTTTTAAAGATTTTATTTATTTATTTGACAGACAGAGATCACAAGTAGGCAGAGAGGCAGGCAGAGAGGAAGGGGGGAGAAGCAGGCTCCATGCTGAGCAGAGAGCCTGATGCGGGGCTCGATCCCAGGACCCTGGGATCATGACCTGAGCCGAAGGCAGAGGCTTAACCCACTGAGCCACCCAGGTGCCCCTGTTTTGTCAAAGATTATTTGGCCATAGAGTTGAGGGTCCATATCTGGGCTCTCTACTCTGTTCCACTGGTCTATGTGTCTGTTTTTATGCCAGTACCATGCTGTCTTGGTGATCGCAGCTTTGTAGTAAAGCTTGAAATCAGGTAATGTGATGCCGCCAGTTTTATTTTTGTTTTTCAACATTTCCTTAGCAATTCGGGGTCTCTTCTGATTCCATACAAATTTTAGGATTATTTGCTCCAGCTCTTTGAAAAATACCGGTGGAATTTTGATCGGAATGGCATTAAAAGTATAGATTGCTCTAGGCAGTATAGACCCACAGCAAATATCATCCTCAATGGGAAAAAACTTGCAGCCTTCCCGTTGAGATCAAGAACACGACAAGGATGCCCACTCTCACCACTCTTGTTCAACATAGTATTAGAAGTCCTAGCAACAGCAATCAGACAACAAAGAGAAGTAAAATGTATCCAAATTGGCAAGAAAGAAGTCAAACTCTCTCTCTCTTCGCAGATGACATGATTCTTTATATGTAAAACCTGAAAGACTCCACCCCCAAACTTCTAGAACTCATACAGCAATTCAGTAACGTGGCAGGATACAAAGTCAATGTACACAAATCAGTGGCTTTCTTATACACTAACAATGAAAATACAGAAAGGCAAATTAGAGAATCGATTCCATTTACTATAGCACCAAGAACCATAAGATACCTGGGAATAAACCTAACCAAAGAGGTTAAGGATCTGTACTCGAGGAACTACAGAACACTCACAAAAGAAATTGAAGAAGACACAAAAAGATGGAAGACCATTCCATGCTCTTGGATCGGAAGAATAAACATTGTTAAAATGTCTATACTGCCTAGAGCAATCTATATTTTATAATTTTTTATTATGTTAGTCACCATACAGTACATCATTAGTTTTTGATGTAGTGTTTCATAATTCATTGTTTGTGTATAACAGCCAGTGCTCCCTGAAATAAGTGTACCAAGAGCCTTTTAATGAAGATTTAAGAAGTGGGCTATGGGCTGTGTAACTTAACACAGGTCTTTCCACTGTCTCTTTGGTGAGATCTTCAGTAAAGTTCATATTAACTCCTAGTACTTTGTGTGAGTGGATTCTTTGGAGGGGCAGGAGCAGATCTAGCATATAACCAAATCCTAGGCATTCAAAACATATGGACGTTTTTATCTGAACCACATGGGGCCAGGACCAAGGCTATTACAACCTATTTTTGTATACAAGCCTATAAGCCTCTACAGTCTGTTACAGCCTGTTTTTCACTGTCTACAAAATTTCTTCTTGGGAAAAAATCCAGGAAGCAGAGCACCTTGACCTGAATCCTTGAAATTGCAAGAGGGGAGTGACCCAAGCTCTAGCCCTTGCATCTAATTCTAGGCAATGACAGAGGTTCAGAAGCTCTACCAACATCCCTTCTAACCAAAGCAGAAGTGTTGATCAATATCCCAATGGAGAATACCTTCATTTTTGCCATTAAGAAGATCCCTTTGCTTGCTCTCCTTTGCTCCCTGGAAGGAGTATGTGATGCCTTCATAGTTGAGAGAAAGTCATATTGTGCATTTCCAGTTTTGCATTGTTTTTTCTTGACTCCTAGCTATTCCATGTAATGTTTCTCTCTCACGTCATCCTGTTTATGGAACATATTCCAATTTATAAAAATACATTTGTTCTGAATACTAGTAATTCTGTTTATCACAGTGGGAGCTAGCAGGGACTTATGGAAGTCCTGAGACCACTGGATGAGAGAAATAACTGAGCTTAAATCTATTCCTTGGCTATACCTTGAGGTAACAATCTAGGGTGTCTTGGTTGATGTTTGTTAGTCTGATGACTAATCAGTTAGCATGCTACTACTTTCGTTTTACTGCCCAAACATGTTTGCCTTTACTAATTCAATTTCCAGAAGCAGATTTCCAGGAAGCAATTGGAGTTTATTCCTCAACGATTCCCTGGAACAACCTCTTGCTCCTGCATGTCCTACCTGGAAAGTGACAGCAAGGTCTGGAGGCTTCTTTGAAGGGTCACCATAGTTAAGACTGTGGCACAAAGAAAATACGCCAATGATCATTTGAGAAGCTATAAAAATTTGAAAAAAATTCTTTTGAAGGAGATGTGAATGAAACAGCTGGTGTGAATTTTCAAAGCTTGGAAGGATCTCCAGAGCTATGAAGCTGGCTCCAAACGATACAGGCCAACATGTGGAAGCTGTTTAAATGCTGGCCATCCAGGGCCATTTATGTCTTCCTTGCACCTGCTATGAGAGTAAAAATAAAAACAAAGAATACCCTTTTGTTCATGGGAAGCAAAAATGGCAGAGATCACCTGGAGTAGATCCCTTGAAATTGAATGGGAAATAGAAGACCACAAGTGCCAATGTTTTGACTTTATTTCTTAGACAATGACAGTAATACTTACATATTTCTGTCTACACTTGTTAATGCTCTAATGAAGTTCATTTTTCTTGCCAAGAGCTCACAGCACATGGCATGGCTACTAGTTTGCTACTAGCAATGTATTCTCTGTGGGTAAATGCAAGAATTCTTTGCAATGTCAAAGAGAACTAAGGCCCAGTACTCTTACATGAACACTTGTATTTTAGAATATTTGGAGCTCCTATTGCAAATCCCATTTTGTAATAATCAGGACTTGGTGAGAATCTGATCTCCATTCTTTGGAGATTCAGGGAGAACCAAGTCATACAAGCTTGAGTGCTTAATTTATATCATGGACAATGAAAGTGAGGTTTCTAAGCCTCTGTTGGAAAGTGATACAGTTAGGAAAATTTATTTGTATAATAGGCTAACTCTATGCCAGCCAATAAGTCATATAATTAGTATAGGTGCATCTACAGGAAACATAGACAGTATTCGTCTGGATTTAAAGCAGTTTTGAGAAGACATTTTTAATACCAGAGTAAGCTTATTTTTAACTTTCTCTGCTAGAAAATTCTTCAACTTATGACTTATTTTTGGCAAAATATAAATATACAAGAAATTGTGGGTGGGGGTTCCTTGACATTTCAGGGAGGATTAAGGTTCAGAACTTTGATTCTAGTCAACAACAATGAGTTATTGTTTAGAAGCTTCTTTGAATGCCCACTTTTAAGTGTGATGAATTAGTTGGCTAATGACTATTGTTTTAATATTAAAAAGATCCAACAGTTAACATTGGATTGTTTGCTCTTATAGATCCTTAGAATTTACAAGTATAATGTAAATTTCAGTTCTTGAAATCCAGACCAGTGTTTGGAAACTTGTGTGGATACTTACACAAGTCAGGAGTGAGTTCAAGGTAGAGTGTGTGAATGAATTCTTCCCTTTTACCAGCCACAAGACTTTGCCCTGCTAATAGGACGTACACCAAATACCTGGAAAATTCCTTGCAACCTTAGGAAGATCTGAGAAAATAATATTGGAAAGTTTCTTTCCTTGGTGAATATGGTTATGGCTAAAGGCAGTGAAAATATTAGAAATATTAGAAGTTCTTCATTTCTCTGTATGTAAGGAATCTCTTCCCTCTAGCTGCTCTCAAGAGCTCCTGTCTAAAATTATGATTCATCCGTTTCACAATCAGGTGCCTCGAGGTCTTTCTAGATTCTATGATTTTGGGGGTTGATCTTTCTGCCTCTAGGACATGAACTCTGGTTCCATTCCCCAAACTGGGAAAATTTTCATGGAGAATTTGTTCAACTATATCCTCTAGTCTTCTTTCATTCTCCTCCCCCTCAGGGATTCCAATAATTCTGACGTTAGAACATTTCATGGTGTCATTTATATCCCTAATTCTGTTTTCATGGCTTCTAAGCTGTTTGTTCCAGGCCTCCTCCTGATCCTTTTTCTCTATCGATTTCTCCTCTAGATCACTAATTCTATCTTCTGCCTCAGTTACCCTACCTGTTAGAGAATTTAGATTAGATTGGAACTCATTGATAGCATTTTTAACTTCTTCCCTGGTGGCTTTCACTCCTGCCCTAATTGATTCCATGTTGTCATTAATGGTTTTCTCCAACCTAGCCATTGCCTGGATAATTGTTACCCTGAATTCCCTTTCCGACATACTGTTTATGTCCATATCCAATAGCCCTGATGGAGAGGGCACAGTCTCTGAATTTTTCCTCTGTTGGTTGTTCTTCCTCCTAGTCATTTTGGTGAGAGATGGCTGAGGGGATGGGTAGCTGAATGTATCAATCATGATCCAGGCAAGGTGCACCCTGGAACACTTCTGAGCAATCAGAAGTCCCCACAAAAAAGAAAGAAAAAAGAAAAAAAAAGAGAAGACTAGCCAGAATGGGCCCCAAAGGTAAGATTTATAAGGTATACAAACAAAAAAACTGACAAAAGTAAATGACAAGAAAAAAAGAACCCAGCCAAAATGAACTCCAAGAATAAGATTTATATAATATCAGAACAAAAACAAATACACAGAAACACTGACAGAAGAAAAAGATGGGAGGGTGGTTATATATCCTCAGTGTGGGCAAGGAAAGTTATTTTGATTCTTCCTGGGTATATCCTGATATCTTTGTTAAAGGACTCAACTTTCCAGAGATAAAGGGGGATTAAAACTGGTTTATATATAGGGGTAGTATTGATTGGGGAAAGAGGATTACCTTAAAGCTTATCTTTATATGAATATTAAAGAAAACAGAAAATAAAAAGAAAAACACAGGTATAAGTATCAAAAAAGTTCAAGTTAAAAGGTTATTATGGAATTTGTTGTATCGAACCTCTTGTTGTGATGGTAAATAGGTTAAAAAAACATAACCAAAGAGGTAAAGGATCTGTACTCAAGGAACTACAGAACTCATGAAAGAAATTGAATAAGACACAAAAAGATGGAAGATCATTCCACACTCACGGATAGGAAGAATAAACATTGTTAAAATGTCTATAATGCCTATACTGCCTAGAGCTATCTATGCTTTCAATGCCATTCTGATCAAAATTCCACTGGATTTTTCCAAAGAGCTGGAACAAACAATCCCAAGATTTGTATGGAACCAGAAGAGACCCTGAATTGCTAAGGAAATGTTGAAAAAGAAAAACAAAACTGGGGGCATCACATTGCCTGATTTCAAGCTTTACTACAAAGCTATGATCACCAAGACAGCATGGTATTGGCACAAAAACAGACTCATAGGCCAGTGGGACAGAGTAGAGAGCCCATATATGGACTCTCAACTTTATGGTCAAATAATATTTGACAAAGCAGGAAAAAATACACAGTGGACAAAGACAGTCTCTTCAATAAATGGTGCTGGGAAAATTGGACAGCTATGTAAAGAAGAATGAAACTCAACCATTCTCTTACACCATACACAAAGGTAAACTCAAAATGGATAAAAGATCTCAACGTGAGGCAGGAATCCATCAGAATCCTAGAGGAGAACATAGGCAGTAACCTTTTCGACACCAGCCACAGCAACTTCTTTCAAGATATGTCTCCAAAGGCAAAGGAAACAAAAGTGAAAATGAACTTTTGGGACTGCATCAAGATCAAAAGCTTCTGCACAGCAAAAGAAAGAGTCAACAAAACAAAGAGGCAACCCATGGAATGGGAGAAGATATTTGCAAATGATAATACAGACAAAGGGCTGATATTGAAGATCTATAAAGAACTCCTCAAACTCAACACACACAAAACAGATAATCATGTCAAAAAATGGGCAGAAGACATGAACAGACACCAAGTTTTATGTTCACCCATTCATGTCCATCACTATAACTACGCTACTATCTTCTTCCTAGTAGTTTCAAAGAAGGAGTTACTCAAGAATTGTGTTTGTTCTGGCCTTAGGTAACATGCATAAAGCATCCAAACACTCCTTTTCCTTTTCTAAGACCAGAATTGAGAACTGGAGAGTGTCTTTCAGATCTTTCTGAGAACATGTTCTAATTGCTACAAGTCCATTTTCTGTAAACAAATTAGTATCCTGATTGTGAGGTTGGCATCAACTTTAATGAAGTACTCATCGTTTCATTGAGAGCAATTTAACAACAGCTGATACTGAGCACTGACAGAATGTCCAGTATTTAACTACAAATACAAGAGTTTGTTTGGAACAGTTCTCTGAAAATATCAAGGAAGCACACCAGCTACTTGCTTCAAGTTCTATTTTTGAAAGCAAAATAAAACAGCACCATCAATCCCTGAATTAAAGAAGGAAAAAGGAATTGAAAGAGTCAATTCTTGGATTTTTCTTAATAATGAACTTTATTTTTTTTTTAAGATTTTATTTACTTATTTGACAGACAGAGATCACAAATAGGCAGAGAGAGAGAGGAAGGGAAGCAGGCTCCGTGCTGAGCAGGGAGCCCGATGCGGGGCTCGATCCCAGGACCCTGGGATCATGACCTGAGCCGAAGGCAGAGGCTTTAACCCACTGAGCCACCCAGATGTCCCAATAATGCACTTTGGTCAAAATGTCCAACCATCATTTTTAATGCCTAGGACATACATTTCATCACAGGAATGTGGTGTCTTAGTCCTCCTGGGAACTTGAAAGTATCCTTTTAAGCTTACTCCACATCTACTTCCCAAGATTGAAATGGTGGCAGCATGTGAGTCTCCAGACAAGGGAAATGAAGGTTGGTCACATGCCAGGTCTTCTCCCAAGTAACAATAGAAGCACAGCCAAAACCACTCTTATTTGCTACTGACTTCTGAATTTAGTTTTCTCCCAAACTTCAAAGCATGAACAGCAGCTACTCAGTGTGAGTCCAGTTCTTGCAAACATTTCGTGGTTGCCACTCTGACTCTCCTGTGCATGAAGTGAACCACTGAGGCATGTAGCATACTAAACTGCCCTCTACAGTAGCCATTGCAATGACTAGAACCCTGTAATTGGCTGACTCTGTTTATGACCAGGACCCACCACATGGTGAAGCTTACATCTTGGACCTCTGCACATTCTTGGGGAAGCAACAGCAGCTGTCCACTGGGAATCTGCAAGCAAATTTGCAATTGTGCTCATAGTTCATATCAGGTGAAATAAAAGAGAAATCCAGTTGCATGAAATTGTGACTAGTACGTTTATCTTTGTCTTTCTTTTTCATGTTGTGGGTTTTCCTTATTTGAGGAAGGTATGGTAAACTTTGATTGCTTGTTTGTATCTAAGTATGAAGCAATATAAAGGCTGATTTGGAGGTGACCTACTAACTGTGTAAGTCATTATGTAAGTACCTTTCAAATTGTGTCTTTGTTCTTACTTGACTGATAGCAAGGAGCTCATTCAGTTTTGTTTTGTCTTGGTTTTTGTTTTTGCAACAGCATCCCACCTAGATTATATTGTGTTTTTTCTTTGGTCTTTGCTGGTACTGTGCTGGGGAGGACACTGTAGGTATCTACTTTTCTGCTTGATTGGTGCTTTTCTGCTTGCTTGTAGGGACGGGTGGGTGGTAAATGTTGATACACACAGACCTTCCATCAAGGCCCAGTTTCAAGCCCCATCCTCCCTGTCTGCAAGGCAGGCCTTAAGTTTCCATAACTGAGTTCAAAGCCATGCATGCTCACGTCTGCTTCATTTGCTACCCACTTCCATTTACTTCCATCTTTCAGAGATGTATTGAGATCATCTATCTGTGGTTGAACTTCCTGGAATTCTCTTTGTAAAACTTTAAGGATTTGGCTATAAGCTTATCAGTAGCAAGATGGTGAGTTTCAAAAGTAATTGAAATGGAAATTTATCAGTCTACTGAATCTGGGTGATGGTTCTAAGGTTTCAAGGAAGCCAAGCCAGTTTTTCACAGCAAATCTAATTCTTTTAAATCAATCAGCATCACATCAGCACCATAGTGGTGAATGAAAAGGCTGGTGTGTAGAAGTCATGTTCCTGCTTTGGGGTATTTACTTGGTTTCTATTGTCTTCCTGAAGATTGACTCTTTCCTATGAGATGTGCTGTGTACAGCACAAAATCTTTTCTTTTTTAAAGATTTTATTTATTTGTGTGTGGGTATGTGTGAGAGAAAGAGAGAGAGAGAGTGACAACACGCAAACAGGGGGAGGGACAGAGGAAGAGGGAGAAGCAGACTCCACACTGAGCAGGGAGCCCAATGTGGGGCTCCATTCCAGGACCCCAAGATCATGACCTGAGCTGAAGGCAGATGTTTACCTGACTGAGCCACCCAGGTGCCCTAGCACAGAGAGTCTTATATGCCCATTCACCTCCACTCCTCACTTTTCTATATTATTAACATTTTGCATTAGTGTGGTTTGTATGATACAACTAATGAGCCAATTTTACTTCATTATTATTAACTAAAGTCTTTAAGTTGTATAGGGTTCACTCTTTGCATTTACATTCTTTGAGTCTTGACAAATGTGTAATGATATGTATCCTATTACAATATCATACAGAATAGTTTAACTGCCTCCTAAATCCTTTGTGTCCACCCATTCATCCCTCCCTCCCTCTCTCTGAACTAGCAACCACTTCCATAGTTTTGCCTTTTCTAGAATTCATATAGTTGGAATCATACAGTGTGTAGCCTTTTTAAATTAACTTCTTTCACTTAGTAATATGAATGTAACATATTATAACATGTCTTTTTATGGTTTGATGATCATTTCTCTTCAGTGCTGAATAATATTCCATTGTCTGGATGTATCACAGTGTATTTATCCATTTACCTACTGAAGGACATCTTGATTGATTCCAAGTTTTGGTAATTGTAAATAAAGCTGCAATAAACTTCCATGCACATATTGTTCTGTGGGCATGTTTTCAGCTCCTTTGGATAAATATTAAGGGGTATGATTACTGAATTGTATGGTAAGAGTTCAGTTTTTTAAGAAGTTGCCAAACTCTATTCCAAAGTGGCTGTACTATTTTGATTTCCACTATCAGTGAGTATAAGTTCTTGTTGCTTTGCATTTTTGCCATCATTTGGTGTTCTAGTGTTTTGGAATTTGGCCATTCTAATACTGCTGGTGGTATCTCACTGTTTTAATTTGCGGTTCCCTAATGGCATAAGATGTGGAGCACCTATTCATATTTTTCTTTGCCATCTGTATATTTTCTTTTGTGAGATGTCTGTTCAGATCTCTTGCCCATTTCTTAATTGGGTGCTTGCTTTCTTATCATAGATATTTAAGATTTCTTTGTATAGTTTAGATACAAGACCTTTATCAGTTATGTGTTTTACAAATGTTTTCTTCCAATTGGTCGCTCATCATCTCATCCTTTGAACAATGTCTCTTGCAGAGCAAAAGTTTTTAAGTTTAATGAAATGAAATTTATTTTTTCTTCGTGAATTGTGCTTTTGATATGGTACTTAAAAAAAGTCATCACCGTTATATGTGATTTCATGTTATTTAGTCGCAGAAAAGAATGGAATCTTGCCATTTGCCACAACATGGATGGAGCTGGAAGGTATAATGCTAAGTGAAATAAGTTGGTCAGAGAAAGACAAATACCATATGATTTAACTTACATGTGGAATTAAAAAACAAAACAAACAAACAAAGAAAAAAAGAGACAAACCAAAAACCAGACTCTTAAATATAGAGAACAAACAAATGGTTACCAGAAGGGAGATGGGTGGAGAGATGGGTGAAATAAGTGAAGGGGATTCAGAGTACACTTATCTCGATGAGCACTGGGTGATCTACAGACTTGTCGAATCACTATGGTGTACACCTGAAACTAATATGACACTGCATGTTAATTATACTTGAATTTTAAAAAATGAATAAAATAAATAAAAAGCCATCACCAAACCCAAGGTCACCTAGGATTTCTCTTGTGTTGTCTTCTAGGAGTTTGATAGTTTTCAATTTCACATTTACTTCTATAATTAATTTTGAATTAATTTTTGTGAAAAGTTTAAAGCCTGTGTCTAGATTTTTTTCAATGTGGAAGTATAATTGTTTCAGCACAATTTATGAAAAGGCTATTTTTTTTTCATTGAATTACTTTGCTCTTTTGTCTAAGATCAGTTGACTATAATTTGCATGGATCTATTTCTGGGCTCTCTATTCTGTTCCACTGATCTATTTGTCTGTTTCTCCACCTGTACTACATAGTCTCAGTTACTGTAGTTTTTTAGGAAATCTTGAAATTGGGTAGTATTAGTCTTCTGATTTTGTTCTTCTTCAATATTGTGTTTGCTATTTTGAGTCTTTTGTCTTTTCATATAAACTTGAGAATCAGCTTGTCAATATCCACAAAATAACTTGCTGGAATTTTGATTGAGACTGCATTGAATATATAGATCAAGCTGGGAAGAACTGACCTCTTGACAATATTGAGTCTTCCTATCCATGAACATATTATGTCTTTTCATTTATTGAGTTCCTTTTATTTCTTTCATCAGAGTTTTGTGGTTTCTTCACATAGATCTTATACTTTTAAAAAATTTGTATTGTAATATTTTACTTTTTTGGTGCTAGTGAAAATGCTATTGTGCTTTTAATTTTAAATCCTAATTATTCATTGCTGGTAACAAATTATTTCTAACAGGTCACAAGCATATAGGAGGATGGGACCAGGCATCTTGTCTCTTACCTAATGAGTTGTTGTCAAATAAAAATATTTCCTGGCAGTTTAGTTAAGAACACGTGCCAAAGTTTTATTTTAATCTTATTGCATAGGAAAAGGGTTTAATATACTCTAGATATTCACTTTTGGAAGACACATTTAAAGGAAAATAGAATGGTTAGCTGATAATTGTTAATCTACATTTAATAAGTTATACTATATTAAAAAGAAAGGAATACTTGTCCAAAGAATTAATTGTCCCAACTGGTACACATTCAAGAGAACAAGGACACACTATTAATGATTACACTGAAATGAACCTGGGACTTTACCCTGCACCCAAGGATACATGACCATTAGACTCTTGACTGACAGTGAAGTGCATAGCTTCCAAGAACAAGTCTTTTTTTTTCTTTTCCAAGAACAAGTCTTAATCTTATTAAAGTTTATCAGAAAATTGCTCAAGCATATGATCAGAAATACTAATTTCTTTTCAAAATGATTTTTGAGATACATCATATGAAAATTTTCTGTCCTAGGCTGGGCTTAGTACAATTTTTCTTTTACATTGCTTTTTGGTCCTTATGGAGTTGGGTGGCTGTCTTGGAATAGCTTTCCTCCCTATGGCTATTCTTCTTCTCTTTTCCACCCCACATTGCCTCAGTCTCACTGACCTCTTTTTCAAGTTTTAGAGCCTTGCTTGTGGTGCTCTCCCCAAGATGTCCACAGAGTAACAGACACAGTAGTAGTGAATTCTTGTGGAATGATTACCATATAACAAATGCTCTTCTAAATATTAAAAATATATTTACTAATTCAATCCCTCCAAGAGCCCTTTGTAGGAGGCACTGTACACTCCTATGCAAATTAAGAAAACTGACACACAGAGTGAGAAATAGCATGCATAATGTCACACAGTGAATAAGTGGTAGATTTGAACACAAACAGAATGGAGCTCCTGCCCTTAGGCAATCTGCTACAGGGAAAAACATCTACCAGACAAACCTTTCTCTCTTTATAGAGGAATTCTCACTTGGGCTAAATAAGAAAGAAACCTGGGAGTGAGTGGGATGGAAAACCATTGGTCCACAATGAAACAGAACAAAACAAACTTGTATTAGATATTTTTGGCTACTATGATAAAGTACCATAGACTGTGTGGCTTAAATAATGTAAATTTATTTCTCATAGTTCTAGAGGCCATAAATCCAAGATCAATGTGCCAGCTGATTTGATTCCTGGTGAGAACTGCTTCCTCACTTGTGGACAGCTGCCTTCTTGTTGTGTCTACTCATGGCCTCTTCTCTGTACACACAGAGAGAGAAAAAGAGAGCTCTAGTTTCTTCCTCTTCTCATAAGAACCTATCCCATTATGAGGGCTCCATCCTCATTACCTAGTCTAAATTATCTTCTAAAGACCCCACCTCTCTGGGATGGTGGGGCCTATTACATTGGGAATTAGGGCTTCAGTGTATGAATTTTGGGGGGACACAAACATTCAGTCCTTAACAATATTCTCATCTATACTATGTTGTAATAACACACACAAACAAATTAATAGTGTTAACCTCCGAATAGTAGGACAAGAGGTGATATATTTTTGCATGTTTGTCATTGCTTTTCAAAGAAATTTTACTTTTATGTAAGGGATTACATGTTAATACAACACATTATAATTGAATAATGACCTCCAAATGTGTTTCTTCCTCCATTTTGCATTGAGGTATGAAACATTCTGTATGAATTCCAGAACAAAGAATCTGCAACAAACACCATTCTTTAAAATAAGTGCCATGACACTGTGGCATTCCAGTGCACACTGTGTGGGCTCTGGCTTTTACAGGAATTATAAACCAACTGAGCTAAGCTTTTGGCCCAGGCAGAAGTTTTCTATATACGAGAAGAGCATAATTATTGAACGTACACGCCATCCATCATTTCAGGTTCACTCTGGGTCAAAGCATAGATCATCCCCTCTGCTATTAAAGGACAGGCAAAAGAGGCTACTGGGACTTGGCAATTAAAAGGAGTATAAATCAAGCTGGAAAGTTTCCCATGATTTCAACCATTGGTTCAGACATTTTTCCCATCTCCCAGTTTTTCTGCTTTTTCTTAATTTCATTTCTTTTGGTTCACATAGATTCAATCATGGAGGGCTGCTTTATCTTTTATGAATGTAATACACTAAAAAAAAAAAGCTATAGAGCTAAGAAACCTGCATTAGGAATCCATATATAGCTAAAGAAAAAGAATAGCAGTGAAGAAGTTTTCGGAGAGAACAATGGCACAGAGATGACTGTAACTATGGGCCAACACATTCCCAAAATGTTGGCAATCCCTCTATGCTTCTATTGGCATTATCATAAGGGTTATTAATTTTTCTAGACACGAAATGCATGAACTGAAGAGTACAAAAGTAGAAGTCTAATTTGTTGGTGGTTAAGACTACTTGATGTCAAAATAACCATCTAAATAATTGAAAAATATTACTCACCTCTGTGGAAAGAGCTCAATCTAGCCAATTATGAGGTCTTAACCTTTTGTATCTTATGTCCAATAATTCAGTGTAAGAACTTGGGTCTTCCCAAGTGTATTTCCATGATGGAAACCAAGACCATTATCCTAAGATGATCATTTCTCTGTTTTAAAGTACTCTGTTCATGCTTTAGTAACAACTGTATTTGTCCCTCTCTGAAGGCCAAAGAAAAAGAGGAAATCTAAGTGTTTCAGCAGCATAAGAACTACAATAACATAGAATTTAGATCTATTAATAATTAAGAGTCCTGCCACATGGAGAATGAGCTCAAAGTTTCTTCTTCCTGAAAGTAGGGTTTTCATGTAAAGTAAAAAGGATAAGAAAATAATAACTGGCTCCTGTTTTAGAGAGTAAGGCCCAGTCTCCCCACCTGGCTTTATTTATTCAACCAGCTTTGTCCCACTTCTCAGTTCATGTGTTCTGTCCCATTTCTGCAGATATCCCTATTGTTCTGCAAGAATGCTGCACTCAAAAGTGGGTGCAAAAATGAAAGATAGAAATCTTTCCCTTAAAGAGCATTCAGTCTAATCAAGGAGATGTGAAAAGATAGAAAGAGGTGTAGATAAGGTATTGTGGGGATTCATAGTAAGGAGACGTAACTTTTTAGAGAATGGAGGGGGAGCCGCAGAGATTAGGCACTGGAAGAAATCGTGGTATAATGAGATTTGGATGTTTTATCATGACTTCCCAGTTGTCTAGCTATAAATCATGGCATTTGATGGTACATACAATATCTGTGGCTATTTGTGAACTTCTCCATGTTTCCTAGAAAGTAATACTTTTATGAATCCTTTTTCATTATAAAGTATAAAAATATATACAGGAGTACATAAAACATAAATATAGTTCAACGAATTGTTGAAGAGTGAACACCTATGTAACTACCACCCAGGACAGGAAATAGAATATTCCTAGCAACCTAAAGGCCCATTCTAGATGACTGTATTAGAGTTCTCTATGAAAACAGAATCAAAAGGACACATGTGCATACATATATGGAGAGCGAGACAGCAAGAGAAAAGGCAGAGAAAGAGAGATATTGAAGGAGTTTGCGCATGCAATTGTGGGGACTGGCAAGTCTGAAACTCACAGGGCAGGCCAGTGGTCTGGAGACCTAGGGGAGAGCTGATATTGCAGCTTGGGTCTGAAGGCAATTAGGAAGTAGAATCTCTTTTTCTTCTGGGACCTCTTTCTTTCTTCCTTAGGGTCGTCAACTGACTGGGTGAAGTTCAACCAAGTTATGAAGGGTAATCTGCTGTACTAAATGCTAATCTTATCTAAGACATGCCCTCATAGCAGCATCTAGACTAGTATTTGAGTAAGTATCTGGGTCTCTCAGCCTAATCAGGTTGACATATGAGATTAACCATTGATTTACTACCTATGTACACATCCCTAAAATTAATTTGGCTTTTACAGATTTTGAACTTTATAAATGGGATTGTGCAGACTGAATATTGTATCTGGTTTGTTTTGTTGAACATTACATTTTTAAGATTCACCTGTGTCATCCTTCCTGTGTGTAGCTATGGTTTTAAAAATTTCATTGCTGGGGGCACCTGGGTAGCTCAGTGGGTTAAAGCCTCTGCCTTCGGCTCAGGTCATGATCCCAGGGTCCTGGGATTGAGCCCCGCATTGGGGATCTCTGCTCAGCGGGGAGCCTGCTTCCTCCTCTCTCTCTCTGCCTCTGCCTACTTGTGATCTCTGTCAAATTAAAAAAAAAATCTTTAAAAAAATTTCATTGCTGTATAGTATTCCATTGGATGAATGGATCACAATTTAACTATGCTTCTTCTGTAGTCATTTTGTTTCCAGTGTTGGGCAATTGCTAACTACAATTCTGTTATGATCACCTTCTGGGGGTACATAAGCATGGATTTTTGTACAGTAACTCTTTAGAAGTGGGATTTTGGGGTTGGAAGGTGTGTATACACCTTAAATGTTATCAGATAATGACAAACTATTTTTTTTAAGATTTTATTTATTTATTTGACAGAGAGAGAAAGAGAGAGCACAAGCAGGGGGAGCAGCAGAGGGAGAGGAAAAGCAGGCTGTCTGCTGAGCAGGGAGCCTGATATAAGGCTCAATCCCAGGACCCGGTATCATGACCTGAGCTGAAGACAGTTCCTTAACTAACTGAGCCACCCAGGTGCCCCAACAAACTATTTTCTGAAAGGAGTAAATCAATTTCCCGCTTCCAGCAGTATGTGAGAACCCCTTCCTCTCCCTCTTCTGTCTCCCTTCCTTTTCTTCCTCTCCTTCTGTTTGCTATCACATCTATGTTGAATCAGACACTGAATTTCCTTCCTTATATGCTTTACTTCATCTAGTTGACTAGCAATATTTTCATAGTCGATACTTTGTAAATATTTCACAAAACTGATCAAGAGACTGAATTAATGACTGAAATATTTCTCATATTCATTAGGGTGCTACCTTGAATAAATAAAATATCATGCACTTAAGGAATCTCCACACTGTTCTCCAAAGTGTCTGTACCAACTTGCATTCCCACCAACAGTGTAAGAGGGTTCCCCTTTCTCCACACCCTCTCCAACACACGTTGTTTACTGTCTTGTTAATTTTGGCCATTCTAACTGGTGTAAGGTGGTATCTCAATGTGGTTTTGATTTGAATCTCCCTGATGGCTAGTGATGATGAACATTTTTCATGTGTCTGTTAGCCATTTGTGTCTTCATTGAAGAAGCGTCTGTTCATGTCTTCTGCCCATTTTTTGACATGATTATCTGTTTTGTGTGTGTTGAGTTTGAGGAGTTCTTTATAGATCTTCAATATCAGCCCTTTGTCTGTATTGTCATTTGCAAATATCTTCTCCCATTCCATGGGTTGCCTCTTTGTTTTGTTGACTCTTTCTTTTGCTGTGCAGAAGCTTTTGATCTTGATGAAACCCCCAAAATTCATTTTCACTTTTGTTTCCTTTGCCTTTGGAGACATATCTTGAAAGAAGTTGCTGTGGCTGGTGTCGAAAAGGTTACTGCCTATGTTCTCCTCTAGGATTCTGATGGATTCCTGTCTCACGTTGAGATCTTTTATCCATTTCGAGTTTACCTTTGTGTATGGTGTAAGAGAATGGTCGAATTTCATTCTTCTTTACATAGCTGTCCAATTTTCCTAGCACCATTTATTGAAGAGACTGTCTTTGTCCACTGTGTATTTTTTCCTGCTTTGTCAAAGATTATTTGACCATAGAGTTGAGAGTCCATATCTGGGCTCTCTACTCTGTTCCACTGGTCTATGTGTCTGTTTTTATGCCAGTACCATGCTGTCTTGGTGATCACAGCTTTGTAGTAAAGCTTGAAATCAGGCAATGTGATGCCCCCAGTTTTGTTTTCCTTTTTCAACATTTCCTTAGCAATTCGGGGTCTTTTCTGGTTCCATACAAATTTTAGGATTATTTGTTCCAGCTCTTTGAAAAATCCAGTGGAATTTTGATTGGAATGGCATTGAAAGTATAGATTGCTCTAGGCAGTATAGGCAGTATAGACATTTTAACAATATTTATTCTTCCAATCCATGATCATGGAATGATCTTCCATCTTTTTGTGTCTTCTTCAATTTCTTTCATGAGTGTTCTGTAGTTCCTTAAGTACAGATCCTTTACCTCTTTGGTTAGGTTTATTCCCAGGTATCTTATGGTTCTTGGTGCTATAGTAAATGGAATTGATTCCTTTCTGTATTTTCATTGTTAGTGTATAAGAAAGCAACTGATTTCTGTACATCGATTTTGAATCCTGTCACATTACTGAATTGCTGAATGAGTTCTAGTAGTTTGGAGGTGGAGTCTTTTTGGGTTTTCCATATAAAGTATCATGTCATCTGCAAAGAGAGAGAGTTTGACTTCTTCATTGTCAATTTGAAAACGTTTATTTCTCTTTATGGTCTGATTGCTATTGCTAGGACTTCTAATACTATGTTGAACAAGAGTGGTGAGAGTGGGCATCCTTGTCGTGTTCCTGATCTTAAAGGGAAGGCTGTCAGCTTTTTCCCATTGAGGATGATATTCGTGGGTTTTTCATAGATAGATTTTATGAAGTTGAGGAATGTTCCCTCTATTCCTATACTTTGAAGCGTTTTAATCAGGAATGGATGCTGAATTTTGTCAAATGCTTTTTCTGCATCAATTGAGAGGACCATGTGGTTCTTCTCTCTTCCCTTACTGATGTGTTCTATCACATTGATTGATTTGCAAATGTTGCACCACCCTTGCAACCCAGGGATGAATCCCACCTGGTCATGATGGATAATTTTTTAATGTACTGTTGGATCCTATTAGCTAAGATCTTGTTGAGAATCTTGGCATCCATATTCATCAGGGATATTGGTTTGAAATTCTCCTTTCTGATGGGGTCTTTGCCTGGTTTGGGGATCAGGGTAACACTGACTTCATAAAAAGAGTCTGGAAGTTTTCCTTCTGCTTCAATTTTTTGAAGCAACTTCAGGAGAATAGGTATTATTTCTTCTTTGAAAGTTTGGTAGAATTCCCCAGGGAATCCATCAGGTCCTGGGCTCTTGTTTAAGAAATTAAAAATAGAGGTTCCCTATAACCCTGCAATTGCACTACTGGGTATTTACCCCAAAGATACAGATGGAGTGAAAAGAAAGGCCATCTCTACCCCAATATTCATAGCAGGAATGGCCACGATCGCCAAACTGAGGAAGAGCCAAGATGCCCTTCAATGGACGAATGGATAAGGAAGATATGATCCATATATACAATGGAGTATTATGCCTACATCAGAAAGGATGAATACCCAACTTTTGTATCAAGATGGGTAAGACTGGAAGAGATTATGCTGTGTGAAATAAGTCAAGTAGAGAGAGTCAACTATCATATGGTTTTGCTTATTTGTGGAGCATAAAAAATAACACAGAGGACATGGGGAGATGGAGAGGAGAAAGGAGTTGGGGGAAAATTGGAGAGTGAGATGAACCATGAGAGACTATGGACTCTGAAAAACAATCTGAGGGTTTTGAAGGGGCAGGGAGTGGGAGGTTGGGTGAGCCTGGTGGTGGGTATTAGGGAGGGCACGGATTGCATGGAGCACTGGGTGTGGTACATAAACAATGAATTCTGGAACACTGAAAAGAAATTTTTAAAAAATCACTATATTATACATCAGAAACTAAGTAACATTGTCTGTAAACTATATTCAAACAAAAAACTTTTTTAAAAAATAAAAAGAAACATCATGCACTTACCTGTGTTTTGGGGGAACGGGAACTTCTTCAGATTTTATTCTACTTGAGCCTTGTATGTGTGTTTGTGAGAGAAAGAGAGTGGCAGAGGTTCACACACTGCACCTGCCCACCCCCCACAGACGATGGAATGATAACTGAGCATCTTTGTTCTGCAATGTCCCCCTTTTATTTTTAAAGCTGACTTATTTAAGTAATTTCTATACCC
Organism: Martes martes; assembly: GCF_963455335.1. Lineage (NCBI taxonomy): Eukaryota > Metazoa > Chordata > Mammalia > Carnivora > Mustelidae > Martes > Martes martes. The sequence goes on along the minus strand of NC_137889.1, from coordinate 60,399,876 downwards.
AGTGTGAGGTTTGAACTCACAGCACTGAGATCAAGAATGGCAGGCTCTTCCAACTGAGCCAGTCAGGTGTCCCTCCAGGGCCCTTTGATTCATGTCCTTCCCTGTGTTCCAGGGGCTTCCTCTTTCCTTATTCAGCAGCGTCACTTGCAATGAAACCAGGCCTTTCACTCTCCCCCACAAATGCTGGGAATTTCCTATTTTCTGGCTCTCCCTTCATGCATTTCTTCTCCTTTAGTTCATCTCATATCTTACTCTTTCTGGGCCTTGACCTGCACTAAGATCTGAGAAGCCATTTGGGCTGCAGTAATTTAAATATACTTTGTTTGAGTCTTGAAACTCTTCAGCTACAGTGTCTTCAACGAAAGATGGTTACAGATAGAGAATTTTTGTGTAACAGGGATTTTTGGTTTCCTCTTAATTATTACATTATTTACTATTTATTAAGCCATTCTAACTTTCATAGAGTAAATGCCAGCAAAAGGGTGGGCTAATAATCCTATTCTGTATGTCAGGTGTTCTTGGGAATGATAGGGAAATATGTATATAAATGTGATATTTCATGAAATGAGAAAAATCACAGGATGTAAACAGACATGAGTATCACATTCAGGGGTCTTGGGCATTTTAAATTTATTTATTTATTTATCTATTTAGAGAACCAGTGAGCATGAGCACAGGAGGGGCAGAGGGAGAGAGAGAATTTTTTTTTTAAAGACTTTATTTATTTATTTGACAGAGAGAGAGAGAGAGATCACAAGTAGGCAGAGAAGCAGGCAGAGAAAGAGGGGGAAGCAGGCTCCCCGCTGAGCAGAGAGCCTGATGCAGGGCTCGATCCCAGGACCCTGGCATCATGACCTGAGCCTAAGGCAGACGCTTAATGCACTGAGCCACCCAGGTGCCCCGGAGAGAGAGAATTTTAAGCAAGTTCCACACACAGAGCCCAACGCAGAGCTTGATCTCATGACTGAGCCATCTAGGCTTCCCTCAGCACTTTAATTTACTGTTTTTTTTCCTCAAGTGAGTAGACCATGTTCGTTGAGTTCAAGGGACTTGTCCAAAGTCGCCATCTAGCAGCTGGGAGAACTAGGTCTTCTAATTCTAAGTGCACTCTCTCCTCTTTTTGCTATTTCATATTTTAGCAAGAAAATGTGAAGGGATAGTACTACTGTTAAGTAAAGAATATGTATTAAGGGAGTTAATATTTAAAATCTATTTCTAAGTGTCAGCTGCTTTACATGTATTTTTTTCGTTAAGTCATGCAAATTTTCACAGTAACTGTGAGAAGTAAGTGTTATTGGTCCCATTCTATTTTCTTCTTCTTGGCCTCACAAGCAAATGTAATGGTAAATGAGAGTACACTGCTTTTTAAGGAAATTTCTAGCAATACATATATAGATCAATGCTAGATAAGTCTTATTCATCCCCATTCTATTTTATTTTATTACTTTTTCATTGGATCCCTGGTGTACAGAATTGGGTCAATCATAACCCTAAGTTAATGACATATTCTTGTTATTGTATCATGCATGGTCCACTTTTATTTATAAAGTTGGATATTTTCTAGTAATGTGAAAAACACCCCAAATTCACTACCAAAACAAAAGCTAGGATCTTGACAATAACTACATCTGCTTCCATTTCACAGATTCTTCCCAGCCAAGCTAATCATCATCCTGGATCCTGTGTGTGTTGTTATCTTGTATTCCTTTTTACATTATTTTATAATGTAAAATAAGTATTTTTCTATAAGTATTCTTACACTCATTTTAACTTTGTAAGTATTCTTACACTCATTTTAACTTTGTAAAAAGTATATACAGTAGCTTCTATTTTTCAAAGCCTACTTTTTATATCCAGTATTATTTAGCTAAGATTTATCCACACTGTGTGGATGGCTACCTTTTGTTCACTTTACCTGATGTATTCTATTTCATAGTGTGAATACATTCCAGTTTGTCCCCTCTCCAGCTGATAGGCACCAGGGTTGTCTCCAGGATTTTTCTTTTGTGAATGATATCGCTATGAACATTCTTGTGTGTCTTTATTTATTTGTTATTAGTTAATTATTATTATTTAATTCCATTATAAGTAATATACAGTGTTATATTAGTTTCAGGTATACAATATAGTGATTCAACAATTCCATGCATTAGTATTCAGTGCTCATCATGGTAAGTGTGCTCTTAATCCCCTTCACCTGCTTCACACATCTCCCCACTCACCTTCCCCCTGATAACCAGTTTGTTCTCTGTATTTAAGAGTCAACCCAAGTGCCTATCAATAGAGGAATGGATAAAGAAGATGTGGTATATATAAACAATGGAATATTATTCAGTCATAAAAAGAATGAAATCTTGCCATTTGCAATGATATGGATGGATCTAGAGGGTATAATGCTAAGTGAAATAAGTCAGTCAGAGAAAGACAAATACCATATGATTTCATTCATATGTGAAATTTAAGAAATGAAACAAAGGAAAAAAGAGACAAGAAACCAGACTCTTAAATATAGAGATCTATCTTGTGTGATTTTCCTGTATGTGGGTCAATCTGTCTTGTGTATGTTTCTAGGAGTGGAATTGCTGAGGCAGAGTCTATAAATATTCAACTTTAGAAGATCATGCCAAATTGTTTTTCAACATGGTTGCACCAGTTTTTATGTCTATGAGTAATTTGTAAGAAATTCAACAGTTTCACATACTCTCCAACACTTGGTATTGCCAGATTTTACTTGTTTTTTTTTCTCACCACATGGGCATAAACTGGCATCTCATTGTAACCTTGAATTACATTTCTCTGAAGAAGATGATGTCGAACATCTCCACATGCTTCTTGGCCATGTATATTTCCTATAGTGGAATGTCTCCTTACTCCCATTTTACAAATGAGAAAATGTAGGCTCAAAGAAGTAATGTATGTAAGTAGTATCATGGGGCAGATCCAGGCTTCAAAGTTAGGCCCGTATGAACACACAACATTTGTTTTCTCCACCATCCAACACAGTTTCCTTAAGCAGTGGGACTGGTTTTTAATAAATATATCAGAAGTCATTCACTCAAATAGGTGCTTTCTTTCAAAGGGCTCATTTTAGAAGTCTGTCCTTTTTTTCCAACAATGAGGCCATTGTTCAAAAAGTTTATAGATTTCTTTTCATATATGCCACCATTTGAAACTGTCAGTTCATAAGCGTTTGTAAGAAATACAGTCTTATTAACTTTTCTTAGTCTGTTTGAAATCTAAGTGATATTCTCCAGGTTCTTCACTCACTTTAGGAACCAGGTCCATTCTGCATGACTCTCAGTTGTTTAAAAAACCAAAATACCATTAAAATTCTTGAAAATGTGTCTCACAGACTCATTTCAGTGACTTTCTGGCTGTGTCTCCTGAAGCCCTGGGGACATGCCCAAGGACCTCTGAAAGGAACAAAAGGAAGCTGAGTGCCCATTTCAACCGAGAATTTCATGTTTCTGTATTAGGATTCTGCATAATATTCACTTGGAAGAAAAGAATCTGGTAAAAAATCTATTTATGAGATGCCTTTCCCAAATCCTTAAGCCCCTCTGTTACTTCCCATCCTTTTACCCTGCTAATGTTCTTCATGACACTTACCCACCTGATCAACACTTTGACCAGTCACTGGCTCTGTACCCACCAGAATGTAATCTCCACGAGGGGGGACTCTTTTTTCCTATGTGCTCTCATCATACGAGAGTGCTAAATACAGAGTAGATATTCACTAACCCTTCGATAAAAGAAATAATGAAAAATGTTACCCTGAAGGGCCACGGCTCTTAGGAACCCACTCATTCCATCTTTGCTCGCTCTTCTACCTCCACTCGCAAATTGCAAAAAGAAGGGGGGAGGAGATGCCAGGGTGCATTGCCTCATGAGAAGTTCAACACCTACCTCCTTGCCCCCTGTAAGTAAGCATTCAATGTGGGAATCAGAGACTAAAAGAACTCAACACTGGTACATTTTGGGAATTATAATTTTATATGTGCTTTATCCTTTCAGAGCATCAGAGTCAGGTCCTGGAAATAAAATTTGATTACATTTTAGCTTAACAGACTCACATCAGATAAATCTTCCTAGACATGAAAATTGACCCAGAAGCTGAAGTATCAACTCCTCTCCAGCTGCATATTTGAGAATAAAATTCAGTCAGCACCCAAGTGGAGAGGGCTTAGGGCCAAGGACAGCCCACACACCTTGAATTTTAGTAAACATTGAGTCCAGATGGATATCTTCTCTTTACTAAGTCAACAGAAAAAATTTCATCATGGGGCTTATGAAATCCTCCTGCCAAAGAAAGAAGAGGGCACATCTTCCTGGATATTCAGTTGGAGATTAAAGTCTGGAACAACGTATTACAGAAGTACAAGAACATTCCAGGGAACATTTGCATAACAGGATACGGGAAGACCTGGCATAAATGATGGAAGGATAGACATTTATAACAGGAGAAACTGCCTCCATGAAAATATAAGAGGATGGGGCAAGAAGGGAGTTGGGTAAATTAAGGAACCTTTGCAAAGTCATTAAAAACACAACAGCTGCATCGTTATCCACTTGGAAGACAGTAAACTGCAGGGTGGGCAGAAAGTAACAGGCCCATTAAGGTAGAGCTCGAATGTTATAATCTCTTCCAGAATGCAGAAGAAAAGTAAAAGGACTTTTAACCAAGATGATGTGGGCTGGATAATAGCCACTGGAGATAGCAAAGAAAGCCAACCTCAGAATTTCAGATATTTCCAAAGAGGAAACAAAACAATGGAAATGGAAGCAATAATCAAAGATCTGCTTGAAACAACTTTTCTGAGTTTGTCCCAAGGAGGACCTTTTCACCATATTCTAGGAAAAGGCAATGAAAGATCTCACTCCCTCTCCTTGCTTCTGTTAATTTTGGAGTAGTGATGGGTGAGGCAGTAGCAGGAAGTGAGGTGTATGTCCCCAGCACCTGAAGTAGTGTCTTGGAACAGAAGTGCATGGTGGACAGGGCATGTAAGTCTTCTGTTGTGTTTCTAGAACAGGTCGGTGGCTTCTTGTTACCTTTTGAACTGGTGTAGCTTAGGACTATCTGGCCAGAGGCTGTGAATTTTGTGAGATCTGTATTAGTCAGAGTTCTCCAGAGAAGTAGAACCGATAGATTATAATGTATGTGCATGTGTACACGTATACATATATGTATGTACATACATGTATATACACGTACATACACATATATACACGTGTGTATATACATACATGTATACGTGTACACATACACATACAAGTATACATATAGATATACATCCCAAGATCTGCAGAGTGAGTCAGCAGAATGGAGACCAGGAGAGTGGATGTGTAATTCTAGTCTAAGTCTGAAGACCTGAGAACCAAGACAGCTGATGGTGTAGTTCTAGTCCAGCAGGCCAACAGACCAGCAAGTTTATATCTGGAAAAGTTGATATTTGAGTTCCAACCTGAAAGCAGGAAAAAGCCATTGTCCCAGTTTGAAGACAAGTAGGCAGGAAGAATTCTTTCTTACTCGTGAGAGTTGGCCTTTGTGTTCTGTTCGGGCCTTCAAGTGACTGGACACGGCCCATCCACATTATAGAAGCAATCTGCTTTACTCAGTCTACTGATAGAAATGTTAATCTCATCCAAAAACCCCTTCACAGAAACAACTGGAATAATGTTTGGGCACTCCATGGCCCAGTCAAGTTGATGTATAAAATTAACCATCATTAAACTGTTGTCGGTCTCCGATCACATATGCTGATTTTTCTATCTTTTACCTTCTGTGGCCTGGGGAGGGGAGGAGCCCAGAGTGAACTTGGAATAGTCCAGAAACACAGCCTCCAAGTCTCTTTCACGTCGAACAGGACTACTTTTGGGCCTTGGGCAGGGGTCTCAGAGACAGAAACTCATACTAACCATAAGGAAAGGTGTCTCTATGAGAATTGAAGCACAAAAACCTACCTTACACCCTAAACTGTGGCAGGTGGGTCCCAGCTGGCAGTTCTTTTGGGAGGTGGGGAAGTAGCTGCTAACAAAGCAGTAGCTTTTCCGGGTCAAGGAAACATTATTCACGTAGGCCAGTGGTTCTTAACCTTGACTGCACAATGAAAACCCCCAGGGGCTTTAAAAAATAAAGATGCCTGTATCCCATCCAGAAATTCAGAATTAATTAATCTGGATATGGCCCGGACACTGGGATTTAAGATAAAATATATAAGTAGTATTCACTTTTTGGGGGATGTATATTCCTATGAGTTTAACACATGTATAACAGACTCTTGTAACACCCATCACAATCAGGGTACAGAGCAATTCTAATACCTCCCAAATGGTCCTGGCTCATTCTTTGAGGTCAGACCACCCTCCCCTCCACCCCCCAGCTCAGACCCTGGCTGCCATGGATCTTTTCTTTGTCCCTATAGCCCCTCCCACCTCCCTTTAAGAACCTCATGTAAATGGAATTATATGTATGTCATTTTTGGAGCATTGGGATTTTAAAAAGCTTTCCATGTGATTCTGATGTGCTGCCAAGGTCGAGAACCACCGACAGTCTTTGTAGCTTATTCCTTCAATAAGTGTGAAGGCTGCTTCCTTCTTAACTGAATGAGCAGGGACATTGGATAGAGACTCTAAGAATATTCCAACATGAAATCCAGAAAGTCCTCCCAATGTGGAAAAAAGTGAAATAATTTTTAAAGGAAAACAGGTGATTCAAATTATTGAAAAGCTAGTCCAGATTTTTAAAAAAATATCCTAAAATGGATTGTTCTTGGACCTTAAAAATAGGGAACGAGACTTTCTTGGCAAAGAGCAGCATCGGATGACATGCGAGAGCCCTGCCTCCTCTGATGGCCATACTTGAGGGTTTGCACATAGGGGAGGAAATAAGACACCATTCATTCGGTCCAAATGAGTAAATTATGATTGCCGCCAGATGTCCCTAGGCAAAAACGGAATTTCAAGCAAACGATAAAGCCTGTGTCGTTTTTTTGTGGCACTTCTTTGTGAGATTGTCCCTGAACTACGACAATTACAACAACGAGGTTCTAATTAAGGCGCTGTGTACCCTGAGCCAATTCACCGCGGGGGGATATCTTAGATAGCTTTGAGGATAAAACTTATGGGTTTTTACTGCATTCTTCTGTGTCAGGGGTTCAAGAAGGAGTTCCTCTGGAGGAATGACAGCCTCCACCTCCCTCCTTTATGAGCTAGTTGTGAAGGCAGGATTGCCTGCCTCCCTTGGACTAGGACCCCCCTACCCCAACCTCCAGTGCACATTCACCCTCTTGCTATCAATCCCCACCTTAGGCAGCACCAGGAAGAGCATTGAAATTCAGGTCTGAGTGGAGGATAATTTTGAGGAAGCCCCTGGAGCCCATCAGAGTCCACCACACCATATGCAAATGCATTCAGGGGCGAATTTGTAGTTGAGTATTTCCTAATGGAAGTAGATGCCTCTCTGGGAAATGCTGGGAGGCCAGGAATAAGAAAATTAAGCTTCCTAATTCAATGTAACTGCCTCCTTTGGTTTTGTGAAATATATCAAGGGAGTCAGTGATACTACAGTTTTGGGTTCACCTAAAAATAGCCAGACTGCAGACCTGAGACTGGCTCTTGACATAGAATAAGTTGTAGACACTGTTTTATTGAAAACAAATTGTGGTTTTCTCCAAGAGGTCATGAGGGTTGGGAGCTTACTCACTCCGTAAATGTCCCGACTTCTTGTCCTGAATCTCTACATTTGAAGTCAAAGAATTCTTATTTTATTATTGTTGGTACCTTAAAAAAAATACCTTTTTTTTTTTTTTTTTTTTTTTTGGTCTTTCCTGTGTATGGGTCTCCCACTGGCCTGAAGTTCAGGCTGGATGACTTTTAGTTCATTTACTTCTCAGTCATTATAATTAACACATGGTGGGTGATGAAACAATAATTGAAATGGTCGCCATCATCTGGATTGTTTTAACCGGAGCCAATCCCACATGTAGGGGTGCCGGGGACCTGCTTGGCCCTTAGCCACCACCCACTGTCAGTGGTAGGTCTGGGCAAATGCAGGTTCAGTTCAGCAGCCTGGGTCTTTGTTGTTTTTCCTCCTCTCTGAGATCTGTACTCTTGTATGTCAAGAAGCAGTTGGGTTGCATCCCTGTATGTCCATGGATGATAACGGTAAGGCCCTCAGACCAAAAGCCAGAGTGGGAAGAAGTGGATCTGATATTCTCAAACAAGATTTGGAGTTTCCCAGGACAGGGGAGCTTTTGGCATTTTGTGCAGAAATGTCTCATCTATTGCAAGATGTTGGCACACTTGGCTCCGACCCACTAAATGCCATTCTTAGTCATCCTGAGAGCTCACACATAACAGATCAAACAGTTAGCAGCCAACCAACCTACCCATAAACTAGACAAATCCTGCTCCCATCCACACCCAAATGCCTCAGGTGGGGAGTACTGAAGAGCAGAGAGAATTTCAGAGAAAGAAGACTACAAGGAATGTCCAAAAGTGATGAACGCCTTTGGTTTTGTTTTCTTTTAAAGAGGTTAAATGTTTTAATTGATTATAAAAGTTATATGTTCATTTCAAAAATTTAAGCAATATGGGAGCATAAAGTAAAAAGAAAATATCTGTAATATCCCTGGTAATGCATTTTAAGAGATTTATTTATTTATTTTGAGAGAGAGAGCGAACATGGGCACTTGTGAGTAGGGTTTGAGGGGAGGGGCAGAGGGAGAGGGAGAGAAAGAATCTCAAACAGACTCCCTGTGGAGCATGGGGCCTGCGGCAGGGCTTGATTTCACAGCACTGGGATCATGACCTGAGCTCAAACCAAGAGTCAGACGCTCACTACAGAGCCACCCAGGTGCCCCCTGATATTACATTTTTAATAGTAGACAGTTGAAGATGTATCTATGTTTGGGTACAGAAAGATCATTTCAAGGAATCTGTTCTTTAGAAATGATATCACTTATGTAAAGACATATGTATAAGAATGATAGTGGCAGGGCACCTGGATGGCTCCGTTGGTTGAGTTACTGCCTTCGGCTCAGGTTGGGGTCCTGGAGTCCTGGGATCGAGTTTCACATCGGCTCCCTGCTTGGCAGGGATTCTGTTTCTCCCTCTGACCTTAAAAAAAAAAAAAAAAAAAGAATGATTGTGGCAGATTTACTTAGTTATGGTGTATACCATTAAAAGTGGCCAAAGTATATCTAGCTGTCATGATTCATCCCAGATACATTACTCATTCTGAATATATTATTAAATGAGAAAGCAGAATATAGATCATTTTGAAGAGCTGAATTTCTTTTTCATTAAAAAAATCTGTGTGTGTGTGTGTGTGTGTCTGTCTGTATACGTATATGCTTTGGAGCCAGGAAAGAGATGCAGTGAACAGAAATTCTTTAGGGATGGGATTAGATAGGAGGAGCGAACTTGAGGGGGAAAGATGACTTTCTGCCTTGACAAAATTTTAAAAATTGTATTGCTGACTTTTAAACTTTTGTGACTTAAAGAAATGTTTTAGTGACACTAATTTTTTTCTTAAATTAATTTGGTCCTTTAAAACTACATAATAGCATAGGAAGATCAAGCTGTGATAAAGCCAACTTGAATATATTTGACACATAGTAGACAGTCAATGACATTTAGTGAAGTAAATTTGAAACAACAGAAATCAAACTGTGCATTTCATGTGGAGCTCTTAAAAGAGTAAAAAAAGCAATTGACTTTCTAATTTGAGATAATTGCAGGTTCCCATGTAGAAAGCATCCCCTGTATCCTTTTACCCACTTTTCCCTGCTGGTAACATTATGCAGAACTTATGGTACAATATCATAACCAGAATATTGACAATATTTGATAAAATACACAAATCTTATTGAAATTTTCCCGGTTTGACTTGTACTCACCCATGTGTGTATCTATTTTGTACCGGGCCTTTATATCACATGTGGAGGCTCTGTACCTATGACTGCCAGTCTAGATACTGAAGAATTCATCACCATGAAGATCTCTGTGCTGCCCCTTATAACCACGTGAATGTTCATAGCAACTGTATTCATAATGGCGCCAAACTAGAAAGAATGCAGATGTTCTTCCAGGTGGTTAAACAAACTGTGGTACATCCATCCATACTACTCAACAACAAAAAGGAATAAATTCTTTTTTTTTCCAAGATTTTATTTATTGATTTGACAGAGAGAGACAGTGAGAGAGGGAACACAAGCAGGGGGGAGTGGGAGAGGGAGGAGTAGGCTCCCTAATGAACAGGATCTTGATGCTGGGCTCCATCCCAGGACCCTGGGATCATGACCTGAGCCGAAGGCAGATGCTGAATGACTAAGCCACACAGGCACTACAGGAATAAACTCATGATACACAGAACATCTTGGAAGAAACTCAAGGGAATTGTGCTGAGTGAATAAAAGCTAATCCTCAAATGTTACATACTGTAGGGTTCCATCTCTATGGCATTCTTGAAATGACAAAATTGTAGAGACAGAGAACAGATCACTGGTTGTCATGGGTTAGAGATGGGGTGGGTAACCATTGAGACATACGGATGTGTTTACAAAAAGACAAAACGAAGGCTCTTGGTGGTAGTAGAACTGTTTTTAAATATTTTTATTTTTATTTTTTTTTGTTTTTAAAGATTTTTTTATTTATTTGAGAGGGAGTGAGAGAGAACACAGAGAGTGAGAGGGAGAAGCAGACTCCCCACTAAGCAGGGAGCCTGACAGGTGACTCGATCTCAGGACCCTGAGAACATGACCTGAGCTGAAGGCAGAGGCTCAACCAACTGAGCCACCCAGGTGCCCCAAGTTTTTAAATATTTTTAAAATAAAATATCAGGGGCGCCGTGGTGGCTCATTCGGGTAAGTGGCTGCCATCAGCTTGGGTCATGATCTCAGGGTCCTGAGACTGAGTCTCATGTTGGGCTCGCTGTTCAGTGGGGAGTCTGCTTCTCCCTCTCCCTCTGTCCCTCCATTCATACTCTCACTTTCTCAAATAAATAAATTTAAAAAATAAAGTGAAACATCATAATATATCCTTTTTTATGTAAACAGGATCATTTATTACACATTTTTTTTTGAAATTTAGTTTTTTCCACTTAATATGCATTACCTATGTATCCTTTCATGACATAGGGGTAACTCATTTTTAAAAATAGTTATATGTTGTTTATAGGATTGATGTATCATAATTTTTAACTAGTCTTCTATGAATAGGTGAGAAGGTTTTTGCTATTGCAAATAGTAATGCACATTTTAACAGTAAACAGTTAAATAAAAATGTGCTGCAAAAAGCATCTCTGTAAATATAGCTTCGTGCACCGGTATGACTTTGTAGAATAAATGCATAGAAGTGAGATTGTTTGGTCTGAAGCACGTTTTAAGTTTTGATATAGATTTGTCAAATCATTCTTTGAAGTATGGTAACTTATACTCCCATGTCTATTTCCCCATACTTGTGTATGAATTTCAAAAGGATAAAGGCTCATTTGTCCACAGAAGGAGCAAAATCTGTTTAGAAATAGAAGCATTTACAGGGTCATGTGCTGTTACATCCAGGCCCATTCGATCAATAGCATCTCTGCTCAGCTTCAAGACCAAGGCCCATGGAAGCCTACCTTCAAGAGGAATCCAAATTATTTGTATGCCTGTATTAGGGTTCTCCAGAAAAACAGAACCAATAGGATGGACACACACACACACACACACACACACAGATTTATTTATTTTGAAGAACTGGCTTATGTCACTTTGGATTGAGAAGTCCCATAATTTGCTATCCATAGGCCGGAGATCCAGGAGAACTGGTAGTGTATTGGAGTCTGATTCTGAAGGCTTGAGAACCAGGGGAACTGTTGGAACTCAAGAAGAGGTCGATGTCTAGCTTGAGAAGTCAGGCAGAGGGAATGAATTCTCCCTTCCTCTACCTTTTTGTTCTATTTGGACCCTCCATGGATTGTATGTGGCCTGCCTGTGCTGGACAGGGTGATATTCTTTAATCAGTTTACCAATTTAAATGTTAGTCCTTCCTGGAAACTCCCTTATAGGCATAACCCAGAATCATGTTTAACCACATATCTGAGCACCCCCTGACTCAGTCAAATTGACACATGAAATTAATCATCACAAGGGCTATGCTTGTCAAGCCAGCAAAGTCTCAGGGTGTCCCAGCAGAGAGGGCATCACGTAGAATGGCTCAGGACAATGGCTGGTGTATATCATTTTGCAGAACCACATGCTTGCTCTTGTCTCCTGCTGTGTGTTCAACCCCTGGCTCTCTGAGTCCTGACTCTGTGGGATCTCAGTGCCTGAGGGTTTTCCCTTCAGTTGTGAAGGCCTGTCCCAGTTCCAGTCTTTGGCTAAGTTCTGATGTGTCCGTCTGACTTTGGTGTGTCTGGAGCCTTGCAGGAGTGACTCGGACCAGATGCAGCTGAGCGCAGTGCTTAGGAGCACAGAGAGTGGTGTTAGGCATGCCTGAGCTCGAGTCCCAGCTTTAGCAGGCATGTGACCATGTGCAAGTAATTTAACATCTTTTTTTCAAAAAGATTTATTTATTTATTCCAGAATGGGGGAGGGACAGAGGGAGAGGGAGAGAAAGACTCCCAAGCGGACTCTGCACTGAGTACAGAGCCCAATGTAGGGCTCGAGCTCATGACCCTGAGACCACGACTTGAGCCGAAACCAAGAGTCAGATGCTTAACCAACAGAGCCACCCCGGTGCCCCAGTAACGTAGTCTCTAAGCTTCAGTTTCTTCAGGGGTAAGATGAGGAGAGCAGTACTACGTACAGTGTTGTGTAAGGTTCAAAGGTGAGAAAGCATATTAATTGCTTAAATATTAAATGTACAGTGTCTCGCACTTAGACCTTTTCAGTCTCATTATCTTGAGTCTATAAAACGGGATTCTATAAACTTTTCATTCACTGACGTGCTTTCTGGAAACATTATCCCCCGAAAATGTCAATCCCCTCCCCCTGACTATTTCTGCGGGTTCCCAGGGCACTGACTGGAAGCGTCCAGAATCCGTGTCTTGCTGCCCTGACTCTTGTGTGGCCTCCCCACTGCTGCCTTATTTCTCTTGTTGGGAAACCCTGTCTCTGTGACCGCCATGGACACCATACACTCTGGCCTGTGCAAGGAGGAACGTCCTCTCTGCTTCCCTCCAGCACAACTGCTGCCAAGCAAAACCCTCATGCACCACTGGACTGAGGGCTCAGGGCTAATGGAAGTGCTGACAGGAACCCGCTCCTGGAAGGCCCAGCCATGGTGGGCCCACATCAGCAGCATCTCCATGTCTCAGAGTCCAGGCCCAGAGCCCCCTTGACCGTTCCAAGCCTAACTGCTCTGCAAGTCCACTAACTAGTAGAGATACAGTCCCTCAGGGGGATACCTTGACCTTCATCCCACCCTCATGGCCTGGAGAAGGCAACCACAATAAAGATCTCTCAATGTGTGGCTTACTTCCTTCTAAATAACTACTCGTGCATAAAACCCGCAGTGAAGTTCAGTGTGCTCTGCATCAGTTTCCATGAAGGCCTTCTATAATCTTTCCTCCCCAGGAGACCAAGTCTACATTTTCCATTCCAGGCTCAGGACCTCATTACCAGTAAACAAATACCTGGAGAAAGATGACATGCACATCCCTCAAGAGTATTTTTTTTTTTTTTTTGAAGGATTGGAGAGTCAAAATAAAAATTTAAGAAAAGCCTTTTTAAGATTTCACAGACGCAACCATGATTATCCTCCAAAAGAACCCAAGTGAAATTACTCAATAGAACAGTTAACCGTCTGAGCCTGGATCACATCCATGTGAATTATTTCCTGCCTCTACAGAAACATCTCCATAACTTAGCAAGCCTCACAAAGTGGTATCTTCCAGAACAGAGTGAAGCTCTATCTTGAAGACAATTTTGTTCTTCACTATAAGGTGCAAAAACTTCTTGCAACATTGCAAACACCAGCTTTGGGCCTTCAATAATTCAGAGTTGCCATTGTAGGGACCTTATGTTGACTGTCCCTGGACCTCTTGGAAGAGGGAGACTGAGGCACTGAGTGATGTAAACTATATTCTGCTGCCCAAGACCATCCTAACAGTCCTGAGAGATGAGGAGACCAGGAGTTAGTCACATTTCACAGATGAAGAATTTCAGTTTCAGAGAAGCTAAGTGACTGCACAGCTATATGTGGCTGAACTATGACTGGATTCCTGACTTTTGAGTCCCAATCTCAAAATCCACATAATAAAGGTGATATCTACTGAGGCCCCAAAAAGTCATCTTGAAGGTCAATCCTCTGAGCTGGTTGATAGTCTTTCCATGAATCTCAGGTTTCGGAGAGCTGATTTCTATTACTTGCAGTCAAGAATTCTGTCTGCTACTTAATGTTTTCTATCATATGCTGAGCTCAGTTAAGATGTACTGAGTGTACCTGGACCTGAGTCAAATGATATAACCCTCCACTGGGGGCTTGAAGTCAAATGGTGGATGTCACTGGAAACCAAGCTAAAGAGCCTGCAAACTAAGAATGTGTGAACCATGTGAAAAGTGAAAGACTCAAGCAATTAATTCACTCAAGTTTTCAATTTATTTTTTTGTTTTTATTTTTTTAAGATTTTATCTTAAAATCTTATCCCAGAATCCCAGGATCCTGGAATCATAACCTAAGCCAAAGGTAAACACTTAACAGACTGAGTCACACAGACACCCCTTCAATTTATTTGAAGTAGATTTTTTCTAGAGTTGATGGCATTCCTGGACATGTGTTCACATAGGCTGTATGTATGAGCCTTGCACCAGATTCCTCCCTGCAAGATAATTGGGTTACCCGGGGTAGGAGGGTGCTGATTATTTAGCTTCTGAAATTTATATCACATGTTTGAATATGAAGATCAGGTTTGGACATCTGGTGGGCCCTAGTGCCAAGGACTCCTCAAGGTTGGGTGTGGGATTTGATTTCTGCCCTCCTTCCAAGCTGATAAAGTAGTCTGATACCGTTTCATAGACTGTTTCATGGAATCTGGCAGAAGAATCAAGTCTCCTGAGTCAGAGATGAAGGGCTTTGTTACTCCTGACACATACTGATACTAAAAAAATTATTTGTTGTTCATCTGAAATTCAAATTTAACTGGGCAGCCTGTAGTGTGATTTGCTAAACCTGGCAAGAGCAAGCACAGCAGACTGCAGGAACATCAGCGTATTTGTGTTGGTTGGTGGTCAAAGCCCTGGATCCTTGGCATGCCCAGCAGGGCACACAGGACCATGAGAGACCCACGGGGACAGTGGCAGCTGCATTGGCAGGTGGTAGAGGCACGTCAGGCAGCCGTGGGCTCAGCAGCAGAAGTGCTTTCCTGTCCTATTGGTGGGTGTCTGGGCTGCTGGTGGCCTGAGCCAGCAACATGTTCCCTCCGGCAGCATGGCCATGGCTCAAGGAGCTGAGCACCAAGGGTGGGCCTGAGGTTTCCAGGCCAGCTCTCTGATATTTGGATAATAATTCTCTTTTTTCTTTTGCTCTCCTAGCCTTTCCCCACACCCTTCTTTCTTTTGCCCTTTCAGCCACTACAGCACATTTAAAACTAATTCCCTGCATTATATTTCTCTTTGGATTATTTAGAGTGATGCCCATTTTCCCGGCTGGACATTGACAGATACAGCTAGGCTGACCTCTTCTTACTTAATAAGCCTGTGAGTGTAGCCCAGTGCTCAGCATGTCATGGATGAATAAGAAATGCTTAAGCTTAAAATGAATTAAATTACAGCTGGAGATTCATAGGTACAGATACAGGATAACATTATCCTAAAATAAATGGGAATCAGAAGCACTGGGGAATGTCACAGGAAAACCTTCTCAAGCCAGTTATAAAAAATGGTGGCATTTGAGAAGACATTATGTATAGCTTAGAAGTAGAGGCTGGGGAAGATAGATTGTTAGACTGAAAGAGTTTATTCTATTTTTAGAACACTTTCATTCATAGTATTAATCAGAGAATCAAAGTGTTATTCTCTTCCATAAATCTCCCCAAGTGATGAAGTGAAATACAATATCACATTCATAAGAGAAAAGTATTTTAGCAGCGTGAGCATAAAAGTAAAATTGGATATTCTACATTCATTGATTCAACAATTTTTATTATGTACTTCGTGCAAAGTACAGGGTTTTAGGTATGTATTACTAGAGTTAAGTGACCCTTCAGATATAGTATATCAGTATAAATATAATGATTCTCAAGGGAATCTTAAAACATTCCCCTTGAAAGCTATGAGCTTAATTTCTCAGTTTCTGTCAAGCATAATTTGTCAGAACTGATTGCATGTGGGATATGGGTTGAGAAGGTAAGAGGCCAGCTGGTATTTACATTGTTTTTTGGTTTGCTAATAAATATTGCTTTATTTTATTTCTCCTGTGTCAGGAGCCATGAGAGGAAGAACACTGCCTCCCATTACAGAAAGAAGATTCTGGAAAAATCTCAAACCATAGCTGGAGAAAAGCTGCAGGAAGATTTAGCAGTTCCAAGTTGCTGAGTCTCTGATTTTAGTGATCAGTTGTGCATTGCTCATTAGCAGAGCTGGAGCTAATTGCTACTCCCATGTATCTCTCAATGATGGTTAATTTTATGTGTCAGTTTGACTGGGCTGTGGGGTGCACAGATATTTGGTCAAACATGATCGTGGGTGTGTCTGTGAGGGTGTTTCTGGATGAGATTAACATTTGAATTGGTAGACTGAGTAAAGCAGATTGTCCTCCCCAATGTGGGTGGGCCATAGCCAACTAGTTGAAGACCTGAATAGAATAAAAGGGCTGAGTAGGAGGGATCTCCTTCTGCCTGAGTACTTGAGCTGGACTTTTGGCCTTTTCCAGTCTTTAGACTCAAAATTAAACATCAGCATTCCTGCATCTCCAGCTTGCCTGCTGCACATCTTGTGACTTCTCAGCCTCAATAAATTCTCTCTCTGTAAACACACACACACACACACACACACACACACACACACATCCTTTTGGTTCTGTGTCTTTGGGGGAACTCTGACTAACATATTCTCTAAGATTCTCATGGGGGAAGAATTCAAGGAATTTAAGAAAAATTTCTACCTCAAGGAACTTAAAACTATGGGAGACAAAGAAGAAACATACAGAAAGTTAAATAATAATGTAATTCAACTCAATTACTATCGGTCACATAATAGCATAAAAATTGTCAAAATGCAGTGCAAGTGTCCCTTAAGTGGAAGGTACAAACAATAAATGCTTATCCTTCATGCAGATCTCATCAGGGAAGCCTTTTTGGAGAGCTGGGGGTTGAAGATGCATCACAAAGGATGAGAAAAACAAGAGAAGACGTTCTAGGTGTGGATGTGGGAGAGAAAATTGTAGCTTGGTACTGAGTAGAACATTTCCGATTGAAGTGTCGACTTGATATAGGGGAAAAGGGGACTGAAATGCAGGCTGGGGAAAGATTGTGGAGGGCACTGAACACCAGGCTAAAGAGTCTGTGATTAATTTTATAGGCTATGCATTGCTAACGAAGATTAACAAATGATACTTGAGAAAAATTAGCTTAGTGGGTGTAGTAGGTTTAATGGTATCTCCCCCACCCAAAGGACGCATCCACCAAGAGCTCCAGGGTATGACCATATTTTATTTGGAATAAAGACCTTTGCAGATGTTATTAGGTTAAAGATCTTGAGGTGAGATCATCCTAGATTAGTTTGGAATATAAATGCAATGGCAAGAGTCGTTATAAGAGACAGGAAAGAAGGAGACACAGAGAGATGCAGAGGAGAAGGCCATGTGAAGATGGAGGCAGAGATGGATATTATAATATTCTATTATACGATATTATAATATTATATTATTATCAATATTATAATATTGTGCACCCCACAGCCCAGTCAAACTGACACATAAAATTAACCATCATGGAGAGATACACAATAATATAATATCAATATTATAATATTGATGATATTATAAGCCAAGGAATACCAAAAACTTCCAGCAATTACCAGAACCTAGCAAAGAAACATGAAATAGTTTCTTCCTCAGAGCCTCCAGAAGGAACCAGCCTTGTCCACACCTTAATTTTGGTCTCCTGACCTCCAGAACTGTGACAGAATAAATTCCTGTTATTGTAAGTCTCCAAGTTTGTGGTTATTTGTTATAGCAGCCCTAGAAAACTAGTGTCATGAAGATGCATAGGTAGATTATGAAGGGCAATGAGTCTAGAGATGGAACAGCTAGCTAGTAGTAGTATCTTTCGACAATCCAAGTTATTTCTATGAACTCTACTTTATCAACACAGTGTGCCTGTGTTCATTTCTTGTAAACTCTGCCTACATGAAGTGAATATTAAGTGGTTGGAAAAATTTTAGGCATCATGACATCCAAATCTTAACAGGAAATTTAAAAAACATGAGCACTGGGTGTTATAGGCAACTAATGAATCGTTGAACACTACATCAAAAACTAATGATGTACTATATGTTGGCTAATTGAACATAATGAAAAAAATAATTAAATTCAAAAAATTTTTTAAAAAAATAACTCAATGTTTGTTGTTGTGATAGTTAATTTTATGTGTCCATTTGAATGGGCCATGGGATGCCCAGATATGTGGTTAAACATTGTGTCAGGGAGTGTCTGCGGGGGTGTTTTGAGATTAGCAGATTGTCCTTACCAATGCAGGTGGGTATCGTCCGATCTGTTGAGGGCCTGCACCAAAAGGCGGAGGAAGGTTGAATTCACTCTCTCTGCCCGATTGCTTGAGCTGGGACATTGACCTTCTTCTGTCTCTGCTTCCCGGGTTCTCAGACCTTCATATCCGGGCTGGATACATAATCTCTACCTTGGGTTCTCTGGTTCTTAGGCCTTTGAGTGATACTACCAACTAATATGGTTGTTTAAATAAATTTAGTAAGACAATTTCTATAAATGGATGAATCCTGAAGGACACACTCCACAAATGGACTTATCCTACCCCTCCTCCTTTTTAGTGAAGCCCACCCCCATGGTTATTCTGGAGACATCTTCTGAATTAGGATGAATTAGGCTGGAACTTCTATGGGTTAGAATGAGGGGGTTCAATTCTATAAATGAAGATTCTATAAATGAAGATTGTTACCATGATACTGGTGTCATCCACAACAACTGTGGTTTTAAGGACTATGAAATGTTCTGAACATTCATAGGCATCAGTTTATTTCATTCCCTCGGTGACTTCCCTCCTATCACATAAGAAGCCACCCAGGCTTTGAGAGATTAAGGAACCGGTCAAGGTCACAGAACTGATAAGTGACACCAGAACTCAAATCTAAGTTTGTTCAATTCCAAAGGCTTATTTAAACCTTAACCGATCTCCCCTGTGAGTAATCATATAATTATGGAATTGCAGAGCATTAATGCTGGAAGTGCTGTCAGAGACCATCTAATTTAGGGGTGAGGTTTGCTTACATACCAAGGCCTTAGCGTGTGGTTTTATCTGATCTGGGACCACGATCCAGGGCTTACCAATGAAGACATTTTCTGTAGTACTTTAGTTGTGCAAAGGAAAAGATGGTATGGCATGGAGAGGATTTGACGGCATTCAGTTTTCTTTTAAAAGCAAAGAGTATTCTAGGAAAAAAATAGCAGTAATGCAAAGGTCAAGGCTGATGCTCTGTGGGAAGAAGAGAAGGACAGATTGATTTATAGGGATTGGAAGAGAAAATGTGGTTTAGAATGACAAAGAGGAATAAAATAACATGGCTTGGCTAGGAAGGTATTCCACTGCTTGTTTATGTGATCTTGGTAAGAGAGGGCTTAAGGGAATATCATTCAAGGGAACTGAGACTGTCACTTGCAAAAGGGGTAGAAAACTTTAAAGCCAGAATGAAAAAGAAAATAGAAATTATTTGGCTAACATTAAAACTGCAGCCCCACTTAATTTATTCACCTGGTCAACAGATATTTTTAAGTTATTCCTATGTGCCAGGCACTGCACTAGACACATGGAGGCCACAGGACTTCTGTCAGACGTGGTTCCCACCCACATGGAGCTCACAGTCTAGTGAAAGAGAGAGATATGGGTCAAATAATTACATATTAGTTCTGTAATTATAATTTGATAAGTACTATCAAGAAGTATGGGATGCTATAAGACTCTACAAAGAGGATCTGACTTAGTCTTGGGTCTAGTGGTATTGAAGATGAGATCCAAAGGATGAGGAGAAAGTGACTGAGTGGAGAAGGAGGAACTTTCCAGACCCAGGTGTGGGGAGCAGGTAAGTCAAGGAGCTGGAAGACAGGCTGAGTGGAAAACTGAGAAGTGATGAAAGAGAGGCCTGTTCAGCCAGGGATTTGTTAAAGATTCTGGATTTTTTCCCGAGAGCCATGAGAAGTCATTGGAGGGTTTCAAGAAGGGAGTGACAAGATTGATTTGGCAGGAGACCAGAGAGGGATTTGAGCCAAATCCTCGTTAGTAATGATTAATTGTCACTTGCCTGGCCCCGCTCTTCTTGCCTAAATGGCTTGGAAACCCAGCAGGAATAGCTAGGGGTGAAAATAGGATGCCAGGTCTCTAGATCCTGACTCCCCTCCTCAGATTCCTAACCTTCTACTGCCGGGTGGCCGGGGCATCTGCCTGGGGCCTTGCCTTGTTCTTCCAGATCCTGCCGGTGTGGGAGCAGATGATGTGGTCTGTGTTGAATTCCCATTGGAAGAGAGTAGGCACTTGTGGTGGGAGAAGTTCCCCAAGGAAGAAGTTGTGTAGTTGGCGATGAACCATCAGTTCTAGCGTCAGCCTGGCTAGTCGCCTCCTGCAGGCCATTTCCATACTGCAGCAGGTGAGCTCTGACCCTGAAGAAAAAGATTCAATTCAAAGGCCACAGTGGATTCAGCCCTAATAGACCTCCAGGGCAGAGGGTTTTAAGGTTGGAGATGGCTTGACATTTATCACTCTCATCTCTTTATTCCTCTTTATCCTTCCCCTTAACCTGGCTGGCAGTTCCTTAACTTGGCACTGCAGAGGGAAGGATTTAGGTGGATACTACTACTGTAGTCCAGAAATGGTGAAAAAGAAACGCTTATATTTCCCACGTGCTCGTGATGTTTATTCTAGGACATCACATCCCCATCACATCTCTATTTCTAGAGAGGCATGGTCTAGACGATAGATCCTGAGGCACAGGCTTGGTGGCACTTGAGACAGAAGCAGCATGTATCTTAGACAACCTGGGCATCTGTTATCTACTTAGATATATAACTGGAAAGACAGCTAACACTCAGGTAGTGCCTCTTACGTGTCAGGGCAGCAAAAGTCTAAGCTGTAAATGTGTATGAGCTCATGTAATTCCTACCATAGATCTGCTAAGTAGATGCTTATTACCACCCTCATTTTACAAATGGGGAAACGAAGGCACAGAGTGGATTTTTCACTTCTAGTAAGAGGCAGAGCTAGGATTGGATCTAGGCAGTCTGGTACCAAAAGCCATGAGGTCAAGCACTCTACTAGATGCTTCTGTAGAAAGAAGAATGGGGGACTGACTGGGCTTGTGCCCATCCATTCGCAAAATGCTTCTTATAAAGGGCAGATGCTTTATGTCATAGTCTGCCCAGACTGCTATAGCAAAATACCACAGATTGGGTGGCTTATAAAAGGAGAAATTTATTTCTCACAGTTGTGGAGGCTAGAAAGTCCAAGTTCAGGGTGCCAGTATGGTTGGGTTCTGGAGAGGGCCACCTTTTAGATGACGTTGACTTCTCGCTCTGTCCTCACATGGTGGGAGGGGAGAGGGATCCTTCTGGGGTCTCTTTCATAAGGACACTGATCTCTTTTATGAGGGTTCCACCCTCATGACCTAAGGTTTCCCAAGGCCCCACCTTCTAACACCGTCACCTTGGGCGTTAGGTTTTCAACATAGGAATTTGGGGGGAACTCTAACATTCAGATCATAGCACCCTGTCTATAATCTAGAGTGGAGACTGTGTCATTAGACAGGCATGCATTGAATTTGGCTTTGAGGTACCAGGGACTCAAGGATCCAGAAGAAGATAAAGGGAATCTCTGAAATTTTGAAAATGGAATTTAATTGGGAGACACTGAAAGGAATAAGGGGTCTGCAGAAATAGCTTGGGAACCAGAAGGGCCGCAATCCACAGACCTAAAAATTTCAAGTATTCAGTTATTTCGAATACTACTTTACGAGAGAGAGGCTAGTTTCTCTAGTTGATGGATGCCCTCCCCCCACCAAAGAAAACTGTACAAATTAACCCTCTCTGGGGCCAAATCTCCCAAATGACTTCTAGTTCAGAGAAATAGTCTTTTAGACTTGCCACTGGCTGGGGAAAAGAGAAGCCATGAATTATTTTCCTCTTCCTCCATTTCTGTCTACTTACTCCTTTGAGAAACGTGGAGTGCCAACCACGCTCCATGGCCAGTGCTAGAAGTGTGTCATCTTGAACCCCACCTACATGTGGGATACCCAGCCACATAAAAGGATGCATACCTGTTTTGGAAGCTGCTGCAAGGAGTCCTATCTAGTTCTGAAGTTGCTTCTGTTTTCCAAATTCTGAGACTGGAAGGAAATACAGAGTCTTTGAAAGGTGTGACTGATGGGCATCTAGGATTGGTCTACTCCAATTTTGGAGGTATCGATGGGCATGATCACCCGGCTGTGCCTGCTGAGGAGCAGACTCAAGACCCAGGCCCCTGAAGACACCCTCTGTGGGGGCCACGCCAGAAGATGGGATTGGGGGTTCCACTGAGTCCTATTTTATAACTTATACTGGAGGCATATAGGAAGATTCATTTTGTAGGGCCAATGGGATTTCTCTTCGGGTATAGGGCATTGAGTTGATAGAAGAGTAAGTTCAAAATGTAAAATTTTTATATGGTGATAAAACCAATGAGATATTTTGAATATCTGAAACACATTGAATTGTCTTATCTGTTGAGTTTGGGTGGATGGGACAATTAAGTATACTTGGAAGTGGAAAATAAATGAAGTGGCTTCTTTTTTTTTTTTTTTCCTACACGATTTTATTTTTAAGTAATCTCTACACCCAATGTAGGACTCACACTCACAATCCTGAGATCAAGAGTTGCATGCCCTACCAACTGAACCAGCCAGGCACCCCAATGAAGTGGCTTCTTGATTTAGTGTTTATTGTGACCCCGGAATGAACCAAATTCAAAGATTTCTGGGCATAAGGGAAAAGATACATCTACCAAAGTTCTGAGGGACTGAATGCCAACCTCCTTTATTCCACGTCAGTTTATAGAAGCACTGACGAGAACTGAAGGTCAGCCGTTGAACTTTGTTGGAATAATTAGACAACTATTTACAAAAAAATAAATTTAGAGCCTGGCCTTATATCACAAACCAAAATAAATTCCAAATTAAATGAGTTAAATATAACTTGTAAGTACTTAAAAGAATGAAAAGAAAATGCAGTTGAAAATCACGTTGTGACAGAAGTCCCTCTTAGTGTAAAGCAAAAATCAGAAATCATAGGAAAAAGGAAATAGATTTGACTGGCTAAAATTTTTCAAAAGGTGAAGCAAAATAAAGCTTGTTACATAAAAACACAGCATAAACGAAACTCAAGCAAAACACTCAGAAAGCATTTGCAACATAGGTAATACAAGTTGAATTTCTTGGTATGTAGAGTCCTTACAGCTTAATAAGAAAAGGCAAATATTATAGTGAAAAAGGAGACATATGTTGTATGAAGAAATGAAGATATACAGATTGTCAGTGTCCGTGAGTTGATGAAGCAATGTTTTACCTTCCCAAGTCCTCAGACTACACTTACATAGCAAGTGGCCATTTTGGTCTATCACATTGAAAAAGAAGAAAATGGGATGATAACAGTGAAACGAGTGGTGTGAGAGCCTGGGGACATCTGTGCTTGGGAACGCTGCTGGCAGAAAGGTAAATTGACACTCTTCAGATGGCAATGTGGCCATCTGTATCAGAGACTTAAAAATAGACATGTGCTTTCAACCAGAAGTTTCACTTCTATTTATTGTATCCAGGAGCTAATAGTGGGCATGTGCAAAGACTTAGCCATAAGGTTGTTTATAGAAGTGTTTAAGAATAGGCAAAAATCAGAAATAGCCTCAGTGTCCGATGGTGATCATTGGTTAAGGAACTCATGCATCCAATGTATAACAGAAAACTCTAGCTACAAAAGAACTAAATAGAGCCCAGCAGGATCGAGGGCTCCCCTGTCCCAGGCCTGGTCTCAGGGACTCTGTGCTGCTCCTCTCTTCCTCTGTGTGTGCTTGAGCTCTTGGAAGGATGTCTCCACCCCTCACGTCCCACTGACATGTTCCTACTGAAGGAGATGTATGTGCCGTTGCCCAATCCTGCCTTCCACCCCTGGCCCGAGCTGGGCTTAAGGATGTCCCTTCTCAGGAGAAAAGGCTCATAGCAAAGATAAGAATTCCCCTCAATTAATTTGTGAATTTAATGCCATTTTAATAAAAATCCCAGTGATTTTTTTTCTTGGAACATGGCGAACTAATTCTATGGTCCTAAGATTTTCCTGTAGATTAAACAGTTAAGTCTAAACAAAAGCTTTTGGAAAAGGGAAAAATGATGTGGGGAACTTGTCCTAGCTAGTCCTAAAACATACTATGAATTCCCTGGCAGGATTTTTTGTAAAGATAATAAAGCATGACTTGCAAAGTTCCTGGGAATGGTTACATGGCAGTTGATGCTATTTTATTCCTGGTGTGGCTTAGATACATTTGTGGAGCTGGAGATGTAATAAAATTGGTACCTGCCTTTTCACCTGTGCTGTTGAAATAGGGAGTGAAGACTTCTGTGTGGGAAGTGGGGAAGGGGTTGGTTTGGGACCCAAAGAGTACCCCAGGTTTGGAACAGCAGCGGGTGGGAGTGATGGTGATCAGGGACAAGTGTGTTGAGAGCCTGAATGGAATTAGAACTCAAAGATCCATCGGCATTGCTCTACAGGGCTGGCTCTCTAGCTGCTTAACCCTGGGCGAGTTACTTCACCTCTCTCGACCTCTGTTCTCTAATGTGTAAAATGTACATGAGTAATTACCATCTGTAATAGTGCTGTGAGCAATAAATGATAGGATATGCAAAGGGGCACGCGTATTGCCTGGTGCATGGGGAGCATGTCGTAAGCGGTAGCAAGGATTGTTTCTGAAGCACACGGTTGGTTTTGTGGGGCTCTGCAGGGCAAGGATGACCAAGCCAGGTCGCTGAGGGCTCCCGAAGTCCCAGGGTCCAGCCATGGTGAGATGTGAAGCAGGAGACTGAGAACATGGAGCCATTGAGAAAGATGGGGGTCATTCTTTTGATATGTCCAAGCACACCAGTGGTCCTCCATGTGGACTTCAATTCACTTAGGTCAAGATTGGGCTTGTCCACACATTGGCTGCCGTTCACTGGCCAGTAGCTCTGCTTGGCCCCAGGACTCTACTCTGGGGTCTACTCTTTCATTGATGAATGTCTGAAACTCGCACTGTCAACGTCACTTTTCTCTGCAGACACACCATTTTCAAGTTGCGTGAGTGGATTGATGGAAGAATTTATTTTTTGTCGACAGGCCTGCTCTTCACATTTCTAACCAAGGCCCACATGCTGCCATCTTTACTCAAATACGGTCCTCCTCACTCTTTCCAGATTCTGTATTTGCAAATTTGTCTACTTGCTAAGATTTATTTATAACTCCCAGATCAATACTTGTGACATTTTTGTGATCATCGGTGGGTTCCCGGCAGAGGAAATGGCCTTCCTGTTTCAGCTCTCGGACTAAACCCATGTCCTTTGTGCTTAGATAGTGTCACTTTTTTGCATTTTTGTGATTTTGTTGGGGATTTTGCTGTTTAAAATTACCTCCAAGAGTAGTGCTGGAGTGCTGTCTGGTGTTCCTACATGTGAAAAGGCTGTGATGTGGCTTACAGAGAAAACATCCATGTTAGAGAAGGTTCTTTCAGGCATGTGTTTAAATGCTGTTGGCCATGAGGTGATGTATTGATGAGTTGACAAAAAGTTGTATTCAGAGGCTCATGGGACTCTCACCCTGTATTTCCCTAGAAGCAATGGTTCAGTATTCTCCAAACCAGTGTTTGTGGTGGCTTTATAGAACATAACCACTGTGAATTAGGAGATACGAGTCTGTGGTTTTCCTCCTCCTACGGCACGTATACATTCCAGGCCAGAATGATCCGGAAGGCAGCTTCAGATGGCAGAACCAGCGCTGGAGAGCTGGCCCCGGCCTTTGGCTCCCTTCTTTCCACCCCCGAGCTTGACTCTGGAGGCCACAGGTCCAGCCTCTGCCCACAACCCTGGAAACCATCCCCTTGGCCACTCCCTGCGCTGAAGTGGGCAGATGTGGGGAGAGGCCAGGGAGGGTTTGGGAAGCAATCTCTAGGCTGCCTGGGCAGGGCATTCAGGGCCTAAGGTACTGGACTGTCGTCTAGAAGTTTGAAGGGATCGTGGATTTCTTGCCATATCCAAAGTGAGGTCTCTGAAGGTCAAATTTGATGGCTCTATTGCCTGTCTGGAAAGCTATTGACCCCAAGCCCATGGAAAAGCGTTGTTTGCCACTCAGTATGATTTTCATTTCTCTTGATTGTTTCTCAGGTGGCTGCAGTCCAAACAGTGCACAGAGACCTTGTGTCTGAGGCATAAGATCTCGTCTGTCCTGCTTTGTTCCAGCATTTTCTCCTTCAGGTTTATAGCTGCTGCCACAACTTGAAGATGTCTCTTCCAAATGTGGCTTCAAATGGTCTCACACCTCAATATTCCTAAGTGGCCGTAGGGGCCTGGGCCTGGAGAGGAGGGTCTCTTTTTTGCCTCACTAAATATTTTTCATGATGTGATAAGACTTGTCCTGTCCTTTATGGGGGTCACCAAACAGTGATCAAACCATCAGCTCTCCGATTACCAGCTAACTGGGGGGCAAGGGTGTGAACTTGGGTGCCATTTTTGCAAGTGATGAGAAAGAGTGTTCCTGAGATGAATTCTAGGAGGTGCTTTTTATGGGGGTAATATCTGGAGAATTTCAAGATCTGAGTTCTAAAGGAGGCTTCCAGATGCAAGGCTGGAAGTTGCTGCAAAAAGAATCATTTTCAGGGCCCCGATGCTGGTGTTCACATTTCATTGGAGCTAGGTTTCTCTGTGGTTTCTCTCTAGAAAGTCAAGAAATCAGTTGTATCAGCTCACTCTTGGGACCATGAAATTGGTCTGGGGGCTCCTTACTGCAGCCGAGCCCAGGACAGTATTAAACTGACAGTGCTTGCTTTGTTAGCTGGGGACCAGTGTCCTCAAGCAACTGCGTGTCCAGGGAGGCCCCACGGCTAAAGATCCTGCCTTGTTTCAAAAACTGCACATCCTGCGTTGGGGAAGAGAGAATATTGACAGCTGTAGGTACTGAGTATACTTTCACAGAGAAGCCACATTCAACATTTCATTAAAAGCTTTACTCTACGAAATGGAGAGCTCTAGAAGCAGTGTTGTAATTTAGGGTAGCATTTGAATATGTGTGTCCGGCCACAAGTACCTCTTACTTCTCTGCCAAAAAGTGAGGTTTACTAGAGGCAGAGCCATTCGAATGGCCCTGGCATTCAACAGCTGGGAACCTGAGTGGGTACTTAAGTCCCTCCAGACCTCAGTTTGGTCATCTGTCAAAGGAGCACGGTACATGCTTTCAAAGAGGGCTGTACAGGGCAGATCAGGCAACATGTGTAGTGTGCCTGTCCCATGAGCGTGTTTGGAGCCATGTAATGAATGGCATAGGTGCTGATTCTTTGCCCAGCCCCAAGTTTCATTTTTGGCAGTTTCTTTCATCCCAGGATATCCCCAGGTTTTAGACCATTTGCAAGCAGTCAGCCCTTCCACTTTGCTTTATCACAGGGTTTTTGTACCACCCAGTGTTTTGTTTCTTACTGGACTTGGGGTACACTGCTTCCCTGACCTTGTGTAGCATCCTGTGTGCTTGGGGTTAGAGGGAGGGTTTTTACTTCACTTTCATCAATCCCATGGAGGAGCTTAATCTGATTGAAGAAGTTGGAAGAAACAAACAGGACAGGCTCAGCTCAGACTCTGTCTCCTTTTATCTGGTGAGCTGGCCTCTGGGAGCAGCTGAGTCCTTCTGCCCCTCCAGGCTGTGCCGTTCCTGGGGGGCACCCCCATGCCATGCCCCCAGGGCCTGCCTGCCCGCAGGGCAGCCCCACACAAAGCTCTTGTGCCTGATAGATGTGCCCGCTGACAGAAGCTCTATCCTCCAACTTGGAGTTTTACTAGCAAAAAGCCCCCCGCAGTCCAATTTCCAAAGCCATTATGGCATATTAATTAAGAGACTGGTCTCTGGAGTCAGAGAAATGGGGTTCGCATTCTAGCTTGGCCACTATCTGGTGTGTACATTTCACGAGATTCCTAAACCCTGCTGGGCCTTAGTTTCTCTTCTATGAAAGGGGGAAAATAATGGAACCTGCTTCATAGGTTTGTTGGGAGCCTTTGATGAATAGTATATACAACACATTTAGAATAACACCACTGTTAGTAAGTAGTAGACAAGTGTTAACTAATTGCCACTCCTGGTCAAATTTTTTTCCCTTAATTTATTCAGCACTTGCTGAGGGAAGGTGGGTCGTGGGTCCTGGGTCCCTCAGAGGCTCAGTTCCTCCTCCTTCTCCATGGGTCTCCTCCACCACTGCCCCTGACCCTGACCCAGGGTGTCTCCTGACCACCCCTTGTTGGCTGTGACTCCCACAAATTTCTGCTCAAATGCATATACATCACTTGTCTCGTTTTTGCCTTTGTTTATTTTTTCTTCTCTTGTTTTTACATAGACTATTCTCTCTGCTGTGGAAGAAGGGAACAAAATGGAATTCGAGTATTTGTCTTGTCCTCTGTTGTTAGTTGTCATTACACCATTCACTCCACCTGTGTAGGCCTGTCCCTTACTCATCACATTAGTAAGTCAGAGAGAGTTAGTGCACCACTATTTCTTTTGGCAGACATCACCACTTTCTGCTTGCTCTGGATTCCCACCTTCAGCAGCTCATTCCGGCAGATATGAACCTCTGTGGGGTAGTTCTCTTTGGTTATTGGCCCTTTATTGATCCTCAGCAGGCCTCTCTAGAACCTGAACTCTTCAAGGAGACATCTCACTCCCCTCCTGCATAGCCTTTGGCTACCTGATCCCTCTGGCTCTTGGGAAACCTTTATTGGCTGAATGCCATGTGCCAGGGCTATGGGAAGGTAAGATACCCTTTGCTCCAGAAGAATGTGCAGTTCAGTCATGCTTAAGTCCTGCCCCAGCGGGTCCTAGGGTCCTACAGCGGTCACCAGGGAGAGGGTGTGTGGTGGGGTTTTACCCTACTCCCCACATCATTCCAGAACTGTTCTGTTCTTCTTTGTTCTGCATATTGGGCTTCTGTGTGAGAGTCCATCCAAAGAACAGATTGCACTGTTGTTTTTTTTTTAATAGTTTGAAAACCATTGACCTAATTTTTTCCACTGAATTTATGCAGAATGGCTTTTTATAGTGGTTTGACTCTTCCAGCTTATGTTTGGCCAACACGATGACAGAAGAGTCTGGCCAAGGCACTGGCACCAGTCACCCAGAGTCAAACAGCGCTGACCTCTGAAGTTGTCCCCTCAGCTGAAAGGCTCACCTTCCGTGTTGGAGCAAGACCTTTCGTGGTCTGGTCTGGTACTATTTGTGGTAATATGCAGGATTTTTTAGGGGAGGTACCATACATAAATTGACCCCAAAGGCAATCTCTGAAGAGCTCCAAAAATATTTCAAGCAGTGACAACACTGTTGAAATAAGTTTATGGGCCCCTAAATATGCTAGAAGCTCTAAAATAAGCTCTCAAAGTTTTTTGTAGGACACATGATATCAAACTGTAACTTTCCAAAGGGCAAGAGACTGGATTTTTTTTAATAAACTTTGTGAGGTGTTTGTTAAGGCAAAACCTTGGAGATCTAAGATAATCGCAAATCGACCAATTGTTTCATCACCAAACTACAAAAATGCATCTACCATAAGTGATCAGAATATCTGGCTTATTCTGATTTTACAAAGATATTTAAAAGTTCCATGTGTTTGCCTCTACGTAGAACACTTCTGGAAGATGCTCTGAAATGGGAGTTTCATGACGCAAGCCCTTCCCCCCCACCCCCGCCGGCTTTGCTTATTAATGTTTCCTGCGACGGTACCTGGCATATAACACATGTTCAACAGATACGGGTTGAATGAACGCATTCACAAGAAAATGGTAATGGTGGTTAGTTTGGGGGAGTAGGACTGGAGGCAGAAGTATGACTTTTCAACTCTTACCCCGGTGTGCTATATCTGTAGGGAGTGTGGGAAGAATGACTGCTTCTCTCCTTGTACCTTTATTCATAGAAAGGAAGACACTTTGGATTTGTTATCACTGTTGTCCTTTGCCCTGATGGCCCCCACCTGCCAAACAGAGGAGAAATGTATACTCTGGCTGGTTGTTCTTGGGCCTTACATCCTTAGTGAGCAAGATTTCACTCTTCTTCCTCCAATTCCCATCCCCGTTGTGTAGTGATCTGGGTTTCATCTGGAGAAGTAGGTGTGGCTGTAATTTTACTTTCAATTTCAGTTTTCCTACCAGAGCCTAGCTCATGGGGCTGAATGGAAGCGAACATTGGAGTTTGTTCTTCAAATCTGGATGTTTCCTCCTCCTCTTCCTCTTCTTCTTCCCCTTCTTCTCCTTCTCCTCCCCCTCCCCTTTCCCATTCCCCCTCCCTCCCCCTCCCCTTTCCCATACCTCCTCCCTCCCCATCCCCCCTCCCTCCCCCTCCTCCCCCTTCCCCATTCTCCCTCCCTTCCTCTCTCCTCCTCCTGCTCTTCCTCTTCCCCTTCTCCTTCTTCCTCTTCTCCTTTTCCTACTCCTCCTCCTCTTTCTCCCCCTCCCTCCTCTTCCCCCTCTTCCCACTCCTACTCTTCTTCCTCCCCCTCCTCCTCCTCCTCCCTCTCCTCTCCCTCCTCCTTCTCCTCCTTTGAAAGTAAGTTCCAGGGCACCTGGGGGACTCAGTCAGTTAAGCGTCTGCCTTTGGCTTGGGACAGGATCCCAGGGTCCTGGGATCAAGTTCCATATCAGGTTCCCTGCTCAGCAGGGAGTCTGCTTCTCCCTCTGGCCCTACTCCATCTCATACTCTCTCTCTCTCTCACTGTCTCTTTCTCTGGAATAAACATAAATAAAATCTTAAAAAGAAAAGAGCTTCATGCTCAATATGGAGCCCAATGTGAGACTTGAACTCACGACCCTGAGATCAAGAGCTGAGCAGAGATCAAGAGTCAGAAGCTTCACTGACTAAGTCACCCAGGTGCCCTGGACATTTTAGATTCAAGAAAGTTGGTTTAAGAAAACTTAGGTGGGAACAGAGCTGTAGGCGATTAATAATTTCTGCTTTGGTTCTTGTCATTCTCTGCGTAGTTCTCCAAACTCATCCCAATCCCTTGATGCTACAGTGATTTAATTACTTTATGTCATGTGCTTATATTATTTTTGAAAAGTGGGTATGGATCATTACATAGTAACAGAATGAAGAGTGGGCACAGAGAGAGAGGTTTTTCTGTCCACCTACAACAGAATAATTATTTTTCACAAACTCTGTTGGAGGCAATTTGCATTTATAAAGTGGAGAGATAATAATAATTGGCTGGCAGAATGATTTGGCATTAAGAGGCTCTTGGATAAAACCAGTTCACAGGATCATTAAATGGTTAAAATAAAAAAGAGCAGAATTTCAGTGAGAAACTTTGCAGTCTGGAACAGAGACTAACAAATCAGTGGGGATGGGTTTGGGGGTATGGAGTCAGTTCAATATAATGTCCGAAAAAGGATCACAGTACTGCCCCAGAGGAGCTGCTGCACTAGGAACTGAGTAAGGATGGACACTTTCGCTCTTTGGAGATGGTCCTGCTTTGTGCCTGGATGAAGCAGTACTATGCGCTAAGAACAGAAATTCTTTACACGTGTAGTGTAATGAGGAAAGCATTATCATTATACACACAGATAGGCTTAGGCCACACACTGCGAAGGGGCAGAGGGGGCATTTCATGGTGTGCAGGGGGGGATTCGTACAGGCTCTAAAGAGGCAACTGGGTCCAATCTATCCCCCAAATTATGTTCCATGACGTCATGTTGGCCACTTGACATTTGTCAGTGTGGGAGAATTTACACCATGGAATTGGCAAATACGGCACATGGTGTGTGTTTTTAAGATGTATTTCCCTCTGAGATGTGGTTGCTAAATGTTTACTGACATGTCGCTGGATAGGAGTCATACTCAGGCAGTTTGAAAAGATGAATGTCTTCCTGCCAAATTATCGATAATACACTGTAATCAGTGGCAGAGCTGACCATGTCTCCATTTTCTCTCTCTTCCGTAGTCTAGATCCGGGGGGCAAAAACCAAATTAGTTAAAAAAAAAGAAGTCGCCAGGATAACCCAGGGACACTAGTCTACAAACTAATTATGCCACTTCCAAGCTCTGTGAAAATAAAGCCTGAGCAACTGCAAACCTTCATGCACCTTAGGGTGCTCTCCCATCCTGCATGACACCGTCATGACAGCTGAGCCTGGAATGTGACCAGCAGAACATCTGCAGGACATGACAACATTTGGCAAAACCCACATCAGCATAGGAGCTGTGGTACTGTCCTTTGACTTAGATGCCAAGGGCTCCCCCTCAACACCAGGAAGGCAACGGTCATCTTTGGGGACAGCCTCAACGAGAACTGCTGGGTGCCAACTAGATGTCAGGCATTTTTTGGAAACATTTTATAGTGTTCTATTATCTGAGTGATATACAGTAGTGATTCCTGTTTTTGGGAGGAGAAAACTAAGCTACAGAGAGGTTGACTAACTGGTTTGAGATCATGTAGGTGGCACGTGGCTGAAGGAATCTGAAGCCTGTGACAATCTGCCCCCAGTGTTCTTGTCCCCAGAGATGCCGTCATGCTACTTTGAGGGCTAAGAGGGTCGACCTGGGGCTTGCAGGTTCTGAGAATGTGGTCAAACAAGAATTTCCATGGAAGAACTCCCCTTGAATCATGTTGCCCATGACCTTCTCTGACCACTAGTCCCCTAACTTATTGCCTTGGCTTCGGATCACGTAATACCCCCAGCCTTAAAGACATTCAATATTCTCCCGGGTCTTACTGCCACTACCACATTTCCCTCCCTCTAAACCGGATGATGTGGGTGTATTTTGGCTCTTACCGGTGCCTCGAATGCTGCCAACCAGCATATTTTACATCTATGCTCCTTAGCTGGTCAAAAACCAGCTCTCCCTCTCTGAGCTACCCTCTCCACTTCTCACTGACATGGTAATGATATACTATGATTGAAGAACCAGGACACTGTGTGTCTA
The DNA here is from genome assembly GCF_963455335.1 of Martes martes. Lineage (NCBI taxonomy): Eukaryota > Metazoa > Chordata > Mammalia > Carnivora > Mustelidae > Martes > Martes martes. The sequence goes on along the minus strand of NC_137889.1, from coordinate 60,366,507 downwards.
AAGAAAGAGGTTTAAAATATTTTATTAGGGAACATACATCAATATTCAACAACACTTAAATATTATGGCATCCATATTTATTTATTTTTATTTTTTTTAAATATTTTATTTATTTATTTGACAGACAGAGATCACAAGTAGTCAGAGAGGCAGGCAGAGAGAGAGAGAGAGAGGAAGAAGCAGGCTCCCTGTGGAGCAGAGAGCCCGATGTGGGGCTCGATCCCAGGACCTAGGGATCATGACCTGAGCCGAAGGCAGAGGCTTTAACCCACTGAGCCACCCAGGCGCCCTTGGCATCCATATTTAGAAGGACAATATAAATGCTTATAACCTGAACAGTCACTTTATGAACAAATAAAATAAATTCCTCTTGAACAGTGGGCTGTATGATCCATAAAGTATATATTTTCACTTTATTTACTCATCTGCTTAGGAATATGTACATCTGTTTTCTTCAAAAAAAAAAAAAAAAAAAAAAACCAATGTGATCGTTCACCATATCACATCATAAAACAAATGGACCTGTAAAAATGGCATGTAGAAAATTCAGAAACACTTAAACAGCACATTGCAAAGATACTCAATCCATTTAAAAGGAATTAGATGTGTCAGAAGCCACTGCAATCAGCCTGGGTGTCATATATATGCATCAGTACAAAATGCTGCAGCAAGTTCTGGAATAAGGACTCACAAGCATGAACATCTTTATCTGACTTAGGAGAGAAGTCTCTTATAGCATAGAACACATACCAAACTCTCAGCAAGGTTCAGACGGATTTTGTTTGTTACACAGAGGGCAAGGTCGTGACAGCAACTCAATCAATCAAATACTAAAAACCTGGAGAAGGTGGCGTGGTCTGCAAACACTGCAGAGTTAGAAAATGTCCCTGCGGGGACCTTATTCACTGGGAGAATTGTAAGGGTTACGGGAAAATCACAGCAGCTAAAATCAGCCAGTCTGGTAAAGTGGAAATGCCATATTTGTATTTGAACAGATCTAATGAGTAGACAAGCAGCAAACCTGCAGTAAGCCAGGAAATGTCACAGGGTTCATATTTAAATGGCATTGGCTTTATTTGCTAAAATACAGTTTTAATTTCACAGGCAAAATGAACTTCCAGAATTATTTTCCTTAGCCCCACCCAGCAAGTCAAGCCCTCCCAATTGGTAGCTGATTGGAGAAGTGCAGCTTCAAGGTCTTCATTTTGTTTCAGTTGCTCCCACCACCTCCCCTGCATTGTGGATCTACCGCAGAAGAATCTACTGGGAACCCTTCGCTACTATAGAGCGGTGTCCTGATACCGACCCTCCAATGATGGGTGATGTGAAAGCCAGCCTCGTGGGGCTGTAGCGATCCATTTATTTTCTGCATTTTTCGAGGGGTAGGGAAAACTCTTTCTTTTAATATTGTATGACATTCTTGTGCTAAAAACAATCCCCCCATTTTTCAAAACAGTGAATTGCATCATGTAAGACTTGCTCTCAAAGACTTTCAAAGCATTTAGTTATTTGTAAGGATTAGCCTCTTCATTGTCAACAAATGTTTATTTACACAACGAGCGATAGATTTTTTTTCCTGTTTAGCCATCCCACTGTAATGCTGCGTGTTAAGCCTTGAAGAAAAAGAGAATCAGACAACTGAGAAACCAAGGCCTTTCAATATTCAGCCAAGCCAAACATGGGAGCTCTACCAGGAAAGCCCCAGGTTCATTATTCCCTGGCTCTTCCTTGGTTCATCCTTGGCTTAAACAACGTAGGAAGAAAATCAGGCATAGCTTTCCTGCATGGGACTTGCGGGATGAGGTTTGAAGAGCCAGCTGGGCACCATGGAACGGGAGGCTGCTTTCCACGTGCCCTGTCAGACATGCCTGAGGCTCACTCTGGGCCTGCACTGGTTTAGTCCTTACTTGCTTGGAACAACTCCGTTTCCCAGTCCATTTTGTCCTCCAGGATCCAAACTAGAGGTCGCCCTTTTTGAAAAGCCCAGCTCCAGAGGTGGCTTGGGTGCCTTGGGCTAAACTCCCTTGGCCCTGCATGAATTATTGTGCCACGGAGCTTTCCCGTGTTCTGTCATAATCGTTTGCTTTCCTGTCCTTCCCATGGTCCACAGGCACCTTGAAGGTGAGGACCATGTGTCCACCTTCGTTTCCACCACTGTTTGGAGCTGAACCTGGAGCCCTCACTGAATGTTACAGAACGAATGGATGAGGAAAAGAACCACTGTGCACAAGGACAGCTTCCCTTGGAAAAAGGAGATTTGGTTTTGTAGCATGGCTTCATCTACTTTTATGGAGGAGCTAGAATTCGAGGGACACGAAGGGAACTTTAGTGTTTAATGTTTAAGAATGCAACAGGGGAAGCTATACTAAGCTGACTCTCAAAAAATTGTACTTTTTGTCCCCCAAACCTGTTTTTCTGTCTTGTTTTTACATGCACAGTCACTCCTTAAATTGCTATTGTTTCAGTTTTGATAAGAGTGATATGTTAGACTTGTATCTTAGATGAATATTTGACAAAGAGGTAAATCTATGTGGCAGCTAAGACTTACAGGTTTCTGAGGTGGATTCAAAACACAATGTGTAGCAGGAAAGGGGCCTGGATTGGACACCCCCTTCACTGGACCATGAGGACAGCACTCATGGACATGAAGCTGGTTTCATGTAATGAGTGTATGTTGCCTCAAGAAAAAAAAATGCACATTCACTTTTAAAGGATTACATTAATACTTTTTAATATACTAAGCATCATGTGTCAACATGACTAAAATTGTGCCCTTCTGTAGAGTAAGAATTCTTACTACAAACCCAATGTATGCATTTTCACAAGTTCATACTTTGGTTGACCGGGTTCTTTGTACACTGAGGCTCATGTTTATTTCCCTGTTGGCCAACCCAGTCCCATTCTGCTCCCTATGAGGTGATGTTCTCAGTGTTCCTTCCCCTAGCAGCAAAAGAATAAAAAAAACCCTTCTTTTTAATATGGGCCAACACCACCAGCTTGACACAACTCAGCTTCTCAAAAACCCAGAAGACTCAAATAGCCATAGACGGTGTTTACCCAAAGTAGATTTAGGCCAAGAACTTCATCCCGGAAAGTGACTTCCCCCTCCGTTTAAAACGAGTTTGAGAGTCCAAGTCACAAGAGACCATTTGGCAGGGAGAGGTGGCAGGTCCCTGTCAAACACAGCCTCTCAACGTGACTGCCTGTGCTCCACAGACTGAATCATGGTGAGTAGAGCTTGCAGGATGGATTTTCCTGTGATGCCACTAGCCCAGAAGATCATTCAAGGGGGTCTACAGAAACTCCAAGGCTCTCACTGGCCACTTGAAATTAGAGTGGACACTGAGATGGCATTTCCATGGTGTGGATTTCAATTCTGGCAAGACTGCCTGTGGGTCATGACTGGGAATTTGTGGTTTTGTCTGGTAAACACTTCTGATAGTCACTCAGGCCAGGTGGTGGCCTATTTGTTTAGACAGTTTAAAACTCAAACTTTGCTTCAAACATTATACCATCTTCCAGTGGCCAAAATTACTTCTCTTTCTCATACATCATTTACATAAATACACACACATCTTTTATATAATGACTGCATGCTATAGAGTGTCTTTCATAAAAAACCATCATTAAAAAATAGTTCCCATTGCCAGGTAAGTTGTTAATTTGAGAGAGATTGTAACCACCAGCACCTGGTGGGGTATTCTCGTTTTGGCCTTTCTATAATCTGAGAACTTGGTGAATAGCTTCAAAGTAGTTCAGTGAGTCTGATTTTTAAGAATTAAAGCAAAATGCTCTGGTGAAGGTATTTCCAACCCCCTTCCTCCAAAATAACATAGTTGTGGTAGGTGGCAAGGGGTTGGGGTGTGGATAATGGAAACTTGGAATTTGGTGCCTGCACTCTTAGGAATGATAGAAGCAATGGTACCACAGCTCTTGCCATTTTCTCATGAAAGCGTTATTAGTGTCTTGAACTGGTGACAACCAATTTCTGGAAACAGATCAACTGGGATGGAAAGGAAAAGAAAGTGAAGGAAATTCCATCTTTTCCTGCATGTAGAGTTCTCGGCACTTTAAAGATGCTTTAAAGATGATGTAATTTATAATAAAGTTGAATTTGTATAACATTTGGGAGGGGAAACGAAGACAGGGAAAGAGTGCTAGCATTTATTGGGGGCCTCCTCGGTTCCCACACATTGTGTCAGCCCTCATGAGGCATTTTTATTGCACCACTGCATTTGCTTACCCCATTTCACAGGTGAGGAAAATGCCGTCAAGAGAGGTCGAAAGACTTGTCCAGGATCACTTGGTTAGGTAAGGAGAAGGGGCCTGAAATTAAGCCCCGGCCTTAGGGCTTCCAAGCCATGGCTCTTCCCCTACTGACGAGATCCCTGTAGTTCTCCTCTGATGACTGGTAAGACGTGGTAAGTTAGGCCAGGTGGGTGGTCAGCACAGGTGAACTAACTACAGGGAGAGGTACCGGAAGACTCAATACTTTCCAGTCATTGTCTCTTTCCTCATTCCCTACAGACTTGATTCTATTCTTTTCACACCCATATCACCGTATTGGTTCTCTGTGAAAACGTTTCTTTCGTAATGTGACTATAGAGTCTTACATGTTAGGGGCACCTGGGTGGCTCAGCTGGTTAGACATCCAACTCTGGGTTTCGGCTCAGGTCACAATCTCGGGGTCGTCAGATTGAGTCCCGCAACAGGCTCCCGCATCCATGCTCAGTGTGGAGTCCCTCTTCTTCTGCCCCTCCCCCTGGTCATGTGCGCTCTCTCTCTCTCTCTCTCTCTAATTCATTAAAAATAATCTTACATTTTACCATATCCAAATGTGCAAAGGACTTGGCACATAGGAGATGCTCTAAATGTAATTTCTCCTACTGAAACTTTAACTCTGTGGTCCTCAACACGGTGCTCATTTCATTGTCTGCAGTAGCGGGTTAAGTAGGTATGGTATTACTGGAAAGTGGGCTGCCTGTGACTTGTTATACCCTAGAGACAAAAGGAGCTATTTTTTTCCCTCTGATGAAGAAAGCATGTGTTTGGATTCAGGCTTTAAAAGCTGAAGTAAAATTTCTGTTGCAGAATGTCGGTGACCATGTGCTGAAGTTTAGGTATCAGGGTCTTGCATGATGTTCTGGAGTAGGAAGGCAGAGGGTGAGGTGAGCTTCTGGAGACTGGGACGTAAGCACACCTGGGACCCCATTTTCTTAATCCAATTAGTCCCTAGTCAATGTTTGACTCCCTTAAGAAAATATGTAGAAAACTAAGAACTAATTGTTATTTCAACATTTGTGTTGCTTGTTTTACTATTAAAAAGATTTCATCCCCTTACTGTTTTTAATAGCCTTCTTGTCAGATAGCATGTGGGCATCCTTATTTTTGATTAAAGCTGCTCATTCGCCTACCTATTCATCAATGCTCCCTCTTTCCCTGCCCTTTACGAGGACTGTCACCTCTGCCAGGAGACAGGGGCTGGGTGGGGGAGGAGCCCTGGACAGAGAGCATTCATCCTGATGCTCCCTTGTCTTTTGATTAATGAGCCAAAGGCTTTCCAACCCTTGAGACTTCAATTAGCCAAGCTGCAGAGCTGAAACATTTTCATTATGAAGATAAGGCTGGGTTTAGCAAAAGGAATGGGGACCAGACTGTGGAAGAAAGACAAGTTGTTGTTTTTTTCTTTTTTCTTTTTTCAGTGAATAAATCAATAAGCCATTGCTGTCCTCAATCAAACCTGGTTTTGGATGGTTTTCGCTTAAATACACTCACTACTTTGGTAGGCGCTGGCTTTTCATGTGATTTTTCCTCCTGTGATTTCTAGACGGGATGGAAGCTGGTGAAGTACAAACTCTTGCCAACAAGCCTGTTCCATTGTGATGGAGATTGTATGGCAAGAAACACTTCCAATTCGAGCAGTGCCCCAGGGAGGCATGGGAAACCAAAGTGGCACCTTGCCTTGCCCAGAAAGCACGACAGACAGCCGAGGCTATGCAGTTAGAGCAGTCCCGATCCTTCCAAATGAGGATAAATGCTCTTTGCTTCTCAGCAGGAACCAGGCAGAAGACATCGCTCCATGACTGTCACAGCAGTGCCCTGCCAGCAATCAATTTGTCTATAGTAAAAGGCTTAGGTGGGGTTGATGAAACAGAAATGGGGCTGAATTCCTCAAGAGAAGCAAGGTGACCAGGCCAAGACACTCCAAAATCACACGGAATGGGCAGTAGCCACCGAGAGACAGGAGAAGGGGAGCGAAGACCGGACACTAGAGTCCCCGAGGGCTGGGGCAGCAAGTGTGGTCTTCCGAAGGTCAGAATTAGAATGCCTTTTAGCAGGGAGTGGCTGTCTATATCCTCAAATCCAAGCAAGTCAGTGTCACTTCCTTTTGTCTACTCTTCCTGAGCGATGAGACAGGGTGAAGGGAAAGCACCCTGAAGGCTCGTTGGCACCCATTTCCCATGCTGCTCCCGCCCGATGTGGGGCGGACATCCCTGAAACAGTGTTAACTCCCCCATCGCCAGGATTGGGGCCCAGTGGTGATCACAGCCTATGGTATGCTCCTCAGTGACCCATTTCCTGGGACTGGGTTCTGTTGTTGGTTCTTCACCCCATCTTACTGCGTCTCACCTTGCTCGCAGGGTCTAGGGTCTGGCCCATTCACAGATGGAGATCTGCTTTTCCGGGTGCACAGGTCTCCTGGGGATTCGGTGCCTGCCCTGATTTAAGATGGCAGCTAACCCGGGATTCCCTACTGCTGTGCTCTGCACCCCTGGTTAGAATCTCACTGTCACTGTTTAGAAGCCCTATCACCCAAGCCTTCCTGGTGGGTCATCTTGTATTTCCAAGGCCCCGTGGACCTGGTCTCCCAGCCCCTGCCTGAGCCCTAGTTCTTGGCTCTGGTCCCTTGTCCCTCTTTGTCCCTTCCCTGCTTGCTCAGGAGGGGCCCTGCTCTTTAGATAGGATCCCCCAGGGGATGAGTACTGCTCTGGGCATACAAAGTGACGTGACAGAGTTTTAATCTGGTTGAAAGATAGAACCTATAGAGGCGAAGTGTAAAGTATGTTTTAAGGTGAAAAAACTATAGATTTTTTTAAAAAGCAGGGACAGATGAAAAACAGAGTGCACAATTAATTGTCAAACACAATTTAGAGACAATTGCTGTAGGAACTCAGAGAGGATGGTCGGGAAGGGCTGAATTTGAACATTTAATTTGGGGAAAGAATTGTGGTTTAAGATTTTGCGGGCAGAAAGGAGAGAGTGGGGAGAAAATTGTATGGGCTAAATTGTCCCCCACCCTGCCACCCACCCCCAATTTCATATGTTGAAGTCCTAACCCCCAGGACTTCAGAATGAAACTGTGTTTAGAGAAGTGTTCTTCAAAGAGGAGGTTAAGGTTAAATGAGGTCTTTGGGATGGGCCCTGATCCAATCAGGCTGTGTCCTTAGAGAAGAGGAGATGAGGACACAGACACACTGATGGGCAGACACTGCGGGGAGGCAGCCAGCCACAGGCCAAGGAGAGAAGTCTCTGAGGAAACCAGCCTGGAGACCCTTGATCTCAGACATCCAGCTTCGAAAACTGCGAAAGAGTAAATGTCTATGTCGAAGCCCCTAGACTGGGGTTTTCTGCTCTGACCGCTGGGGCAGACTACCTCAGGGGGAGCTGTGTCAGCAAAAGTGGGAGCATGCTGGGTAGGAGAGGACCCTCTGCAAAGAGGAGAGAAGTTCCTGGCACAAAGTTATGTTGAGAGAATAGAGAGAGTCCGTGAATAAGTTCCCAGGGCAGAGGAGCTGGTGGGGATGGAGACGGGCAGTGGGAACACGCGGTAAGGAGCACCTTTCACCCTGTTGGGATCTGTTCAGTTTTGCTCAGTGTGCCTTCTGAGGGAGCAACTGTTGCTTAATTGCTTATCTTGCTTAATGCTAACAGGAAACCAAGTTTGCTTTGGGATTCACCGTGGTCTTGAAGGCCCTAAGGGCTAAGTGGGAGAGTGAAAGGTGAGGGCACACTGAGGCAAGAGACCAGTGACGCTGGAGAGAGAAGGTGACATTGCAGGGCGAGAGACTTCCGACATGTCCAAGTGAGAGGGAGATGCTGGTCAAAGAGGTGCTCACCTGTGGGTGGGGATAGACATAACCGGAAATCACACCTGACCATCACCACACTGTGTTTGTTCGCTTCACGTGGAACTAGTAGTAGTAGAAACCCAGAAAGACAGCGGTGGGGGCCCAGGTATCAGTCCTCGTGGAGGGGCCTCTCCTGCCTGTGGCTCCCCGAGGCTTCAGGGACGCCAACTTGCAGTGTCAGGCCTGACCTGGGGAGGGGACAGAGACGCTGAGGGAAGCCCTCCTGGTCACCTGGGTGACGCACAGAGCACTGTATCCCATGGGAACTGGCGCCCCCTGGGGCAAGGGTAACTACCCCATCATTCATTGCTTGTCAGTTTGAAAAAAATAGAGGGTAGATTCATGGAGAGGGAGGCTGGGATAAGGAAAGAAAACTGGAAAGGAGAGAAAAATGAGGTCAAGATGGAAGGGGACGGGGAAGGGAAGCTGCCACACAGCATCATCCCAGGCCTTCCTTTCTGTGCCCAACATAGGTGCTGCTGTTAGTACTGATATTTTTGATATTATTCCATTACTAGATATATTCCTGATATTATTATCGATAGTTCCGGGTCCTTCCTCATCAGTTCTGCATCCATTCCCATTCCCTCACCCCTGGCCCTGCTGCAGAGTCTTATCTCTCAACACTGTGGACCTTGGCCTAGGTCACCAGAACTGCACCCCTTGTTTCCAACCGACAGCGTGTGCCTCCCCCTCACTGCCCATCAGGACTGGAGAGGGGATGGGGATGGGGAAGGAAGTCCCTCCAGTAACGTGCTAGCTTCGAGAAACATGGCTTCATTGTTGCAGGGGAGGACTGAATGTTTCCCTACGGGAACACCATTTAGAGTCTAGTTAGGTGATTTCAGATTTAAAAATGAAAACCAGGGAAAGAAGGGAAAGGTTGAGGAAGAGAGGGAAGAGAAGTCTTGCTAGAAGCTATTATATGTCTTTGGAAGATGTCTCTCCCCTCCAGCACCCCTTTCTGTACCCCGCTTCTTGGTGATCCCCAGGGCGGACCCTCAGAGGTCCTGGTGCAGGGCGCTGTGGTCAGGCCTTCCTACGGAGCCAAGTGTGACCCCCAAAGCCTCTGGGGACCCCCATTTTAACAGGCTCCAGTGCTCTGGGAGAGATGTCAGATCAGCTGTGGTCAAATGTCACCTGCCGGTTGTTGCGACTCATGGAGTCAGCTGGATTGTGCTGGGAGATTTTTAGTGGGGTGAAAAGACGAAAGCCCCCCCCCCCACCACCAGCGGGCTTCTGCAGCTTGCCTGTTCTACAGAACCTAGCAGTGGTAAGGGGTGGTGGGTGCTCCCCTTTTGTCCCGATGCCTGGGTAGAAAGTTACAGTGAGGTACTAGAGTACATCTTTTGGGTGAGTGGGTTATACAGAGCAGCCCCCCCTCCCCATCCCAAGTATGAACTTGTCTTCATCTAACAAATCAAACAGCTTGGAAATATTAATGTGGTCAAGTAGAGATGTGTCAATGGCATATTTTTAAAAAGATGCTTTTAAGTTGAACACCAAAATCTACTGCTTAGCAGTTCTTATTCTTATACTGTAAGCTTGAGATAGCCTAGATCAAGGATGGCAAATTAGGGCCCATGGGCTGTTTGTTTTGTTTTTGTTTTTGTTTTTTGCTATGGCCTGTGAACTAAGAATGGATTCTACATTTTTAGAGGGTTGTCCAAAAAAAGAGCAAAAAACCCACCACCAACAAAAAAGAATGTGTGACAGAGAGCATATGGCCCACAATGCCTCAAATATTTACTCTCTAGCCGTTTACAGAAAAAGTTTGCCAACCCCAGGTGTACATTAAATAGATCTTTATTTTTTTAACTTGTTTTAGGAACACCCTTCCCCTCCCCCTTCTGTAACAATGCTTCTCGGAAAAATGCGTTCTCGACTTGGAACCCACCCAGCTCCAAAGCTGGGGACTGTCTGTGCCTCTTAACATTTTTTTGTGCCAAATGCAGTGCCTGGTGCAGGAGAGGGAGTGAGCAGCTTGCTGACAATGATGAAGGGGCTCACTGGAAGAGGAACCTCTCCACACTTCCTTTGCAATCCCGAGGTCCTTAAGGTGTTCACCACTTCTGGCTTTGCCTGTCCTGTCAACCTGTTGACCAAGCCAAGAGCCTGCGGCCCTGCTTACTTCTTTAGCTCTGGTGCTGCCTAACTAGGGAGAAAGAACAGAATCACATCTGCTAGTCCTTTAGCCAATGAGAAAAGCACAGGCAAATATGCACTCTGAACAATCTTATATGCCCAGCCACAGGCAGGGATATAATAGGAGAGAAGGTGCCAATGGAGCTGAAAATAGGGATCAGAGATGAACGAGTGACATATGAAATTCATGGTCTCAAGAAACACTGGACCCTGGGGATACCGTGGGCGTCACGTAAAACAGACTCAGAGGCCGGATTTGGGGTGATCTGAAGCATCCTCCTTAAGTCTCTACATCCCCTTGTTTCTTCAGATGTTAAGAATTGATGACACACCCTTCCTTAGCTTTGTCCCTCACAGGAATGGCTTGAGTTAGGCGAAATTACTTGGGCAAGTACAAAGTGTTCTGTAAATGGGAGGACATGCTAAGCTCGTGTTGGGACATCCTGTCTTAGCTTCCTTTCTACTGCATCTGAATGTACTTTCTGTACTCGGGCTTCTTAACAGGTTGGCGCCTTATTTTTTTTCTACAAATCCAGTAAGAATTTGCTCTTAGATTTTTTTTCTCCCCTAATTAAGTCTGCATTTTTCATAGTTTAGCTCCAATCATTTCCAGCTTCTAAGGTGCTCTGTTGACTGTAATATAGAGAACAGTGCTGTAATGACTCCTGGGCCCCATGGAAAGGAAAGACAATCATTTTGTGTTTGGAAATGAAGAAGCGAGCGGCTTCAGGCAGTTCCTTGCTTATCAGTGGCAGCCCTGTGTTAGGAAAACCACGCATCCCGCTTTGAGCTCCGTCCAGGGTAAGCTTTCCCCTTCCTCCTCAACACCGCCCCCTGCCCACTGCCCACTGCCATAACCTTCCTTTTAGGTGGGAGACTCAGGAATCCATGTTGGGGTAGCGCAGAAGAAATGATATTTTCTTGCACAGAGCAGATGAGCTCCACCGTCATCTGGGTCTGGGGTGGGGGGCATGACGGAGGCCATGCTGATGGGAACAGTGGCAAGGGGCCCAGTGTCCTCTGCCGAGATCCTAGTCTGCTTTTGTCAGCCCCGCCCCCAAAGTCATCTCCACTCACTCATCCTGTGGGGACTTTGGAGGCCCAGGAGGCCATGCTGTCATTGCTTTTTGAAGACGGTGGACCCCACAGCAGCCTGGGCTCAGCCCTGCTCCCCGGCATAGTGTGTAGACAAGGAGCAGGTGCCAACAGTGTTCCAACCAGGCTGGACCGGAGCCGTGTGCAGGTGGTTTCAGGGTTAAAAGTCCTAGTAGTATAAAAAGAAATCAGAGTAACAGTGAGCACACCTCTGATGCCTTCCTACTGGCCACCATTGCCTTCTTTTCGGTCACCCTATTTTTGCTTGCGGAGTTTACCTTCCACGGGCTTGGGCTCCCTTCTCCCTTTGCTGACGAGCAGAGCTCTTTCCTTAATTAAGTCAACAAGTACTCATACGCAGAGGCAGCATCCCTTTTGGCAAGAGGACCTGTGCAGAACCAACCCCAGAAGCAAATGAGAACGTTTGTCAAGCTCTGATTGAGTAGCTGTGATTAAAGAATGAAATATTACCTGCCCAAGCAATGAGTTCCTAAAACCTTCTCTCTCCCAGGCCTTGACCATGGGACCCACGGGGCCAGAAGGTCTTTGAGGGGCTGAGGCAATCCGAGATACTCAGAGCATAAAGCTCTCATTTGCAAAAAAGAAATCCAAGAACAAGAGGACACTAGCTAATCCACAGTCACGGTTGCCAACTGGTTCTTCATTTCCACAGACTGCCTACATCTCTGGCTACCCGGGGATCAATTTTGTGAGCCAATCCACTATTGGAATGCACATGAACTTCACATGTCTGACATGCTCTCTAGGCTTGGTGTAATTCCTGGTGAAATGTCTATAATTCTTTCTTTCTCTCTCTCTTTCTAACTCAAATTAAAAAAAAAATAGTGTTGGAGTACAGGGGAGAGTGATGTTGTATTCTTCTTTGTTTTGAAAAGGGATATACTTCCTGAAAGAGCGCCAATTAACTGGTTAGTCAGTAACCCCAACATCCTATGCAACGTGTTTCATACCCACACCTGGATTTTGCATTTCTAGGCCAATGCAGCCTCTTCTGCATTCTCTCGTATGCTCATCTGCTCCTAGTTTGATAGAATTTGTCTTCCTTGCAAGGCCTGAATAACTTTCCATGTCATTATCCTCTACAAAATGGTGCAGTCTGAAACGTAGAACCGCAGGCACCAAACCCTTCTGATCATCATCTGTTTTGGGGATTTGGTTGGGCTGGAGTTAGGCAGCGTTTCTGTACGGAGGTTGACTGGATGGCAAATCCCCAAGAAACAAAATGTTAAAATGTTGTATGGTTTCCTGCCCTCAGCATCTCCAATCCAAACTGGGTAACATCCTCCTGCCCCCCACTATTTAGGAGGCAGAGAACTGGGAAAAATGTGTAGACTTTAGTGTTAGGCAAATCCAGGACTGAATCGTGATTCCTCACTGGCCTAGGGCGAGTCCTCCAACTATTAGATTTTTACCTTTGAGATAGAAATGTGAAATTGCTATGAGGCTTAGAGCTAATGGGGTAATAAAATACCCTGCCGATGCACACAAAAGAACCTAACCAAAAGCCTTCCGAATGGATTTATTTAACCAAATATCACTTGTCCACCATGGCTGGACAAACCCAGGTAAGCAGTGAGAGTCTGAAGCCTTCATGTTTTAGAGTGTTGGCATACACCAAGTGGTGACAGGCAGAACGGTTTTGGACAAGACAGGAGTAAAGTCAAGTGAAAGAAAAGCGACAAGCAAAACGCTTTCCTGAAATCCTGGCAGTAGCTTGGGGCAATGTTTAAGTAGAGCGCTTCAAGGCCTCTCTGAATGCATGCGATTCGAACTGCAGAAGAAACTCAAGTTTTGCCTATCCCACAAAGTCAAGTTGATTTTTTTTTTTTTTTTGTGATGTTTCGACAGTCTCAAAGCAACTGCTTTTTATAACACATTAGAGAAAACATTTGGACCACTGTTGCTCTGGGTAAATTCTTCAAACTCCAAATAGAAGCAGTAAACATGTGAGTATAAATATGACAATCATTTGTTTAACTGTGACAATTTTAGAGAGTTTTTGGCATGCTCAAAGGTACAGAGATTTTTGTGGATGAGTAAAAAATAGCTCAAGTATTGTTTATCCCACTTTAACGAAGTCTTGGGTGACATTATCAATTTCTTGTAAAAATTGGCATGTTTATACCTAATATCACATTATGGGAAAGGAAATAAATGTTAAAGTTTGCCTCCCTGGAGGGAGTGGGGTTGGTGAAGAGTATAGCAGATAATTATTTACGGACAGTCTCACATGAATAAAATTGTCATGGCTTTTATCTGATGACCAAAAGATTTTTAGTTGTTTATTTTGATTAGAAGTGGCATCAATCCTAGCTTTTTGGTAATCCTTAACTTTCTAAAATCTAAAATTTAAATTTGTCTGGGAATGTGTTTCAAGGGAGCCATATTCTATGGAAGCAAAACTATTACCATTCTTTTCACGGGGATGCCCTTCCTGTAAAGGGAAGCCTGACAAAAGGGGTTATTAAAATTCAGATCCTGAAAGAAACTCTTTTCCACAATGAAACTTATCTTTCCTCTCAAGGCAGAAGACAAGAGAGTCCTTCCCTGATGCTTACGTCCATAATAGGACACCCACATCTCGTAGAGCTGTTATGGGACATGCAGACAGAGTAGAAGAGTCCAAAAATCCAGCCAATATCTAATGCCAGAATCAAAGTTATAAGCACAAGGCACAGACATTCTCCAGAAAGGGCTGAAAAAGGAAAATATTCAATGGCCAAGCAGGACCAACAACAGCCTCAAATCCGCATGCAAACAACCCCCCCTTCCCACCCCCAAAGCAGTGTGCAAAGATATAGCCTTCAAGAAGCACTTGAAGAAATTTTCATTTTGCTGCATGGGAAGAAGAAAAGATAATAGGCCCCTAACCTTGGCTGTGAAGGCTAAATAGGGGCTGCGATCTACTTTGAAATTCTTACAGGAAATTACTCAAACAGGGGGAAGAGGCTAGAGAAATGGTCAGTCAGTAGGTTTAGACCAGTGATTCTGGCCAGGAATTATGCCCAAACCACAAATCTTATTTTAAATTCTCATTGCAGAATATGAAAAATAATTTAATTTTTTATAGATAATCCTCCTCCTCTTTAGTCATATATGGAGTTCTATTTTAAGGTTGACCAGAATTTGGTATACAGAAAGCAAAAGTAGCACGTTCCCCAAGTTCCCACAGAAAGTGGGAACAGATGAAGTGAACGAGCTCCTGGATCTTTCACCAGTATACATGGGCTTCTGTCGAAAACTATTCGCAAATTCCAGCTTTAGATGGTTTTCTGGTGACCAGTCGGTATCCTCCCAAGCTAAGCTTGTGTATCTTTCCGAGTTCAGGAAGGATACACCTGGATCCTAAGGCTCGTTCCGCCATTGACTACCTGTGCATTCGGGACCTTGAACCTCACTCCTCATGCAGTAGCGAAGCCGTGGAGGAAAAACGGAAGTCTAGATGTGCCTTCCAAAATATGATAAGCTCTGGATTTTCATAACGGTGTTCTGGAAAAGGTAAGCGATTTGCCAAGAAAAGCCTTTCTAGGCCACATCGAAGCGGCTGTGCCCGAAGTCTGCAGCCTCTTAGCATGAAATTAACACCCGCCCCAAACCCTTGATCTTTAAATATGTTTCACAAGAAGCTTTCCTCAATTTGATCTTGGAGCCGCTTACAGGAATTTTTTTTCTGTAGAAGTAAAGTTGAAAACACTGACCTTCACCTCTAGCATCTCCCATCAGGAAAAGCCATCTTTTTCCCCAACCGTCTAGACCCAAGCATAACCAACGTGCCTTCACTAGTCCCGAGGCTTCACGAGCACCCCCTCATCCTTCTCTTTAGGGACTTGGGAGCAGTAGCCAGTGAAATTGCAGCAAAAGGTAGATCTCACTGTCGAGTTGCACCCAAGTGAAGAAACTGGATATGGTCAGAAATGGTGGAGTTTAAAACGTGCTCTAAAAATAATGTGCCTGGATAGTGGCCACCGTCTTAAGGCTCTTCCTCTCCAGGCCCTCTCCTCATAAATATCCACCATGGCTGTCATTAAGTTTAGCCTGAAAATAAAACCCCCTCACTCCATCAAGAAATAGCTCCAAACTTAGAGTGTGTGCTCAAAATATTCACGATGAAATCATAACCTTATATTTATAGTCTTTTGGATTGTGTATGACATTCTGTTTCCCATGGTGTTTTTTGTTGCGAGGGCCAGACGTGGAAAGCGGCCTTGGAGGATGACCGCGAGAGCACTAGCCTCAAGGAAATGCTGTTTATTGTCATTTGGAGCCGGATGGTCGTGTGACATCCTCCTCCTTCCCTGAGCCCTATCCCCTGCCCCAGAGTCGGGTCTCTTGCCCCATCCCATTCCCAGCTGGTCCCCAGTTTCCTGGTCCTGTCTCCTCATCCGAGAAGAGCGAACTAGACTTCCAAGTAGGAAGTGGGGTGGGTGCCTAAGATCATCCCCTCCCCCCGCAACCCCTTCCTCTTTTCTGACCTTTCCTGTCCTCTAGACTTCCTCCCCATTTTCACTGAGGGAGATGGTGTGGATCTTAATGGTTGGAACTTGGTGGGTCTCTCCACGGCTGTGGGTGGAGGGCCCCGCACAGCAGCACACCTGCAGAAAGCTTTTACTTCTCACCCGGGCTGTGGTGCAGGCTGACTGCTCTTTGGACACTTTAATCCTGGCAGATTGACGGGGCATCGAAGAGAAAAATTTCCATTCACAGACCCCATCCGTCTTGGAGATCTTATAGAAGGTCTCTCCAGAGCCCACTGGGATGCGAACCAGGTCCTTGTGTTGCCCCTCGAGGGCGTGGCTGGGCGGGTGCAGGGTATAGCCCAGGGTGTGTTTCGAAGACTGCTTTCGGCGGAGACATTGGATTCTCAAGACATTCTGGAAGGCCTTTTTAAACTCCTGACTGGAGCACGGGTATATAATGGGGTTGATGCAGCTGTTTAGGTATCCGAGCCAAAATGCTATTTTAAAAACGGTTTCCGAGGGCTTGAAATCAGGGAAGAAAGACCCTGGAAGAAAACACAGAGTTGGACATATTATTTGTGAGCCAACAGGCCAACTGGCTAGGAAAACAAGCAAACAAACCGACACACATATTTTTACATCTCTCAGATGTCTCATGTGATTCTGAGCGCATCTGCATTTCTCACATCTAACTGGATAGCCCGTGTGGACTGTCCTCCGAGGCCCTTCTCACCTGGTTCACACGTGCAATATCTAATATGGGAGCCAGACCCACTGGATAGGTTTGTACCAGTTCTCATCGACATCGCTTGATTGCTACGATGTAGCTTTAAATAATAAAAAAAAGAAGGCTGAGTGTGCATATGTGAGTTGTTTTGACTGCATTTAAAAACAAGTTGGGGGGCTTGCATGGGTGGCTCAGTCAGTTAAGCATTTGTCTTTGGCTCAGGTCATGATCCCAGGGTCTTGGGATAGAGCCCCACATCGGGCTCCCTGCTCAGTGGGGAGCCTGTTTCTTCCTCTCCTCCCCGCTCGTGCTTATTCTTCTCACTCATGCTCTGTGTTGCTCTGTCTCTCTCTCTCTAAAATAAATAAATTAAAAATAAAACATTGAAAAAAAAATAGAAACCAGTTGGAATCCATTAAATAAACGACATTAAAACGGGGTTACCTAAAAATTCGTTGTCCTTCGATGTGGGGTTACATAGACACAGCCTAAGTTATTATGAATCTTTTCTCTCCCGCACATGGGAATTGTAATTTTTTTTATTTTTATTTTTTAAAGATTTTATTTATTTATTTGACAGACAAAGATCACGAGTAGGCAGAGAGGCAGGCAGAGAGAGAGAGGGGGAAGCAGGCTCCCTGCTGAGCAGAAAGCCCAATGCGGGGCTTAATCCCAGGCCCTGGGATCATGACCTGAGCTGAAGGCAAAGGCTTTAACCCACACAGCTACCCAGGTGCCGCAAGAAATGTTTTTCAATATTCAATTCAAAAATATGTACCACCAACATAGAACGTAATTGTATTTCACCCTCCCAAACATGTATTTGTATATCAGCATCCTCAATTATCTATGCAAGAGACTGACATTTTAAGAACAAATGATTCATGGGGTGCCCAGCTGCCTCAGCAGGTACAGCATATGACTCCTGATCTCAGATCACGAGCTCAAGGCCCAGGTTGGGTGAAAAGCTTGCTTAAAAAAAAAGGGGGGGGGGCACCTGGGTGGCTCAGTTGATTAAGTGACCAACTAACTCTTGGTTTCTGTTCAGATCGTGATCTCAGGGTGCTGGGACTGAGCTTCAAGTTGAGCTCCATGCTCAGTGGGGAGTCTGCTTGAGGATTCTCTCCCTCTTCCTCTGCCCTTCCCCCTCCACCAACTCTCTCTTTCAAATAAATAAGTTAATTAAAAAAATAAATATGCATCTTACTTATGGTGCCTTAAGATTACAATGTTTACAATGAATACTTAGAATGTGTACTAAAAGTAATTAAAATTTAAAAAATTATTCTAGAACATTCTCAGTGCTTACAGTCAACAAACAGATAAGCAGAGGAAAGTCACAGTTATGTTAAATTTATAATAATCTACATATAACATAGATTAAATTATCAAAGAAAGGATTAAACTGACAAAACAATGGAAACTTAAAGCATGAGCAATTTTAGGAATTATCATTACTGAGGTTTCAAACTGAAAAAACAATGACTGAAAAGGCTGTCACAAACTTGATTGCTACAGTGAGGGATAATTACTGTCATGGTGATGGGTAAAGGCATACAGAACTCACAGTGTTCTTTAGTCTCTGGACCACTTTTTTCTTTTGCATCAACCTAAGGTCTTGATTTCACATCTTTTTCTCTCTGCTCGACAGACCCATCAGAGTCATGATAAGCTGTTGGGGGTGCTTAAGATCCACTCTCGTGAACATTGCCCTGAAACTCAGCAGGGGATCTCCAAATACAAGTGAAACTGAACTTAAGTATTACAGAAGCAAATAAGACAAAATGGTACAGTGGTGGCTGGGAGCATTTATTGCCTCTAAAATACGGACACACATATAGATGATTGCTGTTATGTGAGAAAGTGATATTCTTTTAACTCCAAACCATTTAATGGTTTCCTGTAATTTTAATGGAATTGACTTTGTATTGAGCGCCTGGTTTGTGGTAAATGCTTTAAATACAATTTAATCACCATTAGTAACGTTGAGAATTTGGGGATTCTTCTCAATATCCCTATTTTAGGAAGGAAGAAACTGTGATTTCATGGGGTTGAATAACTAAGGTCAGGTCACTCAGGCAGATAATTAATAACTGGTAGAGCCGGGATGTGAAACTGGCCAGCATGACTTTAGGATCTACATTTCCTCAAGAAGTACCAAACTATACCGGAATAACAAGTCACTTGAGAAGGAAGGTGGTGCATGGGGAGTGATGAAGTACACAGTTGGCAGGAGTGAAAATGGAAAGATGCTTTCTCAAACTTTGTTTGAGAGGTGGAGAAAGTGACCAATGCCAATGTGACTGGTAGCTTTGTGTGAATATAGTCAGTTCTAGAAAAAAAAATTATGTTACATTATGACGCCTATATATCGTCCACTATTTCTTTCTAATAGCGACAGTGACACAATCAAGGGAACCTGCTTCACGAAGGCATGCCTTGGCCTGGGCTTAACGAGGATCTACGAGCCAGGCACACCTCGTCTGTGGATGTCACCGTTCTGTAAACCAGGTAGGCAAGGGAATGTATTTCTCTTATTTGAAGAATTGCAATAAAAAAGAAAAAAATATATCAGTATGAATTCTGAATGCAAGTGCTAAGAAAGTGATTTGGGAACCCCGGAATTTCCCACAATGTTTTCAAGGACACTGTCCTCACAGAGTCCAGTTTTGCATTTCATGAATCTCAAGAAATCTCTTCCCTCCCTTGAGCCCCCTCAAATTTCAGGTCTGGCTGACCCAGAGCCGGGCTCTAGGGTTTCTCTATACTGGCCTTCCTGCTGTGTCCACAGTTTAGAGATGAATACTGGTTTCCCAGTCTGTGTGCTCAAAACACCATCTCCTCCTTGCAGCTAGGGTATAGGGGGAGACAGGGAGATGGTTAAAATGAATTTACACCAAGATTGAAATGTCAGACGGTCTCCAGCTTTAACGTTCCAGGGATATTGTCTCAGGTAATCCAAGCAAATCTCTAGATGTTGACTTTTCAGACTAATCGAGATACTTCTGGACCACAGGCCTTCGCATAAAATGACTCCATTTTAATTTATCCCATTGAGGGTGTGACAGCGCCTACGTGTGTCAAAACCTAGCATAATCTGCCCATTTCCAGTCTGACCATCCCTAGGGGCAGGTCGTGGGATCCATTTCTCCTTCTGGCATGTTCATCCTCCCTGGGGGGAGGGGGGGTCCCTTTCAGCAGCTGCTGGCAGATACAAGAGAGGCAGTCGCAATGGTGTGTCTTTCAGGAACTTTCCAAAAAGGTGAGAAAAGCCAGCATGGGCCATTTCCCTCCTTATTCATATCCTTCGATGTCTTTTTTGTCTTTCATTTTTCCTCCCCTAGGACGGAGAGATGGAGTGGAATCTGGCTTGGAAAAGAGTTGCTGCTGTCTGGTCCCCAGCAGGGTTCCCTCATCCCTCGATCTCCTTCTCTGTCCAAACCTTCCCACTCAGGCACTGTCTTCTCGACATTCCCCACTATTTCTATCCCGGCCTCAATTTCTTCTCAGGTCCCTTTCTACTTGACGGCGATGATGCTTTTTAGGCTGGGAGGGCTACTGAATCATGCTTCCTCCTGCTTTCTACCAACCCAGGCATGGAGTGCGGGGTGGAACCCACCTGTTCCAAGATGGCGCCTCTGAGCCGGTCACTGGGCCGTAAACCCCCTCTGAGCCTGCACAGCATCCGTGTTGCTCGCTGGCAGAGCTCTAGAACCCAGCACGATGTCCGCATCTCGGAGGCTCCTCCCAGTTACTGCTGAGTGAGTGGCCAACCCCTGACTCTGCTTCCCGAAGATGTGGCCTGACTTTTCTTTTCTGCCTGACAGCTGTAGCCCTCATTTCTCTGCCTGCTGGTGCCTTCCTTCTTTTTCTCTGTGTGTGTGTGTGTGTGTGTTTTCCCTTTCCCTTTCTCTGCCCAGTTTCTGTTCAGTCCTTTGGTTTTCTCTGTGATGGTGCTTCACTATTTTTTCTTCCTTGCTGCATTATCTGGTATCAAACGCCGATCGTTGTTCTCATCATGTTCATCTGGAGAGCCAGACTTCTGAATGAACCTCAGGAGCATAGAGGCTCCTATTTCTCTTGTCACCATAGGCCAGTTGTGCTCTCCCACACCTCCAGCTCCCCTCCCAGACTCTGCTTCAAAAGGAGCAAACAGCCCCCAGCTTAGTTCTCTGAACCCCTTAGCCTGCAGGTCATGTCATCCCTTGCCTGTGAATCTGTCTGGTTAAATTCTTGGGCTTTGGAAAATCCCAAGCCCCTAGGGACTCATCTCTTCACTGAGTTTCCTTCTACCACTTGGTCTGCTGCAGAATTTCTGGCTCTTTTTTTTTTTTTTTTCGGGACCCTCCAAAACATCTTGGTGAACTAAAACTTGGCCAGACATGGCGGGAACAACACGAGTTATCCTTGAACACCATCCACGCCTTTACCCTTGGGGATTCAGAACCCTCACCTCCACTGTCGAGGCCTCTAGATTTCGAGGGGAAATTGAAACTGATGGTTTCCAATGATGCCACTTATGTCTAGTCACTCCATGTCCTCTCCATTGGAAACATGTGACCTTTCATTTCTGACCCGGGGCTCATCTGTAGCTTTATGATGGGGGGACGCCAGGAGCCATTCAAGTAAAAGCTTGGCCACCTACAGTCACATTTTAGCCACCGAGTGACTGCAGTGTGTTCTCTCAATGCCCCCAACACAAGAAAACACCAGTTTTTCTGCCCGTGTTGGTTTCCTAAGTGAGTTTTCTCCCCCAGGGTTTCAGTTCACTCTAAAAGGCAGGGAGGATCCTAATAGAGTTCTCAGATTCTAACCTAGCACTGGTCATGAGAAAGTTCTTCTTCAGTCCGGCTCCCTCAGAATCAGGATGCCTTGCTATGGAAGCAGAAGGCTAGGAGTCCACGTTCTCGGCTCGAGCCTTCCAGCCTCTACTGCTTCATTTCACCCCCCCCCCCCTGCAAACTTCACATCTCAATGACAACTTCGAGAGACACCGGGTTATGAGAAGCCTGAATTAGCCAGAGTCACAGAATGCCAGAACGTGGAGAGTGGCAGAAAGTTAGTGCCTAGCCAGCCCCGCTGTCCCTCCTTAAAGATGAAGACAGTGAGACCCAGGAGGGGAACGGTTTCCACAAAATCAGCTGGTTCGTTTGTGGACCAGCCAGGCCTCGACCCGGGCTCTGCGTGGCTTCACCTATTTCCGCTCCTGATCTCCTGTGCCATTTAGCCACCACCCCCGCTGTGGCCCAGGAAGCGTTCATGGCCGTTCTATGCAGCTGCTGTCATAGGATGATGACAGGGTTTTCAGAGATCATGAGAATCAAAGGAGAGGAGAGCGGCACCATCGATAACGACAGCACTTAAAAAGCCGTAATGTAGTGTTCAGACCCTGGAAAAAAGACTCTGGAACAGCCCCCCCTGCAGGGTATCACATTCTGAAAACTGAAGTTTAAATGACTCCAATTAAGAGAATGTGGACTCCAAAGGAGAAGCTAATGTTATGTGACAATGGGAGCAAATGACCCTGCATTGTTTCTCCCCGTCTACCCAGTGGTCTCTCTCTGTGTGTGGTACCAGGTCTAATGTGACTGTTATGCATCCAGTGAACAGAGGAGAGACACAAGCTGTTGAACAAAGAGGCGGCCAGCGCCCCAGGCCAAGGAGTTCCAGTGCCAAGCAACATTCAGGCCAGATCAGTGGGCATCTTGTTGCCAAGAAGAAAACTCTGGCCCACTGAACACAACTTTCCCCAAGAAGAGCTGTTGGAATCAAAGGATAAGTGCGGGACCAAGTTTCTGGGCTCCCAGTTTGGCCATGTCTGAGTGACATCCCTGAGCCCCCCTGAGGTTCATCCAGGGGCCACCCTTGGGGGTTCTCAACCAGACAAGAGTCTTCAGGTTCTCCACCTGAAGTCACGGGCAGGAGTATCAAAGAATTCCGGCCAGACTGACCATGAGCTAGAACCCTAGGCTCTCAACTGAACACTCACGGAAAGACTTCCCATGAAATGAAATACAAGTCCGTGTACGCGCAGAGATCCATTTTCCTGAGAAGAAGACTCCAGCTTCCATCGGCTTCCCACTGTGATCTTGGGGGCATAGCAGTTGGCTAAGCCTGGCTCCCCGCTCCCGAGAAGAAGCTGTTCACCTGGCTGGCACACCTCACTGAGTGCATCTATCTTGACAGCATCAAGCTGACAGACGGAGCAAGGGGCTGTTATTTCCACACGTCTTTAGAAGGACCTGCTCTTTTCTTCTATTTAACTGAGGCTTGAAATGGTGTAATTCTGGTCTTGTGCCTGTTAGGGAAGTAATGAGGTTGCTCCTTTCAGAGAGTTAACAGGTTGAGTCTTTCTGAACTTTCCGGCAGGGAGCTGGGCTAGTGGTCAAGGGGAGGAAGCCTGGAGGTGTCCGAGGGTGCAGTGAGTAGGCAGGAAGGTGCACGCTGTGTGCTAGGTACACAGCACCAAACAGAAGAAACCTGGGGCACTACGGGGACCGCCCAGTGCGGATGAGAGTGCTGCCCCTTTTCCCTTTTTCCAGGGACTGGGGTTACAGGCCTATGGTTTCTAGTGTCAAGAACCACTGCTTCCTCCGACCCAGGCAAGAAAGAGGTCACATAGAGGGAACATTGTCTCATACCTCACAGTTCTGCAAGCGGGACACACTCTTTAATGGGACCCTTCTGGCTAGTCATGGCTCTGCAGAAATTAGGGATTTTACTCCAGAAGAGTCCAGGCTGCTCAAAGTGAAGCTCTACAAAGGGTTTTTCTCACCAGTTATCAAAGCCCCAGCTAGGATTCCTCCTTTCAGAGGGTTTCCCAGAGCATGAGTGTACAGTCCCAGTGTTCTCCATAAGCCAGGGGGAGAAGAACTCCTGCCCAGCTGGGCTAGAACCCCTGCACATTTCCCTCAAGCGAACCCTGTGTGGTGTGTTTCCTTTTGAAATGAATTAGTAATTCAAATGCTTTTAAAAAACAGCAAGATTCCTCCTCCCCTTCTCCCCCCTACCCCGCCGCCCCCCCCCCCCACTTTACTTGATTTGGGAAAATTCCAACTTGATTTGGGAAAATGCCAGCAATTAAGCCATCATGTTCTTTTACAGGTTGTTTCCTTAAAAATGCTCTCCTTTCATAAACCAGCCCATTTTCCAAATGTTGCCACTTTCATCAAGGTCATCACCATTCCATGAGTCTCCCATCTGAAACATCTTATCATCTCCACGCAAGAACTGTCTCCAGCCACCTGGTCTAAAGAAGAGCAGTCCTCAAGCAAGCGTGGCTTCTTTCCTTTGTGCTACATATCGCGCTCTGCAAGCTTTTGAAAATTTTTTTCTTGTGAAGAGAACTTTCCAGATTTACTCTCTTAGCACCTTTCAAGTATGCAACACAGTGTTAGCTGTAGTTCCCATACTATACATTGTATTAGAACTGTAAGTGTGTACCTTTTGATCCCTTTGCTCATTTCATCTACCTGCCACCCCCCCCCCCCAAAAAAAAAGTTTTCTCGTTTACCATGTCTTCTTTGATCATCTCATCCTCTAGAGTGTGCAATAAAGCTCTATGGGGCTGGCGGCGGGTCGGGGAGGGGGGGGAGAAGTGGGAGGGGGGAAGGGGCAGACTGTCATTCTCACTGTAAGGCAAGCCCAGGGGTTGGCTCGGTCCTGGAAAGGAGTGTGCATATTTGACTCCTCCTCTTCTTTGTCTTAAATTCCAACCAGTCACTAAGCCTCACTGGTGTTTTCCTTTGAAACACCTTTTTAAGCCTTGCCTTCCCCCCCCACCCCACAGCCAACCCTGCACCCCTGCATTGTGGCAGTGGAACATGGAGGATCTCTTCACTTCTGGCCTCACTCAGTGCTGAACCAAGAGTGCCCGACTCATCACCCCGCAGCCTTGTCAGGATGGTGCCCCTTTCCCCCTCAGAAATCAAGGGAGTTCAGGATGGAGGACCAAGAAGGCATGGATCGTCATTTCAAGCTGTGTGAGTCACCTGCCCCTCCTGAGCCTCAGTCTCCACATCTGTGAAATGGAAGGTTTGCACCAGGTCACGGTTACCACCCCTTGCTCCCTATAAAAGCTTTCACCTCTAGGAAAACTGAAACAGTCCAAAGTGAGTATCAGGTGTATGTCAGGTGGGATGGTTAAGGAGCCCGGGGTCGGGGGGGATGGCCAAAAGGGAAGAGGACAGACTGGAAGGAAGGGCACCCAAGGTTTGGGGTAAGATTTTGAGAAGGACATTCTAATGTCCTTCCTGAAGATTCATGTCTAAACTGGAGGGGAAGAGGAATGGAGAGGAGACGCCCAAGGGCTGTGGTCATGAGCCACTCCCGCGCAGGGGCGCATGCAACGCCCTGGGCCCACTGACATGAGTTACGCTGAGCAGGGACAGTGTTTGCTCTTCCTCATGGGGCACAGCACGCTCAGGCTTCTGGCAAAATCAGGGCTCCCGTGCCCCTTGGTAATATGGGGGCTGCATACATGCACATCTAGAGCCTGAGAGGCTCAGACACTGGTCATCTGGTTATCTCCATAGGGATGGCACAGAAAGAGAAGAAAGTGCTAGAAGCCATGAGACAACATTTTCAGAAATAACTAGAAGGGAGGGAGACTTTTCAAGGGGCTCAGTAATACAGGGAGGGGAACCTCATAATGGTGAGATCTGTCAGGATGTGCGTTGTGAGTTATTATGTGCTGCCGATAAGATAAAATTCAAGCTTATCACCTGTCAGTCCAGGCTCTTCATCATTTGGCTTCCCCAGCCTTACACAATCTCCTCTCTCATTACTCATACATTCAACAAAATGATTCCCTTAGGATCTTCAGTGAGGTAGGCGCTGTTGTAGATACTGGACATAGAATGGTCAAGAAAATGAATACGGTTCCTGTTCTTGGAGTTCACATTTTGTGAGTATTTCCAATAAGTGCCCGTGAAATGGAACTGTGGATTTCCAACACCAATTATGTCTTTCTTCCGTGATAGACCATTCGCCGTTACTCTGTTAATCCACCAAGGTGACCATGGCCTCAGCTCATGGGCTTCTCTTCTTCGTTCTCCTGCTCCCCTCTCAGTGACTGAGCCTCTCCCTTGTACCCATTCTAACTGGAGTCTATTCTGTTGTTGATCTTCAAAGCTGTGTTCAAAATCCAGCTCACCCATGAACCCTTCCTGCCTTGTGGTCTATCTCATTTTCTCTTCATTCCCCCTAAGCACTGGACCTTAGCATTTTTCTCTGTAGAGAAAAATTTTTCTCACCTCCCTTTTTCTTGAATATAAACTCCCTGAGGGGCAGCAGTTTTTGTCTTTCCATTTTACGGCTGTGTCCTCAACACCTATGACAGTGTATGGCACATGGTGAGCCACGATAAACACTTCTGAATGAATGACACAGTCCATCCTTACGGTTCTAGCCTCTCCAAAGACACACAGCACTTCTTAGCCCTCACTTACTCCACAGTGAGGAGGATGATTTGCAGTAGTGAATCAGTGGATGCCATTTGTTGATGGAAAAAAATAGCATTTTGAATAAAATTCCCACTTCAAGTACTTAGAGCTGGAAACATACTCGTAAATGGGCAAAGAGGTGCTGTCTTACCTCACATTCCAACACTTTATCTTCCTGACCTATGAGACTCTCGTATTTATGTAAAAACAAAACCATTCTATAAATAATTTTATACAGCTAAGTCACAGGTACTACCTGAAATTATTACTTCCAGTGCTTATAAAGACATTTTACAGGGTCTTACAGGAAGGCTGAAGCCTGTAATTAAGATGAGATCATCTCAGGCGCCTGGGTGGCTCAGTGGGTTAAGCCTCTGCCTTCAGCTCAGGTCATGATCCCAGGGTCCTGGGATCGAGCCCCACATCGGGTTCCCTGCTTGGTGGAGAGCCTGCTTCTCCCTCTCTCCCTCTGCCTGCTGCTCCCCCTACTTGTGCTCTCTTTGTCGAATAAGTAAAAATCTTAAAAAAAAAAAAAAAAAAGATGAGATCATTTTCAGCAGCCTCTCCTCTTTGTGGGATGGGAATCCAAGGGCAAATGCCACAAATCCGAAGCAGTGACACAATCAATCAAAACTGGTCACCCAGGGAGGCAGTGCGGGACTTTCTCAGAAGGACGTCCCTTCGTGGTGTGCTTAAAGGTTAAGGCAGGTTTCATTCCAGAGTCTTGCCAGCAAGGACATGGGTGAGTCGGCCGGCGCTTATGTGGTAAGAGGTAAACAGGCGAGTGGGCGGATGGACTTCTGGTTCTGGACTGCCCATAGAGATATCAAATCTGAGTTCTCTGGATAATTCCCTACTTGGAAATGACACACCAGGTCCTCTCACCAGGTCACCCAGAGGCATGTTCCCTCATACTATGGCCACCCTCCAGGAATATTCTCTAGTTCTGTTTGAAGTAGAATAGGAGTAGTATTTTGATCTCCACTCCCAGCTCTGGCACCACCCCCCCTGCCCAGGTTAAGCCAGGGACAGAGGGTGTCTGTGGACCTCTGCTCACCTCACCCCAGTCCTAGGCTCAAACAGGACCAGACCAGCTGAGTGCCTCACCCAACTCCATCAAAAACAGGTGATGTTCAAACTGACAGAACATGCATGCGAAGGCATCTTAATAGCTTGTTTTCAAAATAAAAAATGTCTTTTTGGAAGCTTGAACATGGCTTCTAAATACAGATGGGCAAACCAAATTTCAAATGCAGAGAGGACTAGAAAAAATTTCTCTTGAGTTTTAAAAGGCAATAGAGTATGGCACTGTTTTGATTATTAACATGTATTGAAAACAGAGCTGACCTTGCTTCCATCTTTCAGCATAAATGCGATATGGAGAAATCTCAGTTTTGCTGACAGGGAACAACCTCACTGTTTCCGAACTTAGCCAAGCTTTCTGCAATCTCAACTGAGAACTGATAGTCAAGCGGGCAAGGAAGACATTGGGGAAGCTTATCCATTTCTACGGCTTCAGTTTCCTTCCTTGTCTTGATGACTGTCAAATCTCTATCTCGGTCTATCTCCAGCTTCCTTGTTCCAATTCTGCATATTCAACTATTACCAGACATCCTTTCTGATATTTCCAAACTGAACTCATCTCTCACAGAACCTTCTCTTTCTTCTCTGCTCCATTCTCAGTAGATGGCACCCTTTCCCCTAAGTTGTACCAACCAGAAACCACCATCACCTTCAACGCTTCAGTCTCCCACCTCCTCGATGATATCCAATCTCCCAGTCCAGACTACTGAACCTTCCTTGTCCTTGTCACCATCCATCCTAGTTCAGGCCACCATCATCTCCTGCTAGGATCTTGTATCAGCTCACTAACTGAGCTTCCTGCTTCTAGTCTTACCTCCTTCCAATCTACTGCCCCCACTGTAGCCAGAGAGATTCTAGGAAAACAAACTTGATTATATCAATTTCAATGACTCTTCACTGAATTCAAGATCAAGTATAAATTCTGGACTATGACTTATTAAATCCACAGGTCTGGGAGACTGAAAATCCACTTTGCTGGATAACTAGTTAGTAGAGATGGTGATCCAAATGCCCAAAGACTCTAGTTAGCATTATAAAAAAGTAGAAAATTATAACCAATAGAAGTTGAATATTTGCATAACTGTTAACCAAGTGATACAGTATCTTTAGTTCACTGGGATGTGGTCTGGGGTCACAGTGGTTGATGTATCATAGTTTAATCCTAAGGAATAATTATATGGCATCCAGAAGATAGCATGCCCATTAAAACGTCTTCCCAAGGCCAGAGCATAGAAACCACTCGTGAATTGCCAACTGTTCCAGTGATAGCGAAGACAGTGGGTTCAGAAAGTTTTGCAAAATTTCTGAGTCAGGTAAACAGAGAGGGAGGCAAACCATAAGGGACTCTTGACTCTAGGAAATAAACTGAGGGTTTCTGGAGGGAAGGTGGGCGGGAGGATGGGGTAACTGGGTGATTGGCATGAAGGAGAGCATTTGATGGAATGAGCACTGCGTGTTACATGCAAGTGATGAATCTCTAAATTCTACCTCTGAAACTAATAATACACTACATGTTCGTTAAATTGAATTTTAAAAAAAAAACCTTCCTGAGTCAGGAATAAAGATGCCTGAAGATAAACACAGTGCGGATGAAAAACCAAAGATGGGGACAAGTGCATTTGAGGCTGCCTGAAAAGAACCAATCCCTGTGGCAGGGTGTGATGTTCCGTTACCCCAAACAGTCACATTTCTAAGGAAAGGTTGCTCCCCAGTGTTGTGATTCCCCTCTGAAACGCCCACCTATTATTTGCTCAGATCAGGTAATTAATTCAGAATACATCTGATAACTATCAACAGTCATTTCTGGATGTCCTGCCTGCAACAGTGGCCTTCCTGAGCACCTCCAGCACAGCTGGCTTCACTCCCCACGCAGGTGTTCAAGTCTCAGGACTTCTACCTGGGCTGTAGCTGTCAACTCGTCTTTCATTCATAGACACATTTTCATGGGAGGAGAAGAACGCTACCATAGTTGGTCAGAATGAAAATTATTATGCTCCTTATTTTTGTTGATTCCAATTTGATTCTGGTGAGTTAGAAGTTAGCTCCACCTCATGTCCCAAGATAGGTATCAGTGTTAGCAAGTAGATGGCACAGAAACATATTAGAATCTGGGGACTCCAGCAGGCTTCCACGTTCCTAAGGGTTTTTTTTTTTTTTCCCCATAAGACACATTATATGTGTCTAGGAATCATCAAAGAGAGAGGCTGTTAGGGACAAGGATACCAACTTAGAGACTAGCACATGGATCTGGCTTAGAATTCTGGCCAACTAGAAGGCTAGAAGCTATGGGAAGACAGACCTGGGCCGTCCCAGAAGTTGGTCTTATCAATGAAAGAATCCTAGGATCAGATGGATAACCGGTTCCCGAGGTATCATACTGGGGACTCAAGCATCATAAAGCATCCTATTATGATATTCTTCAAGGTACATTCAAACCCTGAAGTTTTAGAACTTCCTAAGCAAGCAAACACTACTGGGAAAGAAAAGTTGGTTCTTCTGAATGCCTTGCTTCCTCTTCAGGAAAATATGGCAATAAAGAAATGGTGCACTGGAAGCATTTTTAAGAGGCATACACATATAAAAATATGGACATGGTATTGAATCTGACAAATGATATGCTTAGAATGACTTACCATTTTCTGTGAGTGGGACTAGTCTACATATAGCTCAACAGTTCCTCAATTTTACTCATTAACAACACAGGATCCAACAGACACATTTTGATCCAAATTGTTGTTGGAATCATTTACAACCACCTCCTATAAACCCTCCAGGCACCAAAAACCAAGCGGACATCTGGGCTAAACGAATAAGGATGTAAACACACAGAAAGGGTATAACACTTGCTCAGGGTTACAGAGCTGGTGAGCAGGAGGAAGAGATTAATAACTTTGGTCTTCCCTTCAAAAATATTCCCACTATTAATCCATTAAATTTTTCAACTGCAAGAGGAGACCCAGTTATCTAGGACCTTTCAGAGAACCAACTCTTAAAAAATAGGGATACTTGGGGCGCCCGGGTGGCTCAGTGGATTAAAGCCTCTGCCTTCGGCTTGGGTCGTGATCCCAGGGTCCTGGGATCGAGCCCCGCATCGGGCTCTCTGCTCCGCGGAGAGCCTGCTTCCTCCTCTCTCTGCCTGCCTCCCTGTCTACTTGTGATCTCTCTCTCTCTGTAAAAAAAAAAAAAAAAAAAAAAAAAAAATAGGGATACTTTCAAAGTTAGTATCTGAAGCTAGCATTTAGACATCAAGTGTATAATTTGAGTCCTTGCTTGGTTTTTGAGCTCATGAGCCATATATACATTTCTACTTAGATTAACTATAGGAACTTTGATATTAATGTGTGAGAATGACACACCCTAATCTGCTTGTCTTCTCATGTTCCCTGTCTCTATAAATGATTATTAACATTCACTCACTTGTTTATGACAAAAACCTGGCAGTCAATCCCAATACTTTCTTTCTTATATCTCCAGTAGATAGTATCACCTAACATTGCCCAAGCCTTTCCACATCTCTCTAGATCCACTGTTATGGGCTAATTCAAGCTGCCACCATCTGTCACCTCTAAGGTCCTTCTCCTTGGTTTCCTGCATGCATGCATAGTCCTCCCTTTTCTCTAGGATGATCTCTATGAAATGGAACTCTAGTTCGGTGACATCTGTGTCAAATGCTTCCCGTGCTCTTGGATGAAATCCACAATCACTAACATGGCTCATCAGGCCAAATGATCTGGTCCTCCCTCCCTCTCCTGCCCTGCCTTGCATACCTTCCTTGACTCCCTCCTCTGATCACTCTGATCTTCTCTTGATTCACGCACTGCTTCTGTGCCCCAGAGCCTTTGCACCTGCTGTTCCCTTTGCATGGAATGTCGTCTCCATCTCCAACCCCATTGTGGTGCTAATTCCTCTGCATCCATTAGGTTTTTACCAAAACTCCACTTCTTCAAGGAAAACTATCTGTGACCCTCTTCTTTCCATCCACTGACCCCAGATAACAGGCTAGGACAGGTTCTCTTGTTAAATGCTACCAAAGCATCCTAGGCTTTTCACTCACTGCACCTGTCATGGTTGTTTTTGTAAGATTACATGTATGATAATTTGCTTAGTAACTCTCCCTATGCATATAAATTTCATCAGGATAGGCATTGTACCTGATGCATTGTAGGTGTTTTATAGATCTATTCATGAATAGACATTCATTGAGCACTTATTACATGCCAGACGTCATACAAATTATTTCACAAACATTATTCCATTTAATTCCCCTGTACAGCCCTATGAGAATATATTATCAACCTCATTTTACAGATGAAGAAACGGAGGCTTAGGGAGTTTAATTCACAACTAAGGGAAATGTCTGAGCTCAGATTCAAATCCAGCCTTGTTTGTTGCCGAAGGTCATGCTGATTACGCTATCTGTCACTCTGTGCTTTACTGGTGAAAATAGTGCACCGTGTTAGAGTACTCAAAGTTCAGTACAAAACCAATCATCTGAGGGGCTACGAAACCTAATCACACATTTCATGTACTATTTTTCAGAAAGCAGAGAAATATATGATTCAGATCATTAAAACAGAAACAAATTCTTGAGCATTCAAATTTTGTTTGCTCAGGACAGATGTGATTGGCTGTGCGAAAAAACCACAAACATTATATTCTGTCAAAGAACCTTTTGACAAAACTCCATTAATAAAATATGCCTAGGAAACAATCAGGTAAGCCTACGTCAGAAGGTATGACCGATCACCTAAAAACACTAGACAAAGTCCGGACCTACAAGGAGAACTGAGATCTGCAGCTCCTGAACTTGGAGATTAAGGGAAACGCGAAGGAGAACAAATGGAAATCATTACCATCTGTCGTGCTATGTGAAAATACTGATTCCTGCCACAGGCTTTTAGTTGCTCTGTGTTCCCTGGGAAGGAAATCCTCACAGCTCACTTACAAGTCTGTTGATGAGAACAAGTTACATCCCTGGTCTGGGCCTCAGATCCCACACCCCTGTGGGCACCGTGGCTGGTTGTAAGCATTCATTCCATTTGAACTATGCCTTCTTCCATATGTTTGAGTTCCATATCCTTCAGGGTCTCCTGCTCATTCATTAGTGTTTGTCTCGTCTCTTTTTAACCTTCAGGGATACTTTTGAAGGCCAGAAACCAAATGTTCCAACTATCTGAGTCTCTCTTTGTATCGAGATGCATCTGGAATTCTTGTTCTGGCTCTAAGGCTCTGGCCACCTGTGAGGCCTCCTGATAACCTCGATCATCTCCTTCAACAAGGGCCAGCCAGTCATTTTCTCTGAGCAGCTGCTCTAAGAGTCCTCACGTACCCTGACAGAACTTTGTTATTCAGTGTACTGGGGAAAGAGTATGTCTACCAACAGACCTATGTTCACATTTCTTAGATAGCCTGTGGCCCAATAATACAATTTTAGCTACAAAATGAAAAGGTGTAATTTTGTCCACTTGAAGATTTTCTTGGACTCAGTTGAATCCAATTAGGCAAATAACAGGTGCTTGTCCACATGGTGCTGTGCCCAGACTGAAGCTCGGGCCGCATAATTATTACACTGTGTTTCTCTCTGAACTCCTGCCTCTTGAAGGCACACCTGGCCTTTCTACCACACCAGGCACTTTGTTTCTTGTTTTTGTCTGTTGCAGATGAGAAGGCCCCTAGCAGTTAGACATGACTTTGTTTTGTTTTGCAGGTTTTAAAGTTTTTAAGGTTTTGTGAGCTCATAATACCTACAAGAATTCTTCAGAATTCCATTAGGATGACAGTCGTGGTTCTAGGGGTCAGATGTAAATTACTGAGCATTTTCAAGTTTCTGGCTTCATATTATGTACATTACCTTACTGCCTTATCACACCTGTAAGGTATATACTGTTCCTCCCCATTTTACAGATGACGAAAACGGGATACAGAGTTTCATAACTTGGCAAAGAACTGTCAGCCAGTAGGAGGGCAACTGGATTCCAACCCACCTCTGTCTGGCTCCGGATCCTGCTCGGCTCCCCCTAGTACTGAATTTGCTGAGAATGGGCATTCCCTGCAGTCTGGTTTCTCTCCTGCAGTGCCGAGTGTTTACCGCTAAATGTCCACAGGCAAGGTGAGATCCTGATTTAGACCCCAAATGGAAAGCAGTACTGAATGGGTTAAGAAGTTCCAAGAAACTTCTTAACAAAAACATATATAGTCACTTTCTTTTTGGAATGCATTTCTTTATGTTTTGTCACCAAAACAGTTTGAAAAAGATCACAGCAAGTTAAGTTAAGAAAAGATTGTGGTTTTCTCAACTATAAAATGAATCCCTGCTAAATGTGGATGGTCTGTATCAGCCATGACCCTGGTGCCATATACACGCCTGTGCACACACACACATGAAACAGAAGTCAAGTGTGATGTTATGGTCTATAAATAAGGATACATTTTAAATAACTGGGATTGTATTTATAGCACACGCTTTTTATTTTTTATTTTTTATTAACATATAATGTATTATTAACCTCAGGGGTACAGGTCTGTGAATCGTCAGGCTTATATATTTCACAGCACTCACCATAGCACATACCCTCCCCAAAGTCCATAACCCAACCACCCTCTCCCTACCCCCTCCCCCTGCAACTCTCAGTTTGTTCCGTGAGATTTAGAGTCTCTTATGGTTTGTCTCCCTCTCGATCCCATCTTGTTTCATTTATTCCTTTTCTACCCCCCAAACCCACCACGTTGCCTCTCAAATTCCTCATATCAGGGAGATCATATAATAATTGTCTTTCTCTGATTGACTTATTTCGCTAAGCATAATACCCTCTAGTTCCATCCACATCGTTGCAAATGGCAGGATTTCATATCTTTTGATGGCTGCATAGTATTCCATTGTATATATATACCCCATCTTCTTTATCCATTCATCTGTTGATGGACATCTAGGTTCTTTCCATAGTTTGGCTACTGTGGACATTGCTGCTATAAACATTCAGGTGCATGTGCCCCTTCAGATCACTACATCTGTATCTTTAGGGTAAATACCCAGCAGTATAGCACAAGCTTTTGTGACCAGGCTTTCTTCACTCAGTATATCATGAACATTCTTCTACTTTATTTTTACTCCAGAGCACTATTTTTCATGGCATCCTAAAGTATTTCACCATGTGAATATAATACGATTCATTTATCCTCTCTTGTTAATTTGAAATTTGGGTCTTTCCACACTTTTTCTATTATAGATAACTACAGAAGAAATTTTCATGGGGATAGATCTGCAAGCACATTATGGAGGATTTTCTCCAGATAAATTTCTAAAAAAAGGAATCTGGGTCATATGATTGAAAGTTCTGTAAGGTTTTTTTGTTTTTATTTTTTTGATCCATTTAATTCTCTCTGGAGAAGGTATGTCTATTTGCTCTTGCACCACTACTGGGAACATAATGACAATATGGAGCTGATGGTGACTGTGAATTATGATGAGCACCCGCTATGTGCTAAACATTGTGCTAGCTCTTTCCATGCAGGTGTTCAATGAGGGCAGGTGGGGGGAAGCCTGTCTCATACAAAACATGACTTTTCCTCATAGGAGTCAAGAAATACATCCTTGCCAAGGACAACAAGGGGGCTATCAGACCTTCCCTCTGCCATTTGGCAAGAAAACATTTCATAGCTCTGCCAAACCTCTTTTTACTTCTCAAACTGCCAAGATTTGCCAAACTCAAAGTCTTGATGCTTTGGTTTCTCTTCTTGGTATGCTCTTCCCTTGGGGTCGCATTTCAAGATCTTTCTCTTTGTCAGTTCCAAGGCTACCTCCTCTGCGATGCCTTGTCTGCATTTAAAGATTACTTCTTTCACCGAACTCCCTGACCTCCCTCGTCAGCATCCCTGTCATATTACCTCATTTCATTCCTATTTATTCCCTATGAACTCCTGTCATTTTGTCATTTTCTGAGACATTTTAAAATTGTCTTCCACCGATGAAATGTAATCACCCTGAATGCAAGGCACACTACGAAAAGGCCTGGTCGCCTTCCAGTGGAAGTTTACCAAAATTTTGAAGAAGAATTAGTATCTACTCTCCTGAAGCTGTTTCAAAAAACAGAGGTGGAAGGAAAACTTCCAAATTCATTCTATGAGGCCTGCATTACCTTGATCCCAAAACCAAAGACCCCACCAAAAAGAAGCATTACAGCCCAATATTCCTTATGAACATGCATGCAAAAGTTCTCACCAAAATTCTAGCTAGTAGGATCCAACACAATATTAAAAGGATTGTTCACCATGACCAAGTGGGATTTATTCCTGGGCTGCAAGGTTGGTTTGACATCTGCAAATCAATCAATGTGATATAGTACATTAATAAAAAGAAGGAAAAGAACCATATGGTCCTCTCATTGGAGGCAGCAAAAGCATTTGACAAAATACAGCATCCTTTCTTGATTAAAACTCTCTGCAGTGTAGGGATAGAAGGAACATACCTCAATATCATAAAAGCCATATATGAAAAACCCACAGCAAATATTATCCTTAATGAGGAAAAAACTGAGAGTTTTTTCTCTAAGGTCAGGAACATGACAGGGATGCTCACTCTCACCACTGTTGTTCAACATAGTGCTGGAAGTTCTGGCCTCAGCAATCAGACCACACAAAGAAATAAAAGGCATTCATATCAGCAGAGAAGAAGTCAAACTCTCATTCTTCACAGATGATGTGATTTTCTATGTAGAGAGCCCAGAAATGGACCCTCAACTCTATGGTCAACTAATCTTTGACAAATCAGGAAAAAATATCCAATGTAAAAGAGTCTTTTCAATAAATGGTACTGGGAAAATTGGACAGCTATATACAGAAGAATGAAATTTGACCATTCTCTTACACCATACATAAATATAAACTCTAAATGGATGAAAGACCTCAAAGTGAGACAGGAATCCATCAAAATCCTGAGAACATAGGCAGTAACCTCTTCGACATCAGCCATGGCAACTTCTTGCAAGACATGTCTCCAAACACAGGGAAACAAAACCAAAAATGAACTTTGGAATTTCATCAAGATAAAAAGCTTCCGCATAGCAAAGGAAACAGTCAACAAAACTAAGTGGCAACCCACAGTATGGTAAAAGATAATTTGCAAATGACATTACAGATAAGGGGCTGGTATCCAAGATCTATAACTCAAACTCAACACCCAGAGAACAAATAATCAAGTCAAAAAATGGGCAGAAGACATGAACAGACACTTTTCCAAAGAAGATATACAAATGGCTAACAGACATGAAAAAATGTTCATCATCATTAGCCATCACAGAAATTCAAATCAAAACCATATTGAGATACCACCTTACACCAGTTAGAATAGCAAAAATTAACAAGACAGAAAACAACAAGCGTTGGAGAGGATGTGGAAAAGGGGAGCCCTCTTATACTGTTGGTGGGAATGCAAGTTAGGTACAGCCACTCCGGAAAACAATATGGAGGTTCCTCAAAAAGTCAAAAACAGAGCTACTCTATGATTCAACAATTTACACTACTGGGTATTTACCCCAAAGATACAGATGTAGTGAAAAGAAGGGCCACATGCACCCCAATGTTCATAGCAGCAATGGCCACAATAGCCAAACTGTGGAAGGAGCCGAGTTGTCCTTCAACAAATGGATAGATAAAGAAGATGTAGTCCATATACACAGTGGAACAGCCATCAGAAAGAATGAATACCCACCATTTGCATCAACATAGATGGAACTGGAGGGGATTATGCTGAGTGAAATAAGTCAAAGCAGAGAAAGACAATTATAATATGGTTTCACTCATATGTGAAACATAAGGAATAGCATGGAGAACATTTGGGGAAAGAAGGAAAAACTAATGGGGGGGGGATCAGGAAGAACGAACCATGTGAGACTATGGACTCTAGAAAACAATATGAGGGTTTTGGAGGGGAGGGGGGTGAGGGTATGGGTGAGCCCAGTGATAGGTATTAAGGAGGGCACATGCTGTATAAAGAGTATAAATTATATGCAAATAATGAATCATGGAATACTATATCAAAAACTAATGTACTGTATGGTAACTAACATAGCATAATAATAAAAGAAAAAAAGAAAAAAATTGTCTTCAGGATTAAAAAAACAAACAACCAAAACAAACAAACAAAAGTTCTAATCACAAACAAAAAAATGTAACTATGTGAGGTGATGGATGTTAGTTAATCTTATCATGGCAATCATTTTGTAATATATGCATACATCAGGGGGTGGTGTACACCTTAAATTTATACGATGTTATATGTCAGTTCTATCTCGATAAAACTGGGGTGTCCGCTTTGGACTTTTTTTTTTTTAAGATTTTATTTGTTTATTTGACAGAGAAAGAGACAACAAGAGAGGGAATACAAGCAGGGGGGAGTGGGAGAGGGAGAAGCAGGCTTCCAGCTGAGCAGGGAACTTGATGTGGGGCTCGATCCTGGGACTCTGGGATCACGACCTGAGCTGAAGGCAGACACTTAACAACTGAGCCACCCAGGTGCCCTGCGCTTTGGACTTCTGACTTCCAGAACTCTAAAATAATAAATATCTGTTGTTTCAAGCCAAAAATATTTTTAAAAAATATAGAAAGAAAGAAAACCCAAAAGTTTCCTCCAAAAGATTGCTAGAACTGATACAGGAATTCAGGAAAGTTGCAGGATATAAAATGAATGCACAGTCGCATTTATATACAATAACAATGAGGCAGAAGAAAGAGAAACCAAAGAATTGATCCCATTTACAATTGAGCCAAAAGCCATAAACCTAGGTTTTTGGTTTAAAAAGGAATAAACCTAAACAAGAGAGGCAAAGGATCTGTACTCTGAAAACTATGGAACATTTATGAAAGAAACGAGGAAGACACAAAGAAATGGAAAAACATTCCATGCTCATGGATTGGAAGAACAAATATCGTTAAAATGTCTATGCTGCCCAAAACAGTCTACACATTTAGTACAATCCCTATCAAAATACCATCAACATTTTTCAGAGCTGGAACAAACAACCCTCAAATTTGTATGAACCAGAAATGACCCCAAATAGCCATAGGAATGTTGAAAACCAAAGCCGGAGGCATCACAATTCCAGACTTCAAACTGAATTACAAAGCTGTTGTCATCAAGACAGTATGGTACTGGCACAAAAGCAGACACACAGATCAATGGAACAGAACAGAGAACCCACAAATGGAGCCTCAACTCTGTGATCAACTAATTTTCGACAAGCAGGAAAGAATATCCAATGGAAAAAAAAACTCTCTTCAACAAACGGTGTTGGGAAAATTGGACAGCCACACACAGAAGACTGAAACTAGACTATTTTCTTATGCCATACACAAAAATAGACTCAAAATGCATGAAAGACCTCAATGTGAGACAGGAATCCTTCAAAATCTTGGAGAACACAGGCAGGAACCTCTTTGACCTCAGCTGCAGCCAACTTCTTGCTAGCCATGTCTTTGGAGGCAAGTGAAACAAAAGCAAAAATGAACTATTGGGACCTCCTCAAGATAAAAAAAAACTTCTGCACAGCAAAGGAAACAGTCAATAAAATGAAAAGGTAACCTACAGAATGGTAGAAGAAATCTGCAACCAAGATGTCCTTCAGTGGGTGAATGGATAAATTGTGCACCCAGCACAGAACATTATTCATTGCTAAAAAGAAATGAACTATCAAGCCATGAAAAGACATGGAGGAACCTTAAATGCATATTGCTAAGTGAAAGAAGCCCATCTGAGAAGGCTGCATGCTATATGATTCCAGCCATATGACATTCTGGGAGAGGTAAAACTGTGGAGATAGTAGAAAGATCAGTGGTTGCCATGGGTTAGGGGGAAGGGAAGGATAAACAGGTGGAACACAGAGGGTTTTAGGGCAGCGAAACTTTTCTGTATGACACTGTAATGGTGGACGCATGTCATAATTTGTCCAAACCCTACAGGATGTACGAAACCAAGAGTGAACCCTACTGTAGACTATGGGCTTTTAGTGATTCTGATGTGTCAGTGTCGGTTCATCAATTACAAAAAAATGTACCACTTATGGGTGTTGTTAATGGGGAGACTGTGGATGTGTGAGGACGGGGGGTACATGAAAATCTCTGTATTTTCTTCTTATTTTGCTGAGAACCAAAAACTGAATAAAAAATAAAATTTTTTATTAAAAAAAAAGACAAAGACTTTCAGGGTTAAAAAAAATAAGTATGTATGGTTTAGGAAGGAACCAAAATACAAATGAAATAAAAAACAAAATACCATTTCACGACTAAGTGGATAATATGGTTTGGTTTGGAACTACATACAAAGAAGCCCAGGCAAAAAGAATCTGGGAAAGCAATATTAATACCAAATAAAGAATTCCAGCCATAAGATATTTCATGGTATAAAGAGGCTTATTTTATGTTGATTAAAGGCACACTTCCCAATACAGCTATATTTGTTAAATTTTATCTATGAAATAATATTGAATGCACATGTATATTTGTATATGTATGTACATTTAAAAAGCCCTTAGACAAAACTGATAAAGCTATACTAAGAGTAGGATGACTAAAATAGAGACACAGCAAAATATTGGTAATTTCTCAGTAGAAATCAAAACTGCAATGACAGGACAACTTAGAAAATACTGAAATTTGAATTTCATGTAATTTTCATGTGTCACCACATACATTCTTGTTTTGATTTTTATTTATT
Source organism: Martes martes (assembly GCF_963455335.1). Taxonomy (NCBI): domain Eukaryota; kingdom Metazoa; phylum Chordata; class Mammalia; order Carnivora; family Mustelidae; genus Martes; species Martes martes. The sequence goes on along the minus strand of NC_137889.1, from coordinate 60,326,701 downwards.
TATTTATTTAAAGATTTATATATTTATTTGACAGAGAGAGACAGTGAGAGAGGGCACAGAGCTGGGGGAGTGGGAGAGGAAGTGGGCTTCCCGCCGAGCATGGAGCCTGATGCAGAGCTCGATCCCAGGACCCTGGGATCATGACCTGAGCCGAAGGAAGACACCTAATGACTGAGCCACCCAGGCACTCCATCTTGTTTTGATTTTTTAAAATCATTTAAAAATGTAAAAATCATTCTCAATTTACAGCCTATAAAAAAAAAAAGGCAGGTTGGATTGAGGCCATGGGCAGTAGTTTGCTCACAACTAAAGCAAAAAAAAAAAAAAACTGTCTGAGAGCAGAAGTATTTGTTCTGTCCCTTGACTATCAAAAATGTTTATTATGAACAAAACACAGATGTCTAAAATTAGAATTAATGAACAATGTTCTAGAAGACTGCATCAATGCCATGACAGAAGAACAGAAACAGGAGCTACAAATAATGGAAAAGACCATTTATTATTATTTGAATACTGTGAACTAATGATTTGTTACCTGGAAAACATATGGTGTATTTTTATCTTTTAAAAAAAATCATATTTCCTAGTTTTGACTAATAAAAAGACCTAGGAAAAATGATCAATACAGTTTTAATAAGTACTCCACTAATTTGTATCCTCTAAACACTGTTTTCCACTAAAAACAGAATGAAGGGCTATTGGAAAAATGGCTGATTCCAGGTCTGGGCAGGAAACACAAAAACACACACACACAGAGTAGTCATGATAGATCACAGGACCATGCCAAAAGTACGCAGATACTAGCCTAAAGAAGTTACCACTGGCCAAAGTTGTTACTGTCTGAGACTCAGTAAGGATTTAAAAAACATTAACCGTCTCAGTAAGGATTAATAATGTGTTTCAACTGAGAAGTTTTAATGATGCTGGGAGTGGAGGGATCCTCATGGATTACCTTTGAAGGACGTTAAATAACCACCTTATTATTTTTAAAGTTGGTAATCAAGTAAAGAATCAAGCCTTTATCCTGACTTTCTTGTAACATCTATTCCTCAGTGAGTCAGATAGTTGATGAGTGGAAGTTGCTCTTTATAGGTGTTTTCAAGCTATGACAAGGGAAGACAGGACCACAGAGTTAGGATGCCACCATTTTGCAATCCTAAATAAATAAAGCAAATTGATGGATCCAGGCTACGGTCTTCCTTATTGAGATCTTAAGAGAGTCGATAAAACATTACGTACCTCCTGATGGAAGTATACATTCCCTAAGAATTAATTTTAAAACAAACAAACAAACAAACATCTGGTAGAGGCTTCTAGATCTAAAGCCTGACCAATTTCTATGAGCTCTAAGGAGAAAAGGAACACATTAAGTGATGCCACGGGGATGAAGTCAGCAAAATCTAGACTATGGGAAACTCTCTGTTCAAATAAAATAAAAATAAGAATTTCAAGGAAAGGAAAAAAAAAAAGCAAGATCAAGGGGGCCTTGTAGGGTCAAAAAGACTTAAACATAAAACCAACCGCAATGTATGAACCTTTGTGGATCTCAATTTAAACAAAAAGATTCTAGAAAATTAGAGAAACGTGAGCACTAATTGGATATATTGACAATAAGAAATTATTGTTGGCTTTTGTCTTAGAGATGATAATGGCATTATGGGAATGCCTTTCAAAAGAGTAATGTTTAGGGGTACATAGTGAAATTTTTACAGACGAAGTGATGAGCTGTCTAGAATTTGCTTCAGAAGGATCTGTACTGAGTGCGGAATTCAATAAAACAAAACTGCCTACATATCTTCTTAAAGTTGTTAAAATTGGGTGATAGGTACACCAGCTTTGTTGCACCCTTCTCTCCACTTTGTGTATATTTGATAATATCCATAACAAAAATTTCAAAAATTAAAAAAGAATAAAAGCATTTAAGTATAAGAACCGTTCACTTATTACCTGATTTTGGGGGTGCTTTCTATCTGTATTTCTAAGTTTCTTAAAACTCTTTTAAGTGAGTTTGGTCTTTGACCCATTTTGTTTAAAGACCAAATATATTCAGGTCTGTGAGAAACACAGTTGAGACTTTGGTCCTTACCTCCTGGATCCATTTTGAACCCAGACTCATAGAGGATCCACCAGTATTTCCTAACATACAATGCCATAAAAAATGTCAGAGATGGTCAATGAGGCAGGGAAGCCTTCATGGAGGAAAGATGGTGAGACAAACAGTCCTTTTGATTAAAATGAAGAGGGTGGGCCAAGATGAAAGGAGTTATCGGAAATTAAGCAAAGGCATTGAGATTTACACAGTGATAACCCAGCAGCCTCTCCAGTGTGTGATCACAGAGAATCCTGGCATACATACAGCCTAGGTTCTACAGTAGATGTGTTTAGGATCTATGGGGGAGGTTTATTCACTCACTGATCAAATATTTACAGGCATGGGATTTGAATCAAGTATGAAATGAAGAGAGTCATCTGCAAGGATCAGTTCTCAGAGCTCTCTTCCAAAGGGGCTGCAAAATGGGAAATAGATTTTTAGTAATTCCAAGACATTGTTTGTTTTTTTGCTCTCATCCTGCCACAAGAATACAGCAGAATGTTCTAGTGCGGTCATGACATGTGTTAATTGCGACATACTGAATGCAGAAGTGGGGATGAGGTTCCAGCTGTTTTTGAGAGCCAGATATTAAAGAGATTTGTAAAAATACAACAGTGTTATTTTTAATTTTTTTTTTATTTTGGAAATTATAATTCCTTTGCATGAAAATGTTATTGATAGTAACATTCATGAGTTTCTTACTGTTATTTTAAAGGAATGAATATTTTAAAAATTTCTAATATGGCAACATCAACATATGTGATCTGTATAAACAAAAGCTCTTTGAGGGTTTCAATAATTTTTAAAACCCAACTGAGGGTTTTAGAAGGGGGTGGGATTGGGGATGGGTTGGCCCAGTGATGGGTATTAAGGAGGGCATGTACTGCATGGAGTCCTGGGTGTTAAACACAAAGAATGAATCACAGAACACTGCATCAAAAACTAATGATGTACTGTATGGTGACTAACATAACATTAAAAAAAGAAAAAGGACATAAAGGAGGCCTGAGACCGAAAAGTCTCAGCGCCACTGTATTCAAGTGGTTATTAAGAATATGGAAAAAAAAGAAGGGATTTGAGGAAAACTTCACGGGAAGAGTGGTCAAGACATGATGAATACTTCAAGTAAATGGTCGTTGAGCACTCACTATGTCCAAAGTGCTGAAATGAAGCATGGGGGTGGGGGATAAAATGTGTCTTCAGATTGTCAGGCTCATTGTCTGTGTGGCTGTTTATCCGCACTGACAAATAAGTTAGCTCTGGATAGCTTCTAGTGATGCTCCAAATTATCAGCTATTTTAGCTGAGTGGGCAAAGTTTTGGATCTCTCTCACTCAGGAAAGCACAGCTTTATTAACCCACGCAGAAGTGACATGTTCTAAAAAGGAGTCCTGATATATTAAGCAGATCCTAATACACTTATCCCTCTGCTTACACGGTCATAAACACTGTCACCTCTCACCTACCTTCTGCTTCTTCTCATTTAATTTTGTTCCAAGGACATTTTTCATTCCCAAATTATTTCCCCAGACAGAGGTAATAATTCAGTTGTCTTGACATGTCATTTAATGTGTGTGTAGAGAAAGCCGATTCATTTGACTATTTAAAGTCTAATGAAAAATAGCAGTTGGATGATATCTGCCTGCAGAAAAGACACACAGCTTATAAAATATTCTAAAGTTTACAAAAAGAGGGTTTGGGGGGGGTTATGGAGATTACCATCCTTCAAAAGCCAAGTGAAAGGTTACTTCTTCAAGAAACCTATCCAAAACACCACTCACCTACCACCATCCCTGGTTCAAAATTAAACATTCTCATTGTACTCCCCTGAGCACTGTGATTTTCATCTTAGGTCTTATTAACTTCTTGTAAATGACAGTTTGTTGTATGTTTCTTTCTGCTTTGCCTCCCTGCCCAGGGAGATCCCTGGGCAAGTATTTTACTTTACTAATATTTGATTCTCGACAATGCCTTACATGGTGTCAAATTTTAGTAACGGACGTTGAATTTAATAAGCTAAAAAATCCCAAGAGTTAGCAACATCGCACTTACTTATTTCCTGTACATAGCTGTCCAGAATTTTATCACTGGGTTCCAGCCACAGCACTATAATGGCTATGGACACACTCTCTCGCCATTAAAAAAAAAAAATAGAATTGGACATAATATACGAAGCACCTATTTTTAGGCATTTAGGGTTTGGATCCTCAAGAGAAGGAAATACATGAGATGTGCTCCACATCCACCCTGGATGTCTCCCTAGGGGTATTTTCTAAACTGAGGCACAGGGAAGGGACGCTCAGGCAGAGAACATCTCTCTGGGTGGAGGGAAACAGAGGTTGTGGCTCAGGGATGTGGAGATGGGTGGAATCTGAAAGGCAGGGTCCTAGAGAGGAGAAAGCCATGTAAACTAGTCCCAACAATCTGAAGATGGGTTCCCTTGAATGGGTCCCCAAATATTGCACTGTGTACGCATAGGATGGGTGTCTGTCAGAAGACCTGTCAAGCAGATCAGCGTGATTCTGTTGAGAGTTGGCTTTCAGTTTTATTATTTTTTATTATTTTTTCTAGGGCTAGAGTAGTCCTGCTCCTGAGGCAGACTTTTCTAGGGTCTCAGCTAAGCCCAGAGTATGGAACTAGGTCTCCATTGTAGCTGGTTTCACCGTCAGTGTATCCACATGTGTGTGACTTCTGGGACTTCTGCTGAACTCACAGCCCCTGAGGATAATAAGTAAATATTTTGGACTTCATGCCCAGAGGAACCTAGAGGAAAAAGATAGATTACTTGATATTAATTTTTCAAAACCTGATGTACAAAGAAATAGAACATCTCCATACATCTGTTTGTATGGAAACATTAGTGACCTAAAACTTCTAATACAACTTGGAAAAGAAGAACAAAGTTGGAGGAGTTATGTTACCTAACCTTGTGACTTCTGACACAAATACAGTAATGAAAACAATTGTATCAGTGTAAGAATACAAATGAATGGAAGAGAACATAGACTCCAGAAATAGACCCCACACATACAGTCAACCGATTTTCAACAAAGGTACAAAAGCCAAAGCAATTCAATGAGGGAAAGGAAAAGTCTTTGCAACAAATGGTGCAGGAACAGTTGTCTATCTGTATGGGGGAAAAAAAAAAAAGATGAACTGTGATTGATACCTTACACAAGCCACAAAAAGTAATTTGATAATGATTATGAGCCTAAACATAAAACTAAAACTATGAAGTTTTGAGGGAAAAACATACCAAAACACCTTGGTAATCTTAGAGTAGGGAAAGGCTTAGAAAGCAAGGCATAAAAGTGGATAAATGAGCTTCACCAAAACGAAAACTCCTGCTCATCAAAAGATAACATCAAGAAATGAATAGACAAAACTATAGCCTGGGGACAATATATGCAATAGAAATACCTGAGAAAACACTTGTATCCAGAGTAGAAAGAGATCCTAAAACTCAATAATAAAAAACAAGGTAATAAGAAATAGACAAAAGCCTTGAAAAAGAAGACACAAGAAGGTATATAATGGCCAGGAAGTACTTGAAAAGATTCTCAGCATAATTATTCATCAGGAACATGCAGTTTACTTATTTTTTAAAGATTTTATTTGACAGAGAGAGAGAGAGAGTGCACAAGCAGAGGGAGTGGCAGGCAGAGGGAGAAGCAGGCTTGAGCCCGATGCAGGGCTTGATCTCAGGACCCCAGGATTATGAGCTGAGCCAAAGGCAGATGTTTAACCAACTGAGCCACCCACACTCCCCCAGGAACATGAAGCTTAGAAGCACAGTGAGATATTACTGCAGAACCACTACAGTGACTATAATGAAGAAGACAGACAATACCACATTGTGGGGTAGCCACTGGAGTTCTCACACATTGCTGGTGAAAATGTAAGAACACTCTGGAAAACTGACAGCTTTTTATAATATTAAATTTGTATCTATCATATGACAGCAATTCTACTCCTAGGTATTTCCTAAGAGAAATGAAAATACATATCCACAAAAAAAAAATGCTTAGTACCTGAATGCTCAATGCAGTTTTATTCACAATAGACCCCAAACTGAAAACAACACAAATATCCATCCACAGGAGAATGGATAAATAAATTACGACATATTCATACAATGGAAAATAATAAGATGTAAAAAGGAGCAATGATTGGTACTTGCAACCAAAGGATGGATTTCAAAATATGCTGAATGATATAAGCCAATCACAATATAGTACGTGCATGGTTATATTTACATGAATTTTGAGAACAGGTAAGCCTAATCTATACAGGGGAAAATCCATACCATGGTTTTACTAAGAAGAGCACGGATTTATTAAGCATGGGCAGGACGTGATGATTTAGTTTTTATTTCAATAGGGTATAGTTTACATGGGTATATACATGTGCCCAAACTCATCAAAATGTGGACTTAAGATGTGAGTATTTTATTGTATGTAAATTATACTTCAAAAATACAGTTACTCCATAATGAAAGAATAGACAATGAAATTTAAGGATGGACAAAGGATCTAAACAGACATTCTCCCAATAAGAACAAATGACCAGTATGCACATCAAATGATGTTTGGGGCCCCTGGGTAGCTCAGTCAGTTAAGTGTCTGCCTTCAGCGCAGGTCATGATCCCCGGGTTCTGGGATAGAGCCCCACGTCTGTCTCCCTGCTCAGAGGGAAGTCTGCTTCTCCCTCTCTCTCTGCCCCTCCCCCTACACATGCTTTCTCTGACATTCTCTCTCTAGTAAATACATAAAATCTTCTAAAAAATTGAAAAAAAAAGATGTGCAGCATGATTAATGAGTAATCATGATTAATGATTAATGCAAACTGAAACCACAATATACTATTTCACATCCACTAGGATAGCTTTAATGGAGAAGATGAATAAAAAGGAAGTGTCAGTGAGGATGTGGAGAAACTGGAACTCTCATACATTGCTGGTGGGACTGTAAAATGGTACAACCATTTTGGAAAAGAATTTGGTAGTATATCAAAAGTTTAAACAGTTACCATGTGACTCTGCAATTTCACTCCTAGGGGTGTGTGTGTGTATGTGTGTGTGTGTGTGTGTGTGTATTTAATAAGATAATTAGAAACATGGCCACACAAAAACTTGAGTGAGAATGCTCAAGAGCACCATTATTCATGATAGCCAAAAAGTATAAATAACTGATGAATGGATAAATGAAATGTGGTATATCCATGCATGGAATATTATCTGGCCAGAGAATGAATGTACTGATATAAGTTATACCATGGATAAACTTTGAAGGAAACCAGACCCAGGAAGTTATCTATTGTATGAGTCCATTTATATGAAATTTCTAGAATAAATAAATTCATAGAGACAGAAAGTAGATTAGAGGTTACCAGGGTCTAGGGGAGTAGGGAATAGGAAACTATTGCTTAACGGTTACAGAGTTTCTGTTTGGAGTGATGAAAGGTTTTGGAAATAGATAGAGGTGATGGTGATACAATATTGTAAATGTAATTCATGCCACTGAATTGTACATTTAAACAGGCATGTGAATTTTACAGTATGTGAATCAAAATCAATAAAAAAAACTGGAATGAGAAACAACACAAAAATAAAACGCACTGGAAAATAAGGTGGATTAATAGCTACATAGTGGCATGGGTAGATCTGTGGTAAGAGTAGGCATACAGGCAATCACGGTATAGGTCTTTCAACTTTTCTCTATGTCTAAAAGTTTTCACCACAAAAGGCTGGGGCAAAAACAGAGAGTTCCTGTCCTGGCATGGCAGTGTAAACTCCTTATACCTCATCCCTCTTGCTGATTAAAACTAAAATTTCTACATAAATATTAAAAGGAAAAACTTAGCTGAAAACTCAGAAAAGTAAATAAAACATAAAAGTAAAAGATGTTAGATTGTGGGTGGGTGTCAAAATTTAAAGAAGCAATTTTGGGGGTAAGAACAGTGTGGGGAAAGTTTCTGATCTGTTTTGTTTTCTTCTTCCTCACTGTTCTGCCTTGAGGGTGGGCCCCAGCTGCAGAGCTGAATGGTGGCATTGCACGGGTGGTTAAACTTGCCATAAAAATTTCCGCTTTCTGGCCATGGACATCAGAAGGAATCCTTGTGGATCAGAGAATGTAGGAAATTTCAAAAAGAGATGACTGGAGAAGTACATTCTCTAATTATGTATACGAACATAGAGCAGGCTCAGGAACTTACCTGAGCCACCACGCACTGTGCATGTGTGGGATCCACCCCCAAAATACAGCAAGGTCTTAGGGAACTGAACTGAATCACTTTCCACAGAAAACGAGATACAATTTGCAGTCTCAAAGAACTTGATACTCAGAAATATCAGGGCACCCAGGTGGCTCAGTCACCTAGGTGTCCACCTCTTGATTTCAGCTCGGGTCATGATCTCAGGGTTACGAGATCAAGCCCCACTCTGGGCTCTCATTGGGTATGGAGCCTAATTAAGATTCTCTCTCTTTCTCTCCCCTCTCTACCCCACCCCACCCTTAAAAAAAAACTCCAACGGTTTTCAGAACATTAAAATGACCCAGATCTATACAGAATAACTTTCGCAATGTCCAGGATACAATCTAAAATTACCCAAGATGCAAAGAAGAAGATGGTCAAAGGAAAAGTCAATCAAAACATGTCAACCCCAAGATGACCACCATGTTTGAGTTAGAAGAATAGCTTTAAAACTTTTATTTAAACTGCTCTCTATAAGATAAAGGGAACCATTTGAAATGAATGAAAAAATATGAATTCCCAGCAGAGAAAGAGAAACCATAAAGAAGAACCAAATGGAAAATTTAGAATTGAAAAAGATGACATCTGAAATTTAAAAGTCACTGGATGAGCTCAGTAACACAACAGAGGTAATAGAAACTAAAGATAAACCAAAAGAAATTATTCAATCTGAACAACAGAAAGAAAAAACATTGAGAAAAATGAATGGGAGACTCAGGGGCCGGAGGACCAGTATCAAAGAATCTAACACACGTCATTGGGATTCCACAATGAGGAGAAAAACATTGGAGGAGGAAAGAATGTTCAAAGAAATAAAAGACCAAAAAATACCTCACATTTGCAAAAGCAATAAATTTACAAATCCAAGAAGCTTAATGGACCTCAACCAGAACAAACTTGAAGAAACACATGCCAAATACCTCATAATCATACTACTGAAAATCAAAAATTAAGACAAAAAATCTTAAAAGAGCTAGAGAAAAAAGAGATTACACTAAGGGGAACAAAGATTCAAATTCTTGCAAATTTCCTATCAGAAAGCATGGATCAGAAGACAATGAAATAACATCTTTAAAATTCCTAAAGGTAAGAACAGGCAACACAGAATTTTATGTACAGTAAAAGTATCTTTCAAAAATAAAGGCAAATGAAGACATTTCCAGATGAAGAAAAAGTGAGAGGTTTTGTCACCATGGACTTACTCTGTAAGAATTGCCAAAGGAGGTTCCTTAGGGTGAAGGAAATTGATACCAGAGGGAAAAGTGAACCTTCAGAAATAAAGAAGGAACAGCAGAAATGGTAACTATAAATGACTATTTTTTCACTCTCAAGTTAGGTCAATATTTGTTGTTGTTGAAGACAAAAATGATAATGTCTCATGGAATTTTATGAAGATATAATACCTCTCACAATTATAGCACACAGCTCAGGGGTGAGGATTCAAAGACTCCTATCTGGTTGCAAGATTTCTACATTTTATCTATAATATAAACTCTAACTAGACAGTGGATGTATGTATGTGTGTAAGTATACAGATATGTATATTATAATCTCTGGAACAACCACTTGAAAGATAATGCAAGGACAAAAAGAAAAAAATCCAATAGGTACATTATAAAGAATACAATAAATATGTAAATAATCCAACAGAAAACAGGAAAGGGAGGAAAGAGAAACAAAAAACACAAGGAACAAACAACAGCAAATAATAAAGTGGGAGATCTGGGGGCACCTGGTGGCTCAGTCAGTTAAGCGTCTGACTGTTGATCTCAGCTCAGGTTTTGATCTCAGGTTTATGAGTTCAGGCTCCATGTTGGGCTCCAAGCTGGGTGTGGAGCTTACTTAAAAAAAAAAAAAAAGAATAAATAAATAGTACAGCTAAATCCAACTACATAAATAATCACTTCCAGGGTGCCTGGGTGACTCCCTTAACCAGTGGGTTAAGCCTCTGCCTTCGGCTCAGGTCATGATCTCAGGATCCTGGGATTGAGCCCCGCATCAGGCTCTCTGCTCAGAGGGGAGCCTGCTTCCCTCTCTCTCTCTACCTGCCTCTCTGCCTACTTGTGATCTCTGTCTGTCAGATAAATAAATAAAATCTTTAAAAAAATAATAATCACTTCAGATTTTAACTAGCCTAATCATCCAATAATGAAAAGGCAGAGACTGACCGAGTAGATAAAAAAGGAAGTGCGACTGTATGCCGTCTGTAAGAGTCACACCTACGACAAAAACACAGGTACTTTATACACACAGAGAGACACTTTAAATATACACACAGACATATTTTAAAAATACATACAGAAAATTTTAAAGCAAATAGATGGAAAAAGGTACCATGGAATCCGTAAGCATAAGAAGACTAGAGTGGCAACATAAACAGAACAAGTAGATTTCAAGACAAATACAAGAGAGAAAGAAGGGCATTTTATAGTAATAAAGGAAAATATCCATCAGAAAGTTATACAAATTATAGATGTGTGTCAAATAACAGACCCTCAACATCCACGAACCAGAAATTGACAAATTTAAAGGGAGAAAGAGACAATTCTACAACAAAAGCAGATTTAATAGTCCCCTCTTAGCAAAGAATGAGTAGACAAAACTCAGCACGTCATATACACTCTGAATGTTATCAAGCCCCTTGATCTATCATCATTTATATAGAACATTACATCTGAGGGTGCAGAATACATATTCTCTTTCAGTGCACACGGTGCACGCATTTATGTACTCCATAAGCTGCTTCATAAAACAAGTCAATTCACTTAAAAAGGTTGAAATCATACAAAATCCAAACACACACGAAATTAGTAACTGTAAGAAATGCAAATAACTCACATTACATTATAATTTCATATTTCTGAATAATTCATGGGTTAAAGATGAAATTGGGGAGATATTAGAAAATATTTTGAGCCAATGAGTAATGAAAATAAAGCATATCAAAATTTTAATGGACACAGCTAAAGCACCCAAAGATGCAGCTAAAGCTTAGAGGGAAACTTAAGAGCTTTAAACGATATCATAAAAGAAGAAGAATGGTCTAAATTTACACATTAAGAAGCTAGGAAAAAAAAGAATAGTGAATTCAAAATAAGTAGAAGGAAGAAAATGATAAAAAGGAGAAAGCAGTAGATTAGAAAACTGACATAAGACAGAGAAAATTAACAGAGTCAAAAGCTAGATCTTTGAAAAGATCAACAGAATTGTCAAATCTCTAGCTAGACTGATTGGAGAGGGGGAGGGAGGTAGGGAAGGAAGAAGAGGTGGGGAGGCAGGTAGGGAAAGAGGGAGAAAGGGGAGAGGGAGGGAGAGAAGGGAGGAGGGGGGTGGAGAGGAAAGTAGGGAGACAGAGAGAAAAGGAATCACCAATATTATGAATGAGAATGATGCTACCACCACATATTCTATAGACATTAAATGGATAAGAGGAGAATATTATGAGAAACTCTATGTCAACAAATCTGACAACTTAGTTGATCTGGACATGTTACCAACCATATATGGAAAGGATAATACATTATGACCAATTAGAGTTTGTCCCCATAATACAAGATTGTTTCCATCTTTACAAAAATAAAATGATAAAATTCACCATATTAATAGAATGAAGAAGGAAAACCATATAATCATTTTAACAAATAGAGAAAAATCATTTTACAAAACTAAACACTCAATCATGATAAAAAAACTCTCAGTAAACTAGGAATGGTAAATCGAGAAATGGCATCTATCAAAAACCTATAGCTAATGGTGAAATACTGAATTGTTTCCCCCTGATATCTGCTCAGGACACCATAAAATAAAAGGCATAAAAGTGGAAAAGACAAACGAAAACCATCCTTGTTTGCAGATGATGACTGTCTGTATAGAAAATCCCAGGGACTCTATAAAACTACCAGAACTAAGGAATGCATTTAGCAAAGTCACAGGATACAAGGCTAATATAGAAAAATCAATTGTACTCTTACATTCTGGCAGGAAACACTTGTAAAATTTAAAGTTTAAAAACTCATTTACAGTACCACTTTAAAACATAAAATACCCAGGAATACATTTAAAAAATTGTCAAGGACTTCTATGCATTTTTGTGTGTGATGGGGGCACCTGAAGTCACTCTCAGTGTGTCTCCAGTGTTTAATACAGTATTACTAAGGGTAATAATCATGTCTATACATTAGATCTCTAGACTTCTCTTATGTAATTGCAAATTTGTACTCTTTGCCCAACCTCTTTCCATTTCCCACCCTCACCAGCCTCCCTCATTACCCTCTGCATCTATGAGTTGGACTTTTTGTAGATTACACATATAAGTGAGGTCATACTGTATTTGTCTTTTCCCATCTGGCTTGTTTCACTGAACAGGATGTCCTCCAGTTAGGGTCACCCATGTAGTCAAAAAGGCAGTATTTTCTTCTTTCTTGTGGAAAGATAATATTTCATATATACATTGTATATAGTATTTGATAATATATTGCATATATATGTATACAACACACCTTCTTTATCCATTAATCTGTTGATGGACTTGGCTTATTTCCTTAGCGTGGCTACTAAAAAAAAACATTGCTATGAACATCAGAGTGCAGTGTAATCTTCATGATCTTGATTTCAATTCCTTTGCATAAATACCTAGAAGTGAGATTACTGGATCATATAGTAGTTCTATTTGGAAGAATTTCCAAACTGTTTTCCATAATAGCTGTATGAGTTCACATTTCCACCAACACTGCACAAAGTTTCCCTTTTCTCCACATCTTTGCCAACACTTGTTACCTTTTTTCTTTTTGGTAACAGCCATTCTAAAAGGCATGGGGTGATACCTTTTTGCAGTTTGAATCAGCATTCCCCTTATGATTAGTCATGTTGAGCACCTTTTCATATATCTTTGGCCATTTGGATGTCTTCTGAGAAATAACTACTCAGATCCTTTGTCCATTTGTTAATCAGGTTATTTATTTTCTTGCTATTGAGCTGGGTTTCTGACATGTTTTGGATATTAACTCTGCATCAATGGATAGTTTGCAAATATTATCTTCCATTCCATCGGTTGTCTCTTCACTGTGCTGACTGTTTCCTTTGCTGTACAGAAGGTTTTTAGTTTGATACAATCCCATTTGTCTATTTTTTGCTTTTGTTGCCTGTGCTTTTCGGGTTATATCCAAAAAATTACTGCCCAAACCGATGTCAAGATGCTTTCCTCTATGTTTTCTTCTAGCGGTTTCATGGTGTCAGCTGTTACATTAAGTCTTTAACCCTTTTGAGTTGACTTTTGTATATGGAATGAAATAAGGGTCTAATTTTATTCTTCTGCACGTGGAAAACCAGTTTTACTAACACCATTTATTGAAGAGACTATCATTTCACTATTGCATGTTCTTGACACTTTTGTGAAAGATCAGTTGACCATAAATACATGGATTTAAGTCTGTGCTCTATTCTGTTCTCCTGGCCTATATATGTTTTTTATATCAGACCATATTGTTTTGATTACTATAGTTTTATAGTGTATTTTGGAATCAGGTAGTGTGATGCCTCCATCTTTGCTCTTTTTGCTTAAGATTGCTTTGGTTTTTCACACCCTTTTGTGGTTCCATACAAATTATAAAGTTTTTTTTTTCCTATTTCTGTAAAAAAGTGACATTGCAATTTTGAAATTGGTTATGTTGAATCTGTAGATAATTTTGGACTATGGCCATTTTAATAATATTAATTCATCTAATCCATGAACGCAGGATATGTTTCCATTTATTTGGTCTACTGCAATTTCTTTCATAAATATTTTATGGTTCTCAGTGTACAGCTTTTTACTTTCTTGGTTATATTTTATTCTTAAGTATTTTACTGACTTTGATGTTATTGTAAATGGGATTATTTTCTTAATTTCTTTTTTATCTAATTCAGTTGGTGTACAGAAATGCAAATTTTGTATGTTGATTCTGTATCCTGATTAATTCTAGTGAATTAATTAATTAGTTCTAACAGTTTTTTGGTGTAGTTTTTTAAAAAGATTTTATGTATGTATGTATGTATTTATTTATTTATTTGACATAGAGAGAGAGAGAGCACAAGTAGGGGGAGGGGCAGGCAGAGGGAAAGGGAGAAGCAGGCTCCCAGCCTAGCAGAGAGCCTGATGCAGGGCTCAATCCTAGGACCCTGAAATTGTGACCCGAGCTGAAGGCAGATGTTTAAATGATTGAGCCACCCAGGCATCCCTGGTGTAGTCTTTAGGGTTTTCTGTATATAAGATCATGTCATCTGCAAGCAGAAAACTTTTACTTCTTCCTTTTTTATTTAGATACCCTTTATTTCTTTTTCTTGCATAATTATTATGGCTATGCCTTCTAATACTATAATGAACAGAAGTAATGAGAGTGGGTATCCTTGTCTTTTTCCTGATGTTAGAGGGAAAGCTTTCAGCTTTTCACTGTTGAGTATGGTATTAGCTCTGGCCTTCTCATATATAACCTTATCATCTTAAGGTATATTTTTTCGGTGACTAATTTGTTCAATGATTTTATTATGAATGTGTGCTGAATTTTGTCAGATGCTTTTCTGCATCTATTGAGATGGTCACACAGTTTTTTTTTCTCCATTCTGTTAATGTGGTGTATCATATTTATTTATTGGCGTATGTTGAAACATCTTACTTTCCCGGATGTAAGTCCCACTTGATCATGGTGTATGAGCCTTTTAATATGCTATTGAATTCAGTTATCTAGTATTTTGTTGAGGATTTTTTCATCTATGTTCTCCAGGGATATTGACCTGTAATTTTCTTTTCCTGTGCTACCTTCATCTGGCTTTGGTATAAGGGTAATGCTGGCCTTGAGAAGACATTGATAAGTTCCTAGAAACATACAATCTACTAAGACTGAATCATGAAGAAACTGGAAATCTGAACAGACCAAAAGTAAGTAAGAAGATTTCATGATAATAAAAAATCCCCCAACAAATAAAAATCCTTGACCTGAAGGCTTCACTGATGTTTTCTATCAAGTATTTAAAGAAGCATTAGTATCAACCTTTCTAAAAGTCTTCCAAAAAACTGAGGAGGAAGAAACACTTCCAAACTCATTCCAATAGGTTTTTGTTTGTAGAAATCAAGAAGCTGACTCTAAAATTTATGTGGAAATACAAAGCATCTAGAGAGAGCAATTTTTAAAATTTTAATTCCAGTACAGTTAACACAGTGTTATATTAGTTTGAGGTATACAATATAGTGATTCAACAGTTCCATATATTACTCCATGCTCATCAAGACAAGTGTGCTTTTAAGTCCCTTCACCTATTTCACCCATTCCCCCAACCACCCCTTTCTGGTAACCATCTGTTTTCTCTACAGTTGAGAGTCTGGTTTTTCATTCCTCCCCTCTTTTTTCCCCCTTTGTTCATTTTTGTTTCTTAAATTCCACATATGAGTGAAATCATATGGTGTTTGTCTTTCTCTGATTGGCTTATTTCATTTAGCACTGTACCCTCTAGAACCACCCATGTTGTTCCAAATGGCAAGAATTCACCATTTTTTATGGGTGAATAATATTCCATTGTATATATACACCACATCTTCTTTATCCATTTATCTATTGATAGACATTTGGGCTGATTCCATAGTTTGGTTATTGTAAATCATGTTGCAATAAACATACAGGTGCATATATCCTTTTGAATTAGTGGTTTTGTATTCTTTGGGTGAATACCCAGTAGCATGAGTACTGGATCATAGAGTAGTACTAGTTTCAATTTTTTGAGGAATCTCCATACTGTCTTCCACAGTGGCTGCATCAGTTTGCATCCTCACCAACAGTGCATGAGGGTTCCTTTTTCTTCACATCCTTACCAATGCTTGTTGTTTCTTGAGTTTTTGATTTTAGCCATGCTCACAGGTGTGAGATGGTATCTCACTGTGGTTCTGATTTGCATTTCCCTGATGATGAGTTATGTTGAGCATTTTTTCATGTATCTGTTGGCCATCTGTATGCCTTCTTTGGAAAAATGTCCATTCATGTTTTCTGCCCATTTTAATCGGATTATTTGGTTTTGGGTGTTGGACTATATAAATTCTTTTTTTTTCTTTTTAAGTATTTTTTTTTAATTTTTTATTTCTTTTCAGCGTAAGAATATTCATTGTTTTTTCACCACACCCAGTGCTCCATGCAATCCGTGCCCTCCCTAATACCCACCACCTGGTTCCCCCAACCTCCCACCCCCCGCCCCTTCAAAACCCTCAGGTTGTTTTTCAGAGTCCATAGTCTCTCATGGTTCACCTCCCCTTCCAATTTCCCTCAACTCCCTTCTCCTCTCCATCTACCCTTGTCCTCCATATTATTTGTTATGCTCCACAAATAAGTGAAACCATTTGATAATTGGCTCTCTCTGCTTGACTTATTTCACTCAGCATAATCTCTTCCAGTCCCATCCATGTTGCTACAAAAGTTGGGTATTCGTCCTTTCTGATGGAGGCATAATACTCCATAGTGTATATGGACCACATCTTCCTTATCCTTTCGTCCATTGAAGGGCATCTTGGTTCTTTCCGCAGTTTGGAAAGGTTGATATCCAGGATCTATAAAGAACTCCTCAAACTCAACACACACAAAACAGACAATCATATTAAAAAATGGGCAGAAGATATGAACAGACACTTCTCCAATGAAGACATACAAATGGCTATCAGACACATGAAAAAATGTTCATCATCAGTAGCCATCAGGGAGATTCAAATTAAAACCACATTGAGATACCACCTTACACCAGTTAGAATGGCCAAAATTAGCAAGACAGGAAAGAACGTGTGTTGGAGAGGATGTGGAGAAAGGGGAACCCTCTTACACTGTTGGTGGGAATGCAAGTTGGTGCAGCCACTTTGGAGAACAGTGTGGAGATTCCTCAAGAAATTAAAAATAGAGCTTCCCTAGGACCCTGCAATTGCACTACTGGGTATTTACCCCAAAGATACAGATGTAGTGAAAAGAAGGGCCATCTGTACCCCAATGTTTATAGCAGCAATGGCCATGGTCGCCAAACTGTGGAAAGGACTATATAAATTCTTTATATATTTTGGGTACTAGTCCTTTTTTGGATAAGTCATTTACAAATATCTTAGTTTGAAGACTCATCTTACCTGATTTCTAGACTGTATAAAGCTAGAGAAATAAGACAGTTTGGTATTGGAAAAAAATCAGATATGTAGGTCAACAATGTATAACAGATAGCCCAGAAAGCTCCTACATGTATACCGTTGTTTGATTTTGGACAAGGACGCCAAGGCAATATGTGGTAGGCAGAATTATAGACCCCTAAAGATGTCTGTGTCCTAATCCCCTAAAGATGTCCGTGTCCTAATCCTAGAAACCTGTGGAGTATGTTATAACTTACATGGCAAAAGAAACTTTGCAGACATGATTAAGTCAAGGATATTGAGGTGGGAAGATTCAACTGGATTATTTAAGTTGGCCTAATGTAAATTACAGTCTTCATAAGTGAAAGGGAGAGGCAGGTGGGTCAGAGTCAGAGAGAGAGATGTGATAATGGAAGGAGAAGTCAGAGTGATGAGAGTGCTGACTTTGTAGATAGAAGGGGGCAACGAGGCAAGTCTTGCAAGCAGTCTATACAACTCTCTAAAAGGCAAGAAACTATTTCATCTCTAGAATCTTCATAAAGAACACAGCTCTGCTGATACCTTAATTTTAGCTCTGCAAGACCTATTTCAAATTCCTGACTAATAGATCTTTAAGACCACAAATTTGTACGGTTTTAAGGCACAAAGTCTGTGGTAATTGGTTACAGCCACAATAGGAAACGAATACATATCTGATGGTAAAAGCACATTTATTTTCAACAATGTTTTTAGATAATCTTATTATTCATATTGAAAAAAATTGAACATTATCCTTTTCTCATACCATACACAAAAGTTAATTCAAAGTGGATCATAGGCCTAAGTGTAAAGCCTAAGCCTATGAAATTTCTAGAGGAAAACATAAGAGAAAATGCTTGTGACCTTGGGGTAGGCAAAGGTTATTTAGATAGTACCCCAAAAGTATAAAATATAATGAAAATAATTGAAACTTTATCAAAATTAAAAACTTGTTTTTGAAAGACCTATTCAAAATACAAAAAAAGCACAGACTAAAAATCTTTGCAATATATATTTGCAATGTATATATCAAAGGATATGTGTCCAAATATATCCTAAATATGTGTCCAGAATATACAAGAACTCCTACAACTCAATACTAAGACAATATGTACTGCAACAAAAAAATGTGTACATGATTTAAAGATGCACTATGCCAAAAGAGGAGCAAATGGCCAATAAGTACCTGAAAATATAATATGCACTGTTAGTCATCAAGAAAATGCAAGGTTGGGACGCCTGGGTGGCTCAGCTGGTTAAGCAGCTGCCTTCGGCTCAGGTCATGATCCCAGCGTCCTGGGATCGAGTCCCACATCGGGTTCCTTGCTCGGCAGGGAGTCTGCTTCTCCCTCTGCCTGCCACTCTGTCTGCTTGTGCTCACTCTCGCTCCTCTCTCTCTCTCTCTGACAAATAAATAAATAAATAAATAAGTCTTTAAAAAAAAATAAAGAAAATGCAAGGTAAAATCATCATGAGATACCACTGCCTACTGAGTATAATGGATAAACCTAAAAAAACAAAACAAAAACAAAACTGACAACAGCACTTGTTGCTGAAGAAAATTGGAAATCTCATACACTGTTGGTGGGAATGTAAAATGGTCCAATCACTTTGCAAAAGAATATTTTGGGAGTTACAAAGCTAAAACATACATCTATTCTATGTCTCAGTCATCTCTGTCCTAAATATTTCCTGGGTGAAATGAAAATGTAGGTCCACACAAAAGCTTATATATGAATGTTCAAAGCAGCTTTATTTGTAATAGTCCCAAACTGGAAAGAGTTCATATGTTCATCAATAGGTAGAAGTATAAACTAATTACAATATACATATTACTCAGCAATAAAAAGAAACAAACTACCGATACACACAATGTAGACACACCTCAAAATCATAGTGAATGAAAGAGGGAAAAATGTATATACTGTATGTTTCCATTCATGCAAGCTTCTAGAAGTTCCAAGCTAACATATAGTGACAAAAACAGACTAATGTTTGCTTGGGACCGAAGTCCATGACTTCGTGAGGGCCCAAGTTGTGCTCTGAATTACTCTAACATTTATCACAGTTTAATGAACAAATGATTGTACAGACTGGAAAAATTGCTAAACTTAAAGTTTGTGGTCTAATTCCAGAATGACCACTGACAAATCAGGTAGCCTCTGCGTGTCCCCTCTGAAGAATATTTGATGTGTCGGGAGTTGATTGTATTAGAGATCAAATGAGGTGACACGTAGCATTTATAAGGTCTGATAAAAACTTAATTTATTCTTATTGTTTGTTATTAACAGTTAAAGAGAAGCATGAAATTGAGATTTCACAGCTCATCATCAGTAAGCATCAATGGTATGCATTAGAATCAGTTCTAGACACAAACACGCACGCGCACACACACACCCAGGTTCCACAGATATATGGGCCATAGCTTAAAATTCTTTTTTGTGCCACTGGTGATTCAGATGTTCATTACTAGCCAAAAATCAAGTCCTACATGATCAGTTAGGTAGCACCTCATTGTGACCACTGAAAATGGGGTGACATATGCCTACTTATCTCCTTACTTTATGTCACCTTCCTAGTCTGCCCAGGGCAGTCTAGGTATTGGTATGATTATTCACAGTATTTCCTTTTGTTCTCTGAAGTGTTGGGGCTGGATGACAAATTACCAGAGTTTGTATTTACTAGTTAGGACCTCCAAGGTAGGCATAACAGCACTCGGGTTAACCAAGACCTACACTTACTGCTGGTTCAGTATCTCCTCTGTACTTTCCACGTATTATCTCATTAATCTTCCAGAAATCTTATAAAAGTACTCTTATAGATGAAGAACCAGGCATGAGACGGTGAGTAACTTGCCTGACACCATGGAAGAAGGAAATGGAAGAAGTGGGTTTGAACTCTTGCAACCCAGCTCTGGAGACCATACTTTTAGCCTCTACACCCACCGCCTTACCACAGGTGGCCACATCCTTTTTGTTCGATGAGTTGCATGTCCAGCTAACAGTTCTCTTCCTCTGAAGGAAGAAAGAAAATGTCATGCCCCTTCTTCCACTGAACCTCTGCTCTCTCCCCCAACCCCAAGCATGACCCACTGTGGGGAATTATTACTGTTCTATTTTTAAATGGGTTGCAGTTCATTCAGCCTCCTGTGTTTGTATCAAAATAATTTCCCCCACAGTCTTCTCTGGATGCAGTGAAACTGGCCTCCAGAGCTGGATGTTTATGCTAAAGAGTTTACTTCTTAAATTGAAAGCAGGCTACTGTTTTCTCTCCCCTTGTAACGCAATAGATAAGAGGGTGCAAAAAGCTCTTTACCAAGTTTAATATAGTGTCCCTAGGTGGGGAAAAAAAAAAAAGAGCACAATTCAAGTTTTCTGTGACTTCTGGCTCAGTTTTAACGGAATGCAAGTGCAATGCCAGAGCCTGATAAAAATAGAAGCTCTCCGGTGTCCAGGCTCTTCTCCAGATGGTGTATGGGAATCCAGATAGTAACTCATCACTGAGAAGGGTCGCTATTAATTAGTGGGAAGATGTCATGCCTCACATGGGGCAGTAAATGAAAATGGCTCAGGGTTTAGAGTGGAAATGCTGATGTTGCCAGAGCATCTGGGTTGCTCCCTAAGTCTCGCTGCTCTGGATTAATTGAGAGGTCAGTCATTATATAAAACATGCCTTGAAGGGTGACAGAGACAGGGCAAGTGCAGTTGGCTCTGGTTAGAAATGGCCCAAGGAAAGTTCCGGAAAAGGAAAAAGAACTGTTCATATATTCACACAAAGGTTAAGTGACATTCTAGACTCCTCTTAAGAGAAGTAAATGGAGAAAGAGGGCAGAGTCCACCACCTCAAGTCACCAGAGTAAAGGTGACATCTGTGGCCACCAAGAGAAGATGAGTGGGAGGGGGTAGGGACAGAATCATATGTCTGACTACCTGCTTTAAGATTATCTACTTCTTTACTGAGGGCCCCCATAGCTTGACTTTGGCTTTGCTCATAGTGTAAAGCTTACATAGCAGAAAATGCTATGAAAACGAATGTATCCAATGAATGAGTGAGACATTTTAGTCACCCTTGGCTCATCAAGGTCTTACAATGAGGTGGAATCAATATGAGAAAAGAACCTTACCATGGTTTTCACAGAATTATTTAACCCCTTCCCATTAAGCATTGTTTCCTAAGAAGAATTTGCTTTTTTGGCCTTGGGCGAGCCACTGACCTATCCACACCTCCCCTCTTTCTAGATATAATAAGGATGATCACAGCAATGCTCACCGGGCTCCTTTTAGCAATTAAATTGGACGTTTATGGAATAAAGGAATGAATATTTGTGTTGGTGGGAAACACTGGGAAGAGTACTTTCTTTGGTGGGAATGTGGCACCAACGAGAGTGAGAACATACTTAGAATATTCAAGAAAAGATGGGGGAGGGTGGCCTGGCTACGGAACAGGATTGGGGAGGACTGAGAAAGAGATCCACCAAAGAGGCCAGGACCACCTGCTTTTGCTCCTCACTTGTAAATTCTGTTCCCTCCTTCCTTTTCAAGGACTCACAAAGTAGCTAATTGTCTCCATTGGCATCTCCTGCTCCTTTCTGGAAGAAAAACTAGTTTCTGAGTCTTTTACACTACACATAGGGCTCTCTGAACTTCCTTACTTTTTAAAGTTCTTCTTTTGAATAACTAATACATTAATTGTTTCAAAAGTCAGAACAATCTAAGAAGGTATGCACTGAAATATCATACCCTTAGACTCCATCTCCCCAACCTGCACTATCCCCCTAAATCCTTATTATTTCTATTAGGTAACCATTTTTATTAGCTTCTTCCTTATTCTTCCAATGTTTTAATTAGTGCAAATATAGAGAAGTATTTCTACACATCCTATTTGCTTATGTTTCCTACACAAAAGATAACATACTATTATATACTTCTACTCTTGGCTTTTTAAAAATATACAGATTTATTTATTTTTTTAAGTTTTTATTTAAATTCCAGTTAGTGAACATACAGTGTAATATTAGTTTCAGGTGTAGAATTTAGTGATTCAACACTTACACTTGGCTTTTTTCACTTACTACGTCTTGGTACTCACTTCCCTATCAATGTGAAAAGACATTTTCTTCCTTTTAACAACGGATTACATTCCATTGTGTGTATTTTGCATAGTTCATGCAACCAGTCCTATATTGCTGAATACTTGGCTTGGTCCTTATTTTCCCTGCTATACACACCATGGAAATGGATAACCTAGTGATTCTGAAGAGTTTTTCAATTTTTTTTCCTTGTTGCCTTTGTCCCCTGGTGATCTCAGTCATTGTTAGGACCCCACAGATGATTTCCATACTGACAATAAAGCCTTCTTGCCAGTGCGTGTCTTTCCCTCTGTCCACCTGCCTGTTAGTACTAGATGTGATCTTACAAACAACTCAACTGCGACTCTAAAACTGGCCTCATTTCCTTTTTCTGAACCTCTTCTGCTTATAGATTTTCCTAAAAAAAATGTATACACCAAGATGTCATGCTTACTCCCCTACTCACTAAGATGTGAAACTTCTGTTGCCTGTGATTTCTTTCTTTACTTGACCTCAATATCCAGGGGGGCAACAAACTCTTTCTTTTTTTTTTCTTGTATGAGATTTTGGGCATACATCCTTCTTGTTTGTTTGTTCTGATTGCTACTACCTAGTTCAGGTCATTGCTAATAATGCATACCAAACATTTTAAAAAACAAAATAGAATTTTTTTTTTTTTCTACTCTAACCACCTAGAAAACTTTGGGAGGGAAATCCCCACAATTCTGATGGGATTATTTCCTGCCATCAGGCTATCCCACTCCTGAGTGAAGAAAGTTTACATCACTGTTTGTAATCAGAGATTTAGATGTCCATGTATCAGTGAGCTCCCTACACGTAAGGACCTGCCTATCCATAAACCATCTTAACCCCAGCATCTCCCATGCCAGACATATGTGGTATGCTAAGCTGCTGATTTTGTTTCTAAACTGTAAATCCGGTGGGCGTTGCAATCTTCTCTCTCACTAATCCCTCAAATGAACTTTTTACCAAATCCACCTGACCTACCATTAAGATACACTTTTTTGGCTTTCATGACCTGGATTATGCCATCCTCTCTACCTGGAATGTTCCTCTCTCTTCATGCTGGCCACATATTGAAAACTCATTAGTCTCCAAAACCTACCATCCCTGAGAAGTGTTTTATGGAATCCCCAAAGGAATCAACTTACTCAGTAAAGGATATTGAACCAGAATCCTGGTGTTTCAGCTTCCCTGAGCCAAGACACAGTAGAGACTATGATCAGGAACTACTCATTTCTATTTCCCAGTAAACCATGTCATCCTGCCATAGAAAGCCAGACTGAAACTTGCCTTGCAACTTTTATTATTAAAGAATAGAGAGGATCCCATGGAATAATACACAGTCGTAAACACAAAATCTTTCTGCTTCAGTAACATATATTACACACTTAAATAAATAAACATGAGTTAAGCTTGTATCTCCATTATATACTGAGCACTGTGGTATATACATGGAATGCAGGGATGATCTCTTCCCTCAGTGGGCTGAGACACAGTCATGGCCACTGAGTTAGCCTCATAAAACGCAAAATGACATCATCTACTCAAACAAAGACAAAAGAGTGATAATTCTGGACATGGCTTATTACCTCTATGAATGACTTGTTGTATAATTTTGGCAGTCTCCCAAGCAATGTGGTCCTAGACAGTTAATAGAACTTCTTTCTTAGATTGTTACACTCTGTTCTGTGTCTCTGCTTGCAACTTTCATGACAGCAGTGGAACTCTGGTTCTAAGAGATCTTACTGTGAAACTTGGCTGCTCTTCCCCTAACTAAATTCCAGTGGCTGGCACATACCTTTCGTATTAACTATTAATGCTTTAAACTCAGAGGTCAAATCAATAAAATCAAGATCTTGACCAACTTGTGGTCAAGTACCAAAGCCATTTTTACCAATGAGTATTCATGCAAGTTCTAGTAATTCAGACAAATTCTACTTTGGGTTAGTTTCCCAATGCATTTATGAATACCCACTGCAATTTCTAGCGAATGTAGTCATGATTGTGGGTTTTTTTTCCTCTCTCCATCCTAAGAGTTGGTGACAGGCAACAAGCTTAAAACAGCCGCTCTGTTTCACTAGGGAGACATACTACATGTGTACTCTAAATGAAACCATCTGTTAGAATCTTCCAGCAGTGTGCTAAGGAAGGAAATGGTAGGGAATCTTTCAAGAAACTCACTTAAAGCTAACTAGGTATTTATGGAACACTGTAAAACATCTCAAATGAGAAGTCAAGCCCTTATTAGCACCCTATTCCCATGTCACACTGCCAAAGTAGACCTGGCATGTTCCAGCCTAAAATATGTCTAGTGATCTTTCTTGCATAAAATCAGCTTATTTATTAGAGATTTGGTGCAAAATGTTTGGTGGAGACCAGAAACCATATTTCAGGTCCATTCTCCAAACCCAACATGATTCACTCCCATAGAATCATGCATGGCCAACACAGCTTTCTTCTTTGGATGGCCCGTTCTGCAATCATTCATATATATAGATATATAGATATATATATATAGATATATATATATCTCGATATATATGTATATCTATAGATATATCTATATATATGAATGATATATATATATCGATATATATATATAAAAAATTAGTACACTTCCTACTTGACTGTCCCCCAGACAGTGTGAAAGTAAAACAAAAAGAAGCTACGTTAATTTAAAATAGGATTAGTCAATTATTTGGAAAATATCTGAAAAAAAATCAAGATTTACCTGGCATGACATTTTATTCTTTCATCATTTCTTCTAAATGTGCTTCTGTGCACTCCACCACTTTTTAGAGTGAACTAATACAAAATCATGGATTTAAAGGAAATGATATGAACCCAAGTGGGACATTCTATGTCAAACACGAAGTTCACTAACAAACACAGACTCACTCTGGGTGCATTTGTTTGTTCATCATCATTTCGTGCATGACCCTTGAGGGAGAAAAAAAGATAGAAGGCTGGATACTGCCTTCCTGGCTCCCCATCTAGCTGTCTAAAGACAAACTGACTGTTACCCCAATCTCTCTTCACCCATTCCCACTAAACCCCAGTCCACTCAGAGTCCACTCAAAACCCTTCATCAACCTATGGCACCACATAAATGGGGATCACCTCTCATATTTCTTCCATATTTTTTTAAAATGAGGTATAACTTAAGACATGTAAAATTTCCAAATCTTTACTGTCCAGCTCAATGGTTTTACACAAATGTACTCACACAGGAAATTGTTCCCAGATTCAGATCCAGAACACTGCCAGCACCTCATAAGGCTTCCTCATTCCCACTTCCGGTCAGTGCTCCTCACGAAGGCAATGACTATTTTAACCTCTAACATGATAGCTTAGTTTTACCTGCTTTTGAACTTCATATAAATGGAGTCATGCACTATGTACTCTTTTGTGTCTGACTTTGCTCACTGAACATCATGTCTGTGGGATTCGTTCATAATGTTATCAGTATCAGTAGTTCTTTTTTTTTAATACTATAAAGAATTCTACTGTATTAATGTAACACAACCTACTAACCTATTTAACAACTGATGGACATTTGTTTGCTTCTTGTTCAGCTGTACAAATAAAACAGCTACGGATATTCTTATATTTTGGCAGACATCAGCCTTTATAAATGTCTGATTTGATAAGCTGGATTTATTTTATATATTTTCTTTTTGGAAAAAGATGGCATGGGAAGCTGAAAAAAATGAACTCTGGCCAAATGAGTCCAGAAATGAATCCTCTGCAAAACTGTATCTTCTCTGTCTTTGAAACTCCCACTCCTGACTCTTTCTCCCCTCTGCCTCTACTTCTACCAATGGCAACTCTTACTCATCCACTTCTCTTCTGGGGCTTTCTCCATATTCTTTCAGCTTATATCTATCCAGAAAAAAGTATAATCAAGGAACTAATACTTAAGTTTAAATAATAATGACACTACTTTCCTGATGATACATGCCTATTAATAGGAAACAAAGGAAACACAGTTTACAATTTTTAGGTCTTAATTACAACCATATTCTTATAAATTTCCAGCCAAGAAATAGGTAATGAAAGATTATCCTTCTTAAATAGTAAAAACACACTAGAGGATGATTTTTCACTTAGAGTTTCAAGGTAGTAAAAGTTGTCTAGCAGCTCTGAAGGAATAAAAACTGGTAAATATTGGGATGCCTGGGTGGCTCAGTCAGTTAAACGTCTGCCTTCAGCTCAAGTTATGATCCTAGGGTCCTGGGATCAAGCCCTGCATTGGACATCCTGCATCAGGAAGCCTGCTTCTCCCTCTGCCTGCTGTTCCTTCTGCTTGTGCAAGCTCTCTCTCTGACAAAAAAAATAGAATCTTAAAAAAACAAAACTGGTAAATATTTGCTTCTTCACATTGTATCTGGAGTAGGCTACTTATTCTAAGCCACCAAAGGAGCAGGCAAAATGGTTTTCAGTGACAAGACTAGGATGAGGACTTTTTTTTTTTTAAGATTTTATTTATTTATTTGACAGAGAGACACAGCGAGAAAGGGAACACAAGCAGGAGGAGTGGGAGAGGGAGAAGCAGGCTTCCTGCTGAGCAGGGACCCTAATGTGGGGCTTGATCCCAGGACCTGGGATCACGATCTGAGCTGAAGGAAGATGCTTAATGACTGAGGCACCCAGGTGCCCCTAGGATGAGGATTTTGAAGGAAAGATTAGAAATAAGGCAAAACAAATACCTGGCACCCTTTTGTCTTTCTTTTCCCAACCCTAACCCTCCGAAACTTTCTGCCCCACTGATCCTGCTCCTTAAAAAGAAGTGAATTAACGAAGACTCATCCTAGGAATGGAACCTATGGTTGAAATATCTGAACTACCCTTGCATCTATCCATCCATCCATTCACCCATCCAACCGTCCACCCACCATGCATCCTCTCACTTCACCTATCTATCCTCTCACCCATTCACTCACCCCCACCCACCAACCCAGTCACCCACCAACCCATCCATTTAGCCACCCACCCATGTACACACTCATCCATCCTTCCACCCATCCACCCACTCACCCCACCCATCCATCTGCCTATCCATCCATCCACTTACCCTCATCCACCCATCCATCCACCCATCCATCCATCCATCCATCCACCAATCCAATGCTTGGATCCTAGACCAGTATTCTACACCGTATCCTACACCAGTATTCTACATTCAGTCTATGTTTAATTCTTCCCAGTGATATGGGACTCATACAAGCCAAGCAGCCACTTCATTCTGATAAAGTTACAAGGTGAACAAACAACTTTCATGAGTTAGTGTTCTTTTATTCTTCTCATTATTTTATTCTCCATTGCTATTAACAGTTGTTTTAACCATTGGGCAATAGGGCCTTAAAAACAAAAACCAATTTTGCACACAAAGATCTTTTAAGACTGGACTCTAAAACCTAGACAAATGAAGGCAATTTTGAGAGCTGAAATTTTTCTGTGAGATTTGAAGCAGGAGAATAATTTTTCTACAAGTGACAAGGTCCTAATTCTTATTTGGTCAAATTTTGCAGCCTGGGGCCCACAGATGTATTATTTGGTCAGCACCGTATTTCCAAAATAATCAATCAGCTGCTAAGTTTTAATACTAGACTATTTCACATAAACCTTGAGTCTAGCTTATTGTGACAGAAAGATGGTGCTTAATGATTTTCATGATCTTGTTTCTTAACATTAAAAGAGTATCTTCAGTGGCAGATGATGTGGTGAATTACTGGTTTTCTGGAAATACTGGTTCTTTCAGTTTAGCTTTAGTATATTCTTTATTTCTGCTAAATAAATTAAATTTAATATTTTCAAATAAAAAGCATGTATGACACAATTTTATAATTTTCGTTCGATCATCCATCCATCCATTTTTCCATCTGCAGTGATATCTAGACTGTGCTGTCGAAATGATAATTGTGGTTATTTCTGGATAATGGGATTTTAACTTTTTTTTCTGTATTTTTCTGAGTTGCTGTCATTTTTAGTATTCAACACATATCAGGTTTACATAACATTAGTCCTTGTCACTTAAAAAAACTCCCCTAAAATTCAAATATATCTTTTTTCTTTTATTCTTGAACTGAACTTTTAATGAATGAGGTTCAGAAAAATCTAAATTAATAATGAATGCCATTTTTCAGATTATAGGAAAAAATAAAAAAAAAACAGAATTTCTCTCTTAAGTTGCTTCCTCCTTTAATACCAATCCATAAGTATTTAACTCATTTTAAGAAGTAAGGAAGACATATGTTTTATTCCTTTTGTTGTTCAATATCATCTAGACATATGGGCCAAATTGTCAAAAATTTTCACTACCAACTTCTTATCAAGCAAGACATATTGAATTAAATTCTATGGCACCAAACAGTAAAATAATATTCTTAAAGAGACTTAAAGATCACAGGTAGACTTCCATTTCCGGAAATAGGTTAAGGCAAGATATATTGAAAAACTCCCTGTAGCAGACCTCCTAGACATGACAGATAAATTTAATAAGCTCCCCCTTTAAGTACATAGCTAAGTGGCAAGATGGCAAGAAAGTCTCCAAGAGCCAGCAGCAAGCAGTAGTTGAAAACAGAGTATTTACACAACACTGACCTAAACTTTCCTTATGCGCATTTGTTGTTCTTGATTATCAAGAGATGTGACTTTTATGAAACACAAAAGGGCAGAAGATGGAGCCTTGAGCCTGTATAAGATTGGGTGGAATATACACTGAGATCTTTGCAGGAAACCTGAAACCCTCAGAGGCCTAGGCCTCCAGTGAAAAGGTAGACGACTAGGAACCTTATTAGGTTCAGCTTGGATCCTACTGTGGGAGAGAAAAGTTTCTGCTGGGAACTGAAATGTAACAAAAATTAAATATATCCAAATTTGTACGATGCAGCCAAAGCAGTATTTAGAGGGAAATTTACAACTGTAAATACTTCCATTAGAAAAGAAGAAATCTGAAAACTAACAAACAAGGTATCTATCTCTGTTATCTGTAAGATAGAGACTGGTGTAAGGATTAAGTTATAATGCTTTATTTGGAAGGTCTACTTCCAGGGCAGAAGAAATGAGAAGAAGCAAGCGAGGAAGGAAAGGTAGAAACACAATGAAAGGTGATGTGTCAGAACACTGGTCACTGATTTATTATAAGCTATGATACAACTCAACTGATTGCTTGACAGGTGTTAATCAATTTGGCCACCTTTTTGTACCTCCAGACAGGCTATCTAGAGAAACTGAACCTGAAAATAAAATCTTGAAAAACTGTCCCATTTTGTGTAGGCCTAGGAGAAGCTATAACAGTCCTTGCAAGAAAGGCATAAAATTCCACCTGGCTCCTTCTACTCCATAACTCTAGTGGAACAAAAGCCTAAGCTGATATAGGAAACTTTGTCTCTTTTAAAGCACTGGAGAAAACCAGGCAGGATAACCACAATAAAACACAACAAAACTGCTCATAACCAAAGACAAAGAGAAAATTTTAAATACAGCCAGAGAGGGAAAAACACACATTCCCAACAGAGGAATAAAAATAAGAATAATGGCAGAGTTCTTATGAGAGACGATGCAAACCAAAAACCAAAGATGTAACATCTCGGAAATGTTGACAAGAAAAACGTCCCTCCAGAATTTGATACTCAGAGAAAATATCTTTCAAAAATAAAGGAGAAATGAAGATTTTCTCAAATGAAAATTAAAAGACTTTATTGCCAACACTCCTGAATATAAAGACTGTGAAAGGAAATTATTCAGGTAGAAATCTGAATCTACACACCCCTCAAATGCACAAATTAAGACCACGGCAAACAGAATAATTGAGAGTAAATATAAAATCATTTCTCCTTATTTTAATTGTCCTACATCTAACTGACTAAAGCAAATACAGTAGCAATGTATTGTGTGTTTATAACATTTACAAAAGTAAAATATATGACATTAGCATATGCAATGGGAGGAAGGAATTGGGAGTACATTATTGTAAGGTCCTTACATTACAGATAATCAGTATGATACTATTTGAGGGCAGAATATAATTAGTTAAAGATGTATACTGTAAATGTTAGAATATTCATTAAAAATTTTAAAAGAAGCACAAATATGGGGCACCTGGGTTAAAAGTAGCACAAATAATAAGTCAATAGTAGAGATAAATTGAAATAATAAGTAACACTCAATAAATCTAAAAGAAGGCACAGAAATAGAAAGAAAAATGCCCAAAGAGGAACAAGTAGAAAACAGCTAGCGAGGTAGTAAGTTGTAATTGAAATAATTACACAACTGTAAAGACTAAACAAGACAAATTAAAATTATATTATCGAACTGGTTATAAAGCAAGACTTAGCTGTATGTGTATATATGCATATATATATGCCATAGGTTTATAAGAAACCAATTTTAAATATAAAGACATATGTATGTTAAAAGTAAAATGATGGAAAAAGATATACTAGGAAAATATCAATCAAAACAATGCTAGAGGAGTTACACTGATGTCAAAAAAAGTAGTTTTCAACCAGGGATAAAGTGGGATACTACATAACAATCCTAAGGTTGTATGTACTTAATCACAGAGCTTCAAAGTACATAAGAAAAAGCTGACAAAAAAAATAAAAGAAATAGACACATCTATAATTATAGTTGGAGACTTCAACACTCCTCTTAAGTAAAGAGAAAAGGTAGGGACATAAAAGGCCTGGAAAAGACTTCAAACAGCTTGACCTAACTTCCAGAACTCTCCACTCAACAGGAGCAAAGTACATTTTTTTTTTAATATGTATTTTTTTAATCAAACATGAAACATTTCCAAGGATAGACTATATTCTGGCCATTAAATAAACCTTAATAATTTTAGAAGAACTGAAGTTATTCTACATATGTTTTCAGATCATAACAGAATTAAAATAAAAATCAATGACAGAAAAGATAAATGAAAAATCTACAAACACTAAGTAAACAATTCACTTTTAAAAAACTCATGAATCAAAGAGGAAATTGTAGAGACTCTAGAGGCTCTTATTTGAATGCAAATGAAAACATAACATCACAAAATATGGTTTGAAGCTACCTAGAGCAGTACTTAGAACTAGAGACCATACAGGTATTAAATTATCAGTGAAAAAGTTCTACGAACAATTCTATGATCATAAACTCAACAGGTTAGATGACATGAACAAATTCCTTGAAAGACACAGCTGCTCAACATATTAAAGAAGAAGTAAATAGCCTAGTTAGTATTATATCTGAGAAAGAAATTCAATTTGCAGTTGAAAAATCTTATGACAAAGAAAAATCCATGCTCAAGTGGCTTCACTGGAATATCCTACCAAACCTTTAAGTAATAAATGGTATTATTTATACACTAACACTTACAAAATACAGAAGATTAAAAAAAAAAAAACCACTTCCCAACTCATTTTTGAAGGTCAGCATTACCCCGACACCAGATAAGACATTGTAAGACAGGATTAACTATAGACAAATATACCTCATGAACAAAGATGAAAGAAAATATTCAACGAAATATTATAAAATTAAACCTTGCAATATATATATATAAAAAAGATAGCATGACCCAGTGGGGTTTATTGTACAAAAGCAAGACTGCCTTAATATCTGAAAATAAATCCACGTAATTTACCATAGCAAAGACTAAAGAAGAAAAACATACAATCATGTCAATAACACAAGAAACCTTTTGAAAATATTTAATATCTATTTATAATAAAATCTCACAGGATGTTAGGAACAGATGAGAGCATCCTTAATTTGATAAAAGGTAGCTGCAAAAAACCTGCAATCAACATCATAATTAATGGTGAAAGATCAAATAATTCTGTCTACTATCAGGAACAAGGCAAAGATGCCTTCTCTCACTATGCACATTCATCATTATACGAGGCCCTAACCACTGAAGTAAGAGAGAAAAAGAAATAGAAGTCACATAGATAAGAAAAAAAAATAAAAGAATTAAAACTGTCTCTATTCATAGAAAATTTCAAATGATCTACAAAAAACTACTAGACTAGGTGTGTTTAACAAAACCATGGGACAGAAGGGCAAAATATAAAAATTAATTGTACTTCTATGTATTAGTATGAATGTTGGAAATTGAAATTTTTTAAATGTACCATTTACAATACTACCAAAACCATGAAATACTTAGGTAAATATCTTATAAAACATATAAGATATATAGCTGAAAATGTCAAAACATAACAAAAACCCCTAAACTTTCATTTATAAAATAAATAATTTCTGGGGATATAATGTACAGCATAGTGTCTACAGTTAATACTACTGTGTTGTATATTTGGAAGTTGCTAAGAGAGTAGATCATCAAAGTTCTTATTTCAAGGAAAAAAATTATAACTGTATTTTGATGGATGGTAACTAGACTTATTGTGGTAATCATTTCACAATATAGCAAATATCAAATTATTATGTGGTACGAAACTAACATAATGTTATATGTCAACTACATCTCAGTTGGAAAAAAAGAGAAAAAAGAAAAGGGAAATACTTTAGCAGATAAAAGATAAATGACCCAAATAAATGGAAAATATACCATGTTCATGGATTAGAAGACTCGATATTGTTAAGATAGGAATTTTCCCTGAACTGATCTATAAATTCTACACAATTTCAGTGAAAATACCAGAAATATATTTTTTAGATATTGATTTTAAAATTCATGTTGGGAAGACAAAAAATTAGGATAGCCAAAATAATTTGGAAAGAAAAAGGAATAAAGTTAGAAAACTTACATTATTTGATTTCCATATCTACTATAAAGCTACAGTAATTAAGACAGTGTGATATTGGGGTGACTGGGTGGCTCAGTTGGTCAAGCATCTGACTTTGCATGATCCCAGGGTCCTGGAATCCAGCCCTGCAACAGGGCTGAGCAGGAAGCCCGCTTCTCCCTCTCCCTCTGCCATTCCCCATGCTTGTGCTCTCTGGCTCTGTCAAATAAATAAATAAAATCTTAAAAAGAAAAAAAAAAGGGTGATGTTGAACAAAAATACATGTATGTCAATGCACCGGAATAGAGGATATGCAAATACTTCCGTTTATATTTGGCCAATAGATTTTTTTACAAATGTTTCAAAAGCAGTTCAATAAAGAAAGTATAATCATTTCAACAAATGGTATTGAAAAAATGGAATATTTATCTGCAACAACATGAACCTCAATCCCTGCCTCTTACCCTTCATAAAAAATTAACTCAAATGTAGAATCTAAAGCTACAGAACATCTATAAAACATTTAGTAGAAAGTCTTTGTAACTTGGAGTCAGTCAAAGATTATGGGGCTAGGAAAAGATCTCTTAGATATGACTCCAAAAGCATGATCCATAAAACAAAAAAATGAAAATTGGGTTTCACCGAAATGAAGAGTATGTTATTTGAAAAGACACCGCTAACAGAGTGAAAGGCAAGCCACACACTGGGAGAAAATACTTGTAAACCTCATATGTGGTAAGTGACATATACCCACAATATTTTAAAGGCTTTAAAGCTCATTAAAATATGAATGGAAGACTTGAACAGACACTTCACCAAAAGAGATATACTAATGACAAATAAGTAAATGAAAAGATGCTCAACATCATTAGTCTCTAGGGAAATGCAAATTGAAACAATGAGATACCACTGCACACTGATTAGAATGGCCTTAATTTAAACCAAACAAACAAAAACCCCCTGACATTTGTCAAAACTTACAGAACTGTGCACAAAAAGGGTGATTTTTATCTATGTAAGTAAACTAAATGTTTAATTTAAAAGAAGGAAAAAAATAATAAATAAAGAAAATCCCCTTATATCTCACTATCCAAAGATACTATTAACATGTTTTTGTCTTGAACATTTCCTGGAATCATAAAGAAAATAAACAAAAAACTACACTTGCCACTTTCTATACACAAATAACAGGTTCAGAAAATTACTTACAGATGAGTTTTACCAAACATTCAAGGAATTGGTAGTTTAAATATCTTAAAGTAGGGGGGGACAAATTTCTCCAGCTCATTTTATATGACTAGCATTTCCTTGGTACAAGGCCAGACAAGAAGACTACGAGAAAAGGAAATTATGAACCAAATGTACTTGCAAATATGAGGCAAAATTCCTAATCAAAGTACCAAAAACTGAATCCAGACCTACATTTAAAAAATATATATCATCCAAAGTGGCTGCACCAGTTTGCATTCCCACCAACAGTGTAAGAGGGTTCCCCTTTCTCCACATCCTCTCCAACACACGTTGTTTCCTGTCTTGCTAATTTTGGCCATTCTAACTGGTGTAAGGTGGTATCTCAATGTGGTTTTGATTTGAATCTCCCTGATGGCTAGTGATGATGAACATTTTTTCATGTGTCTGGTAGCCATTTGTATGTCTTCCTTGGAGAAGTGTCTGTTTATATCTTCTGCCCATTTTTTAATATGATTATCTGTTTTGTGTGTGTTGAGTTTGAGGAGTTCTTTATAGATCCTGGATATCAACCTTTTGTCTGTACTATCATTTGCAAATATCTTCTCCCATTCCGTGGGTTGCCTCTTTGTTTTGATGACTGTTTCTTTTGCTATGCTGAGTGAAATAAGTCAAACAGAGAAAGTCAAGTATCATATGGTTTCACTTATTGGTGGAGCATAACAAATAATATAGAGGACAAGGGTAGATGGAGAGGAGAAGGGAGTTGAGGGAAATTGGAAGGGGAGGTGAACCATGAGAGACTATGGACTCTGAAAAACAACCTGAGGGTTTTGAAGGGGCGGGGTGGGAGGGTGGGGGAACCAGGTGGTGGGTATTAGGGAGGGCACAGATTGCATGGAGCACTGGGTGTGGTGAAAAAACAATGAATACTGTTACGCTGAAAATAAATAAAAAATTAAAAAAATATATATATATCATTATTATAATTATACATCTAATAATATAGAATATCATTTAAAAATACATATCATTATATTACTAGTAAGGGTCATCCTAATTAAGCCAGCAATGATTCAATATTAGAGAATTGTTCTATTGGAAAATATTGGAACGATCTATGAATGCAATTCACCACATTAGCAGATTAAAGGGAAAAACAACATATGCCTATCTCAAAAGATTCAGGAAAAGCACTAATAAAATTCAATATCCGTAAAGGACAAAACCTCTTAACAAACAGGGAAAAGATACATTCTTACTTTTTAGGTAGGGTACCCACCAAAAACTTATGGCCACGCTGGGCTCAATGGTGAAATGTCAGAAGCATCCTCTTTAAAGTCACAGGTAAGAAAGTGATGGCTCCTGGACACTTGTTTTCAACCCTGGAGGTCCTGGCCAGTGCAGTAGAAGAGAAAGCAACAAATTGAGAAGGAAGAAACACGTGACCCAGATGCACCAATGATGTGAATGTTACATAGAAAGTCCAAGAGAATCCACCGACAAATCATTAGAATTAATACAAACTCAACAGGTTTTCTGCGTATCAGACTAATATACAAAAATAAATTTTATCCCCATCCTTAGCAACAAACTAGTAAAAGATTTATTTATTTAAAATTTTTTTTATTATGTTATGTTAGTCACCATACAGTACATCATTAGTTTTTGATGCAGTGTTCCGTGATTCATTGTTTGCTTATAACACCCAGTGCTCATTGCACTACATGCCCTCCTTAATACCCACCACTGGGTGAAAGCATGTATTTAAATAAATGCACTGCACAATAGCACTGGAAGTATAAGGCATCTAAGACAACCAATAGAAGAGTAAATCTTTCTCGAGAAATTATAGAACTTTAAAAGACATTGAAAAACCTAAATAAATTGAGAGGTATTGTACTAATCAGGGCTTTCCAGAGAAACAGAAGTAAGAGGATATATGAAAAGATACAGAGAAAGAGGTTTACTATAAAGGACTGGCTCAAACGATTACAGAAGCGAAGTCCCACGATCTGCCATCTCTGAGCTGCGGGACCAGGAAAGCAGGTGGTATAGCTCCTGTTCAAACCCAAAGGCCTTAGAACCAGGGAGCCAAGGGTGATAGCCCCAGTCGGAGTCCTAAGGCCTGAGAACTAGAGAGACACTGATACTTGAAAGCAGGAGAAGATATACAAAGCAGCTCACGAGGAGGGAGTGAATTCCCCGTTCTTCTGCCATTTTCTTCCATTTGGGCTAATAGCGGATTGGATGATGCCCATCCGCATTGGTGAGGTCATTATTCTTTCCTCAGTTTATGGACTCAAATGCTATTCTTTTCCAGAGACATACAGACACAGCCAGAAATAATGTTTTCTCAGCTCTCTGGGAATCACATAAAATTAACCATCACAGAGATAACATGTTCATTCATGGGTATACTCATTATTGCAAAGATACCATTTTTCTCCAAATTAACCCATTAGGGAAATCAACAGAAGAAGGTGGGGGAACTCAATTTCCTAAATATCAAGATATCATAAAACTTTTAGAAAATAAGCTGTAGGGGCGCCTGGGTGGCTCAGTGGGTTAAAGCCTCTGCCTTCGGCTCAGGTCATGATCTCAGGGTCCTGGGATCGAGCCCGCATCGGGCGCTTTGCTCAGCAGGGAGCCTGCTTCCCCCCCTTCTCTCTCTGCCTGCCTCTCTGTCTACTTGTGATCTCTGTCTGTTAAATAAATGAAATAAAATAAAATAAAAAAAGAAAATAAGCTGTATTACTTCAGGAGCCCATTTGGGTCTAAACAAACCAAGGAAAAGAATGGAGAGCCCAGGGGCGCCTGGGTGGCTCAGTGGGTTAAAGCCTCTGCCTTCAGCTCAGGTCATGATCCCAGGGTCCTGGGATCGAGCCCGGCATCGGGTTCTCTGCTCGGCAGGGAGCCTGCTTCCTCCTCTCTCTCTGCCTGCCTCTCTGCCTACTTGTGATCTCTGTCTGTCAAATAAATAAATAAAATCTTTACAAAAAAAAAAAAAGAATGGAGAGCCCAATGATAATTCCATATATGTGGAATCTTAATATATGACAGACATTGCATTGCAGATTATTGAGGGAAAGTCAGATGGTTCAATAAATGGCCATGGTAAAGCTGGTTAACCAACTAGGGAAAAAAGTTACACTGAATTCCAATCTCATGTCATATGTAAAAATCCTTTCCAGGTGAATCATATACTACAATTTCATGCAATAAAATGAGTGCATCTCAAATGTGTTATGCTAAGTAAAAGAAGCCAGATTCAAATGGCAACATACCACAGAATTCCATTTATATGACAATCTTGAAGGGGCAGAACTTACAGAGACAGAAAGTAGATCAGTGGTTGCCAGGGGCTGAGGGTGGGGAGAGAGGCTAACTACAAAGGAGTTGGAAGAAAGTTTTCGGGATGATGGAACTTTTAAATACCTTGATCATGCTGGTGGTTATGCAACTGTACGTTAAATTCACGTAAGTGTTAAGCAAAAAAGAATGAATTTTGCTGTATATAAATTACACCTCACAGGGAACATTCTATTAAGAACATACTAATTAGCCATTTTATGAATCTCTTATTATGTGGCAGGCACTGGGGTTAGTGTTTCTACATGCATCCTGTCCTTTAATTCTTCACAATCACCTTATGAAATAGATACTATAATTATTTAAGTGAAAAAGATCTGAAGAGACAGAGCCATTCATCAGTTTCTTTTATTCTGGTAAAGTTGCTTAATTCTTTTAAAAAATTCTTTAAATCTCCTCTCAAGGAGCAATTTCTCGATTAAACATTCTTAATCTCCTTTGACCTACAATTCCATTTCCACTCAGTTGGACAGGGTAAACATTAATTTTTCTATTAGACTTTTTGCTATCTTTCCTAAAGCATATACCAAGCAATCTCCTGCTTTACTACCAACCACCCTACCAAGCCATGCCTTCGTGGGAATATGCACACCCCTATACATGAATGCTGCTACAAAAAATAATTGGCTTTGTCACACTGAGATTCTGAAAAGACGCAGCTTCTATACAGATGGGGTGAATAAAAATCATCACATTCTTTAAAACTTAAGACTTGAGATAATTTCAGATTCACATACGGTTTTAAGAAATAATAGAGGGGATCTCTTATTACTTGGTTTCCTCCAGTGGTATCATCTTGCAAATACAGTATGATATTATGTCCAGGATACTGACACTGACAGAGTCAAGACAGAGAACATTTCCATCACTGCAGAGATGGTACCCCTACTTCCCTCCCAACTCTACCTCCTCCTTAATCTCTGGCCACCATAAATCCATTCTCCATTTGTATAATTTTGTCATTCCTATAATTTTGTCATTTCAAGAATGTTACACAAATGAAGTGATAAGGTCTGTAATCATTTTGGGATTGGTTTTTTCTTTTTCACTCAGCAAAACTATCTATAAGTTCATTCAGAGAATGTCACATGTGTCAATAGTTCCTTTGACTGCTGAGTAGGAGTGTTATCACAGTGTGTTTAACCATTCCCTTGCTGAAGAACATCTGGGTTGTTTCTGGTTGGGGCTGTTACAAATAAAGCTGTTATAAGTATTCCTGTACAGCTTTCTGTGTGAGCATAAATATCACTCCTCTGGGAAAAATGCCCAGGAATGCAATTACTGGGTTGTATGGTAGTTACATGTTTAGACTTTTAAGAAGTTGTTAAACTTTTCCATAGTGTATCATTTTACAACTGCCACCAAAAATTTGAGTGGTTTGGTTTCTCTGCATCATTGCCAGCATCTGATATTGTCACTATTTTTTTTACTTTAGCCATCTTGATGATTGTGTAATGATACCTAATTGTGGTTTAACTTTGCATCTCCCTAAAGGATAATAATGCTGAACATCTTTTCATGTATTTGTCTGCCATCTGTATACCCTCTTCAGTGAAACGTCTGTTCATGTCTTTTGCCCATGTTCTACTTGGATTGCTTGGGTGTTTTTTAATGAGTTCTTTATATATTCTAGATACCGTCTTTCATTGGGTATATGGCTTGCAAGTAACTCCTCCCAGTCTGTAACTTATATTTTCATTCTCTTAACAGGGTCTTTTACAGAGTAAAAGTTTTTTTTTTAATTATTATAAAATCCAGTGCATTAATTTTTCCATTGAATAGTGCTCTTGGTGTCACGTCTTATCTAAACCTAGATGCTAGATTTTTCTTTCGTTTTTTTTCTAAAAGTTTTAGTTTCATGTTTTACATTGAAGTCCATGATCCATTTTGAGTTAATTTTTGTATAAGCTATCAGGTTTAGGTCAAGATTTAACTTTTACCCTTGGATATTCAATTGTTCTTGCATCATTTATGGAGCAGGCTATCTTGCTCTATTGCTTTGGCATCTTTGTCAAAAATTAGTTGGATATATTTATGTCGGTCTATTTTGGGAGTCTCCACTTTGTGAGTCTGCTCCTGTGTAGACTGCCAATCTACACAGTCTTGATTATTAATGCTAAAAAATAAGTTTTGAGAGCAAATAAAGTGATTCTTCTTCCTTTAAACTTCTTTCTAAATGTTTTTGGCTATTCTAGTTCTTTAACTTTCTAGAAGAGTCTTGTGCTGTATATAACTACCAAAAGGTCCTGCTAGGATTTTGGGAGCAACTACATGATAAGTGGATATGAATCTGGGGAGAACTGATAACCTTACTACGTTGAGTCCATGACACAATATTTCTCTCCATTTTTTCAGATCTGCTTTGATTTCTTTCATCAGCATGTTGTTGTAAAAACTGTACATACATTGTTAGATTTAAACGTATTTCATTTTTATGAGCAATTGTAGGTGGTATTGCAGTTTTAGTTTTGGTGTCAATGTGCTCATTACTAGCATATAAATAAACAACTGCTTTTTATCTTGTATCTTGAGACTTTGCTAAATTCAGATTTTACTTCTGGAATTTTTTTTTTAGATTCCTTGTAATTCTCAACAGAGATACTTTATGTACAAATAATGATACTATATCATCTATAATTCATGATGATTTTATTTCTTCACATCTAATCTGTATATCTTTTCTTGCCTCATTGTATGGGCTAGACCTTCCAGCAATGTGTTGAATGAGAGTAGTGAGGGTGGGTATACTTGTCTTGTTCCTGACTGTAGAGGGGAAACATCTACTCTTTCACCATTGTGTTTAATGTTACCTGTAGGTCTATTTTAGGTAATGTGTATCAAGTTGAGCGAGTTTCCCTTCTATTCCTAATTTTCTGAGAGTTTTTTTTTTAAATCATAACTGTATGTTGGCTTTTGTCAAATGTTTTTCTGCATCAATTGATATAATCCTGTGAATTTTTCTTCTGTAGTGTTTTAATATGATGAATTACATGGACTGACTTTCAAATACTAACCTAACCTTGCATCCTTGGAATAAATCCCACTTCATAATGATATGAAATCTTTCTATATTGCTGAACTCTATTTGCTATTATTTTGTTAAGACATTTTGGAAGGATAAAGATATTAGACTGTAGTTCTTTTTCTCCTCCCTTCCTTCCTTTCTTTCATTTTGGTACTAGCTCCAAAATCAGTGAGGGAGTATTCCATCCTCTTCCATTTGCTAGAAAATATTGTGTAGGATGTGTGTCAATTTTTCTTTTGATAGAATTCTTCACTGGAACCGTCTAGGTCTGGAGATTTCTTTTCTGGCAGCTTTAAAGTTATGGATTCAGTTCCCTTGATAGTTGTAGGGCTATTTAAATGATCTATTTTATACCGGGTGAGTTGTAGTAGTTTGTACTTTTCATGAAATTAGTCTATTTCATCTAAGTTTTCAAACTGATGTGTATAGAGTTGTTCATAGTATCCCTCTCTCCTTTTGACACCCGCAGGATCTACAGCAATATCCTGCTTCATTTCTGATATTGGTAACTTTTGTCTTCTCACTTTTTATCTGGGTCAATTTTGCTAGATGTTTGCTAATTTTACACCTTTTCCAAGAACCAACTCTGTGTTACTGATTTTTTTTTTTGGGGGGGGGTTCTGTTTTCAGTTTCACGAATGGCTATTACTTTTTTCCTTCCTCTTCTTGCTTTGGGTTTATTTAGTGTTTTTTTTTTTCTAGTTTCTTAAAGTAGGAATTTATATTATTTGAGACTTTTCCTTTTTAATAATGTATTTATAATGTAAGTATGTCCACCTTAGCACTACATTCGTTGCACCCCATACCTTTTGATATTTTATTTTCATTTTCCCATCCAAGTACTGACCAGGCCCGACCCTGCTTAGCTTCCAAGATCAGACGAGGTCGGGCGCGTTCAGGGTGGTATGGCCATAGACTTATTTTCATTTTCATTCATTTCAATGTATTTTTTAAAAGTTCTGTTGAGATTTCCTCTATGGCCTATGATTATTTAAAAATTTGTTGTCTAGCTTCTAAGGGTCTGGAGTTTTCCCTGTTATTTTTCTTGTTTGATTCCAATCAAGTATGATTTTATGTATGATTTCGATTTTACATTTGTTAAAGTGTGCCTTGTGATCTAGAATATGGTCTATCATAGTATGTGTTCTGCAAGTACTTGAAAAGTGTGTATAATTCTGCTGTTGTTGGGTGGGCATATTCTATAAATGTCAATTTGACCTTCTTGATTGGTAATGTGTTAAGTTCTACCTGCTTGCTTATTTTCTGTCTGGTTGTTCTGTCAACTACCAAGAGAAGGGTGTTGGGGCGCCTGGGTGGCTCAGTAGGTTAAGTGTCTGCTTTTGGCTCAGGTCATGATCCTAGCGTCCTGGGATCAAGCCCCACATTGGGCTCCCTGCTTCTCCTTCTCACTCTGCTGCTCTCCCTGTTTGTGCTCTCTCTTTCTCAAACAAATAAGCAAAATCTTAAAAAAAGAAAAGAGAAGAAAAGAAATCTCCAAGCACAGCTGTGGATTTGTCTGTTTCTCATTTCAGTCAGATCAGCTTTTACTTCACATTTTGCAGCTATGTTGTTTGGGGCATATACATTTTGGACTGCTAGGTCTTCTTGTTGGATTGACCTTGCAGTTACAGTGATTTGCATACTCTGAAGACTACTTTATCTGATGTTACGATAGCCATTCTTGCTTTTCTTTTGAGTACTGTTTGCCTGATCTGTTTTTTGTTTTGTTGTTGTTTTTTTTACTTTCAACTCTCATATATCACTACATTTGAAGTAAATTTCTTGTAGACAGCATTTTTTTTTTTTCATTCAATTCACTCTGCTAAGTGTGATATATGTGGCAAAAAAGAAAACCCAGGAAATTTTTCTCTGTGGTGTTCCTTGGGTCTGAAGGACTCTACCTGGTCTGCCTTCTGTCTGTCTTTCAGAATCTTCTTATGTTTATTTCATGTATAATGTTGGGGGGTTCTAGTTGTAGTTAAGTGGGAGGAATACGTAAAGGTGTATCTACTCCATCTTCCTAGAAGTAGAAGTCACTAGTCACATTTTGTAAGTCTTTTGTGGTGGTTGTTGCTGTTTCTCCCTTAGGAGTACAGTATACTATGGTGGTTTATGGAGGAAGTTTTGGAGTTAGACCAGTCAATATCCACCACTCTCCTGCCATACCAGATCATGGCAGGGGAACAAATTTGTCCAAGACTTACATTCTTTACCAGCAAAGCCACACTTATCTCCTAACTTGCTTTGAGCGCTAAAAAGGATTATGTGTACAAGTGCTTAGCATATGGTTATTGAGAACTTGAAATATGGCCAGTAGGACTGAAGAAGTAAAGCTTTTAATTACTCAATTATAAGTCATTTAAATTTAAATAGTCCCATGTGGCTAGTGGCCACTATCTTAGATAATGCAGAGTTACACTGTTATCAATAAGGAACAGCAATAAGCCTCATGGTATTAATGCAGAGTAAAGAAAAATATGGAAAACTGCTTTGAAGACACTAATACACAAACCTAAAGTAATATTTTTATTCAATATAATAACTAAAGTATGTTTTGGGTAGGTACCAGAAAGTTATTTTTCCCCTTCCAAATGAGAACTGACCATTTTTGTTATAGACCTAAAGAGAAATAATAATAATAATACCAATAATAATAATAAATACCATCCAGAAATGAATGAAATGGAGAAGGATAGCAATAGGAAGTGAAACGTATGATTAGCCTTCCTCCAACACGTGCTCCTCCCTGTGACATACTCATTCAGCTGCACACTACAGCGTCTGCCTTCCATATTCTGTCACCTGCTGAGCCCCATCCTACATGATGGCTATGTCCTGGGAGCTAAGCATG
Organism: Martes martes; assembly: GCF_963455335.1. Taxonomy (NCBI): domain Eukaryota; kingdom Metazoa; phylum Chordata; class Mammalia; order Carnivora; family Mustelidae; genus Martes; species Martes martes. The sequence continues at coordinate 60,282,952 of NC_137889.1, read as the reverse complement.
GGTAGCAACTTCCATCTGCTTCCTCACAGAGAGCATTGCCTCATATGGAGCCCAGTCACCAATAAGAAAGTGCTCTCTTATGAAAAACCGGTCCCCGGTTCTCAAAAAGATTCCCTGCCGATAAAAAGTCATCTAAGGGAAGTAGATGAGGTTTGTTGACAAATTATTTACTGCCCGTCCCCCAACCCTCCCTAGCTACCCCAGTACCACCCGCCAATCCCTGCAGCTGTGGATGCCATTGTGGAAATGAGGACAAGTGAACTGGCTCCAAGAGCACCAAGATGGGTATTAGGTGCTTGAGTTATTTACTTACGCTCGCCACCAATGATGTATGTGGTACCAGAAAACTCCCCTCCATTTCATCCTGTGTGAAATGGATGCTCAGAACTTGATGGCCGAAGACACCCACCAGGATCATAATTCCATTATTTATACCAGACATTTGTATGTTTCTGTGACTTCAAGGGAACAACCACCCTCTGATGTATATTACTGTACAGTCACAGATCTGAAGAACCAGAGGTGCGATAAGGCCATGATTCAGTCAAAGCCTCACAATAAGATGGTGGCAGAAATGGAAATGAAATCATCAGACTCCAAGACCTTGGGTCCTTGCCCCATACCATGTTGCTCTGATCTCATTTAGAAGGAAGCGTTGCTCAGGGCTGGAAAAGTAAGACTAGCACTGCTTCTCTCTTCTTCCCCTCCCTCTCCTTGCTCAACATTCACACCTATTAACACCAGCCCTAGTTTGGATGTATAGAAAAGAGAAGAAAAGCAGAACAAGAGAGATAGGGAGAACAAGAAAAAAAGGAGTGAGAGACATGTAGACAGTTTCCATCTGTCCAGAAAGAAAGGCACTTGGGAGTTTCTAGAAGAGCTAGCACCTTCACAGAATCATGAACAGTTAAAGAAAGTGAAGATGAAGAGGTGATGTGGCTTTGTTCCCTTTAACGAGGTCTATTTAGAAAGCAGATACAGGGACGGCAGAGCCTGTGAGTTAAGGCCCACTGGAGTTCCAATCTCCGTTCTGCTGCTTTCCATCTGGGGAAACTTGGTCAGGGAAGCCTCTCTGAACTTTATTTTTCTCGTCTCTGCAAAGGGGGTTGCGATAACCACAGGGTTACTGTGAGGATTAAGTCAGAAAATGTATGTAGCACAGCTGTCAAAGATAAGAAAGCAATAGAACAGAAAATGTATTAGTTTGTACTAGAACCAGATACTCTGTTTCAATCAAGTGATCTTCCCGTTATAACATATTGCCCTACCTCTTCCCTCCCTCCTACCCAGTGCCAGCTCATTCTCCTAAGCCCTCTAATTAGCTAAATAAAGAGTGCAGACAGGGCCTATGTAAAAAAATGCTCTCTGAGCCAAGTGAAATCCCCAGGGAAGGAAAGAAACCCACATGGCCAATTACCATAGCATCATTTCATTTCCTCGGAGTGACTAATAACCAGAGATAGTCACTTAAACCCTAATTGCAGAAGAACAGGTAGAAATCATGTTAAATGAGCCCATCTTTATTTCTGGGGGAAAAGGCAGCAAGGCTCTCTGATCCATGAGTGTGCTCGCTTCTTAATCTTCCACAGAAAGAGAGGATATTGGACATTGCACTTCGACTGCATCCATAGTTGTTTTTAATCGAGTGGGCAGGTTTACTGGGTTGGGACTGAATTGCCAGCATAACAGTGTGCCAACTCCGTTCTGTCAGCATTTGATTTTTCTAAATTCAAGCACTGCATCAGTGATGCCTGCGTGCTGTGGAGAAACCACTGACACGTGTCTCGTCTTAACCTTCTAGACCTTCCAAGGCGTCAGTCCCCATACTGTGCTGAGCAGGGGCGGGAAGAGCGCCTTCTTTAGGAGGGTTTGATGGGATCTCTTCACTAAGGGCTACTATGAATCATCACTGCCCACCCCCAAGCTTGTTTTCTGCTTTCCACCTGTAGCTTCTTTACCTTCCTGCTTTCAACCATTCTTCCAGCTGACACCAAAGTCACAGGTTTATTTCAAAAAAGGTGGAAGGCAAGTAGGAAGATAGATGCCTTTCATTTCCTAATTCTGTCCTACTTCCTTACCTACAAAGTGACCATGAGCTCTTTTCACTATCACAGGGTCTGTCTTCACCCAAAAGGTCATGCTTACACTACCTGCAAGCCTTTGGCCATTCCTGCCAAAATGTCCTGCTCCCTCCTACTTAAATTCTACTTATTTCCTAAATCCCAAGTCACGTGCCACCTCCCCAAAAAGTCTTCCTTAACTACTTCAGCCCTTACACAACTCCTATCACTTCTTCAGAAAAAAACAACAAAGTTTAGTTCATTATAGTATACTAATTATATACAAATTATATTGTGCATGTAATCTAGACTTCTCATTCTGATTTAATGATCCTTCAGGGAGGTGACCAAATCTCTCCTCAATCTCTTACCATCCATAGGAGTCTTGGTTCAAGGCGATGCCCAGAATTCATTGTCAATTTGATACCTGCTTAAGACGGAAAACTTACTTCCAAGGTCGGCACACTGGTGTTTGCGTGAAGGCATGAGACTAGTAAGCCACAGAAACAACTTTCCACGGTATAATGGTTCAAATCAGCATAGGACACATTTCTTGAATGCCTCCAGTTTTCTAGGTACTGAGCTGGCTGCTGGCCATACCAGAAACATGTTCTGTCCAGAACCGTCTTTACTTCTTCTTTATAAAGAGATAACCAACCCAATTACAAGCTGATCTTATTCTCATCGTGGAGACAATAAAAACAGGGTCCATTCGAGCTGAGCGAGTACTTCATGCCTGTCAAGCTCATCTCAAGTTAAATTCCCTTCCGTGACCTTCCTCAGACTGTGTAACTGTGAGACTGTGTTTCCTAAAAATATGAAATGAGGAACGTTAGAAGAATTGAGGGGATGATCTTTTGAATCTACTTCCATTTGGCCACTGAGTGTTTCTGATTGGTAGGCGGGTCTATGTGCCATATTCGGAGACCGAGTCTCCTTCCGCAGGTGGCTCTGCAATGCACCAAGACCTGGGGGTGACCTGGGCCCAGGAGGAATGGCAGGGCCACATTATGGCTTTCATGGCTCTAACGACTTTGGCCTTCAGGGGCTCCTTCTTTCCTACAAAACAGTACACACTGTATTGTATGACTCAGTATAAAATATTATGTATTACTATATTTTCTTTGATCTAAAAGTTGATTTTTAAAATTCTGATTTAAAAAAAAATTAATACATTTCCACGAGCCCTGAAAAGTCTTGTGGGTCCCTAAGTACTGTGCTCAGCTAGTCTGTGCTTCCATCTTCCTGGTCTAAACCTCTGTAGTGCCAGCTGCCCCATGCTCTTGGCACCCAGCTCACATTGCCTTGCTTTGTCCACTTGATTCGAACCCCTCAGCCTCACCTGAGAGACAGCAGGACAGCAGGATCTGGGGCCTTTTGCTAGCTCTCTTGCATGCTGCACAGTGCTTTGCCTAGACACAGCTGTCCTGGATTGGGCAATTTCCTTAGATGACTCAACCTCAGTTTCCTCATCTGCAAAATGGACTGCAAGATCTGAATCCCCCTCACGATCCTGCTGTGCAGATGAAATGAAACGATTCCTGCTTACACAATATTTGGAACATGATAAGCACTAAATAAATGGTAACTTTTTTATCATTATGATTTCTTTAACATCTAACACTTTTTAAAAACATTATTTATCATTATGATTGACTATGACAGTAACTCATATTTATAGAATACTTGGGTGCTCAAAGAACTGCCCCAGGATGACAACATGCCTGCGGATTTTTGTCTCCTCACGGTCGAAGCCTGTTTACGGAAAACCGTGATGTTCAACGGAAAGGTTCTAGAATAAGACAGATGAGGATTTAAATCCCGCTCTGACCCTCACCAGATGAGTGACATATCACACACTCTTGATCTCTCCAAGAGTCTCTTTTCTCATCTTTAAAATCAAATGACAGTGGTACCACCCTCACAAGTATGAAAAAATTATCCTGGGTCTCCCTGTCACCAGACCACCTTCCTTTTTTGTTGAGGAAGAAGATTAGTGTCTAAACAAATACCTCCACTTGTCTGTGGTTATGAAAGCCTTTAAGGGAGGCCAGGAAGTTTGGTAGTTAAGCTCAAGAACACTAGCTCTTTTCTCTATCCCTAGCCCTGTGAGAATCGAACCAGGGAAGTCCTTCATCAGTCATTAACAACTTTACCTAAATGTGCTTTTTGTCTCCAAAAAGAAGGTTCCATCAGCTGAGGCAAGGAGGGAGGATTTAAGAACCCAGGAGAGCTGATTCCACCCCCCCAACCCCACATATGTTTGGGTTTTTTTTCCCCTGCATTGCCAGAGTATGATGAAATCCTCTTGGTTTTAGAATAACTACACTCCCTGTACAGCTCTCCTCTACTAAATGAAGTCTTAGGATACGAATTCCAATTCTTTCAAGTCTTTGTGATTCACTGCCTCAACCCTAAAATGGCAATCCTGCCTACTGCTTGGTGAGATGACCATCCACTAGGGACACATCATGACCACATACAGGATGACCTGGTTGAGAACCCAGGAACTGATTCCAGTACTGCCTTTGCCACATACCAGCTCCAGGAGCTGCATCACTTAGTCTCAGGATTCCTTGGTTTCTTTCCTTATAATGTGAATAATAATACAGTACCCACTTTGTAGGATTGTATCCATAAAGTGGTACATGTCAAGTTTATTCTGTCTGGCACATAATAATTTTGCAAAAGCATCAAATCCCAGTACAGCAGAGGGACGCTACAGAAGTGACTGCTGGCAGCTGGGAAACACCAGGAACGTGGGTGACAGCCTTCTAGCTGTCACCTGAGCCGGGGATGGAACCATCACTCGCACAGACCCACGGAGCCACTGGTGGAAAGTCCGCGTTACTTGCAGGCAAAGCCAGAATCTGGATAAACCCTACTGGATTCAAGACCATATGAAGAGAGGGCAAAATAGAGGGCTGACAAAAACTGACAACAAAACAGGGCAAAATCAAATGGCTTCCAGTAGGATCCATAAAACAGAGCTGCCTGGGAAATGGGGCAACAGGAAGATAATTTGGGTCCCGAAGAGCATTCAAAAAAATGTGAAAATGAAAATACATACAGGCTCCTGAAAGCAAAGAATACCACTGCAAAGATTTCAGTTCATCCTATATTTTTAATAAATCTAAAATCATCCAAATGGAATTTTCCTTGGCACCTAGAATTGTGTTCTGAATTCCACCGGTAAGAAAAACTGGCAAGGAAGAGATGGATGATTCAATAAAAGGAGAAAGAAAATAACAAGAAACGAACAATAGGCAATATGATAAAATGCTTAATCACATATCAGAGAAATGAGGCTAGAAGTCACATAACCCTTGATTCCACTTCTGAACACACAGAGCTTGCACCTGGAGCTCATTATGAACATGGGCAAAGAGGCAGCCACGGGACTCTGAAGAACAGCCTAACAGAAAATGAAAACTTCGAAAAAGATCAGTAGTTCCATAACCCACCATCCCCCTGAGAGACAGCTCCATGTGCACCTGGTAAGTTTCTATAGATCTGAAAATCTTGAGCCAAGGAGCCATCAGATCCGTTAGGGAAACAGTGTCTGCACATTCCTAACTGCCAAGGGTGTGGAGGGAGGGTGGACTAGGGTGTTGCAAACTCTGGGAGACAACAGCAGGTGTGTGTGCAAATGAGCCACTGCTCAACTCAATTCAACAATGTGCATGAGACCAGAAGGACACACCCCAGCCCACAGGAGGCAGAATTTAGGGGGAAAGGCCTAGGAATCCATAAATTGAAAAGCTTTCTAGGTCATTCTTAGGCTCACCAAAGTTTAAGAACCAACACCTTAGCACATCCCACCCAGAGCTGTCCCTGCCACACACCCACAGGCTGCCCTTGGGCAGGGCCCATTGGTCCCCATGGGGGGTTAACAACCAAGACCACTCTAACAGAAGATGCTTCACGACTTCCTCCATCTGTACCCACCCTTGAAGCTTGGCAGCACTCATGCACCCTCGTCCTTCAAAGACAGGGGAGGACATGGAGAAACTTGGCTGTGAGATTATGATGCTCTCTATCATCTCATTCTCATCAACTGGGTGCTAAGCCTGACTTTCTTCTGTTATCTCCCGAAACCCAAACTTAACCATCAGGACTTCCTGTTCTTGAGAGTGAGGATGACAGCCGTCTGGAACTACAGGGAAATGACCATGAAAGGACGAGGCTGCAGAGCCAGAGGGTATTTTTTTTAACACCAAAAGGGGAAGACTTGACAGAAGGTAAAGGCAGAGATGGTTTGTCTGGTGGGACAGCAGAGTCAGACCTTCTTATCAGTGTGGCTATGGCAAGAGTTTACAGAGATGATGGTTTACTTAAGGAATTAACTGAAAAATAAGCTGTTCTGCCCACATCATCTTAGCTGCCAAAATCCCAATTATTTCTTAGCCTGAAATGATCCTAGGAAAGGAACCGTCCAAGTTTTACCAGTGTCAACGACTCCCTCTCGACTTTGTGCTAACTCTTTCACAATATTAAACGGTGATTCTTCGGCCTCTCGATCTGACCTGGGTTACTGCAGTAGCCTCCCAGGTGGGGTCAGCTGGGGTCTCTCTCTTTCTTTCTCTCCCTCTCTCTGCTATTTCTCTCTCTCACACACACATACACATTTTTCTCCTTTTTATCTACTTCTTTTCACAAGGTTAAGGAATTTGATGAAAACCCAAGACCCTGGACTTTATAATGGTCTCACTTTTGCAGGGAACTTCCCAAAACCTCAGGAGACCGAGGTCTTCTCAAAAGAAATAGGCTCAGGGGCTCCTGGGAGGCTCAGTCACGTGAGCATCCAACTCTTGGTTTTGGCTCAGGTCATGATCTCAGGGTCGTGGGATCGAGCCCCGGCTTGGGCTCTGTGCTCTGTGAGGAGTCTGCTTGAGATTCTCTCTCTCCCTCTGTCGCTCCCAACCTCGAAAATAAATAAATAAAATCTTTGATAAATAAAAAAGAAATAGGCTGCTCAGAGAGTCAGTGGGGCTATGGAGCATGGGTTCTGGATCATGGACCCTTGGCAGCTAAGGCAAGATCCCTGCTGACTTGTCAAACTCTCACATGGACGTTAAGAAGATTAAGATACTAGCATGCCTAACATAGCTAATAAGAACGATTTAAAACAATTGGCAAAAATAGACTGAGTTATGAAACGCTTATTATAGGATAATGGTCTGTGTCACAATAACAGCATATTGGGTCGGCTTAATTTCACACACCAAGAAGAAGAGAGACGATGCAGACGATACCAAGGCAGAAGGAGATTGAAACCGTAATGTTTGGTGGTCAGTGCCCAACCTGGCAAGCAGAGACAGCCTCGCCTGGCCACAGGCACCCCCTGCCCGCCCATTGCAACACCCTCATCCCTGATCATGGCCAGTCTGGGAGGGGTGCAGAGGTCACAGAGATGCCCGTTCACACCCGATGTGTCGGATATTGGAGAAGGATTATCTGTGTGCCCAAATATCCTAAATAGATTTTCCTCAATTTAAGAAGAGTCACACCAGTCTTCCCCTTTGTAGCTTGGGCACATCACTGACATGCTGGTTCTCTTCCTGTTCATTTTCAGGGACAAGAAGAACTTAATTCTACTCAAAGAGAGCTGGCTAAGGACCCCTTTGGGCCCAGAAGGATAGGGAGCACACTGCATGCAGCCCCTTCTCATGCCCCTCCCTGCCTCTCCTTTGCCCCACACTGCTCCCCTCTACATCCCTAAGCTGGCAGCTGGCAGCTGTGGCCACCCCTGAGCCGGGGCTCCCCTGCCCTGTGCAGCCAGAAGCTCCAAGCTTGTAAGCTGGGGCAGGAGAGGAGGCCTGCTGGTCTCTACTCTGTCTTTCTCATCCAGTTAGAGGAAGCAGCCACCTGGAGGCCAAGGATCTTTCCCAAGTGTTGGCCTTGTCTTTCTCTCACCAAACTCTCTTTCCTTTCAAAAGGGAAGTGGGTGGGGCACCTGGGTGGCTCCTTAGGTTGAGCGTCGACTCCTGGTTTTGGCTCAGGTTGGGATCTCACGGGCCATGGGACGGAGCTCCGAGTCGGGCTCCATGCTCAGGGGAAGTCTGCTTGAGATTCTCTCCCTCTGCTTCTCCCTCCCCCACTCTCTGCCTCAAATAAAAAAACCTAAAAAAAAAAAAAAAAGACAAAGGGAAAGGGGCCAGTTTCGGTCTACAGTGAGAAATGACAGACCCAAACAAAGGCCTGATCAAAGATGAGCCCTGTGACCTTCAGGGGGATGCTCAAGGTGGGAATGCAAGCAGTGGGAAAGTGACACCGCTGGTGATGTCGGATGGCCTTAACGGAGTCTGAAGAGGTTATCTGCAACACATTTTAAAACTGAAAGCATGTACACCCTTTAAATCAGCAACCATCTTCTCAGGAATCTATCTCATGGAAGCAAAAGCTTCCCACGTACAAACGCACTTCTGTAAACTCTGTGTGCTATTTGGAGGCAAAAGTCTGGAAACTGGGTGAGCATCCATCGACAGAGGAGCGAATGGATGTGATAGAACACAGATGGCTTTCATACAGAACTAAACAAACAGAGGAAAAACAGAGGCAAATACATGGGCGCCTAGGCGGCTCAGATGGTTAAGCAGCTGCCTTCAGCTCAGGTCATGATCCAGGGTCCTGAGATCCAGCCCCACATGGGCTCCCTTCTCAGTGGGGAGCCCTCTTCTTCCTCTTCCTCTGCCCCTCCTCCTGCTTATGCTTTCTCTCTCTCTCGAATAAATAAATAAAATAAAAAAAAACCCACAGGCAGATACAAAAACACATGTGAGCATGTGATTACTTGGGAGAATTTGGTGGGGCTGATGTTAGTGTATAGGACAAGAGATAGGAAAGAACTGCCCCTCCCACCAAAAAAAAAAAAAAAAAGGAATAAAGAAGAAGAAAAAGGATGACACGAAAAATTAAAGCAGGTGGTATAGTCAGAGAAGTGGATTGAGGTTTATGGGACATGCTCTCGGGATCGCATCTGTTGGGAACAGAAGTAAGCCGGGCCTCTACAATCCCAGTGGAGCTGGTAGTGCTGGACAGTTATCCTGAATCAGGATGAAGACCAGTTACTGGACTCGGGCTGCTCCCTGGAAGGAGGTCAGAAGAGGGTGGCAACAGGAGAGGAGGGAGCTGGGAGCTGTGTCAGTCCTCTGGCACCAGGGGGTGTGGTCACATTTGTGTGTTTGTGAAATTATAGGTAGAGTGTGCGTGCTGCTGCACAAAGAAAATGAGAAAAAGAAAATGAGTGAAGAGAGGAGCGGCCTCTTTGATTCTTGGATTTTAAATTTATTTCCAACAATGCCACTTCTGAAGCCTAGCCAGCCTCCATACCAAAGGGAACCAGACGAGACTCCCAGCCAAGGCAATTCTGGTGGCAATACTGCCTGATGATTTCCCCTGACCACGTCACAATGGAAACCAGGCGCCAAGCTCCCAGCCGAACTAAGGTCTGCTCCTGAGAACTCTGACTGCCTTCTATTTTTGAATGGGTTGGAAATAGCACCAAGGGATAAATTTTGTCTTCCTTTTGCTTGTCAGGGGTGGGTACCTTGAATATGGGTCCAAACTGAAATCAACCATAAAATACAAAGTAAAGACCTCAGAAGGACAGGAAGGGATAGCTACATAGTGTGCTATAAATTTGAGGCAATTGCTCTGATCCAGCCCTAACTAGGAAGCCCAGTGGTGCCTCGGTGAGGCACCCCTTGAGACCAATTAAGATGCTATGGAAAAGTCAGGAACCTCATAATTGGACATATAATCAGTCCTCAATCCTATCTGCTCTTCCTGCACAACATTACTAAGGCAAAGTGGACATAATGCATTCACCCTGCATATTTCTCCCAAGATTACCTTCCACAGTCATCTCAAAGATGTCACCCCTATCAGCAAGTGTTTGAGGAACAAAGGCGGGGAAGAGGAAGCTAATACAGAGCTTCTAAGTTCCGTGTTTCTACTGACATGTAAAGAATGGTCCAGCAGCCTTTCAAGTTCCAACCATTTCCACTGTTCTGGAAATAGCAGCTAAGGTAATCAGCCAAGAAAAAGGTGAGTTATACATATTGAAAAGGAGGATGAGAGTTAGTGAATATAATTTTGTGTATCTGGATTTTTGTATCTTTGGATAACCCAAAAGAATTAGCTGGACAAAGATTTACTAGTACTATAATAAGAAAGCAGGTAGGTGGGCTGATTAAACATTAAACATAGTAGAAATCTATCATTTTCTTATATACTAGAAATAATTAGAATTGTTGGAATATGATGGGGAGACAAGATTCCATCACAGTAACAATAAAAATATAAAATACTTAGGTATACATTTAGCAGGGTATGTACAGAATAAACAAAGATAAAGCTACAAAAACTAACTGGCCTCAACAAAGTGATCCATTCCTGGGTGGGAAGTTTTTATATTGCGAAGATTTCAATTCTATTCGTTTTAATAGACAAGTTAACGGAATTCCAACCAACAGTCTGTTTAGAACTAGGCGATTCTAAACTTCACTCAAGGAATAAACATGAATGAAAAACCAACATGAAACGGGGGCTGTCCTATTAGACTCTGATTACATTAGATTCATTTGTAAAATATGGATACCAAAAATGGAAAGACTGTGTGCTGATCATTCAGCCACTTCTGATGGGTCTGGGCATGGAAATTAGCATTCTCTTCCCTTAGTTGACCACTGACTCTTGTGAATGTTATTTAGCTTCGTGGCCACCCTCCCCCAGGTCCCAGTGGCCCAGGTAAGGAGCGATCAGCCCCCATGGTCCTCAGTACCATCTTAAGAAAAGCAGTTGTAGCCCGATGCTGTGGACCTTTGTTCCTTTTGGTGGCTGAGTCAGTCTCCAAGGTCAGGACATGTCCTCTGATTTTCCCTCCAGGACACCAAACATCTGGGAGAGAAGTGACCCATCCCCTTGGAACCAACCCTTGTTTTCTGCTTCCTGTCGGCCTTTCACGGGATGAATAAAATATACAGACTCTTAATTTTTCACTTGTCTTCTGGACTTTTGATGCCTCACATACCAGAGTTTCTCAAATCATCTGTGTGAAGGGCTAGTTTTTTTCCAAATCCAGCATGCACCAGTATTTTTTTTAAAATGTAAGAAAAAGAAATTACAAAAAACAAAAAGAAATGAAAAAAAAGTCAAGCAAATACAAGCCCCAATTTTTATTATGATATTCAACGGACCTAAAGTTACTCTGTCATATTGCTACAAATGTCTCTGAGCACTTTTCGTGGACTGATGACGAATCATCACCACCAGGCCTCCTCCCCACTGACTACACAGTCCTTACTTCATCATCAACAGACTGGCTATTGCTTCAGCAAAGGAGTCTTCATACCCCGTGGACTGTGTAACAAGACAATCTTACCTCCTTCCAACACTTTGCTTTTATAACACTCAAATCTTCTCCCTCAGAAGATGCTGCAATATTATCCTGAGGTAACTGGGCACCTTTCAAACAAAGCCCATTTGTCAGACCAGTAATGCAGTTCCTCACAGGGACATTCAGGGATGTGTCTGCTGTGCTGAGTGATAAGGCTGGAACTCACCTGAAGTGCTCTGACTCACAATCCTGGGTTCTTTCTACCCCTTGGTGGACCCCCGTATGGAGTGACCAACTGCAAACTGATGGACTCCATGAGTCTCATCGAAGGACCCTGGCTTACCCAAAGCCTTTGAAGTGCTAATCCTGCAAACCCCATATCCTTGACAAGAAAGCCCCTCCCACCCCCACCCCGCAAACTGTCAAGAGCTCCTGGGCTAATGACACTGTTCTTAGACTGCATCACCATGTTAGGAAAAAAATTTCTAGTGATCCAGAGTTCTCAAAAGCAATAGCAAATCTCCAACTCCAGCTATGTCACTAAAAACTCTCAGTAAAGTCCTGAAGAAGTGTAGCAAATTACTGAGGTTACCTGACCACAACCAAGGTGACATCGGTCACCTCCCAGATGCTTTTCCAAATGTAGGTACAATATACCATGTAAGAGCAAGCAGGTAGCCTCTCGCATGCCAAGGCTGCACATCAGAGTATGAAGATTTGGGGAACCTTCAAACAAAATCTCTGCTTATTACTCCGAAGGGGATGTTTTCCTCCTGTCTTCTGCAGGATGGGCCAGCAGCAGGTTCGGGGTGGGTAAGGGCACAGCGAAGTGCTCAGAGCATCCCCAGGTTAAAGGCAGTTCAAAAGAGCTTCGGGGATGCAAAGGGCCAACCCAGGAAGGCAGCATGGTGCAGGGGAAAGGCCTGGGTCCCAGAATCAGAGTGGCCTGGCTCCTATCCCGGGTCCAGCCACTCCCTAAATGGGTAATGGGCCTTGACTTCAGTGTGCTAACAGAACTATGGCTATGGAACAAGGTATATGTAAAGTGGCTTAACACACATGTGCTGGAAAAATCATGTCTTTGTAAATAGGATGAAAGCATAGAGTTCACTTCCCTCTACCAGGCATCTGCCTGCATCTTTTCTAAAAGCCCCTCTGAGAAGGTTTTTGACTTTTATTTTTCCTCCGCACTGACCCCACTGTATTAAAATAGCTTCAGGTGGGGTGCAGAATCCACATGAAAAACCACGGTGAAAAAGAGTAGTAGGAGTCACACTAAAGTCTACACTAGCCATTGGGTGCTCAGGTAGGTAGCCTCAGGGCTGACTAGTGTCCACGATGCAGATGTTTGATAGGACAGGATTAAAAATCTTTGCTTTATGAAACAAATTTGCGAGGGCAATTGACGCCCCCGTCAAGAAGCTCATGTATGTGGAGAAGATAAATCATGGCTCAGTGTGCTCCCACCTTTGCTGGCTTTGATCCCTGTCCTAACATAATACTTTCGGCAACTCAGAGGACAGGGAAGAAGAATCATCTTTAAGAGGTGCCTGGGTGGCTCAGTTGATTAAGTATCTGCCTTCGGCTCAGGTCATGACCCCAGGGTCGTAGGATCGAGGCCCACGCTGGGCTCCCCCCTTAGCGGGGAGTCTGCTTCTCCCTCTGCTTCTGCCCACACCCCCCTACTGTGTTCTCTCTCTCTCTCTCAAATAAATGAATAAAAAACTTAAAAAAAAAAAAGAATATCTTTAAGTCACTTGAAGCATTACCACATACAATTAGGACAATTCAATTTTTTTTCTTTTTTTTTGGCTTGAGTTGTCCCAGTTGGCTGTCTATAGCGATCACAAGACTCCTGTTTCTCAGGACTGTGTAAAGTTAAGCCAAGCAACCAAGTACAAACCAGGACAGGCGTTCAATCATACAGATGTTCCACGCCATGTTTTCTTCTCCGGCACCAAAAGACCCTTGGAGACTTTCTTAAGTTTACAAGACCACATTTTAGTACTTCAGATAACTGAATTTTTTTCCTTTTCTATTTAAATATTTAACAACATGAGGCCCAGGCTGGTCTTTGCCTGAAGGTACCTCTGAGGAAGCAAAGTGGGCTCAGCTTGAAGATCCAAGCGAGTCACTTGATGCCACCCTCCTTCTGAGGGTCTGTGGCAGGGAGAAAACACAAACCCTTGGTTCTGCCATTCATACAAATTTGATCAGGTTCTTTGCACTCTACATTGACAGCAGTTTCTTCATTTCACATGTAGAACTGGATTTTGAATCTCTTTAATTTAATTCAGCAGATATTTATTCAGTAGATAGGACCTGAGGATTCAAGGACGATTAAGACCGACTCAGGTTAGACCTGTAGAATACAACTCAAAGTCTTAGGGACGATCATCTAAGCCAATCCTACCATTCTGCTGATGAAGGTTCGAGGCCTGGAAAGAAGACTCACACAATAAGCAAGTGTGAACCCTCAAAAGTCATCCTTCTAAACCAGGGTAACTCCAAAGTCTAAAACCATATAGCTACGACGCAGGTGCCACTACTACCAAAGAAATGGAACATTACTCACACATCAGAAAGGATGACAACCAGCTTTTGCATCAACACAAAAGGAACTGGAGGAGATTATGTTGAGTGAAATAAGTCAAGCAGAGAAAGACAATTATCATATGGTTTCACTTACTTGTGGAACATAAGGAATAGCATGGAGGACATTAGGAGAAGGAAGGGAAAAATGAAGGTGAGAAATCTGAGGGGGACATGAACCATGAGAGACTATGGACTTTGAGAAACAAACTGAGAGTTTTAGGGGTGGGGGCAATGGGTTAGCCCAGTGACGAGTATTAAGGAGAGCATGTATTGCATGGAGCACTGGCTGTTATACGCAAATAATGAATCATGGAACACTGCATCAAAACCTAATGCTGTACTGTATGGTGTCTGACATAACAAAAGAAAATTTAAAAAAAAAAAAAAGAAATGGTGGAAAATAAGACAGATGGCTGAAGATACAAGTCCTGTGTGCCAATTCCTTATTGTGCCACTTTTGGTCTCCCATCCAAGTACTAACCAGGCCTGACCCTGTTTAGCTTCTGAGATCAAACAAGATCGGGCACGTTCAGGGTGGTATGGGCGTAGACAATTGCGTCACTTTTGGATGTCGCTGTCAATCCATTGCTCCACCTGAATGCAGCACTCAGCTGTCTGCACAAGGCCACCCACTCACATAAGCCACCTCCAATCTGTTCTTTGTTTCTGAAGGCAGAGTCAAGGCCACGATGCCCCTTGCTAGGTTCTCAGCTCTATTCTATGTAAGTCAGACACTGAGCCTTGTCTAATAAAGATCAGGTGTTTGCACTTGAGATTTTGATGATCTAGGGAGGTATCAAGACAGACTTGCATTCACACACGTTCAATAAAGCCCATGCTAGCATTATGGAATGTATGTGTTAATAGTGTGAGCAGCCTATAGTTCATGTTATCAAGTTGCTCCTTTTAGGAAGCCTTTTGACATCCTGCCCCCCAGAATGGAAAACCAACATCTTCCAACTGTGCCCGTGTATTTATCGTGACCCTGTATTGGGCTCCATGATCTGTTGGTCTCCACCTCGAAGTCAGGGTCCACTTGTGTCTGCCACCCAGGAGGCTCTCAATAAGTTTCTTGCATAAAGTAAATAAACGATATTTTGAGATCCCAGTCCACTCTGGGGTGGCTTCCCAGAAGAGGAAAACTGGGATTTATTTTAAGAAATGGAAATGAGTTAGTGGAAGGAGCCGCATTTCTTCCTTAGTTCCCTTCACTATGCCTGGAACACAGGAGCAGGGCTTTGGCCGGAGGGTATAGTGAGAAGGACATGGGGGAGAGGAGAGGCACACACTGCTCCTGAGAGTCTCCCATGATTGGAGAGAAGTTCTCAGGGGCCAGGCTGACCCTGCCAAAGTCAAGGGTGAGAACAGGAAAAGAAGTCCTGACCTACACCATCACACCATATGTTCGCCACACGAGAGACACCGTTGCACAGAGCTTTGCCGTGACCTTGGGAAATCACTTCCATCTGGAAGCCTGGGTGAGTCACGGGAAGGCAAGATGCAATTTCTCCAGTTTGCATTTGGCCGGGACTGTCAAGTCTGCATTCTGACCCTTATGAAACACTATTACCCAAGAACATTCTGATGGATGCAACATTAGTAAATCAAAAGCCTGCAGTTCTAATTCCCTTCCAATGCACACAGTTAGACATCAAAGTCACAGTTGGATGCAGCCTATGGTTTGCCTCTGCGAGAACGGCAGGCTTTGGGAAGCTCTGGGCATGTGATCAGGACAGTAGCAAAGTGCAAAGGTTTGGAAGGTAGCGGTTCGGTGGGAGAGATGTCGCATGGAGTTTTTTCTATCTGGTTTCTAAATGGTCCCAGGAGATCCATCTGATATCGATACCTGAACTCTGTAACACAGCCAGGTCCTGCTCCACTGGCTTCTCCACACACACACACACACCGCCCCCCACGATGCAAACCAGCTGGGTTTGTTAAAAACAGTTACCATGGAAACCCAGACTTTAGTTTGGAAAGTAAAAGTGATATTTATGATGACCACAGCTATGGTTTGTACCAATGTGCTTCCTGGGAAGTTTCTTTTTATCCTGAACTTTAGCATTCCTTTTTTCCCCCTTGTGGAATTTGGCAAAAGAAAAAATTTTAAATCAGATTGGAAATTTTACCTTCCCAGTTAAATAGCTAAAACAGGAGGTCTTGATTTATTCAAACCATATTTGTTGAAGACAAATTTAACTCTAAATGGAGAAACTGCTTAAAGGTCAAGTTTTGTCTTGGATACTTTGAAGGAGTTGCTAAAGCATCTTGTCCCCCGTGAAGGCTGGGCTGACACCAAGAGGTGTTATTTGTTACTTCCCCATGATCGTTTTCCACCTCTCTGGAACGAGAGGAGAATTACGGCTCCAGAGTGCAAACACGTCCTTATGTGGGCATGCTCACAGCTGTGGCCAAGCCAGTCACTGCAGCAGGAACAGGCGGTCACTTTAGAGTCCTGGCCTGAGAATGGGGGACCTTAAGGACAAGAGACTGGGTGCCCGAGAGAGCCAGGTTGCAATTTCTACTCTGCCACTCACACTTGCCGCATGACCCCGGGTGACTGACTTAACCAGCCTCTGCCATGATTGCCTCATCTCGGAAATGATCATCAGAATACCCCCCTCTCTGGTTTGCAGGGATTAAATAAGATGATGCATGCAAAGCATTTCATATCAGCACACTGTGAACTAAAAATTAAGCCCAGGAGGACAGATTATCTTGGGTCAGTGGTGCAGCCCGTGCCCACAGGCACTCACAGAAACTGTACATTCACCTGTATACATCTATGTTTAAAAGCAGCTCTTCAAATATAATTACTGATCTTTATAATGAAACTGTACTGAATTCACTACCCAAGTGTTCATAGTAATATCATGAGCCTTGTACCCCACAAGGAAAAAAGAGCCTGCCCTTGTCCTTATAATCCTAAAGAGATGATACAGACACGGGCAAACAATACACGCTGTGTATAGCTGCAACAGTCTTAGAGAAATCTAGAAAGCTAGGTAGTAACACTATACATAAATGTGAAGGTCTAATGCATTAGGAAAAAAACAAAAAAACAAAATCAAGTCAACCAAAAGGAAGACTCCAGTAGAAGGGTGGTGAGGAAGACGGGAGAGGAAAAGCGAACAGACCAAGCTGATGCATTCTCTGGCTTCTAGCGACTATTCCATCTCAGGGCAAAGTGGCCACAAGCCGCCCATAGCTCCCCTGATGCCCATCCCCGAGCCCCCCAAACTGAACCCCTCTCTTTATACTCCTTTCTTTTGCCATCCTAAGGGCATCTGGTTCTCAAGGGAACCCTGTTCTAATCCTCTTGGCCAGCCCTGGACGATTCCCTCTTCTTTTGTCCCCATCTTCCTTTTCTTGGAGAAAAAAAGCAATGATTGACCATGAAGCCCTTGGTGATGACCCCTCAGTCTCCTTCACTCCTCTCCCTTCTGCTCCCCACCCTATATTCTTCCCCGTACTCCTCCCTTAACAAGCTCTCGTCCCCACCCCTCCACCGACACCGAGACCAAGACCGTTTCCAGGCCCCTGAAGCCAGCTGCAGTCTCATAGGAAGCCAGTGGTGTTCCTAATTGAGGACATCTCTGCCTCACTGTCCCTCAAGTTTCATAGGTCACCGACGACCTCAGATTACCAAACACAATTCTTTCCCCCCTGGTTCTCTTTCTCCTTGACTTTTCTGCAGCAAATGACATTGGCATCACTCCCTCCTCACTGACATTTTCTCCCTTTCGGTTGCCAGGATTTTATGCTATGCTGAGTCTTTTGCTTTTCCGAAACCCCAGGCAATGTTTGTTTGTTCTCCTTCTGCCTCTTTCTCCCGACTTCATACATGTCCTAGAATCCAGCACCAGGCCCTCCTCCTTGCCCAGGCTGGCCTCCTTGCCAGCCCTATGACCCCCTGACTTAACATCACTGGTTTCCTGCTCCCGTCTCCGGAGCAGCCCATGCACTCAAAGACGGATATTCACCACTGACCTCTGCATCGGTCCCATGCAACTGGACATTCTGAGATGATGGAAATAGCTCCGTGCCCGCCCTGTCCAGAAGGGTGGCCATTCATTATATGTAGCTAATGAGCATCTGAAATGTTGTTAGTCTGAATGAGAAACTGGATTTATAATTCTGTTAGTTCCATGAATTTAACTCACATTTAATTCACCACATGTGGCTTGCATCTACCATAGTGAACATCACACGTTTTAGAAGCTTTCACTTAAGCACCATGATTGCAGGTGGAATCTGGTCACAACCGAAGGCCTTCCAGGACATGTTCTTCCTCCTAGCATCTCTGTCCACGCTCAAATGCTCCACGTGCGGCTGGGTGGCTCAGTCCATTAAACATCTGATTCTTGGTTTCAGCTCAGGGTCCTGAGACCAAGCCCTACATCAGGCTCCATGCTGAGCAGGGAGTCTGCTTGGGATTCTCTCTCTCTCTCCCTCTGCCCCCCATCCCCTGCCAACCTGGGGCACAATCTCTCTAAAATAAATAAATAAATCTTTTAAAAAAACCCAAAAAACTCAAATGCTACCTTTTGTTGATCCCAATTTCTCAAAAGCAGCCTCTGGTTCCCACTGACTCTACCCAGAAGTATCCCTGCTCTCTGCACCACCCCTGGATCACCCCTGTGTCTCATGGCCATGCCCCGTTCAGCTCCTCATTCCAGCCTACACAGTCAGCTGGGTCTCTCACCTCAACACATCTTGCCATCACTAACACTACTCTACCATGTCGCTTCCCTGCCTTACCAGAGCCACAGGACTTCCCGACATTCTCTTGCTCCAAGACCCAAATCCTTGTCTGAAAACCACCCAGAACACAGTGCCATTGAGCCTGGTCATGCCGTCGTCCATGGTTCTCTCTGTATGCACATGAGCAAGCATGCGCGCGCACATGTGAGTGCGCACACACACACACACACACACACACTCAACCACCCTTTCCGGACGGGCCAGTTCCCTAGCGCATGAACATGGCACGCTCCCTCCTGCCTTGACGCTTGGCTTTTCAAACCCTACCCTTCACGATCCAGCTGAAGACTCCCTTCCTCTACGTTCCATTTCTCTGGAAGTCCAGAGATTCCCAAGCCCTGCCTCAAACACTTTGCCCCTGAATTGGTAGGGCATTTATAAGAATGTTATCTTGTCCTGATAACTATTGTTAGAGGGGTTCTAGCCTTTTCTCCCAATTAGACCTCAAGGCAGTGGGTCGTCTTCCATGGGAACCTCCATCACACTTAGCTCAGAACCAAGCATGTGGCAGATGCTTTGTGCTTCATAAACACTTCTGGACTCATCGGCAAGTTCAGGGTAAGAACTGGACATGAAACCACCCGAGAACTCAGTGAACATTAAACTCACTTTGTTAATAATTTACTCCGTGCTCCCCTTCCTCCTCTTCTACTCCATTTGTCCTCACCGTTTCCAGCTTCAATTCTCTCATTTGCCTGCTTCTTCCCTTCTTATCCTATGAGCTAATCATGACAGGTCAGGGAACAGAGTGTAAGATTCTCTATTGTCTCCTATAGATGGTGGCCACAGTTAATGTTTCTTATGCCACATAATCAATATGATTTTTTAAAAAGATTTTATTTATTTACTTGAGAAAGAGCGAGACGGAGAGAGAGAGAGTGAGATAGAACAAAGAGGGAGAGGGAGAAGCAGACTCCCCACCGAACAAGGAGCCTGACGTGGGCTGGGACCATGACCTGAGCTGAAGGCAGTCACTTAACCGACGGAGCCACCCAGGTGCCCCAATTGATGTGATTCTATTGGGAAAGTTATGCTATAGAATAGAGGTAAAATCATGACAGATCTCTGTTACTTACTAGTTTGGTGTCACTGGATAGACGATTTAACCTTTATGAGCCTCATTTCCTGGGAAGGTAAAATAAGGATATAAACACCACATTATAACTTTACAAGGGAACTACAAAGTTAAATAAAACACCACTTGAACAATGGGCTAAGGATGTAGGGTTTGATGTACCAGACACAGAATGCATGTATGTCATGGATGACCTAACCATTTCATTTTAGAGAACGATCTTGAAGGCCAGTATTTAAACCAGAAGAACTCCTAAAAGGGCAAAATTCCAGACTATGTTAACTAATCTGAAGGAAAACAATCATCTGGAAATCACAAACAGCCCATGATGGCTGCACGGAGCCACACAGAGGTAAGAAGGAATCAGGGCAAGTCTGCTTTCTCTCTGGAATGATGAGGCCGAATGAAACTATAAAAGGGAAGAAAGCAGTCCTCATACAGAGGCCAGAGCAGACAGAGGCCACCCAACCGCAGGAGGAAACCACTCTTTGGTTTCCCACCAACAGGAGCTAAGCAGGACCTTGAATTCCGGACAAAGCCTCTCTTTTCACTTCCTCCTGTTAATAGAAAGAGGCTCAGAAAAACCACTCCCAACTTTTCACGGCCAAGGGTTGCTTTGTTATTTTTCCCCACAGGACCTATGCTTTGAAAAACTGTAAATGAGACAGAGTAGATAAAATGCCTAACACACTGACTAACATAGATCGGCTGTGCCATGAATATTAGTCACATAAAACACGTGATTCTTTGTTGCTCCTCCTGTTTTTCTAAACAAAGACAGAATGTCATCAGAGTTCTGAGTATCATGAGATGTTCAGAAGGAGACAGGTCTTTTCTAAAACCTTTAGAGTACGTGAGTTTTGGAATTCAGGATTTTTCAGATTTTATAAAGATTCTATGGTCCATATATTGTACGCCAGACACTGCCACCAGAAGGGTGTGGGTTCACATCAAAAAGAATCCACTTCTAAGATTGTCCACATCAAACAGATAATGTTTCTACAACTTAATGTGTGAATATAAAAATCTATAAAAAATCTGTACACTATGTTCTATATTCTGAAATCTAGATTTTCATAGGTCTCATAAAATCAATAGATTCAAGTTGAGTGCAGATTGCGTTCTCTGCCAGATGAGTTCTGATCAAGTTAGGTTTGGGGCCCCAAATTGGTTATGTAGAACGTTTGCACCTTCAGAGTTTTTGAACTTAGGTATTCCAAAGGTATTGTGTACCTCTACTAGTCTGTGTAGTTCTTTAAAAAAGAGGTAGTCTTTTTGAAGGAGTTCATTATACTTCAGGAAATGTAAAAAGTTGTAGATAGCCATTTCAAAACTTAGTACAAAGCTACAGCAATCGACACAGTGTGGTACTGGTATTAGGATAACAGACATGTAGATAGTATGAAAGAAAATTAAGCGCCCAGAAAGGAGTCAAGTATCAATTATTAATTGAATGTTGACAAGGGTGCAAGGGGAAAAAGAGAGTCTCTTCAACAAGTGATTCTTGGGCAGCTGGATTTCCACACACACGAGAATGACTGGAACCTTACCTCACATCAAATATAAAAATTAACTCAAAATGGGTCCAAATCCTAAAGAGCTGAAACTATAAAGCTCTTAGAAGAAAGCAGAGTGATAAGTCTCTGTAACCTGGAGTTAGGAAATGTTTTCTTAGCTATGACACTAAAAATATAAACTACAAAAGAAAAAGCAGATAGATTGGACTTCATAAAAATGAAAGATATCTGTGCATCAAAGGACACTCTCAAGAAAGTGAAAGGGCAACCCACAGATAGAATGTGAGAAAATATATATGTATCATATTAATGTGATAAGGGTCTAGTATCTCGAATATATAAAGAAACCCTACAACGCAACAACAAAAAGACAAACAACTTAATTTAGAAATGGGCAAAGGACTTGAACAGAAATTGCTTTAAAGAATATATGCAAATGGCCAATAGGTACATGAAAAGATATTTAACCTCAATAATTGTGAAGGAAATGCAAAATAAAGCCACAAGGAGACACGACTTTACATCCACTGGGATGGTTATAATTAAAAGGCAAGAAAGGAAAATAAGTATTAGTGAGCATGCGAGGAAACTGGAGTTCTCATCCATTGCTGGGAGGTACACAAAATGGGGCAGAAGCTGTGGAAAACAGTTTTTTTAATTCCTCAATAAGTTAAATATAGAAGTACCATATGACCCAGAGATCCTACTCTTACATATATACTGAGAAGAACTGAAAAGAGGTGTTCAAACAAAAACTTTTGCATGAATATTCATAGCAGCACTATTCACAAGAGCCAAAAGGCAGAAATGACTCAAATGTCCCTCGACTGCAGAAGGGATAAACAGAATATAGCATCCACATGATGAAATATTATTCAGTCATGAAAAGGAGTGAAGAACTGGTCTGTGCTACAACATGGAGGAAGGCTGAAAACATACTAGGTAAAAGAAGCCAGGCAAAAAGGCCATACAGTATGTGTTTCCATTTATTTGCACTACTGAGATTCGGCAAATCCAGACAGGGGAAAGCAGACGGGCAGTTGCCAGAGGCTTGAGATGTGGGAGATGAGGAGTGACTGCTAATAGGTACAGGGTTTTGTTTTGGGGTGAAAATGTTTTGGAAGCAGGGGCGCCTGGGTGGCTCAGTGGGTTAAAGCCTCTGCCTTCGGCTCAGGTTACGATCCCAGGGTCCAGGGATCGAGCCCCGCATCGGGCTCTCTGCTCAGCGGGGAGCTTGCTCCCCCCTCCACCACCTGCCTCTCTGCCTGCTTGTGATCTCTATCTGTCAAATAAATAAATAAAATTAAAAAAAAAAAGAAAATGTTTTGGAAGCAGATAGTGGGACAGTTGCACATTATTGTCAGTGTACTAAATGTTACTGAATCATACACTGTAAAATGATTAAAATGGTGAATTTTATGTTATGTGAATTTTACCTCAAAAACAATGGTTAGACAATTATTAGCTCCTGAGAAACCTTAGCCATATGGAAACCTTAGAGGTTTTTTTGGAATGACTAGTCAGGATGTAGGAAACACACTGAAAAGACTCTGAGTGATAACTGAAATTGGAGTTGTGCTTTTCTAAAGATGTGGACAGATTCTAGGAATTCCTGGAATAAAAAGCAGAGTTCCTCAGGCTTGTTACTGTTGTCATTTTGGGCTGGGTACCGCCATGTGGTGGGGCTGTCCTGGGTGCTGTGACAGGCTTAGCAGCCCACTAGATGCCAACAGCGCTTCCCAGCCCGACTGGGATACTGTGACAACCGAAAACGTCTCCACACGGTGCCACATGTCCCTAAGGAGCAAAGTTACCCCGGGTTGAGAACTGACTTCTGCAGGACAGTTTGTTCTTCTGGGATTTTACTTTCTCCCAGAGTCTCCTTTAAAAGAATCCACTTCTGAGCCTGTCCTTAAATTATCTCTTAACGACAGTGAAATCATTAAAAAAAAAAATAAAACAACACAGTTGTCAATTGTAAGGAAGCTTCCAGAAACCTCTCTCGTTATAAGGAATCAACTATGTGATCAATGTGTAAACAGCAGGTTTCTCACTGGCAACTACATGGCCTGGCAATAAGCTAAATGTGGACAGCACATAAAAAAAAGAAAGAAAGAAAGTTAGTGTGCAACGTTCCCTTTTCAAACCCTTTTTGGGCAAAGACTACGGCTCTGCCAGCATTCCAGAATAATGACAGCTGATGTGCCCTTTGTCAACTTTCCCTCCTTCTCCTTTGAAAATGCAGACCTAACTCCTTCCAGAACCTCCTCGGACACCCTCTACTGAGTCTGGAATCAGACACCTTTAGCACAGAGAGCAACTTGCGGTCTAGATCCCCCCCATACACAACGGCTGCTCTCAGGGAGGCGAGGCAGGAAGTCTAGGACCCCGGTCCCCTGGCTGCTTCGTCCCACCCCCCAAGTACCACTTTGTGAAGCTGGAGTTTCGTCTGATTTCATGTGAACGATGAGTTCTGAAGCTGAGAAGTCTGAACGCCACTGGCCCTACACGAGTCCCCTTTCCTGCCGATGAGGAACTGAAACTCAGACTTTTGACTCATGGCCAGATCACTTTCCCCACTTCCGGGGAAGGTAGCCAAGGAGGTCCTGCAAGACGTCAGTCCACGTCTGCTGTGCCTGACGTTCTGCATCCCTACATGAGCACACAACTTCTACGGTATGGGCTTGTTCTGGGAATTAAACTGATGTAATCAATGGCATGTCAGCACCACTGCTATGAACTCAATGTGTGTATCCTCCTCCAAATTCATACATTGAAGTCCTAACCCCAGTGTTAAAATCTCTGGAGGTGGGACCTTTGGGAGGTGATTTGAGTTAGATGAGGCCATGAGGGTAGGGTCCCCATGAGGGGATTGGTGCCCTTGTTAGGAGTGGAAGGGACCTGAGCTTGACCTCGGTCTGTCACAAGAGGACACAGTGAGACACTGGCCACCTGTGAATCAGGAGGAAGCCAAGCCCCTGACCATGCTACACAATGATCTTGAACTTCCTAGTTTCTAAAACTATAAGAAATATCTGTCTGTTGTTTAAGACACCCAGTCTGTGGTATCCTGTTACAGCAGCCTGGAGTGACTAGGGAACTACCTACTACGTCAGCTACATAAACTACTTCATCTCTTTCTCTAGGAAGATGATTGTTAACTCTTCACTTGATTCCATCTAAACCTCATATGGTCAGGGCCACAAGAGAAGGTTCAGCTTACGGAACTATCCAGGGGCTCTGCCACTGTCCAGCCCCATGGGTATCTTCCTCCACCTGCCTTGCCTGGAAC
The DNA here is from genome assembly GCF_963455335.1 of Martes martes. Lineage (NCBI taxonomy): Eukaryota > Metazoa > Chordata > Mammalia > Carnivora > Mustelidae > Martes > Martes martes. The sequence goes on along the minus strand of NC_137889.1, from coordinate 60,258,309 downwards.
CACAAGTTTCCATGGCACCAAAGGAAATGGTCACACATCAGGTTATTCTCATTTCTGCTTTCCATTCTGGTATCAACGTGGGAGGTACCTGAGCCGAGGAGGTGACGTCAGTCAAGGTCAAGCTGAACTTCCTCATCCCCTTTCTAAGTTCTCAGTAAAGCTAAAAGAATAGAGCATAGATGACATTTTACATCACTGCTGAAAGACATGAGGTAAAGGCGATATCTATGAGCCAGAACCTCTGAGAAATTTCTGGAACTACAGATTGGTCACAAGGCAGCCTGAATGAAGGACTGTTAAGTCCTCAGTTTATCTCAAGAAAAGAGGGCAAGAGTAAGACGTTTCCCAGTCGTTGCTTAGTGACACCCCCAGGGGCTTTGAATAATGACTCTGGAGACAGAGGCAGACTCAGGGGTAGCTTTTCAAAGACAAATCTCAACTGTACTCAAGCTTCAGAGAAGAGTACAATGCTGAGGTTCCCACAGGGTGGGAAGCCCCTCGCTTCTCTGAAGCAAGCTCCACAGACAAGTAAAGGGAGGCTTTCAGGGACGTGGATCCCAGAGAGATCCCAGATTTCCTTGTCATGCCACAAGGAGAAGATGCCACCGAACCCTCTGGGCCAAGGAAACAGGACAAACAAACTGCTAAATAAAACTGAAACCTTTTCCTTCTATCTCCTTCTTGGCTCCCTGTGGATAGAGAGGTCTGTACCCCGGCAAACTTAAACTACAACAAAGACAATACTTTTCCTTCTCCCCTTAATCTGGGTCTGAGAGATGGGCACAGGGACTCATCCAGTTGCAACCAGAGCCCACTTCTTATTTTATTTTCAGGTCATCCTTAATGAGGTTGAACAAAAAGAGAAGGATTACTGTTCACATGATCGATTCAGCTGTTCAGCGTATGAGGTGCCTCTGAGAAGTCTGAGCAAAAGCCCACCTTTCAGAGACTAATATGGAAGAAAATCTCTCAGTTGTATTGCAATGGGATATAAGGAGCTGTTCGGTTTATAAAGTCAGGGTAGGCAAGAATGACGAGACAACAATGTGCCAATCAAGTCGAGTGGAGCAGAGAGAATGTAGGGGAGACTGGGCATTCCTGAGACTAACTCAGTAAAATGGAACCCAAACGTGAGAAACTTGAATGGAAGCCAGAGAAAGACAGCTGAAAAGGTGACTAACATGAGAGGGGAAAGCAAAAGGAAAAGGAGGATGACACAGGAGCTACAGTGAATTCCAAGGGGAAGAGCGAACCAGAGGAAGCGGGCACTGAAGAAGCGGTCTTTATTTTTTTTTTTTTTTTAAAGATTTATTTATTTATTTGTCAGAGAGACAGAGAGAGACGAGCGAGAGTGAGCACAAGCAGACAGAGTGGCAGGCAGAGGGAGAAGCAGGCTCCCCGCCGAGCAAGGAGCCCGATGTGGGACTCGATCCCAGGACGCTGGGATCATGACCCGAGCAGAAGGCAGCTGCTTAACCAACTGAGCCACCCAGGCGTCCCAGAAGCGGTCTTTAAATTCAGGACAAAAAGATGTGCAGTGGGTTTCCAGGCAACAGCAATGAATATTGCCCCCAAACCAGAAATTTCCAGGAGACATTTTTAAAAATTTGACTGGGAAAAAAAATTCTATCCGCAACTTGGCTAGAAAACATATACATATACAAAGATAACACTTGACCAAAAAAAAAAAAAAAAATCAAGTTGACCTCAAGTCATTTATAAAGTGTTAAATACCAAGAAACAAAGGAGAACTTACAGTATTTTGAAATTAAGAAATATATGTATATAATTCAAGTTCTCTACTCAGAGAAGTTGCTGTTCGTGTGTTCAGGCTCAGGCATGTAAGGGCTTAGAAAATGTATTTTGCATATGTCTTCATTGGTAAAATTTTATTTGGTGTTATACTCTGCTTTAGGATAATAGTAAATATTTTAAACCTTGTGAACCATGTAGGCTCTGTAGCAACTCCTCAAGTTTGTCACCACTGTAACATAGAAGCAGGTGTGAACGATTTGTAAGCCAATGGGCGTGGATGTGTTCCAATAAAACTTTATTTACAAAACAGGCCAGAGTTTCACACAGCAGACAAAGCAAAATCCTGAGCTCATGAGTGAGTAAATCACAGTATAAAACAGGAGGGCAATTAGTATTACTAAATTAAATTATAGAAAGACACAAAAGCAGGGTAGATAATACAATCATCTAATAGCAATAATCTAAATTTAAATGTGAAATTTCATTAACCCAAAGATGTGAGTTTCATGAAGAAAAGAAAATCCAAACATGCTAAACTTGGCTTCCCTTACATGGGCAAAGGTGACTGATAGAAGTTGCGGTAAGAACGAACTGAAGGTGTAAAAAATGCTTTTGAAAAAAAAGAAAAGCTCTAGGATAACTTGTTGTAGAAATAAAATTGGGAGACAACCTTTCCAAAACACTGCTGAATTAAAAAACAAAGAAAATAAATAGTCCAATTTGCAAGAGACAGAAAACAAAGAAAAGGAAGCAAATATAAAGCCAGAAAGCATAAAGCAAGAAAACATCAAACCAAATATACCTGCTGAAATTGCTGGAAATTAGTTAAATCCTTACTGAGAGACAAAGACCCAGATCAGACGTGTACGCTATAAAAAAATCTATGTGATGCAAAATACACAAGCCGGTACAGAAAAAGACAGGCAATGCTATGCGGGCAAATGCAAACAAAACCAAATTAAAGATTACAGTATTAATTTTTTTAAATGTGCACATCAAGGAAAAACAAATAGGACAAAAAGTCTGTCTTTAATGAAGATATTAGCGACTCAGTCTTTTAAGTATCAAGCAACTGCATCAACATATATAAAGCAAACCTGTTAAAAATATAAGAATAATTGGAGAGTTATTCCCAGTAGCTGTGGGAAGATTTAACCATACCTCCCTCAATATTTGACAAAGAAAACAGATGATGGATAGAGATAAAGAATAGTAAATTAGGAAGATCTTAAAAATGTCACTATTAAAGTTTAGTTAACAAGTACCTATTAAACAGGAATCTATTAAATATGCTGATTATTGATCATACGTTAAAGCACAAAGAAAACCTCAATGAATTCCATAAGCTAGAAATTATTTAGTTCACGTTTTCTGACCACAATGTAGTAAATCTGAAATTGATTTTTAGAAATGGGGCATTTAAAAACACCAATTATTTTCAAAGTAACTAACAGTAAGAACCCTGCAAGGAATCCTCTTAGGTCTACACAGGACAAAGGGAACATTGAGAGGGGAAATCGGAGCAACTAAATGAGAGCACTGCTTGGCACCACGGAGGGCAAAGAGCTCAAGCCTGCATGAAGGAAAACGTACAGCTTTGACTGTTTTGAATCTTAGACGAGAAAGAATGAAAATACATGAAGCAGACAATCTGTGCAAGGGAACTTAAAAAAAGGGCCAAATATAAACAGAAAAAGTAAACGAAAGAAATTTCTAAAGATTAAATTATTGCCCTGGAACACAGATTAAAAAGATCGATACACCCAGGACATGGGTTTCTTGAAAAAAACTAGTAAGACAATCTTCTGGGATATCTTAATGAAGACAAAAAGAAGAAAACATAAGCACATGATGTGGGAAATGAGAAAGATAGAAATGAAAAATTAAAGAATTTCTTGTAGAATTCTATGTGAAAATGTTGAGCCTCAATGAGAAGGAAAATGGAAAATAAGAAAACAAAGATTATCAAATCTGACAATCAGAATAGACCACTATCCATAGAAGAAATAGAAACCAGTCTCCAAGAATTGCATCCATAAAAGGAGCTGTGCCCAAATGTTTTATGGGCAAGTTCTTTCAAACCTTCAAAGAACACATAATTCTTATGCTATTTAAACTGTTACAGATTGTGGAAAAAAATGGGAAGTGTCACAGTTGACTTTATGATGTTAACATAAACTTGATACCAAAATGTGACAAACACACCACAATAAAATAAAACAATACATTCATTTCACATAGAAATACAGATGCAATCCAGAAGTAAGACATTTAGTATAATGCAGCAGAATAAAAAAGAATAATGCCACTGATCAAGATAGAATTTAATCCAAGAATACACAGATAGGTTAATACTATGAAATAAAATTTATCAGAACAGTGTCAAAGAAAAAAGTGGGTAGTGATGGGTAGCAAAAAAGAAGCATTTGATAAAATTAAAATTCAGTTTTGATAAGATGTTTCTATAAACTATAGAAAGATACTGCCTCGATATGATGACGTGTGTTGATCTAAAACCAACAATGAGTGCCAAATCTAATGCTGAACCACCAAAGCAGCATTTTCCAAATCCTCTACTATAGTAGTTTTCTAGGACATGTTAGTAAGTCTGATGAAAAGTAAACTGTAAACAAGAGTTCAAAAGTAGCCAGGGAAATGAATGGGGCGACATGTCATAAGTCTTAACAGGAGGACTCAGCATGATAAAAATGTCACTTTTCAAATTAATCTATACATCCTAAAAATTTATGATTAACATGTGACAGGATGTGTGTGTGGTGTGGGTTGGTGGGGGACAGGGTTTTTCTGGAAAAAGGAATGTGCAAGAATTTTCATCCAGGGGCCTTATACCAAAAAATGTTAAAATGTATTATGAAACCATAATAACTAAAATAGTGTACAGAACTGTCAAATTACTGGGATGTACATCTGAAATATACATAATATTTATTATAATCTAATATATATAAAATTGTTATATATTATACATAAAAATATAAATATACTATATGATAAGTATGATATTTATGTCATAAATACAAATATTATATGTTATATATCAACCATACTACAATAAAAAAAAGAGTAAACATTTTTAAATGAAAAAAAAATAGTGTGGCTCCAATACTGGAGCAGAGAGATGTAAATTATGGAACAGAAGTGGGAGTCCCAAGATTCTTTTTAATGTAACAAAGGTGGTTTTCCAAGTAAGACAGGAAAGGATAGGTTATTCACTAAATCTTTTAAGAACATCTGGCTTAGGGGCACCTGGGTGGCTCAGCTGGTTAAGCGTCTGCCTTCAGCTCAGGTCATGTTCCAAGGGTCCTGGGATCAAGCCCCGCATCAGGCTCCCTGCTCAGTAGAAAGCCTGCTCCTCTCTCTCCCTCTGCCTGCCGCTCTGCTTACTTGTGTTCTCTCTCTATCTCTCTGTCAAATAAATAAAATCTTTTAAAAAAAGAACAAAAACAAAAAAAGAACATCTGGCTTAAAAAATAAAAGAATATCTGGCTAACCATCAAAATCGATACGGTTAGACATCACTGACCAAAGTACAAAAATAAATTCCAGATAGATGACAAACGATGCCCTAAAAGAACAGGGGGAAAACAGAGGTTCTCTAACTGGCATTGGGGAACATCTCTCCAAGCATCCTCAGGAAGGCACAATTCATAAAGAATTAGATTAAAATATGTGACCACATAAAAAATGTTAAATGTCCATGTATTTGCAAAAACCACAAAAACAATAAAATGTGAGAAAAACCCCAATGGAAAGCATAGTTGCTAAATACGTGTAAGAATTATATTATTAAATACTCCTCATCTTTATTCCCTTTTTAGTAAACCTCTCTGTCTCTCTGTCTGAAATCAATTTGCTATTCCACAGAAGATGGATGCCACCCTGGGAAGGCAGAAGACATGGTTCAGAGGAATGTCCTATTTAGCCAGAAAAAGGAAGGGAACGTCTTCCCCATCTACCTTCTACAGGTGGACTGTGGGGGGAAATGGGGAAGAAGGTAGTGAAAAGAGGCAGCTGGGTGTTTGTTCTGAGGTCCCCTCTCAACAAGGACCTCGAGACATTTAAGACAAAGGTGGGAGTGAAGGTGATTTTTCCCACTCTCCATTCTGGGTATCTGGGAGATGCCACATGACAGCTACCGCACACCAAAGTTATAGCCGGCACAGCTGGGCAGAGAGCAAACCTGGTCAACATGCTAGTGTGGTGCGGTGCGGTGTGTGTGGTGTGTGTGGCATGGTATGTTATGTGTGGTATCTATGGTGTGGTATGGTATGTGCGATATGGTGCGGTACAGTACAGTATGGTGTGGTATGTGTGGTGTGGTGTATGTGGTATGTGTGTGGTGTGGGGTGTGGTTTGTGTGGTGTGGTATGGTGTGGTGTGTTATGGTGTGGAATAGTGTGTGTGGTGTGATGTGGTATGGTGTGTGGTGCTGTGTGGTACAGTGTGGTATGGTGTAGTATGGTGTGTGTGATGTGTGTGGTGTGGTGTGGTATATGTGGTGTGTGTAGTGTGGTGTGCTGTGGTATGTATGGCGTGTGGGGTGTGGTGTGCGTGGTGTGGTGTCATGTAGTGTGTGTGGTGTGGAAGGAACTCATGGGGATCTCCATGTATCTCAAGGGATCAGGGGTGAAACATTGTGGAGGATTTTAGCTCAGGAGCAAGAGATGATCATGGGGGGCTCCAGGGACAAAATGATTCCCTGGGTCATCAAGTGGGCTAGTGGATGACAACAAACAGCCTCAGACTCCTCAGGGGACAACTAGTGCTTAGTCACTAGACTACACCATCCTCCCCAAAGCAGGACACTAAAAATCACACTTAAGTGTCAGCCAAGGGTCCTAATTTCCTCTCCACATACCCAGGAGATCGTGTGAGCCCCTCGACCTGGTCAACAACTTAGCGGGCAAATCTGTATGGCTTGTGTTACTTCAAAGAGACTAAGGATATAAAGACGCTGCTTAAACGATGGGATCAGGCTGAGCTTATTGGATTTGACTAAAAGCGTGTGCGTGTGTGTGTGTGTGTGTGTGTGTGTGTATTTCCATGGAGTTCATGAAAAAGATCACATCACTTCTTGGAAAATAAAGAAGCTACATTTTCTCAGCAATATCTGGTTATAGAATGAGAAAAAAACTGGCAACCCAGTATATACTATAAATAAGTGATTAATATCTTCAATGTATAAAATGAGCTTACAAATAGAAAAGAAATAAAAATAAATGGCTTTATAAAAAGCAGCCAAAATGCAGACAAGCAATTTTGCATTACAAAAGTCAAAATACAAGTGACTATAAGAATACAGGGGGAAATTTTTCAAATAGCAAAGAAATATACAACTTAAAAATGAGAAGCCGTGATGCAAGCCTCCAGCTAGCAAACCAAATACCAGTAAAATACAGGGAACCTGCGAGACAAGGAAGGTGGGTCCTCCCATCTGAACCTGAAACCACGGGGCAAGAAAACAGAGCAAAGCCTTCATCCTTAAATGCTGTCTCCTTCAAAGTAATGACTTGCCTGTCTGTAGCCTAATTTGAAAGAGTCGGCTATTGTTCAAAGCATTGTTGGAACTCATTCTAGATGTTTTCTGAGCCTGCAGCACATTCTTCTGAATATGACAGTAAATCTTCATTGACAGTTTCGTCTCGTGGAAAGAGCCAGAATTAATTTAAAGCCAAGTCTGCTTATACTATTTGTGATCAGAGAAAGGTTTTCTCATAAATCTGTGCCAGAGGCAATGACAAAGAAGAATTCCAGAACTATGTAGCAGCTCACGAAAATAACTATTTGCCACCGCAGGTGAGAAGGATGGCGCCTGGTAGGACATGGCTCTCCTGTCCCGTGTAAAGGTCTCCCACTGGCCTGTCCACAGTCCTCTTTCCACGAAGCCTTTGACAGTCTGAAGTACAGGCTTGGTCATGTCACCCTTGTTCCTGGTCAAAAACTCATAAAATGGCTCGAAGAGCATATCTGGTCTGGTTCCTTTCTCTCCAGCTTCATTCGTTACCAGCTATCTCACACACCTTCGTTCTGGCCACACCAGCCAACAGTCTTGTCTTTTGTGTGTTTGTGTGTTTGTTTGTTTTTTCAGTACATGAAGGGGATAGGCTGTGTCTATCCAGTGGCAAAGGAAGGATAAAGGATTTTGGACTTGTTCCCCGAATGCAACCCCGTTCCCCCACTGCCTCAGAGCTTGGGAGAACATTTGTGGGTCATACGCCCACAAGATAGAGCAGAGGCTGACTGAGAGAGAAAATGCAAGTGTGAGCAAATGTTAAGTGGTGAATCGTACTTTCTTGCAATTTTTCTGTGTGTTTGAGATTTTTCAGCATAAAGTCTGGGAAGAAGAGAGGAGTCTCAAATATTCTTAACAATTTGTTCTGAAATTAGGGGGAAGAAAACATCAGTGGAAAGCAAACCCATCCTACCGATCTCACCAGATTATTGAGAACCCTTCCATTCTGTGTCTTGAAGAATAAGATCCACGTGGCCCCCGTGCCCAACACACAACAAAAATAAGTTTTCTAGAAAAGGCATCACGAAACCATGGGCGGAAAGAATTAACACACAGCGGATGGGGGAATGTCCATGAGGATTTTCCAGACAGCTAAACTTGTCGGAGTCCTGACCCATTCTGTACCCCCCATCCCACCCCATCACCCTTGCAGCCACCAAGTATCTCCCCATGCTGCACATCTTGGCTCAAAGGTCAAGCCCTCCTTTGAAGCAAGCCTTTTCTGCCCTCCCTGCTCAGGGTCATTCTTATCCACAGTATATGTTTTCATGGTACCACCTACATTCTCTTCACTGTACACAGTTTGTTTTTTTTTAATCAGACATTATCTGATCCAAAGAGATTAGAAGCCTTCGGGAAGGCGAGGACCCAGACTCTTTTTACCTGGTGCATGGCATAAAGCCCAGCATATCGGAAATTCTCAATAAAAAACTAGCAGATGAAAGAGAAATGTTATTTGATATGCTTGTGAGAGAGATGTGCTGCAAGATGGTCAAAATAACCCTCCCTCCCTTTGTGCATTCGCCAGTCGCCCATCAGGACATCAAGCTACGTCCTTCCCCCTTGCACCTGTGTGGGCCTTATAACTTGCTTTCACTGCAGAATGAGACAGCAGTGACACTGGGCCAGTTCTGGGCCTAGCTCTTCAAAGGCCTGGCAGTGTCTGCCCTGGCTCTCCTGGAAAGAAAGCTTTAAGAAAGCTGGTCTAATCCAAATGGCCAACAGACACATGAAAAAGTGCTCCACATCACTCGCAATCAGGGAAATACAAATCAAAACCACAATAAGATACCACCTTACACCAGTCAGAATGGCTAAAATTAACAAGTCAGGAAACGACAGGTGTTTGCGAGGATGCGAGAAAGGGGAACCCTCCTACACTGTATGGAGTGCAAGCTGGTGCAGCCACTCTGGAAAACAGCATGGCAGTTCCTCAAAATTTGAAAATAGAGCTACCCTACAACCCAGCAATCGCACTACTGGGTATTTACCCTAAAGATACAAACGTAGTGATCCGAAGGGGCACATGCACCTGAATGTCTATAGCAGCAATGTCCACAATAACCAAACTGTGGAAAGAACCTAGATGTCCATCAACAGATGAATGGGTAAAGAAGATGTGGTATATATATACAATGGAATACTATGCAGCCACCAAAAGAAATGAAATCTTGCCATTTGCAACAATGTGGATGGAACCAGAGGGTATTATGCTGAGCAAAAGAAGTCAATCAGAGAAAGACAATTATCATATGATCTCCATGATATGAGGAATTTGAGAGGCAGGGCAGGGGGTCGTAGGCAGAAGGGAGGGAAAAATGAAACAAGATGGGACCAGGGAGGGAGACAAACCATAAGAGACTCTTAATCTCAGGAAAAACAATGAGGGTTGCTAGAGGGGAGAGATGGGGTGGCTGGGTTATGGACATCGTGGAGAGTATGTGCTATGGTGAGTGCTGTGAACTGTGTAAGCCTGATGATTCACAGACCTGTACCCCTGAAGAAAATAATACATTATACGTTAATGAATGAAGAAAGAAAGAAAGAAAGAAAGAAAGAAAGAAAGAAAGAAAGAAAGAAAGAAAAGAAGAAAGAAAGAAAAAAAGAAAGAAAGAAAGATGGTCAAGGGGTGCCTTGGTCCCTCAGTCACTTAAGTGTCTCACTCTTGGTTTTGGCTCAGGTCCTGATCTCAGGGTCGTGGGATCGAGCACTGTGTCAGGCTCTGTGCTCTGCAGGGAGTGTGTTGGAGATTCTCTCTCCCTTTCTGTCTCCCTCTACTCCTCCTCTCGCTCATGTTCATGCTCTCGCGCTCTCTCTCTCCCTCTGGAATAAATACTAAGTCTTGAAAGGAAGGAAGGAAAGGGGGAAAGAAAAAGGGAAGGGAAGGGAAGAGAAGGGAAGGAAGGAGGGAAGGAAGAAGGGAGGGAGGGAGGGAGAAACTTGGGTGTATAACCACTGGAGGAAGAGAGGGCCGCCAATTCTGAGAGGCAGCCCCAACGGTCAGATAGATGTACTGGGCTTTGACTCATCCCTGTCCCACAGAATCGTGAGCTGTAAAACATTTGTTGCTTTAGGCTACTATGTTTTGGGATGGTGTGTGGTAGAGCCAGAGTAACTGAGAAACTGGCCTCCTATCTCAAAATCGTAACAACTCTTAGATTATCTTCACACCGTTATCTCTAAGAGGTCAACCTTCCCCATGAAGAATCAGGGCCTGATCTCTTCCCATCTATAGCAAAGCAACCCGATGTCTGGTTATTTGGGGCATCCACAAGAGTCGTTATATGTCATTTATCTGTCATTATCTGCACTCGCCCTTCTTCCTTGTCCTGTCTCACACATCACCATCTGGAACTTAGCGATGCATTTCATTGTGCAGATTTTCAGCTTCACTAGAGTAGGGATTTTGTTTTTGTCTTTTTCTGCAGTGATTCTCTAGCTGCCTGGCCCATAGTGGATGCTCCATGAAATTTTGCTGAACAAATGAATCCTTTTTTGCCTCACTGCTTCTACCCAGTAAGCCCCTTGCCAGCTCTGCCTCCCCACAAACACCCCATTTTAAAACACATTCTTCCTCCTTACTGCCACATGGTCCACTATCTTTTTAATTTTAACATAAATATCAAATATTCTATGTCCACAGGAGCCACAGCTCAGCCCAACACTGCCTCCTTTGACTCAGAGGTAACAGCAATGAATAGGTCCAGCAATAATGCCCACTTTGTCCTGAAAGCAGAGAACCAGAGTTCTGACACACCAATACGTTCAGTAAATGTTGTCCCCAGCTTCCCTTTCTTTTCGACTTTTCCCACCCGCCCCCATGACTCTGGAACTGGCAGGCTCTAGACGAAGGGATGAAACAAGCAAAGGCAACACCCGCTCTAGGAAAGCTGGAGCTCCCCAGAAGATGTATGTTTCACCCTTCCTTCTTTCGCCGTCCTGTTCTCTCTATGCAGCTCCCAAATCAAAACCTGGCTTTTCCACACAGTCACTGATAACCACCTCAGAGGCAACATCCCTCCTCACAAGGGGTTCTGACTCAACATTTTCACCAAACACTGGGGAGGCAAAAAGAAAACAAGACTTGAGGGTGGGCAAGTCAATTTCTACCGGCAATCACACTACTCAGTCCGGTCAGACAACCAGCCAACCAGCCGGGCCTTGATGGTTGGAGCTGGGGAGGAGGGAAGTGTGGAGGTGCTGGGGAGTCCTCTCACAGGGTAGAGGAGCGGCCACGGAAGAGCGCGCACTCACTATCCTGGGCCGCTTCCCGCACCTGTGGGCGCTTTCCTGCCTGGCTTCGTTTCTGACCCCGCTGTCCTGTGACAGCCTAGCTCGGACTGATAATCTCTGCTTCCCAAGGGAGCACTTGTCATACTTAAGAGCTTGTGCCCATTGTATCTGAAAATCTCATGGCATATTTATTCTTCGGTTCACATTTTGCATGAAAAATGTCCTTAAAACAGTTCCTAAAAACAAATAACATCTCACTGATGGCCCAGCAGAAGTAGTGTAGGCTTCAAGTCTCTGCTCAGTCAACAGTGGCACTTCTAGAAGTTTCCACAGTGATCTCCAGACACAGTTCACGGTGATATTCCTTTGCACTTCGAATACCACTTCATAGGCTTGCGGTAATTGTTCCTAATTTGTTTCCTTAACTAGACTGTGCCTCCCTTGAGGGTTGGGAATGTGCTTTATTCATCTTTTTGTTCTAACTCAGTGCCTGGTACTTACTATACAGTCAATCCATCCTGGAAGAAATAGTCTCTTGCTCAATCGGTGGCATGGAGAAACTCCGGACCACAGATCCTGGTAGGTTCAGGGTCCTTCTTCCGACTGAACAGCCCGGTCAGACTGCCAACTGTACGCTTTCAATTTCCTTCCTGCCACACTGCATTATTGGGATTTAAAGGAGGCCCAGTGATTCTGGGTGCTGCTGTCTTACCATGGCTTCCTGCCACTGTAACCCCTCACCTCAAAGGTCCTAATTCCCCAGGAGACCAGATCCAAGAGGGAGGCCATGGTTAGATGAGAGTTCCCTTTGGTTCACTCTCTGAATCTGTGTGACTCCTCATCTGTTCCAGTTCATGCCCTTACTGTGGTTCCTGACCCTCTGCCTCTTAGCTATTGGGGAGGGACACCAGCCTTCTTGACTGGTCTTCCTTTCCATTTATGACTATAAATCTCAAATATGTCCGTAGGACTCTCTGGGAATGCTATGAAATTTCCATCATCTCTTTACGCCCTTGCCTCAAAGATTAATATTTCACATCTTCTTTTGCTCCTCAAACCAATGTGTCACGTTCTATGCCTTCTTCACCTATAGCTGATGATCTTGCTTTTGATTAGGTCAAGGGCATAAATACACTCTGAAGAGCTGATTACCTCTTCTCCTACGTGTCTGCTCCTCTCTGTGCTTCCAGACTCTGGCTTCTCCCTCACTTCCCAACACTCCACTTGGGCACTGAATCCCACCTTCTCCCTCAACTACACCATCAGCAACTCTACTTCATCGTTCCGTCAGAATATACACATGGTATCCTATCCCCCACCTTTTGAAATTCTCTCTAGATCCTTCCAGCTCTCCTCTATTTCCCTGCTCCACTGTCTAGAAAAGACTTTCCCAAGAGTTACCTCTTTTCACTGCTCTCACTTCATCTTTCATTCTCTCTAGGAAGCACAAAGTCAGGCTTTTGTCTCCCTCACTCTACTGAGACTGTTATCCTCAAAGGACGTCCTCATATCCGCAAGGACCTCCTCCACATGGCCAAATCCAATGTGGATTCCCAGCCCTCCTCTGACTTGGCCGAGCAGCTGCCTCTGACACAGCTCAATACTTTTGCCTTCTTGAAACATTTCCATTTGGCTTTGGGAACAATGCAGTCTCCTGGTTTTCCTCCTACCTCCCTGCCCACTCTTTCTCAACTTCTTCTGCTAGTTGATTCTCCTCCTCTTCCAGGCCCTCAAATACCAGAATGCCATGGGTTCTGTTCTTATCTCTTCTTTCTCTCCATATGTCCTCCCTTGTAGACCCATCCACTTCTGTGGCTTTAAGTATGTTGCTGTGTCCCCAGTTTAGAGGGTGCCCAGCTGCCCCTCTCCGCTTGGAGCTCATGCGTCCAACTGCTACTTGGCATCTCTACTTAGATGGTGAATAGACACTTCTCAGCAGGGCTACACAAAATAAACACTTGTGCTTCCCACTCCTGCCAGCCCCTAACAACTCCATCATTCTCTAATTTTCAGCCAAACGCACTATTGTTTACCCCGGTGCTTAGGCCCCAGAACCAGAAGTTATCTTTAATTCCTCTCTTTTTTCTCATACCCTATGTCCAAACTTGTCGGCTCCACCTGTGAAATAAGTCCTGAATGTGATCACATCTCACACCCCACCTGTTTTCACCCAAGCACTAGGCATCGCGACCTCTCCACCCTTGGTTGCTCTAACAGCCTCCCACCCAGTCTCCCTGCTTCCACAGTTGGCCCCCAAACAGCCCACTCTCGACCCAACAACCCGAATGATCCTTTAAAAATATAAAACCAGACACTCCCCTGCTAAAACCTGTCTGAGGGGAGGGCATCCCAACGCAATTGGAATAATAGGCAAATTCCACTTGGGCCTAAAAGATTCACGGCACTCTGACCTCATCTCCACAACACATTTTGGAACTTGTCTGCCCACACGTTCTCTGTAGTTCAGCCACTCTGGCCTCTTTGATCTCCCTTGAATAGGTCAGGCTATTTCCCATCTCTAGACTTGCCGTCCCTCTGCCCAAAAGGCCCTTCCGGACTTGGCAATGTTTGCTCCCCCATATCACCTCGTCCGAGAGGACTCCTCTGACAACCCACCCCATTGCAAAATCTTTATCCTCTACAAATCTACAAATCTTTGTCCTCTTATTCTGCCTTTTTTTTTTTTTTTTTTTTTTTTTTTTACTGCTTAGTAATCCTTGACTTCTTAAGGTGCATTCATTTGTTTGTCTACCTCCCTTAAGAAAATGCAAACATTGTACCGCCAAGGAGTTTGTTGCCTTGTTTGAACTACCCATGGAGAACCAGTGCTCAATGTAACAAGTGCCATATGAGCACACAGATGCACGAATAAACTTCAGGAGGAAGAGATGGGAGGCAGAAAGGCAGGGAAACCGTGGCTCAGGCAGGGTGTTATTTAAATAAACTCAAAGCTGTGATGCACTTCCAGGAACAGAGTGAGCAATCGAGATGGGCAGGCACCATGGAAAGCCAGTGAGTGGACTGAGGAGGGCCTCTTAAGCAGCCCCTCTAAAGAGAAATTTCTGCAACGATCAAAATGTTCAATATCTCTGCTGTCCCCAACAGGAGCCACTGGCCATGTGTGGCTATTGAGCACTTGAACTTTGGCTAGTGAGAATGAGGGACTGAATAGTAATTATCCCTAATTTTAATTCGTATTAAACAGCCACATGCAGCTGGTGGCTATGGTATTAGCAAAGCTCTAGAACTTGAAGAATCGCTTCCCCCGACTTGGGATTTCAGAATAATAACCGGAGAGGGAGAATGAAATAAAGAGCCTGGACAAATGAAGTTTTGAGTTGGCCTCAGAAACGAATAGCTGCTATTACAACACAGAGTTGCAAGTTAAAGTACTTTGAATGCATGCCACTTAAATTTGGCTCTAGAGTGCCAGAAATGAACTTTTACTAATTTTTATCTTTTTTTTTTTTTTTTTTTTTTGCTAGAGTTAGTGGACAAGCAATGCGTGGGTCTATATTTGAGCTCACAAACCAAAAATAGCAAACAACCATTTTGGGATCTCACAAAGGCCTCTCAGAGATAGATGACTAGTCCAAGTGGATCAGCTTGCTGATAATTACAATGTGCTAATTAGTTTTGACAATAGCTAATATGGCATTTGCAAAAATTGGATTTGTAACATTACTGTATTATTTTCAAACAGTGTCATCTGCAACTTTCAGAATGATCTTGGATAAGACTACTGTTCGTTTTAATACTACTAAAATAAAGGGGAAAGTATTCACTTATTGGAAACATTATGCTGAATTCTTTAAAGCTTAAATTCGTTTGGACACAAAATCATCTTTTTTTCCCCTTGCCAGTGGCTGGCCACACTTTCTTCCATACTGAGTCCAGAAAATAAAATTAACACAGATACAGAACATAAGCAGACCATTATGACTAACCCTTAGGAGTAATCTAATCTAATAATAAAATTACACATTTGTTCAGAATAAGTATGGTGCTTATTTTTAGGCCAAGAGAATTTGCAGTCCAAGCAGCAGAGGTGAAAGTGGCATTCCACAGCCCCTGCCTAAGTGTGTGCCCGAGACTCTGAGACTCCAAAGAAGAGGGATCTATTTAAATTAAACCAATGCTTAAAGGCATTAAGAAAAGTTGACGTTCTTATTAAGGAGACCAATTAATCTGCTGGAAGCCACTTTACACTAGTTGAAAAAGTGCTCTAGGACATAATCATATAAATGAGACTGGGAGAAGAAAGGGAACTAAAATTCACTTTTCTACAAGGGAGCATTTTCCAAACTGCCCCCCCACCCACCCAGGGCTTTGCTGTTTGAAATGCAGATTATTCTTCTTTCCCTCCCGCCCCCCGCCCTTTACTGTGAGTCTGGGGTGGCAGAGGGGAGCAATTTAACAGGGTGTTTAAAGACTTACCAATGGGCATCACTAGGAAAAAAGGCAGCCAGCAGAGGACGAAGCAGCCCACCACGATGCCCAGTGTTTTGGCCGCTTTCTTCTCCCGGGAAAACTTGAGGAGCCTCACTGAGAAGTGCGTCTTGCTCTTGGCGCTGGACACCCCAGTGCCTCCTACTGGGACATTTTTCCGATGGATGCGGAGCGTCACCTGCTCCGAGTCCGACTTGTCTGTCTTGAGGCCAGACTTGAGGCCCCTGCTTTCCCTCTTGGCCACCACGTACACCCGACAATACATGACCAGGATGATGGTCAGCGGCACGTAGAAAGAGCCGAGCGCCGAGAAGAGCACGTAGCCGGGCTCCTCGGTGATCTGGCAGATGGTCTCGTCCTCCGGGGCAGGCTGCCTCCAGCCGAAGAGCGGCCCGATGGAGATGACGAGGGAGAGCGCCCAAACACAGAGCAGAGCCATGAGACCCCTCTTCTGGGTGACGATGGTGGGGTAGCGCAGCGGGTAGCTCACACCTATGTAGCGGTCGATGGAGATGATGCAGAGTCCCATGATGGACGCGGTGCAGCACAGGACGTCCACCGCCGCCCAGATATTGCAGAAAACCCTGCCAAAGGCCCAGTAGCCGAGAATCTCGAAGATAGCTGAGAAGGGCAGCACGGTGGAGGTGAGCAGGAGGTCGGCCACCGCCAGGTTGACGATGTAGTAGTGAGTGACCGAGTGCAGATGCCGGTGGCAGGCCACGGAGAGGATCACGAGGATGTTGCCCAGCACACCGAAAATGATGAGGCCCCCCAAGATCACTCCGAGCAGAATGGCCTTGGATATGTTCACCGGTGCCGACGGGTGGGTGCAGTTAGAACTGTCGGAGGCATTTCCAGAGAGAAACACCATGGTCCCAGCCGGGGCCGGCGAGGTCCGGCTCTCAAGAGCCACCCCCGGGCGAGGGCGGAGGCGGAAGCGGGGGAGCAGAGTCAAAAGGTCTTGGCTCAGGGGAGCCCTGCCCGCTGGGGTTAGCTGCGGGTGAGAGAGCGCGCTCGGGTGGGAAGCAACCCCGGCCTGCCGCGCAAACCCTCAGAAGGCCACGCAAAGGGGCAGGACGTTAAAGGCGACATGGCCGGGGGCGCACGGGGCTACCCGCGGACTCTGTCCTCCCCGGGTGCTGGCCTCCGGCCCCAGCTCCCTTCCTACCCGAGGCTTGGCGCGAAGCTCGAGGAGGCACGTTGCAAAACGCAGTCGCAGAATTACAGGGGCCCGCTTTTGCGTGCTGTCTGATCCGTCCTGGTTAGAAGATTGAGCATTTTGCACGTTATTTAGAATTCAATAGTCCAGCGCCAGTCTCCCCGCAAACCACAATCAAGAACCGGTTTGCCGTCGACTCTCAAAGGCGGGGATCGCCAGCATCTGGGCGCTTCTGCCGGCCCGCAGTTACCCACAGGGTGACTGGCCCGCGGTGGACTCGGGCTACAGATGCAGCTTCTCCGCGCGCAGGCCGGGGGAAGTGGATTTGAGATGTTGGCCAAGAGCGAGGCGGCTGCGGGTTTTGTTTGCTCGCGTTCTCCTGAAAGAGCGCAAAGAGAAGGGCGGCGTGTGTACCAGGCGCCCCGGGGAGCGAGACAAAACCCGGGCTCGACCGACCGTGGGCGGCGGCTGGAAGCCCCGCCGGCTCTGCGGTCCCGGAGCGGCGTGCCCTGCTGCAGCGCAGGCGGCGCGCGAGAGGACCGCGCGCTGTGCCCCCGCCGCTGGGAACCTGCCCTGGCGCGCGGCCCGCGGCCTCCGAGATCCGAAGCGAACAAACCCCAAACCGCCGCGGCCAGTGATGAGCGGCCGCACAGCGAAATTAGAACCCCGCGAAGCTCGCGAGGCGGGACTGCGGCTGGTGTGTGTGTGTGTGTGCGCGCACGACTGTGTGTAGCGTGGAGCCGAGTCGGTGAAAACTGGCGGTTGCCGTTTAAACAGGTTGCTTTGCAGCCACCTGGAGGGGGCGGCCTGGGAGAGGGAACCGCAGCGGCCCGGGCACCACAGGCCAGCCAGAGCCGCGCGCACGTTCACGCCTGAGTTATTCGCACTTGGGTGTGAGGTGCGCGCGGGTCTGTGGAGCAGCCCCGCCGGCTCGAGAGCCAGGTCCCGAGCACAGCCTAGCGGGCCCGAGGGCTGAACGCGACCCGGGTCGGTCCAGGAGCCCGTTTCAAGCCGCAGGATCGGCCGGGCGGGAGGACTCGAGCCACACCCGGACCGGCCGCGCGGGTGCAGGCGAAGTGGTGGGGAGGGCAGGCGCTCCTCTGCAGAAGGGGCTTTGCAAGTGGCGGTCACTGCGGACTGGGTAGGCTTCAAAATCAGGCGGAAAAGTGGGCGCTTCGGTTTTCTGGGCTGGGGCCACGGTCTGTGTGAGAAACTTAGGTTTCCACGGCTGCGAGCCGACCCCAGGGACTCAGGCAGGAATGCGAGGGGTGGGGGGGACCCATCTTGCCTTCGAAGGACTCTGGCTGGGGTCGGGCCCTGAGGCGGGACCCCAGGGGCAAAGGCTATTGAGAAAAATCACAAGTTCAGGAGCTCACAGGTGGTACTAAAAGCAAACTGCAGAAAGCCTCTTGCCTCTACCTCGGGGCGATAAATACGGGCTGAAAACCACACTTGTTAACCAGGAGGTAACTTTCTAAAATATGTAAGGGAATCAGGGTGGGGTGGGAATGGTGGTGTCCAAGCGGGTGAAAAAAGCGGGATGGGGGCGCTTAAGTAAAGTGCGGGTTCTGGCTCACCGGGAAACGAGGGAGCTGGGCCCTCACCCACCCGGCCCTCCTGGACGCCCGTGTCCTGCGCCGCCGCGCACTCACCTGGAGCGGGGTGCGGACCGGGGGTTCGGTCCCACGAGCAGCCCTGCCTCTCTGGGGGAAGAGGCGACCGTCTCACCAAGGAACCAATTCTTAGTTCTTCTGCACCCGCTGACTCACCCCTCCACCACAGAGGTCTTTAAGCTCCCAGCTCACTATCGCTTTACCTGCAGAATTTAAAATAAAAAGTGAAAATAGAAAAAAAAATAGCCAAGCGATAACTCCACATTCACCCTTTAAATATTCAGCTCCCCGACATCAGCAAAGAATGGCAAGCAACTTTGCAGCTAGCTCTTGCTGACGTCACACAGGCAGTAGCCCCGGCGAGTACCGTAATCGGCTGTTTACCGTAATACTCTGCGGCAACAGGCAGAATGCGCACAGCCGTATTTTTTTTCCCTCCCTCCTGTCCCGAGTGTATTAAGTTTTCGCTTTACTTTAAAAAGGTTTGTGTGGGTGGGTGGCTGTGGGTGTGAGTGTGGGCGTGACTTTTATTTATAGTAAGTAACTTCTTTAAATGATGGGATTTTTAAAATAAAAGAAAAATTGACACTTGCCAGACAGATATTATTGCATGTATGGTGTGTTCAAAGAAATGACCCAAAAGTTACATTTGAACAGCTTTATTCAATTAACACTTGGACTAGTTTATGTTAAAATCAAGAAAAGCATGTTGTTATGCCAAATACGCAGGTAAATTATATTATTTGCAGATGTTTTAAGATGAGAGTAAAATCAGATAACATTTAATAAATCTGATTGTGATAAAATTGTGATTCCGAGAAGATAAAGTGAGCATATCTAAACTTTATGAAATATGATCCATCTCTTATTTCTTTAGACAAATGAATTTAAAAAGCATTGTAGTGCCGCTGTAGTTTCTTACACGGTTTGGTGTTGGTAAAGTGCCACAAATTCTCTTGCAGTTCTTATAAGAAAATGTATTTTTTAAAGGAATGTTACTTCTGTTACTTCTCTTTTAATTCTTGTCGATTCATTAAATAGTTGGCATATGACAAGCTGACATCACCAGTTTTATTTGCCTTTTTTTCTGGTAAATTCCATGTTCTGTTTACCTTGCAACTGAATAAAGCCATATGTGTTTTTGGAATATTGGGAAAATACTAAAATTTTCTCTACTCTGATTCCCACCTCCTACATCATCTGCTTTCATCTTTATTGATTTAGACAAAATACACCGTTCTTAGAATATTTACTAGGTACCCCTAAACGTAGTAACAAAGAGAGAACTTTGACCCGTGGTATGCATTGGAATTCTCTCCCTTGAACAAAAGTTAATTGATACTGTTTTTTCCAGGGGGATGTTTGGGAGGCCCTTTTATAGCAAAATACCTCTAATGCCTTGGAGGAATGCCCATGGAAAGATCGGGGAGCACTACTTCATTAAAAACCTAATATTTAGACTTCCTTTTCTTTTTTTTTTTTAATTTTTTTATTTCTTTTCAGCGTAACAGTACTCATTGTTTTTGCACCACACCCAGTGCTCCATTCAATCCGTGCCCTCCCTAATACCCACCACCTGGTTCCCCCAACCTCCCACCCTCCGCCTCTTCAGAACTTCCTTTTCTTTTACACAAAATGCCACCCACCTCCCCCATCTCTAGGGCTAGTACCTACAGCTATCACATTTGATTAGACTTAAATATCATTTGATTGGACTCTAATATTATTTTAAAAATATATACAAACATGGCTTGCTCATCCATAAACTGAATTTTAGGTTGTAGAAGAATAGTGGATAAGGATACAGGAAATCTGGCTTCACTCTAATTAAAGTAACTAAGTCTCTTTGGGATTCAGTCCCCTCAGGTAGGGAGAACTGGACTATAATTCCCTGTAACCCTTGCATCTCATCCTCAAAGATGTATATAACGTATGTTCCTTAGGAATCCCATCCACCAGAGAGAGATTGTTATTGTTTGATTTCATATTCATTAACCTTATACCATTGAAGGTGAGCTTTCTATTAAGATCTGTTCTATGGTAGATAAGGGAAGTAGGGTTATCAGCAAGAAAAGCAACCCCAAATTGCTCAGCTCTGCAAAGTTAGAATGTAACAAAGGTCTTTGGAACTCCCAGTCCTCCAGCCCCCTATAAACAAGCATGCAAACCCTCCTTTCCCCCCGCCAGCTGGAGCCAAGGCTAAGAAGAGCTGCCTCTTTTTTCTTTCTTTCTTTCTTTTTTTTCTGGGTAGTTTGGTCCTTACACATTGCCTGGTAAGTCTTTCAAATCTGCCTCTCAGCCAGTGACATCAGTGTTTGTGACACTAACTCTCCAGAACCAATTCTTCCTGGCTAACCATACACCCACAAGCAGGGAACTATCCATCTATGGGTTTTTGTGTGTGTGTGTGTGTGTGTGTGTTTTAAGATTTTATTTATTTATTTATTTGAGAGAGAGAGAGAGACAGAGAGAGAGAGAGAGAATAACAGGGGAGAAGGTCTAAGGGAGAACCAGACTTCCCGCGGAGCTGGGCTCATGACCTGAGCCAAAAGCAGTGGCTTAGCCAACTGAGCCACCCAGGTGCCCCTGTGGGTTACTCTTTAAAAACTAATTGAGGTGCATGTCCCAGAAGGTGTTGAGTTAGATCCATGGGGATGTAGGGTGAAGATAGAGTAGGCTCTAGAGTCATAAAGATGCTGTCCCTGCACTCCTATAAGACCAGGGGCAAAACCCAGCTTTTCGGAACCTAGATTACTAATTTTTAAAGGGACACAATCAAACCCCCCAAGGTTGTTATGAGGACCGACTGAAATTATATCTCATGGAGTTTATCCACCCTCTTGTTAGTAATCTTATTAACCCTTACCTTTTCTGTTCATTTTGTGTGCTACTTTACACTGAAACATACTTCTAAACCAGAGTGGTCCCAATCTCACATTTAGCATGAGCACGATTCACTCAGCTGGAGAAATCTGTGCCATGACCTGAGAATTACGCCCAAGCCCACCACTATAAGCAAAGTGGCCCAACAACGGGGCCTCCAGGGCTACTCCCCCTTTCTTCCCACTCCACCTTGTCCCACATCTTGAAGGGCCATGAAAATGTGTGCAAATACTACAGCTGTCCCTTGGCCTTTGGCCATGGTCTGTCCCATGACCTGTCTTTTGGGAAAATGGGTCCAGGAAAAAAGGCCTAAGGCCCTGAGAGTGGTTGTGTGGCCATTTGGAGCAGAGGATTCTGGGTCCCAGAGCATAATCTAGAAAGAAGTGTATAGGCTCCATTCAGAGATATAACCTTTGTCCTGTAGTCTTATGGATTCTGGGATCTCTAAAGCCTCAAACCCAAGTTAAGGGTCCACTTGCCTTGACCTAAGGGTGCTACTCTCTAGACTTCGGGTTTAGTGGAAGCTGAGAAATTCACTGCAGGAGGTTCAGGAAGGCTCATGGGAGGATACGGCTTGATGTAGGGCTTGCAGGATAAGCAGGAGTCAGATTGATAGGCAGTGAGGAAGGCAAGTCAACAACAGCTGTACAACAGACTGTGTGTGTGTGTGTGGGTATGTGGGTGTGGGTGTGGGTGTGCACACTTGTGCATGTGTGTGCTTGTGTGTGTGCATTCAGAGACACTGGGGTCTAACTGGAGAAGAAGAGCTTGCAATCAATATACACCCCATACCTTTGGTAGGCAGAACTCTGTTAGTGACTCGTGAGAAACTCAGCAAGTATAGCAGACTTTAAGAAGAAAAAAAAAAAATCTGTCAATCCTTATCTTAGAAGACAAGGCATCATGGAATTATGAGCTGGTTTCCTGGGCTTATAATTCCAAGTGACAAAGTAGAGGGCTTAATGTTAATATCTACCCAAAAGACCTGGCTTTTCAACTAATTCTCTTAAGGCTTAAAAAGTTAGAGTGGGAGGAAAATGAAAAACATTGTTCAGAATGATATTGATGCAGTATCAAATCACAATTCTCTAAACAAGCATTGTGTTCTAATCCTTTATCGAGCTGAGAAAACTGCACAGGGCACAGACACTACTGGGGGAAGCCTTGGATGGGATCATAATTCTGCACTTGTCATCATCCTGCTCACTGTAGTCCCTGGGAAAACGACTTGTTCCAAGCCTCATATGAGTCTTGGATCCCATCCCTACATGGTAGATTACAGTGGGAAGAGGGGGTCAAGTCAGTCTGTAGCTGGTCTGGGTAAATTATTTCTTTAAAATGATAAATCTTTGCTCTTGCACAGCAAAATATGAGTTATCAATCAAATTTGTCAAATATCCTCTAAAAGGGAGGTGAAACACCAAAATCAATATTTGTACCAAATGTAGAAATGCTTCATCTCATTTCTCCACCCTTTGGTGAACTTCTGTAGGCACATTAACATGCTTACTGACCTGTATTTCATTATAAAATACATGCTGATAAGAACACATTTCGTAAATGATTAAAATAAAACTTATCTGTAGTTCTGCCACTGAAGAAATAGTTACTGTTCAATATTTGGTATTTTCCCATTTTTCCATGTGTGTGCATAATATAATACATATATGAAATTGATTACATACATATATTTATGATGTATATATAATGTGTATATATTTGTGTTATATACCAAACTGTGATCATATTGTATCTACCATTATATATCCTGCTTTTTCATTTAATGTTATTTTATGAACACAAACTCATATTATTAAATTTTTTCAAGAATATGATTTATAGTAACTGCATAGCAATTCCATTAGTATATATGTCATGATAAATTTAACTATTTGGATATTTAGGTTTCCCAAAAATGTCTTATTTAAAACTTGTACTGTGATAAATACTCCTATATAATGTTTTACTCTAATTTTTCTTCAGATTAACTCTCATAAGTGAAATTAGAGGATCAAAATTTATGAACATTTAAGAGATTATAATCTATCACCTTCTAGAAAGGTTTTACAGATGTAAATACAAAATGTAAACTCACAGCAGTGGTGTATGACAGAAAGTGTTTTCTGTGTTGTTTTTTTTTTTCTTTTTACTTCCGGCCAATCTTGAGTATTTATAATATAATAGACAAGTACATAAATATATAAATGAAATAAACCTTAGCCAATTGGACAAGTAAGAAATATCTCATTTAAAAGTTCGACTCTTAATCTCACAAAACAAACTGAGGGTTGCTGGGGGGAGGGGGGGAGGGAGAGGGGGGTGAGGTTATGGACATTGGGGAGGGTATGTGCTATAGTGAGTGCTGTGAAGTGTGTAAACCTGGCGATTCACAGACCTGTACCCCTGGGGATAAAAATACATTATATGTTTATAAAAAAAATTAAAATTAAAATTAAAAAAAAACCTAAAAAAAAATGTTCTTATTCTTGGGGTGCCTGGGTGGTTCAGTCGGTTAAAGCCTCTGCCTTTGGCTCAGGTCATGGTCCCAGGGTCCTTGGAATCGAGCCCCACATCGGGCTCTCTGCTCGACGGGGAGCCTGCTTCCTCCCCTCTCTCTGCCTGCCTCTCTGCCTACTTGTGATCTCCGCCTGTCAAATAGATAAATAAAATCTTAAAAAAAATACTAAAAGTTCTTATTCTTTAATTGTGAGCATATATTCATACATTTATTTGACATTTCCATTTATTTTGTGATCTGCTTGTCCATGTTTCTATCGGTTAGGATTTAGTCAGAAACTGATGTAGATATTTCAGGCAGGCAGTGATTTAACACAAGGAATTAGAGGCTTATAAGACAGTTAGAAAAGATTAAGAAGCACACCAGGGAAAACTGATATTTGCTTTCAGGAAATCTGGAAGGACAGGAGTATCAGGAAACCACAATGATGAGCTCAGCTGCCTGAAGCATCAAGAACGTGCTGGATACCCAGAAGCTCCAGGCAAAACCTCCCAGGAGCTGTTGGCTGAAGCCTTCCTTCCCAGACAACACTGTCACGGGACAAACAGTGGCTTCTGCTTCACTTTTACTTTCAAAACCTGGTAGGAATTCCTCTCTTTGGTGGATTGTAACCAGAATCCTCCTGACAGAGATGCTTCCAGCCACTGAAATGCAGAGAAGAGCATAGAAGGGGGAAATGGGTCTGAGTGGACAATTCAGTATAATGTCCATTGCCCATTATTGTATTGGTATTTTCCCCTTTTATCTTACACGTTTGTAAAAACTCTTTATATATCATGGTGGCCGTAATAATGTACTCTCAGATCTCCTGCTGCATAACTGGGCAGAACTGAATGACATTCTCAGATTTTGTCCTTCTGGATCCAACCCTGTGCTCATGCCATGCTTCTCTACAGGCTGCTCCCAACCAGTGCCTGGGCATGACAAGGGTTCTAACACAGGCCCATTATCACTAGACACGGGATTTGTCAAATGGGAGGCTGTCTCAGGGACTTTCCATCAGTCAGCCACAACTTTCTTATAACTGGGCAACAATCTAACACTTTTCTTTCCCCGTCCTCCTCTCCTCCCCTCTACTTTATAGGATTCTGACTTGGATTGTATTCCAAAGGATCTCCTTCTTCAACTCCTCCTTTTTCCTTCACAGGACTTTCCTCCAATAAATCTTTTGTATAATTAATCATGGCATCTGTTTTTTGAAGGACCTAAAATACACATTAAAGATTTCAGTCCTTGGGATATTTGTTGTCATTTCTTCCTGTCACATATATTTAAGGTAAAAGCCTTTATAAATTTCTATAAAGAGAGAGGCTGTCCATGTAAGTTTTCTCATGATCAACAGAAAGTGACATATTTATATGTTGGCAACCTATGAATGTAATCTGCCCAGTATTTTGTACATATTTTATGGGAGTTTACTGATCAATGATTTTTCTTCATGGTCAGAGTGGTTGACCTCATGAAAGGACCTAAAGGAGCTTCCTTATTCCTATCGACTCAAGGAATTTTCCTTCCATACTTAGGATTTCTGACAAGACTGAATTTAACCCATATGAAGCATATGTGAGTTTGCACTAATTTTAAAAATTATTCTAAAATGAAAATTTTGCATGTGATAAGCATTGAGGAGGAGAGTGCCCTTAATTTCCTCTGGCTGAAGTTGAACAGAAAATACATGACAATTCTCGTCTGAAAAGGAGTGTCTCTTCCCTTTTATGGAAGGATAAGATTAAGTTATGGATAAGTAATCAGAGCCTTTTTATCTAGTCTTTTTAATTTAACTGCTTTAATGAAGATTTGTTTTTGTTTTTTGTTTTGTTTTTACCTTCTATAAGTCATGCCACATAAATTAACAACATGATTGTATTCCTCTGTTCAGCATCAGAAAAAGCAAAACAAAACAAGTTATACTGTTCTTTTCTTCACTTTCTGAAACCAATATCATCATTTTTGTTTACTTCCTTATTGTAATCAAATGAACCCAGTTAAGAAAGCTAAAACAAGCCATAAGGGAAAAAAAAAAAATCAGAAGTCAGGCCAACTTGATGTTATCAGAAACACCAGCTGTAAATGGGAAATTCTTGGAAAGAAGAGTTAAGTTCCCAACACAGAGACATTTGGGGGGGGAAAAATACCTAGCAAGCCAAGGATCCTGAGCATCTATTTGATGTTTTCAGTGACAAGTGAGTTTCCAAATATGAGAAAGTAAATTTTTAATGAAGCAAACAATATCAATTTAGAATGGTGTAGAGAATTTGGTGTCCCTTAGCCTTCTCTTCATGGCTCCCTGAAAAAAAAAAAAAAAACCCTAAATTAAAAAATGCACTTGCTATATAAACTCAACTTCAAGGCAAAACCCCAGCCTTTTCTTCCAACCAGATTGGAATTTTTCAGTTCCCATAGATAGAAATCATGTAATGACCAATAGTCTATGTCAGAAAAAGTAAAATGAGTGGGCCTGTGTGATGCAGTTTGTTGAGCGTCTGATTTGATTTTGTCTCAGGTTATGCATGATCTCGGGGTTGTGAGATCAAGCCCCAAGTCAAGCTCTTTCCTCAGTGTGGAGTCTTCTTGAGATTCTCTTTCTTTGGATCTGTAAATATAGTTTTTTCCCAATCCTTCAGAAAATTTCTTCAAAGATATTTTTCTGCCTCATTTTCTCTTTCTTCTTTTCTGGGATTTCTATCACATGTAGGTCAGACCACTTGGCGTTGTCTCACTAGTCCCCAAGGTTATGTTTATTTTCCTCAATATTTTTCTCCCTGTTTTTCAGATTGGAAATTTTCTATTGATCTATATTCAAGTTAACCAACTCTTCTTTTTTGCCATTTCCAATATACTGTTAGGCCATCCAGCAATTTAAAATTTGTTAGTATACTTTTTTATTTTTAGAATTTCCATCTGTATATTTTTTATAGTCTTAATTTCTCTGTTAAGATTCCTCATGTGTTAGGGCACTGGGTGGCTCAGTCAATTAAGTGACTGACTGTTGATTTCAGCTCAAGTCATGATCTCAGGGTGGTGAGTTCAAGCCCCAGGTTGGAGCCCCGCCCAGCATGGAACCTACTTAAAAAAAAAAAAAAAAAAGATTCTTCACATGTTCATTCACTGTAATTATATTTTCCTTTAAGTATTTTAATATATTTACAATAGCTGTTATAAATCTTTTTCTGCTAATTTCAACATTTGAGTCATTATGGAATTAGTTTTTATTTCCTATCTCCCCCCCCCTTGGACACAGATCAAATTTTCATATTTCTTCAAATGTCTATACTGGACATTGTATAAATACCTTTTAGGGACTGGATTTAGCTATGTTATTCTGAAGAGTGCTGATTTTTGTTTCATCAGGCAATTAATTTGCTAGGATTACAACTCTAAACTCTGTCTTCCTTGTGGAAGGCAGCAGCTAAAATTCTGTCTCATTTATTTTAGATTCATCTTAGTTTTCAGAGTTCCATGGAGTCTTCCCTGTACAGCAATAGGTCAGCATTCAGCCAAGGATTTAAGGGGATTTTATATGTAGATTTTGTGGCTCATGTCCTTCATACCGTCCTCCTTTTGGGGATTTCCCCTCTTAATTTTTCAACTGCTCCACCAGCTTTGAATTCTGTATTCTAACACATCAAGCAAGGAAAACTGGAGACTTCCATCACTCTCTACACCAAGGACTGGGAAATGCATTAAGACAACAGCAAAGATAAACAATCTCTCCTGAGCAATTACTTTAAAACATGGATTTTCCTCCATTTTCTGCCCTGTTGGGGTCCCTTTCTATATAGTATCTTCATATAATTTGTAGACATATAGTCAATCCTCATTACTTGCAAATTTCACATTTACAAATTCAATTACTTACTAAAATTTATTAGTAACCCTTAAATTTATTAGTAACCGTTATGTTTTTGCAGTCATTTACAGACTTGTACAGAACAGCAAAAAAATCTGAGTCACCAGTTGAGTTCAAACAGGGTGATGCCCTACTATCTTGTTTCAGCTCCATACTATAAATAAGTGCTCCTGTTGTGGTCCACTTAGGGCCACATTTCCACATTTTTGTGCTTTTTGGTGGTGATTACATTGTTTAAAATGACCCCCAAGTGTAGTGCCAACATGCTCTAGTGTTCCTGAGTATGATAAAGTTGTGATGTGCCTTATGGACAAAAGCATGTGTTAGATTAGCTTTGCTCAAGTATTACACACACACACACACATTATATAATATCTATTATACATATACATATTTATATATATATAAATAAAATAAGCCATCTATAAACAGAAATACACGTATAACAAAATTATGTATTGATCAATTGATGGAAATGTTGTGACCAGAGAACCTAATCCTGTATTGTCCATAAAAACAATGGTTCTGTACTCAGTAATTCAGTGTTTGTGGTGACTTTGTAGAATATAACTACCACAATTGAGAAAAAACTATGGGTGTCTGTATCACACATACATACATCCACACACACATGTAACCTAGGATTTATAATTGTTACGTGCAGAAAGATTACTATGACAAAAATGCTCTATCATTTCCAGAAGCTAGAAATGTCATTCAAATTTTAATGACTTTGTTGGATTCCAATCAACATTTAAGTGGAACAAGAATTAATCTGTGGAGAATTACCATCTTATGATAGTCCTATCACCTACAATGATATATTTTTCCTTTAATTTATAATATATTCTTCAATAATATTTAAACAATTTTCCATAAGCATCTTGCATGAGTTTGGTTATTTTAGATACTTATATTTCTTTTTACTATTATAATCGATGTCTTTTCCCTCTTGAATTTTAAAAATTTCCTTTGTTGACATATAGAAATGGTATTAATTTTGTATACTAATCTTATCTGCTGAATTGCTTCTATTATTTTCTTTAAAAAATTAATATATTGATTTTAAATTTTGAATTATCATAGATTTCTTACAAAGACATTTATCTATATTTAATAACAATTTTATATCTTTCTTTCAAATGCTTACACCTCTTATTTCTTGTTCTTTTTTGTATTTTATTAGCCCCAGTATGTTGTTGAATTTTAGAGATAACTATAGGCATTCTTGCCTCAATCCTTACTTCCTTGGAAATTCTTCTAGACTTCTAATATATGGCATGATGTTTGTATATATTTTGATAATAATTTAATCATTTAAATGGGTTCCAACTATTTCTACTTTGCTGGAAGTCTTCTTTATTCCTGTAGCTCTTAAGATAATCATATGCTTCATTTTACCATTAATTCATTAATATGGTGAATCACGTGAGTCGATTTTCATATATTAAATAATCTCTCTACTCTTGATATAAATGAGAATTGGTCTTAATATAATATTTTCTTTTACTTTTTGTTTCACTTTTTCTTGTAGTTAGAATTTTTTCTAGTGATTTTACTAGTAATATTGGACTGTGGTTTCCTTTTCTTACATTGCTTTTGTTCTACTTTGAAATTATAATTGAGCTAGATAAAAAAAATCTCGTTCTACCTGTTTTTGTATTTTCTACAACAGTTTAAATAAACTGGAACTTAAGAATAAATAAATAAGTAGCAACCTCTGTTACTTAGAAGTTGTAAAAGTATAAAATGTCTTTACAGGGGAAAGTGTGGTCTATCAGTTTTATTTCTTTAATAGTTATAGTTTATTCTGGCATTAATTTTTTGTTGTATTTTAATATAACTTTTGATAGTTATTGGCATATACATTTTCATGATATTGTCTTACAACTTCTAAAATATATACTCTATTTACATGTCTTATTTTATTCCTACTATCACTTAAATGCCCTTTCTCTATTTCTTAATTAGTCCTGTAAGAGGGGTACTTTTTTTTCCCCCCAAAACACTGGTTGTGATTTTGTTGGTTACCTCTTTGTGGTTGTTTGTTTGTTTGTTTTTTGTTTATTTGTATCTACTATATTAATTTCTGCTATTACCTTTTTCTTTCTTTTCTTCTTTCTACCACCTTTGTGTTTACCCTGCCAGTAATATTTAAGCTTTCTGGTGTTGAATAACTAATTTCAATCTTTATATTTTAAAATAGGTTTCTAAGTGTCACTTTTAGGTATATTATAGAAGTTTGATATCTGTCCTTTATTCAGTTGTAGATACACTTTAATTTCATGAGGATTTTTCTTTAATTAGTTTTTCTAATTACCCTTTTTATGTTTCAGTAGTTGTAGATCACATACAGTTGTAAGAAATAATATGGAGAGATCCCATGTATCCTTTACCCAATTTAGACATTAATAATGTCTTGCAAAACCACGGTACAATATTACAACTAGGATGTTGATATCAACAGAATCAAGATACGGAAAGTTACATGCCACTAAGGATCCCTCATGTTGCTCTTTTATAGCCATTCACATTCTCTTATCCAGCCCACCATTTTCCTGACAACTCACTCTTTTCCATTTCTAAAAATTTGTTATTTCAAAATATTATTAAAGGATGTATGTAGTATGGACCTTTCTAGGTTGACTTTGTGACTGAACATAATACCTTAGGTATTTATTGAAGTGGTTGCATGTAACAAGAATTCATTACTCTTTATTGCTGAAAGGTATTCCATGATATGGATGTCCTACAATTAGTTTAACCATTTACCTTTTTAAGGACATATAGGTTGTTTTTCATTTGGGGCCATTACAAATAAAAATGCTATAACCGTTTGTTATAGGTTTTTAGAGTGTGAGTTTTCCCATTTCTGAGATAAATGCTGAAGAGTGCAATTGCTGGTTTGTATGGTAAGTAGACATTTAGGTTTTTCTCTTTTTCATTTATTTAAATTCAATTAATTAAGATGTAATGTATTATTAGTTTGAGAAATAGAGTTCAGTGATTCATCAGTCCTATGTAACACCTACCACATTACATCCTTAATGCCCATCACCCACTTATCCTATCCTTCCTGCCCCCTTACCCTCCAGCAACACTCAGTTTGTTTCCTATGATTAAGAGTCTCTAATGGTTTGACTCCCTCTCGGATTTTGTCTTGTTTTATTTTTCCTTCTCTGTTCCTTCTCTGTTTCCTTCTCTGTTTCCTTCTCTATTCCCCTATGCTCCTCTGTTTTGTTTCTTTAATTCCACACCTAAGTGAAATCATATAATTGTCAGTCTCTAATTGACTTATTTCACTTAACATAATACTCTCTAGTTCCATCCACATTGTTGCCAATGGCAAGATTTCATTTTTGTGATGGCTGAGTAATATTCCATTGTATATACATACCACATCTTCTTTATCCATTCATCTGTTGATGGACATCTGGGCTCTTTCCATACTTTGGCTGTTGTGGACATTGCTGCTATAAACATTGGGGTGCAGGTGACCCCTTGGGTCACTACATTTGTATCTTTGGGGTAAATTCCTAGTAGTGCAATTGCTGGTTTGTAAGGTAGCTCTATTTTCTTTTCTTTTCTTTTTTTTTTTTTAATTTTATTTATTTATTTGACGGAGATCACACGTAGGCAGAGAGGCAGGCAGATAGAGTGAGAAGGAAGCAGGCTCCCCACTGAGCAGAGAGCCTGATGTGGGGCTCGATCCCAAGACCCTAGGATCATGACCTGAGCTGAAGGCAGAGGACCCAACCCACTGAGCCACCCAGGCTCTTAGGTAGCTCTGTTTTCAACTTTTTGAGGAACATCCATGCTGTTTTCTAGAGTGGCTGTATTAGCTTGCATTCCCACCAACAGCCTAGGAGGGTTCCCTTTTCTCTGCATCCTCGTCAACATCTGTCATTTCCTGACTTGTTAATTTTAGCCATTCTGACTGGTGTGGGGTGGTATCTCATTGTGCTTTTGATTATATTTCCCTGACACCAGGTGATGTTGAATTGGCCATTTGTATGTCTTCTTTGGAGATAAGTCTGTTTGTGTCTTATGCCCATTTCTTGATTGGATTATTTGTTCTTTGGGTGTTGAGTTTGATAAGTTCTTTATAGATTTTGGATACTAGCCCTTTATCTGATTTGTCATTTGCAAATATCTTCTCCCATTCTGTCAGCTGTCTTTTGGTTTTGTGGACTGTTTCCTTTGCTGTGCAGAAATTTTGATCTTGATGAAGTCCCAATAGTTCATTTTGCCTTCGTTTCCCTTGCCTTTGGAGATGTGTCTAGCATGAAGTTGCTGCGGCCAGGGTCAAAGAGATTGCTGCATGTGTTCTCCTCTAGTATACACTCAAGTTTATTTAAAAAAAAAAAGTCAACCTATTTTCCAGAGTGGCAGTACCATTTTACATTACCATCAGCTAATGCATGAATGTTCCAGTTTCTCTATATTTCACCATTTTCAACCAGCACTTGATATTGTCACTTCTTTTTTTTTTTTTTTTATTTTAGATGCCCTGTGTAGTGATACCTCATCGTGGTTTTATTTTGCATTTCCTTAATGGTTAGTGATGTTAAACATCTTTTTTGTGTGCTCATGTGCCATCTGCATACCTTCTTTAATGATTTTACTGAATATCTCTTCTTCTCTTTTGCCCATTTTCTATTTGGATTGGATTGTGGTTGTCTTTTTTTTTTACTATTGAGTTTTGAGATATGAACATAGATAGATAGACGATAGGTAGATAGATACAGATACTATTTCTCTGTTGGATGTGTGGTTTGCAAATGATTTTTCCCATTTTTTAATAATTTGGTACATTTATAATGCAAACGAATGCCCTAGTAGCATTAGTTAATGTCTCTGTCACATCACATAATTATCATTTCTTGTAGTTGTGGGAACAGCTAAGATCTAGCCTCTTAGCAAGTTTAATATTTATAATACACTTTTGTTGTCTATAATCACTGCACTGTGTATTAGACTTCCAGGACTTATTTATCTACCAGTTTCAAGTATGTAACCTTAAACATTTCTCCCATTTCCCCATCCCCCCCAACCATTCCACTCTGTATTTTCTAAATCTTTTTTTCTAGATTCCACATATAAGCAATATCATACAGTACTTGCTTTTCTCTGTCTGACTTATTTTACTTAACATAATGTCCTCAAAGTCCATCTGTGTTGCTGCAAATGGCAGGATTTCCTTCTTTCTCATGGCTGGATAGTATTTCAGATATATACCCAATTTTCTTTACTCCCTCATCCACTGATAGACACTTAGGTTGTTTTCATATCTTCTGTATTGTGAATACTGCTGCAATAAACATGGGAGTGTCGATACATTTTTGATCATCTGTTTTTATTTCCATTGTCTATATATACACAGAAATGAGATTGCTAGATTCTCTGGTAGTTCATAATAATTTTTTGAGGAATTTCCATACTGTTCTTCAATAGTGGCTGAACCCGTTTACAATCCCATGAGCAGGGCACAAGGGACCCCTTGGCTCCACATCCTCCTACCAACACTTGTTGTCTCTTATTGTCTTCTTCATGTTAACTATTCTCAGGGGCGTAAAGTGGTATCTGTGGTTTTAATTTGTGTTTCCTTGATGAGTAGTAATGTTGAGCACCTTTTAATGTACCTGTTGGCTATTTCGTTGTGTTCTTTGGGAAAATGTTCACTTAGGTCGTCTGCCCATTGTTTAATCAGATAGTTTGGTTTTCTTGTTATCGAGTTGCATGAGTTCTTTGGTTTGCAAGTATTTTCTCCTATTCCATAGGTTGCTTTTTCACTCCGTTCATTGTCTCTTTTGCAGTGCAAAAGCTTTTAAGCTTGATGGAATCCCACTTATTGATTTGGTTGTGGTTGCTCTTTTGGTGTCATACTCCTAAACTCATTGCCAAGACAAATGTCGGGGAGATTCTTCCCTATGTTTTCTTCTAGGAGTTTTATGGTTTCAGGTCTTAAGTTTAAGTCTTTGATCCTTTTCTAATTTCTCCCAATTTTTAGCTTTTGTTTTTGTGCCTTTACTAAGAGCAAAATTCTTCTCATTGGTCAAATCCGATTTATCATTTTTTCCCATTATGGATTGTGCTTTCGGCATCAAGTTTAAGAACTCTGCTTACCTCAGAGTTATTTTCCTGATTTTCCCCTTAAGTTTTATAGTTTCAACTCATTAGCTTTTCAACATTGTGCTTTTTAGTTTCTATTAACATTGGTTTTGTCTTTTTAAAGAAATCCATGCTTTTATTGTTGATTTCAAGTTAAATTGTTTTGGGATCATGACACATTTTATTATGCTTTCTCTTCCATTAATTTCTGATCTTTCCTTTAGTTTTCCCTTTTTTTCTACTTTATTCAGTTTTAGCCTGATGTTATTATTCTGGCATGTTAGAAACATACACATTGAAGATCTTTTTCATTTATTTTCAAAACAAAGGCAATTATGGTAATAATTTACCTCCAAATTCCACTAAACATACCCATAAATTTTGATTTGTTATGTAGTGCTTTCATAGTTATGCAGATCCAAATATTTCGCACATTCCAATGATTTTCTTCTTCATCCATTAATTAATTAGGAGTGTGATTTTTTTAGAATCAAAATTTTAAGGTATTGTTTTAATATTGAAATGAATCTGATTACATGGAAGTCTAGGAAAATCATCTATACAATTCTGACTCTTTGGAATTCTTCAGACTTTATAATTTAGTATATGGTCATTTTTAAATGTTTCATATCTGCTTAAAAAACATGCATATTCTTGAGGTGCCTGGGTGGCTCAGTGATTAAGCATCTGTCTTCAACTCAGATCATGATCCCTGGGATGAGTCAAACATTGGGATCTCTGCTCAGCGGGGAGTCTGCTTCTCCCTCTCCCACTCTCCCTGCTTGTGTTCCCTCTCTCGCTGTGTCTCTGTCAAATAAATAAATAAATAAAATCTTAAAAAACAAAACAAAACAAAAATGCATATTCTTTATTTATAGGCACAGGGGTCCCTATACACTCATTACATCAAATACAATTTTATTATGAAAATTTTACCTCTCCTTACTAATGTTAGGTCTGATGTTTGCTCTACTAGTTTCTGATGTAAGTGACTTAATGTCTTGTACTGCCATTAT
Organism: Martes martes; assembly: GCF_963455335.1. Lineage (NCBI taxonomy): Eukaryota > Metazoa > Chordata > Mammalia > Carnivora > Mustelidae > Martes > Martes martes. The sequence goes on along the minus strand of NC_137889.1, from coordinate 60,223,189 downwards.
GGATATAACATTTTCTCCTTATAATTCTGACAGTTATTGTACTACATCTGTTAATATTATAGCCAAGTTCATTCCAATGTATGATTATTTATTAGACAGTATTCATAGTGTTGAGGAGTAGACCAAGAAAGGATCCCTGCCACATCATAATGTAATGTCCCTTCATTTTTTCTATTAAGGTTCTTTACCGGGAATTGTATTCAGTCTGATACTAATATTGCAACACCAGTTTTGTTTTAGGCAGCATATTTTTGGTTTATGACTTTCTAGCCCTTTATTTTCAACTTTTATGGTCATTTTGTAATAGGACTGTTCTGTATAGATACTACAAAACTTCATCTTTTTGTTTTCTAAGTATAATCTGACAGTTCGGTATTTTAATAGGTCAGTTTTATCTGTCCTCATGCATTATGATTACAGATTGTTAGGGTTTATTTGTATGTTTTCAAAAGTGGATTTATTTTAATCATATTTTGCTTTCTTATAATCATCATTTTTCTCTGCTTGTCCTCTTACTTCCCTCCTTTCTACTGTATTGATAAAGTTATTTTGTATTCTTCCCCTCACCTAAGTTTTGTTTGGAAATTGGTATATATTAATTATTTCCTATTCTGCAAGAAGTAACTAACAAATTTTTGTTATTTGTACTTAAATATGTTTTTCAAACAAAAACTAGACTTAACCTTCGGTTTCTCTTTCCTCTCCTAAAACTAATCATTTTAACAGACTCTAATGACCCATTGAAACACACTTCCAATTTTCTCCTTACTGCTAATTATCCATTGATTAAAAACAAAAATTTTACAATTAATAGTTACAATTAAACCAACTGGAGTATTTTCTAATTTTTCCTCATTTTGCTTGTATCTACCTATTCTTTCCCTGATTTCACTTTCCTTCTTCATTCAGTAAATTATTAAGAACTTCCTCTTGTGCTAGACACAGTTTTAGGCAGTTGAAATATGTTGATGAGCAAAGGAGACAAAAAGCTCTTCTTTTATGAATTTTTAAATTCTTGTTAAAACATAATCTTTAATGATTCTTTTATATACATTTTGTATGTCATATAAAACTTTCTTAATCTGTGTATATCTGAAAACATCTTTATTTCCTATTTACTCTTACAAGATAGTTCTGTCAGTGATAAAATTAACGTTGGTGATAAAAGTTAACGTTTACCATTTATTTTCTTTATGGTTTCTTACTCTTGAGTCATAAAAGGGGTCCCTATCCCAGATAATGAGATAGTTCATGTTGGAGCTTGACATAATCTTTGTTCTATTGGGAATATTCCTTCTTAATGAAAATGTTTTTTATTAAAGAAAAACAAGTTAACGTTTACTTTCTCTTTCCTATTTAGATTACTCCTTTTTCTGTTGTATTTATTTTTGCTGATGATAATTTTGCTATCATTCTAATTGACATTCGTTTGTAAGTAATCTTTTATCTCCTCAGTAGCTTTTATTTTTATCTTTTATGTTCTGCAGTTTCATTAAATGTGAATTTGTTTTTATTCTGTTGGGGATTATGTCCTTTCAAGCGAAGATTCATGTAACTTTTTATTTCTTAACAATTCTCATCTATAATTCTTTGTTTAAACTCTTAAAATTAAATAAAACACATATGCAGAAAAATGTACCAGTTTTGAATGTACAGTTTGTTGGATTATCACAACTGCCTAGGTTTTGATATTATCTAATTGATATCTAATTATTTACTTATGTCTATTTTTGAACTTTAGATATGTCCTATGATAAATATTCCATCATCTCTGGCTTCTTGAGTTCAAGATTATATTTGTGAGATTCAATAATCCTGTTCCATACAAATTATATAGATCATTTATTGGCATTGCTTTATAGTATTTCAGGGTTGAATAAGACATTATTCATTTATCTCTTCTTTGTCAAGTGTTTAGCTGTTATAGATAATGTCACTATCCATTGTGTAAAAGGTTCTTGGTGTACATATGCAGAATTTCAATTGGGTGTATTTCCCAGAAATAAACTTCTTGGTTTATAAGGCAAATTGTAAATTCTAAATGCTCTACTTCAGTAAATATTGACACATATTGAGGGAGGAGTCAAGATGGCGGAGAAGTAGCAGGCTGAGACGACATCGGGTAGCAGGAGATCAGCTAGATAGCTTATCTAACCATTGTGAACACCTATAAATCCAACGGGAAATCGAAGAGAAGAAGAGCAACAATCCCAGAAACAGAAAATCGATCACTTTCTGAAAGGTAGGACCTGCGGAGAAGTGAATCCAAAGCGACGGGAAGATAGACCCCGGGGGGAGGGGCCGGCACCCGGCAAGCGGCGGAGCGACGGAGCACAAAACCGGGACTTTTAAAAGTCGGCTCCACTGGGAGACATCGCTCCAGAGGCTAAACTGGGGGGAAACCCAGGCGGGGTCAGCATAACCCCAGGACCCGCGGGGTCACAGAAGGACTGGGGGTGTCTGAGTGCCGCAGAGCTCGCAGGTATTAGAGCGGGGAAGCCGGCTATAGCGACAAAGCCGAGGAGTGAGCTCTAAGCCCGGGGTTACCTTGTGCCGGTCGCAGGCTGGGTGGGCTCGGAGCGCGGCCAGAGGCCACGGAGACAAAAGCGACCCGGCGCTTTTCTCCAGCTCCAACAATTGACTGCTTTCCTCGAGGCGCGACCGCAAGCCAGGGAGGCGGGGCTATTGGGCGCTTTGCTCTGAGAGCGCACTGAGGAGCGGAACCCCAAGCTCTCGGCTCCTCCGGGCCGAGAGATTGGGAGGCCGCCATCTTCATTCCCGTCCTCCGGAACTCTACGGAAAGCGCTCAGGGAACAAAAGCTCCCGAAAGCGAACCCGAGCGGATTACTTAGCCCGGCCCCTGGCAAGGGCGGTGCAATTCCGCCTGCGGCAAAGACACTTGAGAATCACTACAACAGGCCCCTCCCCCAGAAGATCAACAAGAAACCATCCAAAACCAACTTCAGTCACCAAGAACAGCGGAATTCCACAGCAGGAGAAAGCAAATCCTACCTGGACAAAATGACAAGGCGGAAAAACTCACCTCAAAAAAAAGAACAAGAGGCCGTACCGAAGGCTGGAGACCTAATCAATACAGACATAGGTAGCATGACAGATCTAGAGTTCAGAATGACAATTCTCAAGGTTCTAGCCGGGCTCGAAAAAGGCATAGAAGATATTAGAGAAACCCTCTCCGGAGAGATAAAAGCCCTTTCTGGAGAAATAAAAGAACTAAAATCTAACCAGGTTGAAATCAAAAAAGCTATTCATGAGGTGCAATCAAAAATGGAAGCTCTCACTGCCAGGATAAATGAGGCAGAAGAAAGAATTAGTGACATAGAAGACCAAATGACAGAGAATAAAGAAGCTGAGCAAAAGAGAGACAAACAACTACTGGAACACGAGGAGAGGATTCGAGAGATAAGTGACACCATAAGACGACACAACATTAGAATAATTGGGATTCCAGAAGAAGAAGAAAGAGAGAGGGGAGCAGAAGGTATATTGGAGACAATTATTGGAGAGAATTTCCCTAATATGGCAAAGGGAACAAACATCAAAATCCAGGAGATGCTAAGAACGCCCCTCAAAATCAATAAAAATAGGTCCACACCTCGTCACCTGATAGTAAAATTTACAAGTCTTAGCGACAAAGAGAAAATCCTGAAAGCAGCCCGGGAAAAGAAGTCTGTAACATACAAGGGTAAAAACATTAGATTGGCAGCGGACCTATCCACAGAGACCTGGCAGGCCAGAAAGAACTGGCATGATATATTCAGAGCACTAAACGAGAAAAACATGCAGCCAAGAATACTATATCCGGCTAGGCTATCATTGAAAATAGAAGGAGAGATAAAGAGCTTCCAGGACAAACAAAAGCTGAAAGAATTTGCAAACACCAAACCAGCTCTACAGGAAATATTGAAAGGGGTCCTCTAAGCAAAGAGAGACCCTAAAAGTAGTAGATCAGAAAGAAACAGAAACAATATACAGTAACAATCATCTTACAGGCAATACAATGGCACTCAATTCATATCTCTCAATAGTTACCCTGAATGTTAATGGGCTAAATGCCCCAATCAAAAGACACAGGGTATCAGAATGGATAAAAAAACAAAACCCATCCATATGCTGCCTACAAGAAACTCATTTTAGACCCGAAGACACCTCCAGATTTAAAGTGAGGGGGTGGAAAACAATGTACCATGCTAATGGACATCAGAAGAAAGCTGGGGTGGCAATCCTTATATCAGATCAATTAGATTTTAAGCCAAAGACTATAATAAGAGATGAGGAAGGACACTATATCATACTCAAAGGGTCTGTCCAACAAGAAGATCTAACAATCTTAAATATCTATGCCCCTAACATGGGAGCAGCCAACTATATAAACCAATTAATAACAAAATCAAAGAAATACATCGACAGTAATACAATAATAGCAGGGGACTTTAACACTCCCCTCACTGAAATGGACAGATCATCTAAGCAAAAGATCAACAAGGAAATAAAGGCCTTAAATGACACACTGGACCAGATGGACATCACAGATATATTCAGAACATTCCATCCCAAAGCAACAGAATATACATTCTTCTCTAGTGCACATGGAACATTCTCCAGAATAGACCACATCCTGGGTCATAAATCAGGTCTCAATCGGTACCAAAAGATCGAGATCATTCCCTGCATATTTTCAGACCACAATGCTCTGAAGCTCGAACTCAATCACAAGAGGAAATTTGGAAAGAACGCAAATACATGGAGACTAAACAGCATCCTTCTAAAAAATGAATGGGTCAACCAGGAAATTAAAGAAGAATTGAAAAAATTCATGGAAACAAATGATAATGAAAACACAACAGTTCAAAATCTGTGGGACACAACAAAGGCAGTCCTGAGAGGAAAATATATAGCAGTGCAAGCCTTTCTCAAGAAACAAGAAAGGTCTCAAATACACAACCTAACCCTACACCTAAAGGAGCTGGAGAGAGAACAACAAAGAAAGCCTAAACCCAGCAGGAGAAGAGAAATCATAAAGATCAGAGCAGAAATCAATGAAATAGAAACTAAAAAAACAATAGAACAAATCAACAAAACTAGGAGCTGGTTCTTTGAAAGAATTAATAAGATTGATAAGCCCCTGGCCAGACTTATCAAAAAGAAAAGAGAAAGGACGCAAATAAATAAAATCATGAATGAAAGAGGAGAGATCACAACCAACACCAAAGAAATACAAACAATTATAAGAACATACTACGAGCAACTCTATGGCAACAAATTTGACAACCTGGAAGAAATGGATACATTTCTAGAGATGTATAAACTACCACAACTGAACCAGGAAGAAATAGATAACCTGAACAGACCCATAACCAGTAAGGAGATTGAAACAGTCATCAAAAATCTCCAAACAAACAAAAGTCCAGGACCAGACGGCTTCCCAGGGGAATTCTACCAAACATTTAAAGAAGAATTAATTCCTATTCTCCTGAAACTGTTCCAAAAAATAGAAATGGAAGGAAAACTTCCAAACTCATTCTATGAGGCCAGCATCACCTTGATCCCAAAACCAGACAAGGATCCCACCAAAAAAGAGAATTACAGACCAATATCCTTGATGAACACAGATGCGAAAATTCTCACCAAAATACTGGCCAATAGGATCCAACAGTACATTAAAAGGATTATTCACCACGACCAAGTGGGATTTATTCCAGGGCTGCAAGGTTGGTTCAACATCCGCAAATCCATCAATGTGATACAATACATTAATAAAAGAAAGAGTAAGAACCATATGATACTCTCAATAGATGCTGAAAAAGCGTTTGACAAAGTGCAGCATCCCTTCCTGATTAAAACTCTTCAAAGTGTAGGGATAGAAGGCACATACCTCAACATTATCAAAGCCATCTATGAAAAACCCACCGCAAATATCATTCTCAATGGAGAAAAACTGAAAGCTTTTCCGCTAAGGTCAGGAACACGGCAGGGATGTCCGTTATCACCACTGCTGTTCAATATAGTACTAGAAGTCCTAGCCTCAGCAATCAGACAACAAAAAGAAATTAAAGGCATCCAAATCGGCAAAGAAGAAGTCAAACTATCACTCTTTGCAGATGATATGATACTATATGTGGAAAACCCAAAAGGCTCCACTCCAAAACTGCTAGAACTTATACAGGAATTCAGTAAAGTGTCAGGATATAAAGTCAATGCACAGAAATCAGTCGCATTTCTTTACACTAACAACAAGACAGAAGAAAGAGAAATTGAGGAGTCAGTCCCATTTACAATCGTACCCAAAACCATAAGATACCTAGGAATAAATCTAACCAAAGAGGTAAAGAATCTATACTCAGAAAACTATAAAGTACTCATGAAAGAAATTGAGGAAGACACAAAGAAATGGAAAAATATTCCATGCTCATGGATTGGAAGAACAAATATTGTGAAAATGTCTATTTTACCTAAAGCAATCTACACATTTAATGCAATCCCTATCAAAATCCCATCCATTTTTTTTAAAGAAATAGAACAAATAATCCTAAAATTTATATGGAACCAGAAAAGACCTCGAATAGCCAAAGGAATATTGAAAAAGAAAGCCAAAGTCGGTGGTATCACAATTCCAGACTTCAAGCTCTATTACAAAGCTGTCATCATCAAGACAGTATGGTACTGGCACAAAAACAGACATATAGACCAATGGAACAGAATAGAGAGCCCAGAAATAGACCCTCAACTCTATGGTCAACTAATCTTCGACAAAGCAGGAAAGAATATCCAATGGAAAAAAGACAGCCTCTTCAACAAATGGTGCTGGGAAAATTGGACAGCCACATGCAGAAAAATGAAATTGGACTATTTCCTTACACCACACACGAAAATAGACTCAAAGTGGATGAAGGACCTCAATGTGCGAAAGGAATCTATCAAAATCCTTGAGGACAATGCAGGCAGCAACCTCTTTGACCTCCACCGCAGCAACTTCTTCCTAGGAACATCGCCAAAGGCAACAGAAGCAAGGGCAAAAATGAACTATTGGGATTTCATCAAGATCAAAAGCTTTTGCACAGCAAAGGAAACAGTTAACAACACCAAAAGACAACTGACAGAATGGGAGAAGATATT